>NW_027361697.1:2922500-3525000 GCF_039654945.1 Dendrobates tinctorius
TTATGGAAATTAATGTTTAAACTGTATTTTGATAAAATCGTGAATGTGTGGTTTGTTTGGCTGTTTTCTTGCTGAAGGGGCTAAGTTTACCTTTCAAATGGTGTATCATTTGTGTGCGTTGGGCGAAGTAATCACCGAAAAAGCAGTGCATGTTTACAAATGTGTTTGCATATGTGACTCACCTGCAGTGAAGTGTGCAATCCTCCAATGTGCCTGAAATAGGCTGGGCAAGTACTTGGGCAAGCTGGAATGACCCAAGGCAAATGTTTGGATTTGTTTGTAATGTCTGTAAGCAGCTTTGTGGTAGTGTGCTTTGGGTAGTGTGCTGCCACCTGCAGGTCATTTTTCCTTACTGCAGGTTTATGAAAATTAATGTGTAAACTGTATTATGTGATCAAATTGTGGATGTGTGGTTTGTTTGGCTATTTTCTTGCTGAAGGAGGCAAGTTTACCTTTCAAATGGTGTATCATTTGTGTGTGTGGGTGCAGTATGAACGGAAATACAAAGTAATCACTAAAAAACAGTGTTTAGAAATAATAGAATAGATGATGGTTTGAGTACATTTAGGATATAGCTTTGAAATTAGTGGTTTGTGAAAAAACAATTACAGAAGATGTCCCGTTTCAGAAAACTTTTCCATATATGCGCATTTCACTGTAAAATAAAAACCACAGCAGCCAAAAATGGAGACCAACACAGCGGTGGAGACATATCGCTGTATCCAGGGAGGGTAAGTCAAGCACAGTTTGTTTTTTACACCAAACTGGTTATATAGGGAAAGTTATCCGAAAGAAGGAAGCCCCTTTAAAGTACAAGTATGTTTTTGTACAGTGGGAGAAAATCATTGCCGACAGTGATCAGCAGCTCCACCACATTTGACGACAATAACAATGTGGCATGTAATGCTGTTCTTGCCATCAAAATTGATCAGTGATCAGCAGCTCCATCACATTTGACGACAATAACAATGTGGCATGTAATGCTGTTCTTGCCATCAAAATTGATCAGTGATCAGCAGCTCCATCACATTTGACGACAATAACAATGTGGCATGTAATGCTGTTCTTGCCATCAAAATTATTGACATGAAACCAATGGACCCTGTTAGAGGGCAGTGCCATCCACCAGATGATGACATATGATGGATATGATACAGAGGCGTAACTCTGTATGGAAGTCAAGATGGAGACAGAATATTACCAACATATTTATCTACTAAAAATGGGGTCTTAGTGTCTTACAAGCATTAGCCTCATGCGTTCAATATGCTCTCAGCATGAGCGCCCATGAAATAAAGAGTTTTCAAACAATGACAGTTTGTGATCCCCTGATGCAAGTAATGCGGACTAGTTGTATCATTAAAATTTGGTTGCAGCAGATCTGTCAGTTGAATATGCTGCCCTTAGATAGGTCCTAGGACCTATTGAAGCGCAGGAGCGCGAAACGGCCGTCATCCGCACTCTTTGCATTGCTCCCGAGCCCATTCATTTTTATCCATGCAATAAAGACTTCTACTTTTGGTAACGGTGAGTGCCATCCTTTTTTTTTCATTGTGCTATTGGATTTTGTTATATTTCTTCAGGATTGAGCACCCGTTCCTTGGGGTATGTGGTGTTCATATAGTGTGTGAAGGGTCTCTTTAGATTTGTTTAAGAGACCACGGTGGTGCAGCGGTGCCGAATCTGTTTCTCTTTTTTGGACCTTAGATAGGTCTGTACACCTTGTCGCCAAAACAAAAAAGTGCAAAAATGTTTTGACATTTGGCTACTAATTCATTGTGAGAGATGCCTGCCATGACTATATTATACAAGGGCATCGAAAATGACATGCTTACTACACAGGACTGGAGGAAAGAAGTCGGGAGTGCATCTTTTTTGCGCACCGGAGAACACTGGGAACGGAAGTTATAGTGACTATCTGGCAACTGCGCAGAACAAAATTGAAGTCAGTGCCTATAGAAGAGCAGAACAGTGCAGAGCAGCGCCGGCAGACAGAATGCACAGGCTCAGGATTTCCAACCAAGCACTTGATGTAACATGAGCGCAGTGAAGACAGGGGAGGGGAGGAGAAATGTAGGATAGTGAATAGAGGAGGTAGCATTATCTTCCAGGCCGTGCAAGCCCCATAGCCTGGAAGAAATAATTAGCATAAAGTGATAAAAAATGATTTTTACAGAACAAGGCATCATTCACGAGGTATACATACACGTATGTGTGGCGCCCCTGAGGGTTCAGTCGCCACAGAGGTACTGCATCTCCTCCGGAGGTGTGGTACCCCACCATTCAGGTAAGGTGGAGACACCTGACCATGCTCCAACACCTGCAATCCACACAACACAGTAGTGTAGCAAATCACCCTTTGGTGGCTCCTTGCTTGGAACACGAAGCGTGCTGGGAGGCGGGTGGAGTTTAGTTGGCACCAAAAGAGCAGGAAGAGTTTAGGATTTAGACAGTCTGACAGAGTCAGTGGAAGAGTGAAGATCCCCCGAATGGGATGGATGAAGGAAGTGCTGCAGCCGACCTCAGTAACCTGGGTCCGCTGGCACAGGAAAGGAACATTGATGGAAAGCCTGACTCTCTCCATAAGAAGGAAGGATTAGTATGGAACGTAAGGAGAGGAGGACTAAGGATTAGGGTTAGAGCAGAACCCTTCCCAAGTTCACAGCGCAAGGCCGGGGTCTGGTCCCCGAGATTGTATGGATACTAATGGTCCTGCGACAGACACCGGAGGAATAGAAGTTGTCACCACTTTATTCCCACACAAGACTTGGGGGCACAACAGCAACGTGAGTGAGCCGGGACTAGGTAGTAAGGAGTCCCCGAAGCAGGCTACAGCTGTCTGCCGTACAAGTAGAGTTCATAGGAACATCTGACAGGAGGAACTCCAGTGTAACTCAGTACTGTGAGTACTTCACTATAGGCGCAAGAAGGGAGACGTTCAGAAAAGGCACATATGTTGGCGGAGTGTTGGAAGGGAGCACTTCATCTTGCCTGGAGGTTGGCTGAGCCCCTGACACGGAGGTCACGGCACGGATGCGGGCACCTGTATGCACAACAGACTGTGAGTAAAGCTTTGAAACTACATGCCCTGGTGTCCTCCGCTTATTCCTACGCCAACCCACTCAGCACTGCTACATCTTTGTGCCTAACACTGCACCATCCACGTCTCCCCTCACCGTCACTTCACCTACTCTGCCCTGGGACTACAGCCCTACCTGTGGATTGCCACATCATCATTGCCGCACTACACCATCTGTCCCAGAGCATCTGCTTGCAGCGTCAGCTTAACATCTCCCTTGCCGAACACCACAGGTGGCATCACGAATCATTCACTCATAAACTTTATTCCATCACTTAACCCCTTTCACATGGGCGCCCAGGGCCATGGACCGGGTCACCGCTGCTGTGACATTCCCCTTTGAGAGACCGGCCCGGTACCGAGTACCCCACGGCCCTGGGAGGGCGACCCATATGACTAGTATCAGCTGTCTACTGCCCATATTAATAGGTAAGTTCGCACAAATTGGGGTGACAGATTCCATTTAAAGCAAACTTGTCATCAGGATTTTGCTCTGTAACCTACAGACAGTGTCATTTTGGAGCCATTTTATACTGATTAAAATGATACCTTGGTTGATGAAATCCGTCTCATGGTTGTTGTTTAATCTGTATTTGTTGTTTTCACTTAATGAGATTCTCGTTCTCCGGTGCGAACCGTGGGTGGGGCTTTATGTGGTGCTCTGCTCACATATGCATCCTTATGGGCTTATGACAGGTCACTGATCCTTCAGTGACCTGCCTCCTTTTTTACCTAATGCATATAATATTGTTGGCTTAGAAATTTTTCTTTTACATCCATCAAAATAGCTCCAGTGCCTGTGTAGTACCATCTATCTATTACCAGTTAATGCTATGCGCACAAGCGCCGCCACTGGTGCCATTTTGCTGCAGACATATTTTTTTCTCCAGCAAAATGATGCTGGATGTACTGTACATACTCATGTATAAGTCAAGTTTTTCAGCACATTTTTTTTGCTGAACACGCCCCCTCGGCTTATACACAAGTCAAGGTCCCAGAAAGCCGGCGGGGGAGGGGGAGCAGCGGAGCAGTAGGTGACAGAGCCAGGAGCCGTGGGGAAGGGGGAGTGGCGGACCAGCGGGTCTTGAAGCCAGAAGCTAATGAGGGAAGAGGAGCGGCAGGTCACAGAGCCAGGAGCCAGCGGCTGTGGCTAAAGCTTGCGCCGCTGCGGAAATAGCACACCTGCCTGCATGCCCTCGGTGGCACTGCATCTCGTTCTGGCCACCGGCGCCAGCAGCTCTTCCTGCTGAACGGTCACGTGGTATCGCTCATTAAGGTTGTGAATATGCACGCATCTCCACTCCCATGGGCGTTGAGCGCATATTCATTACTTTAATGAGTGGGGGCCATGTGATTGCTTGGCAGGAAGAGCTGCTGGAAGCCGGAACGAGATGCAGTTCCACAGAGGATGCGCAGGCAAGGTAAATAGGAAGTTTTTGTTTTTTTAACAGGAATCATACACAGGGATAAGGGGATAAGGATAGGGGATAAGGAGCCATGCATACAAGGAGAGGGACCGGGGAGCCATACATACAATGACAGGGACTGGGGAGCTATGCATACAATGACAGGAACGGGGGAGCCATGCATACAATGACAGGAACATGGGAGCCATGCATACCACATAGGGATAAGGGGACAATGCATACCCGGCTTATACTCGAGTCAATAAATAAGCTTACCCAGTTTTTCGTGACAAAAGTAGGTGCCTCGGCTTATACTCGGGTAGGCTTATACTTGAGTATATACAGTAATTGTTTTTCTAAGCCTACAATATTCTATGCAGTATGTAAAATAGGGGGCAGTTCAGTGAAGGATCAGTAACCTGTCAGAAGCCCATAAGGATGAGTATGTAAACAGAGCACCACATAAAGCACCACCCACAGCACGACCCATAGCACATCCCACAGGTCGCCCCAAGGCACGAGAATCTCATTAAAGTGAACCTGCCAGTAGTTTTGGCCGATATAAGATACGACCATCACCTTTCAGGGCTCATATACAGCATTTTATAATGCTATGTATCTGCCCCCAACCCGACCTGTAAGAGGAGAAAAATAACTTTTATTATACTCACCTGCGGGGCGGTCCAGTCTGAGGGCTGTCACTCTTCTTCACCCGATGCCTCCCATCTTCTTATGATACCCATCCTCCTGTTTGCTTTGTGTGGATGATGCATCTGGGTCACCCTCGCACACCCAGGGCAGCGGGGTACTCGGTACCGGGGGCCGGTGTCAAGGCGGGAATGTGTCACAGCAGCGGTAACCCGGTCCGTTGCCCTGGGCGCCCAATATCAATGGCGGTGATGTTAATGGTGTTAACGTTTATATGAATAGTTCGTGACGCCACCCGTGGTGTTTGGCAAGTAAGATGGCAAGCCAACGCTGCATACAGATCCCCTGGGACTGATGGTGTGGTGCAGCAAAGATGGTGTAGCTCCCCACAGGTGGAGCTGTAGTCCCAGGGCAGTGTAGGTGCAATGGATGAGGAGAGGCACAGAATGGTATGGATGCTGGTACCCAGGTGTAGTGGTGCGGGAATAGCTGGAGGACACCAGAGTATGCGGTTCCAAAGCTTTACTCACTGTTTGCAGTTCACACAACTGCCTGCCTCCGTACCGTGTTCTCCAAGTCAGGGCTCCAGCCAACCTCCAGGCAGGATAGGATTCTCCCTTCCACACTCCGCCAACATGTACCTTACTGAACGACTCCTCCAATGCGCCTTTAGGTGCGAAGTGTCAGAGACACCGCACTGAACTTGCTCACTGAGCCAGTACGCGTGCCCTGAGTAAAGCGAAAGCGTGCTCAAAGCTACCTGTGGAGCGGGCAGCAACCGAATAGATGCGTACTTCAGAGCAGCAGGGCCTGAAGCACGTGACTGCTAGAGGCGTGGCCTAAACTCCACAGAACTAGGAGCTGCAAGACAATTCCTAGCAGAGTAACTGCGAGACAAAGTTACCAAGGGGCATAGACAGGGAGAATAGTCAGGACGTAGCCAATGAGTCACACACAGAGATAGCTGCAAGGTACCAGAGGGGCGAGCAGAGAGTTGTCAGGTCACAGGCAATGAGTCATACACAGATAGCTGCAAGGTACCAGAGGGGCGAGCAGAAAGTTGTCAGGTCACAGGCAATGAGTCATACACAGATAATAACGCAGTACAAAATCAACAGGCAAACTCACAACGGGAAACAGAATCTGGTCAAAACCATATAAACAAGCTATAGCAACAAACAAGCACACGGGGGTCAGCACACTAGGCCAAAGGAAAAAGTATAACTGGCAGGGATTGAAGCTACCCAGAGGTTTATGAAGCTCTCCCAGAACCAGAAAGAGGCCACAATCATTAACCCCAAGTGTGCAGGTCAAAACCTGCACAGAGCTCCAGACATTAACCCCCGGTGTGCAGCTCAAAAACCTGCACTGGGATCATGACAGTACCCCCCTCTCAACGGGGGGCCTCTGGACCCCCAGGCTTCCCCGGGTACTTGGCATGGAACGCCTGAACCAGGCGATCTGCATGTACCGAACGAGCAGGGACCCATGAGCGCTCTTCTGGTCCATATCCCTTCCAGTGGACCAGGTACTGCAAAGAGTGGCGCACCCGCCGAGAGTCCACAATATGTCCGACCTCATACTCCAATTGACCCTCCACCAGCACTGGAGGAACAACAGTCTCAGAGTTCTCTTTGACAGATCCTGCTGGTTTTAACAGAGACTTATGGAACACATTAGATATTTTTAAGGAGGCGGAGAGACGCAACCTATATGCCACAGGGTTGACTATCTCCATAATCTCGTAAGGACCAATGAACTTTGGTCCCAACTTAACTGATGGTACCTTTAAGTTGATGTTACGCGTGGAGAGCCAAACCTTCTCTCCCACCTGAAACATGTCTCCCGAGGCTCTCTTTTTGTCCGCAAAATATTTGTATCTCCCCTGGGCCCGAGAGATATTACGCCGGACTTCAGCCCAGAGGTTTTTTAACCGTTGAACGGACCCCTCTGCTCCTGGACAACCGGAATCCACCCGAGAAAACTCCCCAAAATGCGGATTAAAGCCGTAGTTAATCAGGAATGGGGACATGTTGGTGGACTGACTCACCCGGTTGTTAAAAGCGAATTCAGCCAACGGTAACGCATCACACCAATCCTCCTGTCTGGCGGAGGTCAGACACCTGAGAATTTGTTCCAAGGATTGATTGGTGCGTTCCGTCTGACCATTGCTCTCCGGGTGATATGCTGACGAGAAGGAGAGTGAGATGCCCAATTTCATACAGAACGCCCTCCAAAATTTGGCCACAAACTGCACACCTCTGTCAGACACAACATTCAGGGGTACCCCATGCAATCGGACCACATGCTGCACAAACAACCTTGACAATGTTTCTGCTGAAGGTAATGCTTCCAAGGGAATGAAATGGGCCTGTTTAGAAAACCTGTCCACCACCACCCAGATCACGGTATTGCCCCTGGAAGGTGGAAGACCGGTAATAAAATCCATGGAAAGATGAGTCCATGGTCTATCAGGAACCGGTAAAGGTATGAGTTCCCCAGCCGGTCGGTTATGCGAGCTTTTGAAACGGGCACACATGCCACAAGCAGAAACAAATTCTTTGACATCGGACCTTAATGAAGGCCACCAAAAACCCCTGGTTACTGCCTCTCTAGTGGCCGTGATACCTGGATGAGCACTCAGCCTAGAATCATGAAACTCCTGCAGAAGTCTAGGCCGCAATGAATCAGGAACAAACAGTTTATCGCTTGGCCTGGTTGCCGGAGCTAGGGCCTGAGCCCTTAGGATTTCTTGTTCCAACTCAGTTGAGACCCCCGCCACTACCACCCCTGGGGGAAGATGGAGGATGGCGGCTCAGGGGGAGACACTTGATCAAAACTTCTGGACAGGGCATCCGCTTTAACATTTTTGTATCCCGGTCGAAAAGTAATTGAGAACTGAAATCGTGAAAAAAAAAGTGACCAACGGGCCTGTCTAGGAGTAAGCCTCTTAGCAGATTCAAGGTATGCCAAATTTTTGTGATCCGTGACAACCGTGATAGGGTGAGCCGCCCCTTCCAAAAAGTGCCTCCATTCCTCAAATGCCAGCTTGACCGCAAGAAGTTCTCTATTGCCTACATCATAGTTTTTCTCAGCTGAAGAGAACTTCTTGGAGAAGAAGGCACAGGGTTTGAGATTGGTAAGGGTGGCCGGACCCTGGGACAGCACAGCCCCCACCCCCACTTCAGAAGCATCCACCTCCACAATGAATGGTTTGGACGGGTCAGGTTGCACCGACACCGGGGCAGACATAAAACATTTCTTAATCGCTGAGAAGGATTCCTTAGCAAGTACAGACCAATTTTTTACATCAGCTCCCTTCTGGGTAAGATCCGTGAGTGGTTTAACCACTTGTGAGAAACCTTTAATGAATCTCCGGTAATAGTTCGCAAATCCTAAGAAGCGCTGGAGCCCCTTGAGATCTCGAGGCTGAACCCAGTCAGCGATCGCCAGCACCTTCTTAGGATCCATACGAAACCCCTCACAGGACACAATCAACCCCAAAAAAGACAGCTCCTGTACAAAAAACGAACATTTTTCCAATTTGGCGAACAATTGGTTCTCCCTGAGTCTCTGGAGAACTGTCTTTAGATGTTGCAAGTGAGATTGACTGTCCGGGGAATACACCAAAATATCATCCAAATAAATAATAACAAAACGGCCTATCAGATCAGAAAACACAACATTGATGACATTTTGGAAAATAGCGGGTGCATTAGTTAACCCAAATGGCATTACCAGGTTCTCGAAGAGTCCTTCTGATGTGAGGAATGCCGTTTTCCACTCGTCCCCTTCCCGAACCCTTATCAGATTGTAGGCCCCCCGCAGATCCAACTTGGAGAACCATTGGGCCCCAGCTAACTGATTACATAAGTCTGGGATGAGGGGAAGCGGGTAAGAGTTCCTAACCGTTATCTTGTTCAATTCACGAAAGTCGAGGCACGGCCGCAAACCACCATCTTTTTTCTTCACAAAGAAGAACCCTGCTGCCACAGGTGACACAGAAGGCCTGATATGCCCTTTGCGGAGACTCTCAGCTATGTACTCCTTCATGGCTTGGCGCTCAGGCCCAGACAAATTGAACAATCTAGCCTTAGGTAACTTGGCTCCGGGTACTAAATCAATGGCACAATCATAGGGTCTATGTGGTGGCAGCGCCTCAGCCTCACTTTCGGAAAAAACGTCTTCGAAATCTTTCAGGTACTCCGGAATACCTTCCAGATCGACAGACGACACAGACACAGATTTAACAGCGTTAACAAGATGTCCCCGGTTACCACATTTACTATTGCATCCCCATTGAGTGATTTCCCCTGTAACCCAATCAATGGTAGGATTATGGCATTGAAGCCAAGGCATCCCCAGTACCAGTCCTGCAGGCAAGTTATCTACCACCAGACAACTTAGTTTCTCCACATGAGTGGAACCCACTTTTAGGGAAAAAAGTTCAGACCTGCAACAGATACCGTTTTGTGTAAGAGGAGATGAGTCAATTGCCACAAGTTTAACAGGATCGTGAAGCCTGACTGTCCCTATCTTATAAAGAGTCATAACCTTGGTATCAATCAGGTTCACAGCCGAACCGCAGTCAATAAAAGCAGTAGTCTGAACAGGACCATAACCAAGTTCCAGTTCCACCTGCAGCACCATTTTAGCACATGAGGAAAATTGTATCTGAAGGTCTGGGTAGCCTCCTCGATTACTACCCAGACCTAGTCGTTTCCCGCCATCTTGGAGGATGACGGACAGGAGGGGCAGTCCTTCTTCCAATGTCCAGATTTCCCACAATAGAAGGACAACTGCTTTTCCCGGCGGCGTCTTCTTTCCTTTCCCTCACAGGTGACAGCGTTCACCTCCATAGCTATAGGAAGAGTCTGGGTCTCATCTCCACTGAAGAATAATGGTGTTTCCCGTTGCATAATGCCTCTAGCCCGCAGCCTGCGATCCATGCGAACCGCTTGGACCATGGCATCCTCCAGGGAGTCAGGTGGAGGATGAAGTGCCAAAGCATCCTTCAGACGTTCACACAGGCCTCTGTGGAACAGCCCCCGCAGGGCGGCATCACTCCAGGAAATCTCCGCTGCCCAACGTCTGAATTCAGTACAGAACCATTCGGCCGAGTGCTCCCCCTGACAGATACTCATCACTTTGTCCTCAGCCAACCGCACTCTATCAGGCTCATCATAAATAAGCCCTAAGGCTTCAAAAAATGCATCCACAGACATTCTCTCAGGGGCAGAAGAGGAAAGCGAGAATGCCCAGGCTTGTGGGGACCCCCTAAGCTGGGACATCACCACCCCCACCCTCTGTTTCTCATCCCCAGAGGAGCGGGGTCTCAAAGAAAAAAAAAGCTTACAGCCTTCCTTAAATGCCCTGAAATCATCCTTGTTACCAGAAAACATATCTGGTAATTTAACTGGGGATTCAGGTGGGACTAAAATGACATCTCTATTCCCCACCAGCTGGAAGCAAGCGGAAAGTACCCCCTGAACTGAGTCCTCAACCCACCGTTGGGACTGGGCCAGAGCTTGGTGTTCCAAACTAAGCTTCTGCAGTGACTGAGTCAAGCTTTTCACCTGCTCAGATAAAGCACACATTGGGTCCATGCTGCAGCAGTGAGGAGAGAAAAAAAAAAAAAAAAAAAATTGTAGGCCAGTTATAATGTCAGAGACACCGCACTGAACTTGCTCACTGAGCCAGTGCGCGTGTCCTGAGTAAAGCGAAAGCGTGCTCAAAGCTACCTGTGGAGCGGGCAGAAACCGAATAGATGCGTACTTCAAAGCAGCAGGGCCTTAAGCACGTGACTGCTAGAGGCGTGGCCTAAACTCCACAGAACTAAGAGCTGCAAGACAATTCCTAGCAGAGTAACTGCGAGACAAAGTTACCAAGGGGCATAGACAGGGAGAATAGTCAGAACGTAGCCAATGAGTCACACACAGAGATAGCTGCAAGGTACCAGAGGGGCGAGCAGAGAGTTGTCAGGTCACAGGCAATGAGTCATACACAGATAGCTGCAAGGTACCAGAGGGGCGAGCAGAGAGTAGTCAGGTCACAGGCAATGAGTCATACACAGATAATAACGCAGTACAAAATCAACAGGCAAACTCACAACGGGAAACAGAATTGGGTCAGAACCATATAAACAAGCTATAGCAACAAACAAGCACACGGGGGTCAGCACACTAGGCCAAAGGCAAAAGTATAACTGGCAGGGATTGAAGCTACCCAGAGGTTTATGAAGCTCTCCCAGAACCAGAAAGAGGCCACAATCATTAACCCCAAGTGTGCAGGTCAAAACCTGCACAGAGCTCCAGACATTAACCCCCGGTGTGCAGCTCAAAAACCTGCACTGGGATCATGACACGAAGCACTCCAGTACTTAGTTACCCTGGAATGCCTCTCTCTAGGTGTTCCTAGTCTTTACTTGTATGACAGACAGCTGTAGCCTGCTTCGGGGACTCCTCACTGCGTCCCAGCTCTCTATTCAGTTGCTGTTGTGTCCCAAGTCTATGATGGGAGCAAGGCGTTAGAGGCTCACTACACCTCCGGTGTCTGACCATCTACTCTTGGCCTGTCACCTGTCACTTTCAATTCTTCAGTCTTTATTCAATTCTCACATTCTATCTCAAATTTTTCTAATTCCCTGTATCAAATATTCTATAAAAGACATTTACTTTTCACAAGACACAACATTATCAAATATGTTATCATAAAACATTCAAAATTCTTGTAAGGTGCTGAGCACTGCTCCCAGCCGGGCTTTCTTGCAGTGTCCCTTGAGGTAGACATCATTCTTCGAAAAGTGTCCATGCAAAAAACATTATCTTTGCAAAGTGTCTTTATATGTAAAACCAAGAAAGGGCACCTAAAGAGGTGCAACTATTTACAATAAAAGTTTTTGGATCAATCAGCGTCTATGATCTCCACAGTTCCATTTCAAAAACAACGCTGCCAATCAAAAACTGGGCAACATGATGAACAAAAAGGCAAAGGCACAACTGGTGCAACAAACCCTCCTGGGTAACAAGATTTAGTAACTTATAATTCTTCTACTGGTGATCCCCTCCTGGGGTTCTGGAAGCTGAACTGGAATTGTTCTCAGAGGAGGTATCTTCGTCCCGTTGACTACTTGCTAGCCGCATATACTCATTCTCCCATAGAGAGGGATAGGGACTGGTGGGGCCCAGGGAAAGAGCCATGGAGATTTCTACTGTCTGCGGGGATATGGGTCCCTCCAGTTCCATAGGAAGTTCAGGAGATGGTGCCGCAGCCCGAGGCCGCCAGCCAGGAACAACTTGATCATTCCCCCATAGGCACTGCAGCCGAGGATCGTCGGCGAAGGTCAGTGGGCCCGTTCCTATCTGTGGGTTCCGCTCCCAAAACCAGGGTCAGATCGGGGGTAGCGATCATACCTGGCGCTTCCAGCCGCGGTTCCAGCTCCGCTTCCTGGTGGTAGATGGCAGCAGCCGCAACTCCCGCAGTGACTGGTGGAGTAGGCCGCAGTTGGATCTGTGCCGGGACCAGGTCGGTCTCAGCTGGGGTTGATGGCGCCACCGCACCCGGTCCAGGCGGAGACGCGGTCCCGGTCCTCCATTCTGTTCCAGAGCCCTCATGTATCTCCTCCGAACGGGGCTCATCCAATGACAATATCTGTTGTGAGGCGATGGCGGACGCAGCTGAGGATGAATCAGCGGTCGCAGCCTCCCCGTAGGCGGCCTAGGGGTGAGTGACTTCTCCCCTCCCTGTTCTTCTGTCTTCTCATCTGCTTTCATCATGGCGTTCTGGTGTTCTTCTTCTTGCTCTCCCCTTCTGCTCACCACTGGCTTTCTCTGCCCCTCCTTCCGGGGGCGGCATCTTCTTCCAGCGCCTCCATACCAAGCCAGTATACAAACCCCTCGGGGGGTGGGCCATGCATCGGTCACATAGTAATTCAGGCAGGACGGCCCAAGACTCTTCGCGGTCTTTTCTTAGGACCTACCATCTCTTTACGCCCTTCTTCTCCGCGCCAGCGGCCATTTCTAATGTCCATCTTACAGTCTATTAAATTTGGTCTTCTGCACATTTTCAAAAGTTGTAAATCCAAGGCACACAGAACCCGATGGCATCGGGTCTCGTCATCCTGTTCGTGATGCCAAAATTGGGTCGCCCTCGCACACCCAGGGCAGCGGGGTACTCGGTACCGGGCCGGTGTCAAGGCGGGAATGTGTCACAGCAGCGGTGACCCGGTCCGTGGCCCTGGGCACCCCATATCAATGGCGGTGATGTTAATGGTGTTAAAGTTTATATGAATAGTTCGTGACGCCACCCGTGGTGTTTGGCAAGTAAGATGGTAAGCCAACGCTGCATACAGATCCCCTGGGACTGATGGTGTGGTGCAGCAAAGATGGTGTAGCTCCCCACAGGTGGAGCTGTAGTCCCAGGGCAGTGTAGGTGCAATGGATGAGGAGAGGCGCAGAATGGTATGGATGTTGGTACCCAGGTGTAGTGGTGCGGGAATAACTGGAGGACACCAGAGTATGCGGTTCCAAAGCTTTACTCACTTTTTGCAGTTCACACAACTGCCTGCCTCCGTACCGTGTTCTCCAAGTCAGGGCTCCAGCCAACCTCCAGGCAGGATAGGATTCTTCCTTCCACACTCCGCCAACATGTACCTTACTGAACGACTCCTCCAATGCGCCTTTAGGTGCGAAGCACTCCAGTACTTAGTTACCCTGGAATGCCTCTCTCTAGGTGTTCCTAGTCTTTACTTGTATGACAGACAGCTATAGCCTGCTTCGGGGACTCCTCACTGCGTCCCGGCTCTCTATTCAGTTGCTGTTGTGTCCCAAGTCTATGATGGGAGCAAGGCGTTAGCGGCTCACTACTCCTCCGGTGTCTGTTGCCGGACATAAAGATCCAATCAACCTCGGGGATCGGGCCCCGGCCTTTGCGCTCTCTGGACTGGAAGGGTTCTCTATCTTTCTTCAACCAGCTTCCCACCGTTCTTCTATTCTCCTTCGTTCCGATCTGTTCTATCTCTCTTATGGAAGGTTAGGTTATCAATCTTATCAGTCTCTTTCTCTGGTCTTTCTCGTGCCAGCAGCCCAGATCACTGGGACCTGCTGCAGCACGTCCCTCAGACACCCATCTTCTCTCTTCTCTCTCCTCTAACCAACTGACCACTAACTCTCACTCTTCCCACTCTTTTATATCTAACTCCACCCGCCTCCCCAGCACCTCTCGTGTTACGAAGCCAGGGACCACAAAAGGCACCCTATGACCTTTCCAGCACAAAGCATGGATGGGTCCCTGCTGAACTATCCTGTGTGTGGGGTGCAGGTGTTGAAATGCGGAAAGGAGTTCCCAGCCTACCTGGATGGTGGGGCAATACACCTTAGGAGAAGGTACAGTACATCTGTGGTGACTGAAGCCTCAGAGGTGCCACACATCCACACAGTCTCCTTGGCACCGCTCTCCTGTGCAAGCGTACTTCTCTGTCCTGTTGAGGGCAGATCAAAGTAATGCAATGCGCTGCACCGGGAAAGGTCAGAGAGGCCCAGCGCCTGCGCACTGCAATACTTTGCTCTGCCCTTTGAGGGCAGTGATGTATGCCTGCGTAGGAGTGCATTGCGAGGAGACTGTGTGGATGATGCAAGGACACGTCATCCACATGAAGCAAGCAGGAGGGCGGCATCGCAAGAAGGTAGGAGGCGCTGGACCAAGAAGAGCAATACCCATGGGACCAGACCGCCCCACAGGTGAGGATGATAATAGTTATTTTTATACTTTTGCAGGGGCGGGTTGGGGGCTTATATACAGCATTATAGAATGCTGTATATCAGCCCAGAAAGGTGATGGCCGTAACTTATATCGGCCAAAACTGGTGACAGGTTCCCTTTAACTGAAAACTGCAAATACAGATTAAACAACAGCCACAAGACGGATTTCATCAACCCAGGTATCATTCTAATCAGTATAACAGTGCCAACCTGACACTGTCTGTAGTTTACTTAGCAAAACCTTGCTGACAGGTTCACTTTAAGTTAATACTTCGCTTTCATTTACAGTCTCATCTTCTTGATTTAGAAGTAGATTTTGTATATCAGCTTTAATTTGCGTTAAGTTAATAGAATAAGTGACAATAAGGCTACTTTCACACTTGAGTTTTTTTGCGCTGCGCACCGTGCGCAGTGCAAACGCACATAAAAAACGCATTATGCGTTTTTGTGCATTTTTTTGCGGTTTTGTGCGCGTTTTTAAAAAAAAACTCATGTGTTTTTTTGCGCTGACGGGCGCATTACCATGCGCACGTCAGCGCACCCATAGACTATAATGGGTGGTTGGGTGAAAAAAAACGCATTGCGTGCGCATGCATTTTTTTGGGACAAGTCGGACGCACAAAAAATGCAACAGGATGCATTTTGTGCGCCAGAGCGCACACTACAAAGAAACGCATGCGCATACAAACACGAACAAATGCATGTGTATGCGTACCCATGTAAAGTATAGGAAAAAAACGCATGCTTTTTTTGCGCAAAAAAACGCAAGCATGAAACCAGCCTAAGAAGCTTTGTAAGATATCTTATTAGAGAAAAATTCCTTTATGAGTAAAGAGACGGACTTCTAGCTCACTGAGGGAACAAGTACATGGTACCTATAAGGAAAGGAATGCTAGGAAAAAGGGAGCTACAGTACAGAGAGATACAAAGAGGGTGCTGCTACTACTAGTATTTTATCTTATCAGGTACATGTTACCTATAAAGAGAGGAGTGACAAGGAAAAAGGATCTACAGAGAGAGTGGCAGAGACACACAAGAGTTTTCTGCCGCTTCTAGTAAGTCTTTTATCTTACCATCATGCTGAATTCACAGATACACTGCTCAGTACTGGTCTATGTCTTCCATGCTTCTGAGGTTATGCTACAGAAAAATAGGAGAGCAGGATCTACTCTTCTCAACCAACTAGCTCAAAGAGAACTGCCAGCTAGGAAAAGAATATGTAGCAGAGAAAAATGTTGAAAAATGCCCTATATACAAGTCATATAATGACCAGGCAGAATGTTATTTCTCATCTACACACTCGACAGTTTATTCTGAAAAGATACTTGAAATGCAGATATGATTGGAAAATGAAATCATTAATTTAAATGGGTTCAAAAGTATGATCACGTATTTTCAAGGTAAGAGGGAATGATAAAGCTTGGACATTTTTTATTGCAGGTCTTATTTTATAGGGTAGGGTCACGGGGCACTTTGTTTTTACATTAACAAACAGATAAATGACTGCAGTGGCTCTTCTGTATCTTCCATCTAGTCTTAACAAGGTGGTGGTTAACGTGATAGTTGTTGACAGCCTCATAAATAGCTTACATCTACTTGGTACCCTACGGTTTATTTATAATACCTCTCCTTTGTAGATCAAACAGAGAATCCTTTATATCTATAAGTGATCTGCAGATCTCAGCTTTGTGGTTGACTTTGATCTTGTGCTGATTGACGTTTTCAGTATCAGCACGGAGGAGCTGACCTGGGAATGCTGATTTGTCTTGACTATGCCCATTACACTCATAGGAGGTTACCATTTCTGCCACTGACTGGGCATATTTGATCATCACATCATCTTGCTGGCAGCCATTACGCTTTGTTTCATGCCCCCCGGGCCTAATTCTTTGTTTTTTTATGTGACATTGATTTTGCAGTGAAAACACCAAGCAGCTCCTCCAGGATAGGAGTGCTCTTTAATACACATAGCATGCACCTGATAACATATTGTGTTACCCAGGCATATCAATGGCCCTAGACCGCACTTCATCTGCCTCATGAATCTTAAAATGGCATCTTTGGTGTATTGTAGGATGTCAAGGCAGCACATCCAGTGATGCAAAATGCATTTTTATGCCTTCGAAGTTCAATGTGGAATGTCTAATACCTTATTATTAAAAGATAGAAGCCGAAGTCACAGAAGAGTTAATGACTTCGAATCAGATTTAGGAAAAAACATCCTAAAAGTGCATGTATGTTCTTCTTCTACTTTTTTGGAGTTATTGCAGGTGCTATGCTTTTTACGAATAGGCCATAAATATTAGATCAGTAGGGGTCTGACTCTCGGCACCACCCCGATCATCTGTTTGATTAGGCTACGGGACTGCCGCCCCAGTGTCACATCCCTTTTATTGTTCAGCGGGCACAGTCCATACTTCTAGTAGCATCTATACCTGGTATTATAGCTTCTCATGTGAAAGAGACTTAACTGCAATAACAAAAAAAACAAGTTCATACTTAACTCACTGCTTTGGCCACCTCTGCTGCTCCCTTGTAAGGTTCTCCACGCTGCATCTTTGGCCACGTGTTCACTCTGAGCTGGGAATTCCGTCCTCGAGAAGACCCCTCAAGGTCACTGTGCATGTGACGCGCCCCAGGGGCTGTGGGATACTCGGTACCGGGCCGGTTGTCTTAAAGGGATGTGTCACAGTGGCAGTGACCTGGTCCGTGGCCCCAGGCGGTCATGTAAAATGGCAGTATTGGTTAGGGATAAAGTTTATGTAGTGATTCGTGACGCCACCTGTGGTTTCTGGTCAGAGTGACCAGCGCTGCAGTGTTGCTTCTCTGGGACAGATGTTGTGATGCAGCAGAGTTGTAAAAGCTCTCCACAGGTAGAGCTATAATCTCAGGGCAGTTGAGATGTGTTTGTAGCTGGTAAGGTAGTGTGGAGTGGAGGATGTATCAGTGCTTGGTGAGAGGCACAGAAAAAAGGTAGATGACACAATTGCATGCAGTTCCAATGGGCTTTACTCACAGTTCTGCCTGCAGTACAGGTGCCCACTTCAGTGCTGTGTCCTCCAGGTGAGGGGTCCAGACAACTTCCAGATAAGATGAAGTACACCCTTCCAGCTTTCCCTGTCAGTATGTACCTTTCTTGGCCGTCTCCACACAATATGCTGCTTTTACTCCTTCCTTCCTCCCAGCACTTCACAGTTATTGATCTGGGCCAGCGGCTGTGAATCCTGTCAGACAACGTGTATCCTTCCGCTTCTGTGATTCTATATAGCGCCTTTCCAGTCGGACTAACCGTGGTAGGGGCGATGGTCCATAAAGTAACCAAAGCTATCGGCTTTCTAGTAGCACACTGAGGTACGCGAACTAGGCTAGGGGCCGTTCCCTTTGTGAACAGTTTCTCCCTCCACCTGACCTGTAGTCAGCATGGAGAGGGGACCCACGGGGAGTATGCTCCAACCGCGTCCCAGAAGAACCTTCTTTCCTTTAGGGAGCTTTCCTTATATTCCAATCCGTCCAGCAGCTTCTAATCAGTAGAGCTGCTGCAGACCCGCCCTCCTTCTTCCCTTCCTTAGAGGGATCTAATCTTGCTTTCCATCCTTCTCCCGCTCTAAGCTACACTCCGCGCACCTCCCAGCACTCTTCGTGTTCCAAGCAGGGGCCATAAAGGGTGCTCTGCTACACTACTGGTGTGTGTGGGATGAGGGTGTTGGAGTCTGGTCGGATGTCTCCACCTTATCTGCCTGTGGGATACCACACCTTGGGGTGAGGTGCAGTACCTCTGTGGTGACTGGATCCTCAGGGGCGCCACACATGCCTAGGACCTGCTGATGGCCAGAAGTCCTGGCGTAGAGTGAACACTGAGCCAGAGATGCGGCACACCAGAGAACCAGACAGTAGGCAGCAGAGGGCTCACACAGGTGAGAGATGAGGTATGAACTTTTTGTTTCTTTTTACATCTTACGCTTACTATGGTATGGGGTCTTTACAGGTTGTTCCATAATGGGGAACATTTAATTTTCAAAGAATAACTTCACTCTGAAGCTCAATTTGGCAAATTTGAATTTTAGCAGATCTGCTCATCTCTAATAGAAGCTACTAAAAGTATGAAGTGCGCTGTGCAGGGCAATGCGAGCAAAAAGTTTCAGAGATACTTTCAGCAGCTGATGGGCGGAGATCATGCACGTGGGATCTCCATCAATGCAATATAGAGGATATTACTCTTTGAACACACAGGACATACTTGTAAATTTTGGTGAGAAACTGAATAGCCATGCCAGTCAAAGCCCTACTGGAGGTCTCTGTCAGCGCCATCTTGGTACTCCTATGAAGCTCAGCCTCATACACACCACATGAATACAGTAGCCTGTTGTAGATACTTGCTTTTCTGATGTGACCCTACCTTGTTTTTCTTGTTCCATCCCATTTGATAAATTACTTCTGCACTTTACACCACCTCTTTATAAGAATCAGCAAGGCACGCATCTTCCCCCTAAAATAAATAATTTTTTGGACTATTTTTACAGTTTAAATAGCCTAAAAAGTACTGGGACCATTATTAGTGATAAGCCAACCCAAACTGTAAAGTTTGGGGTTCATACCAGAATTCTAGATTTTAGTCATCATTCTTCCACCTCACCCCCTTGTAAATCATCCAAGCAGTTTGAGCCTCAAATCCCGCAGCAGTCTCTTCTGATGTTTGATGAGCCTACTAGCTGGTGTTCCATGGCCCATCCACCTGGCCCTGCCCCAGATATGGAAGAGACTGAGTGCACTGATGCCCAACCACTCATTCTGTCGGAGGATGAGTACATTGGAGGGCCAGTACACATGGTCAGAATCCACAGCACATCTCTGGGGATGAGGAAACACAGGCACCAACTGCTGCATCTTTCTGCAGGGTGCCAAAAGTCAAGGAGGGCGGGGAACACTACTGGGTGGAAGATGATGTGAAGGATGATCGAACGGGCCTTATAGTGATGTGTGCAGTATGGAAGAAGAGGCGGTAGACACACTTCTCTATCAGCACAGCGAAAGATAGAGCAGGGTGGAAAAGCACAGCATCTGGTCCATAGCTAGTATGTTGTCAGCTACTGCCACCTGAACCAAGGGAAGGAGCCCCCAAAAGCCAGCTTAAAGGAACTCCCTGGCGTGGGACTTCTTCAACCAAAGTAGTGAAGACAAGTGGCAGGTCATTTGCATCCAACAAAAGAAAGCAAAATTGGCACCGCTGCACCACCATTACCTATGAACTGACTCGAGAGGTACAACTCACACACACATGATAAACGTCATGTACCCACATGGAATGGGTGCTCTATCCTTAGAAACAACTAAATTCAAATATGCAAAAAGAGGAGAGAGGATGGCACTCACCATTCCAAATGTAGAAAACTTTATTCAAGGATAAAAATATATCGGCTCGGGAGAAATGTGATGAGTGCGGACAACGGCAGTTTCGCGCTCCTGCGCTTCAGCGGATCCTAATGATGAGCAGCAAGAGGCAGGTACCTTTAACCACACGCAGGTGGAGTACCGCCTCCTGACAACAGACATCTACAACACTCCCACCTACTATAGTGAATGTATTGAACAATTAAAATCATCAAAGATTAAAATAAAAACAGAATTCTTAAAGAGCATAAGTTTATACAATTTCAGAGAAATACCGACATATCGATCTTTTCATTCAGACCTAACACACCTGTTGCATTGGACCACAATATCCCTCTGGCTTCTCTTTGCAAAAGGAGCCTGCAGTGATTACCTCCCTGTCCAGGGGAATTAACCCTCTCCAAACCTGTAAATTGCAGAGATTCTGCATTGCCACCATGAAATTCCCTTATATGATTAATAAGGCGGGGGACTCCTTTACCAGATGAAATTGAATGAAAATGTTACCTAAACCTAACGTATAGGGGACAGATTGCTTTTCCTATATAGAAAAAGCCACAAGGGCACAAAAGACCATAAACTACAAACGATGTTTTACAAGAGATAAAATCCCAAATCTGATGTTGTATGGGACCAATCCTTATCGAGTCACCAGTTAATTTGAAGGGACAAAAAGGACAAGTCTTACACTTGAAATTTCCCTTAGGAATACCAGACTGTATCCAATTATTATTTACACTCTTAACCCTATTGTGGACTAAAAGGTCTCTAAGATTAGCGCTTCGCAGGCATGCAAAAAGAGAACCTCTTTTAACCACCTCCGCAAGATCTCCATCTCTTTCTAACAATTGCCAGTTTTTTGTAATCATAGATCTACTTTATTTGTCCATAGGACCAAATTTAAAGCAGAAAGTGAAAAGTTTGGCATTATTTTTTATAGGGCCATTGTTTAATGACATAGAAACATTCTGTCCCTCTACTCGTAATAGAGCTGAATACAAAACGGAGTCGGGATACCCCCTATTGGAAAACCTTTTGTATAAATCCTGAGCTTGCCTATCGAAGCCTTCTTTCTTACTGTGGTACCTTTTTAATCTCAAAAATTGTCCATAAGGTAAAGAGTTTTATACATATTGCGGGTGTGCGCTTTCATAGTGCAATAAAGAATTTGATGCAGAAGGTTTACAGAAAACCTCTGTATGGACTGTACCATCCTCAATACATAGTTTCACATCTAGAAATTCTAAAGAAGAGCCCTCAAACTGTGACGTGAATCTCATATTCAGGTTATTATCTGAACTTAAATATTCCACAAACAAGCCAAAATTGGACACTGTGCTATCCCAAACTACGAGGATATCTTCCGCATAACAGATGAATAACCTGATGTGCTTCAGAAAGGGGTTATTAATGGAATATACAAATCTCTCTTCAAAGACCGAAAGGAACAAATTAGCAAAAGTGCATGCGACTGGCGCCTCCATCGCAGTTCCTTCGGTTTGCCTATACCAGGTATTCCCGAATCTGAATGTACGTGTGTCAAAATGAACATCAAACCTTCACAAATAAAGTCTATTATTTCGATGTCTTTATCGGTACTTTGTAGAACTTGTCTGATTGATTCTACCCCGATATTATGCGAGATCCTGGTATAGAAGCTCTCTATATCGATGGAGGCCAAATGAAAATTATCTTGCCAGTCAAATTCTCCAATCATTTTCAAAAAATCTTTAGAGTCCTTCACAAATGAAGGAATCTCACGGAGTAGAGGGCGCAGAAGCCAGTCTACGTACTGGGAAAGTGGCTCGGTGAGAGACCCTATCCCAGACACAATAGGGCGGCCTGGCAGTTGGGACAAGGACTTGTGGATCTTTGGGATATGATACCAATGAGCTTTCTGAGGAAAGTCAGGCAGTAAATTCTCAGCTCTTTTTTTGGAGAGTATATTTTTCTCCACCTGTTTTCTCAAAAAAGAACGTAAATCGTTTTTAAATTTATTTGTCGGATCTGCCGCCAATTTAGAATAGGTGTTAGTGTCTGCTAACTGTCTGTGGGCTTCAGATAAGTAGTACTCCTTAGTCAGGAGCACTAAATTACCGCCCTTGTCTGCACAGTGGACAAGGGTTTTCAGACCACCCCTGGAGGTCTTTAATAGCTCGTTTTTCCTCTAAAGAAAGATTTGGAGGTAATTTATCATCAATCAGAGCTTCTATGTCTCTTATGACCTGAGCTTCAAAGACTTCCACTATGTTACCTGGGGAAATAGGAGGCATGTACGTGGACTTAGACCCTCCCATGAAAGGTTGAACCAACACCTCTTCATCATCAACGCTTGCGCGAGAGACTTCATTCAAACTTAGCAAGACTGAGGCATCTGTCCTGATATCAGATAATGCATTATTATCTGCCATAAAACCCAAAGGCCCTATGCAGCATGGGGTTTCTCCAGAACAAGAAGGAATACTTTCAGAATTACCAGATATAAACATTTTGTGCAAAGGTAACTTTCTGAGGGCTTTGAAGAGGTCGATCTTAAAATTCACCAAGTCAAAATCCTCAGGGACACAGAAATTCAAACCTTTAGGCCTCTTTCACACTTCCGTTTTTGACCATCAGTCAAAATCCGCCAGTTTTTGAAAAAAACGGATCCGCCTTTTTTTTGGCGTATCCGTTTTTTTCCCCATTGAGTTGCATTACTGGTGGATCATGACAGATGGCCATCCGTTGGATCAGTTTTTTTGCAGATCCCCCAAATTTTTGTAGGATCCGCATTTTACAGTGCGCATGCCCGGAGAAAAGAAGTGAGCCACAAAATTAACCCTGAAATCCTTTCTGGTGGACGAAAAATCTCTCTCTCTCTCTCTCCGGACAGCAGTTCCTTTAAAATTCTTCATTCGACGAATCCGTCAAAAAACGGATCCTGTGGCATCCGTTCACATCAGTTAGGAACGGATCCGCTTTTCCGCCTTTTTGGCGGATTTTAACTGACACAAAAAACTGAAGTCTGAAAGAGGCCTTAGACAAGACTGACAAGTGTGAATCGTTTAGTACATGACAAGACAGATTTACTACTGTATTCTCTGCAAGTGTCTTTGCCGCTATGGTCTCCATAAGACTTGCATGCTATGCCATCTGAGCCTCAAGCAAGGTGTAAATATTCTAAACCTGAGCACCACCTGCATGATCAGGCATCTAAAATGCAAGCACTACTCATGTTTATCCCAACTTTGGTCATATTATGTGGTGTATTGAAATCTATTCATTGGGTTTGTGTGTTTTTCATGTTTTATTGGATTTTAGGATATATCTTTTGTTTAATAAAGTGTGTTCTATTTTTAGATTATTCATGACTCAAGTTGTGCACATCATTATTGCATCTCTTTCTCTTATCCCCTACATAGAGCTTTTAACAAAAGGCTCAAGTGCTTTTCAAGCAGAAAATAATTAACACTTATGTAAATGCATAAAATTCCTGTTCTGAATGTTGATCCAGTGGATCGACACCCTGGATCAGGAGGAAAAAACTTGCTTTTTGGGGCAGACTGGATCATGCATTTTGGATCTACCAGTTTAACTTGTTAAACATGTCTTTTTTAATCCATACTATGCAACTAAATCATGTAATATATCCAGGAATATTGTGACATCTGTGCTAATTTGTGCCTCCTCTTTCCTCTTTTTCTGCTTTGACCGCTGGGCAGCAGCACGCCCTTGTTGCTTGTGATGCGTGACAGTGCCACGCCTGTGTTTTTCCTTGCTATTTGCTATTTTTTCCTTGCTATTTTTGTTGCTGCTTTATAGGAGCTATGAGGTTGATTTTTGTCTAGGTTTTGATTTCTCCTTCGTGAGAGCCCTGGGCTGGGCTGGGCAGTTAGCTATTTAAAGCTCTACAACTCTAACTCCACTGCCAGTCAGTAGTTCTGTTTTCCTGGTATATACCTCTGTGCTGTTCTCCTGTGTTTTGTCCTGATTATTCCGGTTCTTTCACTTCAGTTCTTTCACCTCGGTTTGACATTTTACTACCCACTTGTTTTATGATTCTGCCCCTGACGTGACCTCCTGCATTTGACCCGGCTACCTGACTATTCTTCTCGCCACCTTGTGCCATCAACCATCTGCTGACTCTGTGGCCCTACCCCAGGGACCCATGTGTAAGTCCAGATCCCTGAACAGGGGTTAAAGATTGAAGGCCAGGGCAACCCTTGAGTTCTGAGAAATAGTTGATTGGGCCAAGTCTGTTCATGGTACCATTTTGGAGCTTCAAGGTGACTGCAAACAGTGCACGTTTGACAAATATCATTTTACTTTGTTAAAATTCTATTTTTAGTTTTCATGTGAAAGGCAGGCACTCTCCATCCCTATTTTTAATAACTAAATTAGCAATACATTTATATGGATTATTCATTTGGTCATGGAGCTAATAGGGAAACATCTATTTCTTGCCTGGAATTGGTCTTAAAAATAAAATCTTTTTTTTTTTTACTCCGCCAGACTAAATACTTTCTCCTAATTGCTTAGTTTATCTAACATGTTTTACAAAAGGAAATCGTCGGGATTTTAACTTCTAATGCCACTTTCAGGTGAATGCTAGAAGGAACATTTTGAGTTTTATCTGTGAAGCACAAGATGTCTTTACAGGGATTCATTCCGTGTAAACTTTTTTTAATTGGACCTATTATTGGAGATTTTGGAGTGAGTCATCAGAGCTCGCTGTGCATTGCATGGTGATGTCAGTTTGACAGAGTTTATATATTATGGCTAAATAGGGCACAATGTACAGCAAACATTTGCCAGGCATGAATATTCTAATCACAGTTATGTCAAAGTTTACGCTACTTTCCACATTTAGCCCAAATGTTCCAGCTATAATTTTTTTGTCCATTGTATAAGTCACTGTTGCTAGACATAGTTTATTATTCATGCTTTATAAGCAACCACAGGAGGAGAAGAGCCTTTTGGGAACTGCCAAATGCTAGTATACAGAGCATTACGCCATTAACTGCCTATGCACTGTAAATACTTTGTAATCAAACATTAAAAAACAATAACCACCGGCAAGTAGACGCGAAATCGGATCAACGCTATCCTGAATTACGTATGTACTGTCAAATAAAAGTCATGTCTGTTGTAATCACTCTTACACTAGACCTGAGAGAGCGTGATTTCATTAAAGTCCTGGTGCCAATTCATCTTGGAGACCACCATAAAGAAATATGCCAATGAAGTCCATGACGATAGCTTCAAAACGGTCTTCAATTTAAAAGGTTTATCCAGGACTAAATTTTTTTTTTCAATTTTGTTTTTAAATTTGTGCAGCGTATGCCTGCGTACTCCTTTCCTAAGATCCACATGCGTCTTGCATACCTATATTTAACATTAACAGTTTGTATGCGGATGCGTCCCCGTGCGTCGTTTCGCAGTGCCCACCGAACACATGTTGCATTTTTTGAGCTGTCAAATATGCGCAGGCATGCGCATGCGGATGAGTGCATCAAAACAACGCATTATTGTCTATGGGAACGCACTGGTATGCAAGGGCATGCGCATGGATGCGCTCGATGCCATGCGTACTTCAGACTGAGCATGTCCAGGAACAGAATGCAGCACCTCAAATCCCAGCTGTATAAAAGGGGTGAGGACACTGGAAGTCAGGACTCTCAAGATCTCAGATGTGCTCTCAAGACTCTGTATGTAAGTATAGACGCTTTGAAAATGTCTGTCTGTCTGTCTCTCTCACAGCAGTCTGTACTCTGTACTTATGTTTTTCTTTCTGTTCCTTGTAGACTGTGCGGTGTTCCTGTCCCGGATTTCTCCGGTCCCTGATTTCTCATGTCCGGTGGTGTGGTACTGTATGGTGCTCCTGTCCTGGATTAGTCCTGTCCCGGATTTCTCCTGTCCCTGATTTATCGTGTCCGGTGGTGTGGTACTGGCCCTCTCAGCTGCCACTTAATGTAAGTAAGAGTGTCTGTACTTTTAAATTACTATGTTGCTCTGCCCATTCTCACACTCTTCATCACTTTGTGTCTTATGTTTTGCTTTCTGTTCCTTGTAGACTGTGCGGTGCTCCTGTCCCGGATTTCTCCTCGCCCTGATTTCTCGTGTTCGTTGGTGTGGTACTGTGCGGTGCTCCTGTCCTGGATTAATCCTGTCCTGGATTTCTCCTGTCCCTGATTTCTCATGTCCGGTGGTATGGTACTGTGCAGTGCTCCTGTCCTGGATTAGTCCTGTCCTGGATTTCTCCTGTCACTGATTTCTCATGTCCAGTGGTGTGGTGCTGTCCCGGTGCTGTGCTACTGCCCCAGTTCTGTGCTGCCTGACTGCTGTGCTGTTGGACTACTGCCTGTAATGTAAGTCTTGGCATCCATTGCGTAATTAATTTTACCTTCATTTTTTTTTTTTTTTCTGTTTTTTCTTTGGCTACAGACCAGTAGCAGTCGAGTGGAAATGAATCTTCCCAGGGTCATCGGGCTCAAGTTTGTGAGGAGGAAAGACAGCGTGTAAGTAGTCTTTTCATTATCAGAGTTGTAATTGAATTGGGTTTAAGTTTTGTATTTTTAAAACTATATGACTTATAATTTATTTTTTGCTTTGTTTTTTTTGTTTCTTTGATGTGTAGGTTCCACTACATAAGGAAGACAAACCAGTCATTGACAATGACCAACTGATTCCTCTTGTGCAAGAGCGAGTAGCATTGTGGGACACACGTGATCGTCAGCATTTTGACTCACGATTGATTCGACAACTCTGGGAGGAAGTGGTAAGATTGCTGTTGGCTGATTGGGACCATGCCACCCCACAAGACAGAAAGGATTTTCGTAAGTATTGCAATGTGATCTGACGCGTCAGTGAACCTGTAAATGTAGGTGCCTTGTTTTACAATTTATTTATTAATTTTTTTCTTCCCCCTTCACAGTGAAGAGAGTAAAAGTCCTTTAGTGTTCGATAAAGGATTGCTTAAATAAGGATATGAGAGAGGAGATTCGGGTTCGAAGTGGTGCTGCTCCAAAAATATTGAAATACAAATACCATCGCATGCTGTATTTCCTGAGGCCTGTGGTTGCTTGACGATCGTGGGTATCTTTTGTGTTGTATTACTATAAACTGTATGCATGGTCATGTGTAATGTTTTTACTATATAAACTTTTTTTTTGAAGAAATGTTTTTAATTTATTTTCCACAGAGAAACTGGAGCAGCACCACAGAACCTGGATCGTCCTCAGTTGTAGTGACCCCTCATCGACCAGCCGACAAACAGTCCCAATTTTCCACCAGCGATGGAGCAATCAGGCAGGCTTCACAGGCTAGGGAACAGGCAGCCGGTCCATCAGGTTTTCCCCTCTCCCAGCCCTCTGCCACTGGTTTTGTTGGGTCTTCTCGGCAGAGGGCCTGGGAGAGGTCAATCATGCCTGAGTTTGTTCACTTAGCTCAATCTTCCAGGATGGGATGAGGTCGGTTGTAGAAAGACTGGAAACTGTGTTCACTCAGGTGAACACACTTTTTCAGGAAGTCAACAGACGCCTTGACTGCCTGGAAGCTGACCTTCAGAGACCGGCGCAACATTTTTTTTCCGCAATAGAGCAGGGCGTGTCAGAGAACCTGCCGCCTGAACTCCAGCTGTATGTAATGAATGCCTATCAGGATGCTTACAGATAAGCCATGCAGCAGTCCCAAACCTACCACCCGCGGTCAGGATATCACCAGCAGGCACATATCTCTTTGCTTGCACGGCAACAAGGGCCAGCACAGCATAAGTGGCAGAAGACGCCAGCACCACTGCACACATCTCAAGGAGTTGGATACATGTCAGCACATCTGATGACAGCACAAGTCAACTATCCTCGACTAGCACCGCTGAACATTACGGCAGTTCCTCCAGTTCCCAGCTACACCACACTGCAGAGTGCAGCACCCCTACAACAGGCAGTTTCCACCATGCAGCCAAGCGCAGCAACCCTGCAGCATGCAGCTTCCACCATGCAGCCGACTGCAGAACCCCTGCAGCATGCAGCTGAGTGCAGCACCCCTGCAACATGCAAGTAAGAAATGCCGGGGGATCACCAAAAAACAGGCGCCCAGCACTGACTCTGCTCAGCACCCAAAAGAAAAGACCGGGAGAAAAAAAGTTCACCAAAAACAGTACCTACCACCTCCAATCTCACCTCCCAAAGTGTCTCTGTTTTCCAATCTGTCTACAGTGTTTATTATTAAATACAGCAAACATTACTTAACCCCTTAACGACCGCCGATACGCCTTTTAACGGCGGTAATTAAGGGTACTTAAACCACAGCGCCGTTAATTCACGGCGCTGTGATTTAAGTGAATAGCGCCCCCCAGTGTCGGATTTTCTCCGGGGTCTCGGCTGCCAGGGGTAGCCGAGACCCCAGAGAACATGAATCGGTCGGTTTTTACCGACCCCCGCTTTTGCGATCGCCGTTATTAACCCTATAACGGCGACCGCAAAAAAAAAAGCCGCGATTTTACATTTCATTTCTCTTTCCTCTGATGTGATCGCACATCAGAGGATAGAGAAATAGGGTCCCCGATCCCCCCGCTCCCCTCCCGGTACCTCTCCCTTGTCCTCCGTCCCCTCCCGGTGGTCCCGCGCCCGCCGGCGTCATCTGATGGGCGCCGCCATCTTGAAAATGGCAGGCGCATGCGCAGTGCGCCCGCCGGGAATCTGCTGGCTCCGGCTGGCAGATTCCATTCATTATTTTGATCACTATGATAAACGATCATAGTGATCAAAATAATAAAAATAGTACATAACCCCCCCTTTTATCACCCCCTTATTCTGGCACACATAATGAAATAAAAAAAATATTTTTTTTTCAGTTTTCCATAAGGGTTAGGGTTAGGGTTAGGCTAGGGTTAGGGTTAGGCTAGGGTTAGGGTTAGGGTTAGGCTAGGGGTAGGGTTAGGGTTAGGGTTAGGCTAGGGCTAGGGTTAGGGTTAGGCTAGGGTTAGGGTTAGGCTGGGTTAGGCTAGGGTTAGGGTTAGGCTAGGGTTAGGCTAGGGTTAGGGTTAGGCTAGGGTTAGGGTTAGGCTAGGGTTAGGGCTAGGCTAGGGTTAGGGTTGGGCTAGGGTTAAGGGTTAGGGTTGGGCTAGGGTTAGGGTTGGGCTAGGGTTAAGGGTTAGGGTTGGGGAAGGGTTGGGCTAGGGTTAGGGCAAACTAGGATTAGGGTTAGGATTAGGGATTAGGGTTGGGATTAGGGTTAGGGGTGTGTTGGGGTTAGGGTTGGAGCAAGAATTGAGGGGTTTCCACTATTTACCCACTTTGGGGGTCTAAAAATTGGGGTCTAAAAAATCACTTTTGTGGAAATAAAAAAGACTTTTTATTTTCACGGCTCTGCGTTTATAAACTTCTGTGACGCGCTTGGGGGTTCAAAGTGCTCACCACACATCTAGATAAGTTCCTTAGGGGGTCTAATTTCCAAAATGGGGTCACTTGTGGGGGGTTTCCACTGTTTAGGCCCATCAGGGGCTCTGCAAACGCAACATGATGCCCGCAGACCATTCCATCAAAGTCTGCATTCCAAAATGGCAATCCTTCCCTTCCGATCTCTCCCATGCGCCCAAACAGTGGTTCCCCCCCACATATGGGGTATCAGTGTACTCAGGACAAATTGCATAATAACTGTGGGGGTATGATTTCTCCTGTTACCCTTGTAAAAATAAAAATTTTGGCGCGAAAAGATCATTTTTGTGGAAAAAAAATGGATTTCTTATTTTCACGGCTCTACGTTATAAACTTCTGTGAAGCACTTGAAGGTTCAAAGTGCTCACCACACATCTAGATAAGTTCCTTCATGGGTCTAGTTTCCAACATGGAGTCACTTGTTGGGAGTTTCCACTGTTTAGGCCCATCAGGGGCTCTGCAACCGCAACATGATGCCCGCAGACCATTCCATCAAAGTCTGCATTCCAAAATGGCACTCCTTCCCTTCCGAGCTCTCCCATGCGCCCAAACAGTGGTTCCTCCCCACATATGGGGTATCAGCATACTCAGGACAAATCGCATAATAACTGTGGGGGTATGATTTCTCCTGTTACCCTTGTAAAAATAAAAATTTAGGGGTGAAAAGATCATTTTTGTGGAAAAAAAAATGGATTTCTTATTTTCACGGCTCTACGTTATAAACTTCTGTGAAGCACTTGAAGGTTCAAAGTGCTCACCACACATCTAGATAAGTTCCTTCATGGGTCTAGTTTCCAAAATGGAGTCACTTGTTGGGGGTTTCCACTGTTTAGGCCCATCAGGGGCTCTGCAAATGCAACATGATGCCCGCAGACCATTCCATCAAAGTCTGCATTCCAAAATGGCTCTCCTTCCCTTCCAAGCTCTCCCATGCACCCAAACAGTGGCTCCTCCCCACATATGGGGTATCAGCGTACTCAGGACAAATCGCATAATAACTGTGGGGGTATGATTTCTCCTGTTACCCTTGTAAAAATAAAAATTTGGGGGTGAAAAGATCATTTTTGTGGAAAAAAAAATGGATTTCTTATTTTCACGGCTCTACGTTATAAACTTCTGTGAAGCACTTGAAGGTTCAAAGTGCTCACCACACATCTAGATAAGTTACTTAATGGGTCTAGTTTCCAAAATGGGGTCACTTGTTGGAGTTTTCCACTGTTTTGGCACATTAAGGGCTCTCCGAACGCAACATGGCATCCGATCTTAATTCCAGCCAATTCTGCGTTGAAAAAGTCAAACGGTGCTCCATCCCTTGCGAGCTCTGCCGTGTGCTGAAAAAGGGGTTTACCCCCACATATGGGGTATCGGCGTATTCAGGAGAAATTGTACAACAAATTTTGTAGTTGATTTTCTCTTTTAACACTTGTGAAAATAAAAAAAATTGGTTCTGAAGTAATTTTTTTCCAAAAAAAAGTTAAATGTTAATTTTTTCCATCCACATTGCTTTCGTTCCTGTGAAGCACTTAAAGGGTTAATAAACTTCTTGAATGTGGTTTTGAGCACCTTGAGGGGTCTAGTTTTTAGAATGGTGCCACTTTTGGGTATTTTCTGTCATGTACACCCCTCAAAATGACTTTAAATATGATGTGGTCCCTAAAAAAAATGGCTTTGTAAATTTTGTTGTAAAAATGAGAAATCGCTGGTCAACTTTTAACCCTTATAACTTCCTAACAAAAAAAAATTTTGCATCCAAAATTGTGCTGATGTAAAGTAGACATGTGGGAAATGTTATTTATTAAGAAATTTATGTGACACATCTCTCTGATTTAAGGGCATAAAAATTTAAAGTTTTAAAATTGCAAAATTTTAAATTTTTTTGCCATATTTCTGTTTTTTTCATAAATAAACACAAGACTTATCGAAGAAATTTTACCACTAACATGAAGTACAATATGTCACGAAAAAACAATCTCAGAATCAGCAGGATCCATTAAAGCGTTCCAGAGTTATAACCTCATAAAGGGACAGTGGTCAGAATTGTAAAAATTGGCCTGGTCATTAAGCTGCAAACTGGCTCTGTCGCTAAGGGGTTAAAGTCAGCAAACATTACAGGTACATTTACTTATTTACAATTGGATTAAACCACTTCATCTTGCCATGCCACACGTCCAATATCAGAAACAGAGTAAGCAGCAAAGTTGTCCCTCATTTGTGCAACTTCCACTATAGTCCTCAGAGGATGATCTTGGTAATCCTGCAGTGCACTAGCAACAGGTTCGTCAAGTTCTAAGTGTTGTCTCTCTTTCGCCAGGATGTAATTGTGCAAAACAACACACGCTTTGACAACCTCATCAATGGTCTCAGTTTTTAGATTGATGGCTGTTCCCAAAATGCGCCATTTTGATGCCAGCAAACCAAAGGCACACTCCACAGTCATTGTAAATCCTTTTGGTGTGATTCAAGTCCCAACACGAGTATGGTTTTATGAGGTTGGTACACATTTGAAACGCCTCATCCCCAACCACAACAAACAGCATTGGTGGTCCTTCGGTGTTCGGAAGAGGTCGTGGTGTTGGAAAATTGAAATTATTCCCATACAAACATTGGCCCATATAAATCACAATGTCCCACTGAAAAATTGAATCAGAATGAAGGACCAATTGGTATAAAAAGCTATATTTTTATTAACAAAAAATTAAAAACATACAAATAGAGAGATGCACATATCACTGAAGGGACGTTGTGAGCCCATTTTTTTTCCCATATATCAAACACCTAATTAATACACCATTATCAAAAATAGTAATAGGTAAACAATAGCTGCAAAATCCCTTATTATATAAAAACATCCACAAAAATGTGAAAACTGTGCAATTTGTGGTAATAAATATCCATAAATTAGTACAATAAGGGTTCTCATCAATGTGGGAGCTCTCAGGTCTATATTACCACTGCAAATTGCCAAAAACCGCAAGGAATCTGAACCATAGCGATGCCCATGGATATATATAAAACTGGGCCAATGTACTAACCATCCTTGTGACAATATCAATCTTTATTAGCGGCATACAAGTCCGCTCTCACAATATGGATCCATGCAACGACATAATTGCAGTAATCATGTAACAATGAAACAAATAGTATCATAGAGCAAAGCAGCCATTACCGATGATTGATCAGGAGTCTCCTCTGGCGTCCCTCTGCCTCGACGCGCGTTTCGCTTTTGCTTCAACGGGAGGCATGACTTAGGAGGGGAAATCCCCGTTCATATAATCCTCTGCCCAGCTGCAATCAATTCCCTTACTAGAATGACCATAGCGCATGCCTATTACTAGAATGACCATAGCGCATGCCCAGAGGTAAGTACTCCAAACCATAAAAAATAAACCATAATATCACTAGAGGTAGATCGCCAGATCTTAGAAGATAATATTAAATTACCTATAGCTAAGCGCTACAAAAAAATGATATTTATAAAAATAATTAATCTTAATATATAGATCACTAGTACATCTACATATTATAGCGCTACTACAATGCCGGTATGGAGATCTGTACTATACTATTACAACCCCATGTCTACACATATAGGACGAAAATACAAATATAAAATATTTTTCACTCAAGATTTCATAAACAGATAAATGATTGGAGCATAAACCACGGAAAGTATAAAAATAAATGACAAGGGAATCACCCTGAGTCCATGAAGTGAAAAACGGCGCATGAGGGAGTTGAACTTGGTTCACTTCTATCAATAAGAGAAGTGTTTGTGTGCTCCTATGTCGATCTCCACCAGTCATCACCAGATGACCCTGGAAAGCGAAACGTACATAATGTGAGCATCACACTCTTCTCTGGTGAATCAAGACCCACTCATGCGCACTCACAAAGATGTATATAATATGCGGTACTTCAAAAACACTCTCAATACCCCACAATTAAAGATATAACTAATACAAAATAATATCAATGATGAAAAAATCGCATATGAAAATAACACATGATCATGCTGTAAAAAAAAAAAATATATAATGATGAGGATTATCACGAGGAAAGAACATAAAAATAGAGGTATCTTCAGATCTTGAATCTTCAATAAATGCACCTAAATCTTCTAATCCATTGTGCCACTGGAATAATCAGAAGCGACTAACCGATGAACTGTAACTAAAAAGACAAAATGTTAATATCACTCTATAAAAACTAACCCACCCTAAAAAGTCCACAACCCATGGAAAGAGTCAGGAATATAATAATAAAGCAATGAAACTACAAAAAAGCACCAAAACCAAAGCTTTCATTGAGTCCTTGAGGAGTTAAGGTGCCCAATCTAAATATCCACTGGCACTCTTTTTTGGCTAATCTTTTACCAACATCTCCTCCTCTGAGACCCAAATTGATGTGATCAATACCCTTGACTTGAAGTAGCCTAGAGTTACTATGATGGAATTTTTTAAAATGCCTAGGTAATGTTTTTAACGAAGCATCATCTTCAATCTTTTTGGCTTTATCAATGTCAAGGCAGTGCTCCCGAACTCGAATCTTGAGCTCCCTACTAGTCATCCCAATGTAAATTTTCTGGCATGGACAAGTAGCATAGTAAATCACTCCTTTCGTTGAACATGTAATGTACGTTCTAATGTCAAAACATCTAGATTGATCAAAATTCTGGAACTTGCTACTTTTTTTCATATTGGCACATGCCTTGCATAAGCCACAGGGAAAAAATCCCATACGCTCCATATTCTTCTCCCTCTCTTTCCGTTGAGGATCATATTGGCTATGTGTCAAAATGTCTCGCAAATTTGGAGACCTTTTTGCCACAAATGAGGGACCTGATGGTAAAATTTCCCTCAACACAGGATCGGTCAAAAGAATTTGCCAATGTCTCTGTACTATATTTTTAACCTCAAACCATTTGTTATTGAAGTTTGAAATAAATCTTACCTGCTGTTCCCTGTTCACAATCTTAGGAGGAATCACATTCTTATGTAAAAGTTGTTCTCTAGGGACACGTTTTGCCCTCATATATCCTCTCTGAATGGACTTCCGATTATATCCTCTACTTTGAAACCGTTTCCTAAGGATAGAGGACTGTTCTTCAAAAAGACCTTCATCAGAACAAATTCTCTTAATGCGCAAAAATTGTCCAATGGGAATCCCATCTATGGTTGATTTTGGATGTGCCGATGAAGCATGGAGTAAGGAATTTGTTGCCGTGGGTTTACGATACACTGTAGTTGATAGCCGACCGTCAGATAGAACTGTAATGGACAAATCCAAAAATTCAATTTTACGTCCATAATGATACGTCAGCCTAATGTTTTGATTATTGTTGTTAAGTGTATTCATTAAACACCTCAATTCCTCTCCTGATCCTTCATAGATAAACAGAATATCATCTATGTAACGGATCCAATTATGGATCCGTTCCATACCTACTACTTCACTATCCTGAAAAATGTCTCTTTCCCAGGCTCCCATGAACAGGTTCGCATATGAGGGGGCACAAGCCGCCCCCATAGCTGTGCCTTGCTTTTGAAGAAAAATTTTTCCATTAAAGGAAAATGCATTATGAGTTAATACATATTTCAGTAATGTCAAAACAAAATTGGCCATATCATGATCTACATTACTGTTTAAGAGGAATTTACTGACGGCATTAAGACCATCTTGATGACGGATCGATGAATATAAAGCCTCAACGTCTGCTGTAACGAGGATCATGTTGTCAGTTAGTTGAATATTTTCTAAATGTCCAAGTGCAGCTGTAGTATCCTTAATATATGAGGGTAACTGAGTCACTAAAGGTTTTAAAAAGTGATCGATCACATTACAAATGGTCTCACAGAGACCCTCATTAGCTGCTACGATAGGTCTTCCCGGTGGATCCTGGGAATTTTTATGAACCTTTGGTATCAGATAGAACGTTGCTAGCCTAGGAATCATAGAATCATAGAATCATAGAATCGTAGAGTTGGAAGGGACCTCCTGGGCCATCTGGTCCAACCCCCTGCTCAAAGCAGGATTCGCTAAATCATCCCAGTCAGATGTCTGTCCAGCCTCTGTTTGAAGACTTCCATTGAAGGAGAACTCACCACTTCTCGTGGCAGCCTGTTCCACTCATTGATCACTCTAACTGTCAAAAAGTTTTTTCTAATATCTAATCTGTGTCTCCTCCCATTCAGTTTCATCCCATTGCTTCTAGTCTTTCCTTGTGCAAATGAGAATAAAGTTATCCTTCTACAATGTGACAGCCCTTTAGATATTTGTAGACAGCTATTAAGTCTCCTCTCAGTCTTCTCTTTTGCAAACTAAACATTCCCAAATCCTGCAACCTTTCCTCATAAGACAGGGTTTGCAGACCGGTCACCATTCTGGTCGCTCTTTTCTGAACTTGCTCCAGTTTGTTGATGTCTTTTTTAAAATGTGGTGCCCAAAACTGGACACAATATTCCAGATGAGGTCTGACCAAAGAGGAGTAGAGGGAAATAATGACTTCACGTGATCTAGACTGTATGCTTCTGTTAATACATCCTAGAATTGCATTTGCCTTTTTTGCTGCTGCATCACACTGTTGACTCATATTCAGTCTGTGATCTATTAGTATACCCAAGTCTTTTTCACATGTGCTGTCACTTAGCCCTATTCCTCCCATTCTATATATGCTTTTTCCATTTTTATTGCCCAGATGTAGTACTTTGCATTTCTCCCTGTTAAAAACCATTCTGTTAGTTGCTGCCCACTTCTCCAGTTTATTTAAATCTTTTTGAATCCTCTCTCTCTCTTCTCTAGTATTAGCTATCCCTCCTAGCTTTGTGTCATCAGCAAATTTAATCAGTTTACCCTCAATTCCTTCATCTAAATCGTTGATAAAGATGTTGAACAATACAGGGCCCAGGACAGAGCCCTGTGGTACCCCACTTGAGACATTCTTCCAACTGGATGTGCAGCCATTTACGACCACTCTTTGGGTCCGATCACTAAGCCAGTTATGAATCCAGTTTATGATGGATTTCTAATAATTTCTTAGGGACAATGTGGTTTTCAACTGCGGTCACCAAAATATCAATCAATTCCAATTTAAATTGACCCATAGGATTATAAGTAAGCAACCTATACTCCTGGGTGTTATTTAACAATTTATTGGCTTGGGCCTCATACATATAGTTCGGCCATATTACTATGTTGCCTCCTTTGTCGGCCACCTTGAAAACCACATCGTCCCATTCCTTAAGTTCTCTCAAAGCACTCCTCTCCTGCAATGACAAATTGTTATGGCCAAAATGACTAGTTTTCTTTAAATTATCAATTTCAGATGACACAATCTTTGTGAACGTATCAACTGACGGTACTAATGTTAAAGGGGGAAATTTTGTAGATTTATTAATTAATTTCACAGGGAAATTACTTACATTTGATGTATTCTCATCAATCAGAGACTCAAGGATCTCAAGAGCTTCATTTTCCTCCCTACTAGAGAAGTCACCACCACTTTCTTTTTTATGATGTAACCTCTTCAAAACCAGTTTCTTAGAAGATAATATTAAATTACCTATAGCTAAGCACTACAAAAAAATGATATTTATAAAAATAATTAATCTTAATATATAGATCACTAGTACATCTACATATTATAGCGCTACTACAATGCCGGTATGGAGATCTGTACTATACTATTACAACCCCATGTCTACACATATAGGACGAAAATACAAATATAAACTATTTTTCACTCAAGATTTCATAAACAGATAAATGATTGGAGCATAAACCACGGAAAGTATAAAAATAAATGACAAGGGAATCACCCTGAGTCCATGAAGTGAAAAACGGCGCATGAGGGAGTTGAACTTGGTTCACTTCTATCAATAAGAGAAGTGTTTGTGTGCTCCTATGTCGATCGCCACCAGTCATCACAAGATGACCCTGGAAAGCGAAACGTACATAATGTGAGCATCACACTCTTCTCTGGTGAATCAAGACCCACTCATGCGCACTCACAAAGATGTATATAATATGCGGTACTTCAAAAACACTCTCAATACCCCACAATTAAAGATATAACTAATACAAAATAATATCAATGATGAAAAAATCACATATGAAAATAACACATGATCATGCTATGTTGACAGCTGTAAAAAAAAAAAAAAAAAAAAAAAATATAATGATGAGGATTATCACGAGGAAAGAACATAAAAATAGAGGTATCTTCAATAAATGCACCTAAATCTTCTAATCCATTGTGCCACTGGAATAATCAGAAGCGACTAACCGATGAACTGTAACTAAAAAGACAAAATGTTAATATCACTCTATAAAAACTAACCCACCCTAAAAAGTCCACAACCCATGGAAAGAGTCAGGAATATAATAATAAAGCAATGAAACTCTTTCCATGGGTTGTGGACTTTTTAGGGTGGGTTAGTTTTTATAGAGTGATATTAACATTTTGTCTTTTTAGTTACAGTTCATCGGTTAGTCGCTTCTGATTATTCCAGTGGCACAATGGATTAGAAGATTTAAGTGCATTTATTGAAGATTCAAGATCTGAAGATACCTCTATTTTTATGTTCTTTCCTCGTGATAATCCTCATCATTATATATTTTTTTTTTTTACAGCTGTCAACATAGCATGATCATGTGTTATTTTCATATGTGATTTTTTCATCATTGATATTATTTTGTATTAGTTATATCTTTAACTGTGGGGTATTGAGAGTGTTTTTGAAGTACTGCATATTATATACATCTTTGTGAGTGCGCATGAGTGGGTCTTGATTCACCAGAGAAGAGTGTGATGCTCACATTATGTACGTTTCGCTTTCCAGGGTCATCTGGTGATGACTGGTGGAGATCGACATAGGAGCACACAAACACTTCTCTTATTGATAGAAGTGAACCAAGTTCAACTCCCTCATGTGCCGTTTTTCACTTCATGGACTCAGGGTGATTCCCTTGTCATTTATTTTTATACTTTCCGTGGTTTATGCTCCAATCATTTATCTGTTTATGAAATCTTGAGTGAAAAATAGTTTATATTTGTATTTTCGTCCTATATGTGTAGACATGGGGTTGTAATAGTATAGTACAGATCTCCATACCGGCATTGTAGTAGCGCTATAATATGTAGATGTACTAGTGATCTATATATTAAGATTAATTATTTTTATAAATATCATTTTTTTGTAGCGCTTAGCTATAGGTAATTTAATATTATCTTCTAAGATCTGGCGATCTACCTCTAGTGATATTATGGTTTATTTTTTATGGTTTGGAGTACTTACCTCTGGGCATGCGCTATGGTCATTCTAGTAATAGGCATGCGCTATGGTCATTCTAGTAAGGGAATTGATTGCAGCTGGGCAGAGGATTATATGAACGGGGATTTCCCCTCCTAAGTCATGCCTCCCGTTGAAGCAAAAGCGAAACGCGCGTCGGGGCAGAGGGACGCCCGAGGAGACTCCTGATCAATCATCGGTAATGGCTGCTTTGCTCTATGATACTATTTGTTTCATTGTTACATGATTACTGCAATTATGTTGTTGCATGGATCCATATTGTGAGAGCGGACTTGTATGCCGCTAATAAAGATTGATATTGTCACAAGGATGGTTAGTACATTGGCCCAGTTTTATATATATCCATGGGCATCGCTATGGTTCAGATTCCTTGCGGTTTTTGGCAATTTGCAGTGGTAATATAGACCTGAGAGCTCCCACATTGATGAGAACCCTTATTGTACTAATTTATGGATATTTATTACCACAAATTGCACAGTTTTCACATTTTTGTGGATGTTTTTATATAATAAGGGATTTTGCAGCTATTGTTTACCTATTACTATTTTTGATAATGGTGTATTAATTAGGTGTTTGATATATGGGAAAAAAAATGGGCTCACAACGTCCCTTCAGTGATATGTGCATCTCTCTATTTGTATGTTTTTAATTTTTTGTTAATAAAAATATAGCTTTTTATACCAATTGGTCCTTCATTCTGATTCAATTTTTCAGTGGGACATTGTGATTTATATTAATAGTTATGGTATTTACTTTTTGATTACAAAGGCAACTCTATAAGTGATTTATTATTATTGACTGTTGTTTAAACAGAGCCATATAATGGATTTCAAAGCCAAGGAAAGTTCTTGGCAAGCGAAGGCTACTAGTATGTTCAAGAGAGGTGCTACATCATCATATAGTTCCACTCCCTATGTGAGTCAGGAAAATACACAGAAATATAAAAGAGCATTGAATAAAAAAATCAAGGTATGGTGGACGAAAATTACCTTAGAAAATTATGTGGCACAGAATATTGTTCCAAGAGGCTTGAGAATCAACATATATCCTACTTTTGATTTGGGAGAAGAAACTCTAATTAATAGGTGGATTGCGGCTGCTAACACCTGTTCCTTGGAATTCATCAAAATAATCATTGAAAAGAATTCCATTATTCTTAAGAATATAGAGACTGAAATTGAGGATCTCCAAAGAACTTTATTGCATGATATGAGAAAAGAGGAATTTCAGGAATTTGTCACAAAACTTGATAAAGACATTGAAAAATGGGAGAATCACATTAGTTTGAATAAACAGAAGAAGTATGAAAGAGATTGGGCTGATTTTGAGTCCAAGAGAATTTTCAAATGGCAAATGCCAAAGAAAAAAGATCCTATCTCAAGGAATCTGTCTAGGGACTTGTCTACATCTAATTCCTCCATTAGTGATGTGGGAAGCAGTACTTTTGAAGCTAGCTATAAACCGAGGACTCGACAGCATTATAATAAAAGTGCTGCCCACAAGAATCAAGTGAGTGATACTGTCGAGGTCATTAATCTGTCTAGTCATAAGTTAACGGATGCACAAACAAGGGTGCTACAGAGAGAGCTAACGTTCTCCCCTTCATCTGATTTAGACTCGTTCACGGCAATAAAGGACTTGCATCTCTTCTCCAGGAAACTGGTTTTGAAGAGGTTACATCATAAAAAAGAAAGTGGTGGTGACTTCTCTAGTAGGGAGGAAAATGAAGCTCTTGAGATCCTTGAGTCTCTGATTGATGAGAATACATCAAATGTAAGTAATTTCCCTGTGAAATTAATTAATAAATCTACAAAATTTCCCCCTTTAACATTAGTACCGGCAGTTGATACGTTCACAAAGATTGTGTCATCTGAAATTGATAATTTAAAGAAAACTAGTCATTTTGGCCATAACAATTTGTCATTGCAGGAGAGGAGTGCTTTGAGAGAACTTAAGGAATGGGACGATGTGGTTTTCAAGGTGGCCGACAAAGGAGGCAACATAGTAATATGGCCGAACTATATGTATGAGGCCCAAGCCAATAAATTGTTAAATAACACCCAGGAGTATAGGTTGCTTACTTATAATCCTATGCGTCAATTTAAATTGGAATTGATTGATATTTTGGTGACCGCAGTTGAAAACCACATTGTCCCTAAGAAATTATTAGAAATCCATCATAAACTTAGTCCTAGGCTAGCAACGTTCTATCTGATACCAAAGGTTCATAAAAATTCCCAGGATCCACCGGGAAGACCTATCGTAGCAGCTAATGAGGGTCTCTGTGAGACCATTTGTAATGTGATCGATCACTTTTTAAAACCTTTAGTGACTCAGTTACCCTCATATATTAAGGATACTACAGCTGCACTTGGACATTTAGAAAATATTCAACTAACTGACAACATGATCCTCGTTACAGCAGACGTTGAGGCTTTATATTCATCGATCCGTCATCAAGATGGTCTTAATGCCGTCAGTAAATTCCTCTTAAACAGTAATGTAGATCATGATATGGCCAATTTTGTTTTGACATTACTGAAATATGTATTAACTCATAATGCATTTTCCTTTAATGGAAAAATTTTTCTTCAAAAGCAAGGCACAGCTATGGGGGCGGCTTGTGCCCCCTCATATGCGAACCTGTTCATGGGAGCCTGGGAAAGAGACATTTTTCAGGATAGTGAAGTAGTAGGTATGGAACGGATCCATAATTGGATCCGTTACATAGATGATATTCTGTTTATCTATGAAGGATCAGGAGAGAAATTGAGGTGTTTAATGAATACACTTAACAACAATAATCAAAACATTAGGCTGACGTATCATTATGGACGTAAAATTGAATTTTTGGATTTGTCCATTACAGTTCTATCTGACGGTCGGCTATCAACTACAGTGTATCGTAAACCCACGGCAACAAATTCCTTACTCCATGCTTCATCGGCACATCCAAAATCAACCATAGATGGGATTCCCATTGGACAATTTTTGCGCATTAAGAGAATTTGTTCTGATGAAGGTCTTTTTGAAGAACAGTCCTCTATCCTTAGGAAACGGTTTCAAAGTAGAGGATATAATCGGAAGTCCATTCAGAGAGGATATATGAGGGCAAAAAGTGTCCCTAGAGAACAACTTTTACATAAGAATGTGATTCCTCCTAAGATTGTGAACAGGGAACAGCAGGTAAGATTTATTTCAAACTTCAATAACAAATGGTTTGAGGTTAAAAATATAGTACAGAGACATTGGCAAATTCTTTTGACCGATCCTGTGTTGAGGGAAATTTTACCATCAGGTCCCTCATTTGTGGCAAAAAGGTCTCCAAATTTGCGAGACATTTTGACACATAGCCAATATGATCCTCAACGGAAAGAGAGGGAGAAGAATATGGAGCGTATGGGATTTTTTCCCTGTGGCTTATGCAAGGCATGTGCCAATATGAAAAAAAGTAGCAAGTTCCAGAATTTTGATCAATCTAGATGTTTTGACATTAGAACGTACATTACATGTTCAACGAAAGGAGTGATTTACTATGCTACTTGTCCATGCCAGAAAATTTACATTGGGATGACTAGTAGGGAGCTCAAGATTCGAGTTCGGGAGCACTGCCTTGACATTGATAAAGCCAAAAAGATTGAAGATGATGCTTCGTTAAAAACATTACCTAGGCATTTTAAAAAATTCCATCATAGTAACTCTAGGCTACTTCAAGTCAAGGGTATTGATCACATCAATTTGGGTCTCAGAGGAGGAGATGTTGGTAAAAGATTAGCCAAAAAAGAGTGCCAGTGGATATTTAGATTGGGCACCTTAACTCCTCAAGGACTCAATGAAAGCTTTGGTTTTGGTGCTTTTTTGTAGTTTCATTGCTTTATTATTATATTCCTGACTCTTTCCATGGGTTGTGGACTTTTTAGGGTGGGTTAGTTTTTATAGAGTGATATTAACATTTTGTCTTTTTAGTTACAGTTCATCGGTTAGTCGCTTCTGATTATTCCAGTGGCACAATGGATTAGAAGATTTAGGTGCATTTATTGAAGATTCAAGATCTGAAGATACCTCTATTTTTATGTTCTTTCCTCGTGATAATCCTCATCATTATATTTTTTTTTTTTTTACAGCTGTCAACATAGCATGATCATGTGTTATTTTCATATGTGATTTTTTCATCATTGATATTATTTTGTATTAGTTATATCTTTAATTGTGGGGTATTGAGAGTGTTTTTGAAGTACCGCATATTATATACATCTTTGTGAGTGCGCATGAGTGGGTCTTGATTCACCAGAGAAGAGTGTGATGCTCACATTATGTACGTTTCGCTTTCCAGGGTCATCTGGTGATGACTGGTGGAGATCGACATAGGAGCACACAAACACTTCTCTTATTGATAGAAGTGAACCAAGTTCAACTTCCTCATGCGCCGTTTTTCACTTCATGGACTCAGGGTGATTCCCTTGTCATTTATTTTTATACTTTCCGTGGTTTATGCTCCAATCATTTATCTGTTTATGAAATCTTGAGTGAAAAATAGTTTATATTTGTATTTTCGTCCTATATGTGTAGACATGGGGTTGTAATAGTATAGTACAGATCTCCATACCGGCATTGTAGTAGCGCTATAATATGTAGATGTACTAGTGATCTATATATTAAGATTAATTATTTTTATAAATATCATTTTTTTGTAGCGCTTAGCTATAGGTAATTTAATATTATCTTCTAAGATCTGGCGATCTACCTCTAGTGATATTATGGTTTATTTTTTATGGTTTGGAGTACTTACCTCTGGGCATGCGCTATGGTCATTCTAGTAATAGGCATGCGCTATGGTCATTCTAGTAAGGGAATTGATTGCAGCTGGGCAGAGGATTATATGAACGGGGATTTCCCCTCCTAAGTCATGCCTCCCGTTGAAGCAAAAGCGAAACGCGCGTCGGGGCAGAGGGACGCCCGAGGAGACTCCTGATCAATCATCGGTAATGGCTGCTTTGCTCTATGATACTATTTGTTTCATTGTTACATGATTACTGCAATTATGTCGTTGCATGGATCCATATTGTGAGAGCGGACTTGTATGCCGCTAATAAAGATTGATATTGTCACAAGGATGGTTAGTACATTGGCCCAGTTTTATATATATCCATGGGCATCGCTATGGTTCAGATTCCTTGCGGTTTTTGGCAATTTGCAGTGGTAATATAGACCTGAGAGCTCCCACATTGATGAGAACCCTTATTGTACTAATTTATGGATATTTATTACCACAAATTGCACAGTTTTCACATTTTTGTGGATGTTTTTATATAATAAGGGATTTTGCAGCTATTGTTTACCTATTACTATTTTTGATAATGGTGTATTAATTAGGTGTTTGATATATGGGAAAAAAAATGGGCTCACAACGTCCCTTCAGTGATATGTGCATCTCTCTATTTGTATGTTTTTAATTTTTTGTTAATAAAAATATAGCTTTTTATACCAATTGGTCCTTCATTCTGATTCAATTTTTCAGTGGGACATTGTGATTTATATTAATAGTTATGGTATTTACTTTTTGATTACAAAGGCAACTCTATAAGTGATTTAAACATTGGCCCATGTCAGAGTCTTTGAAAGTCTGAGAGTCATTTCCTCATCCAAATGAGCCAACGTCCATGGCAACAAATCAACAGTCAGCATCTGCAATCGCCATGAGATCAATGGAAAAGTATTTTTTGTAATTGAAATACTCATATCCACTTCCACCAGGTTTCATAATCCGAATGTGTTTGCTGTCCACAGCCCCCAAACAGTTTGGAAAATTACAAATGTCCTGTAATTTTGCAGCATTTTCCAGCCAGAGTTCAGTTGTGGGTTGAAGGAGGAATTTTTCATGCAGAACGTCACAAAAAGCATGGCAGGTGTCTGCAACTATCCCAGAAAGGGTGGACACTCCAATCCGGAATTGAAAATGTAGAGATATTAAGGTCTCTCCAGTAGCCAGGAATCTGCCGAACAGAAAATGGAAAAAAAAAATCAGTACATGGCTTTTATAACAATAATATGAATGGCATGTGTTTCTTTTTCAAAATTACGTACCTCAGGGTTACCAATAGACGCTCCTCAGCAGGAATTGCTTGACGTAGTTGTGTGTCCTGCCTTGTGATGGATCCTCGGACACGTAGCAGTAAGTTGTTGAAGCTCGGTTCCAACATCCTTGTGTAGTCGAAAAACTTTTGCAGGTTTTCACGCAGCACAGTGTTCGAGCGGTAGGCTTCACAACTCTCTCGTAATTCAATGATGGGGTGTTGCCAATAGCGACGACGACATCTTCTCCATCTTTCTCTTCTTCTTTCTTCTTCACAAGCCACAGCAAATGCATAAGCCAGTTTCAATGACAAATCAAGATTAAAATTGAAGCTCTCCAAGCTAAGATCCATCTTGCAGCTGGATACAGAAGAAAAAGAATAGGATTTCATCTGTGCAGGGTCTATATATAGAAATCCCATGAGACACGTCCATTGTGTGTGGCTTGTGTCAAGGAAATTCTACTGGAAAAGCATTGGAAATATCGAACACATGGACAGAAACACAGAAAAAAACGCATACAAACGCATGCACATGCAGCGTTTTTTGGCGTCATACGTAAGCTGATGCGTAAGCATGCATTTAAATGCATTTTGGCATGCATTTGTATGCATTTTTGCAAGCGATTTTTTTTAAATGACACTTCATGAATTCAGCGCCTCTTCTGAGTAGTGTACACTTTCGTGAGTTGAGCCACTAATGATACTACAGTCAGGGACTTAAATAGGATATTCTGGCATATAAAATTCAGGCACATTTAATGAATTTGATAGACAGTCATTGCCATGCCCTTGTTCATCCCTAGCTCCATCCATTTTGAAGGAAGCTGAACCAAATTAAAAAGGCCAATGTCGCTTTTTTTGTTACTCCCCCAAATTTCTGTGACTTTTCAAAGCTTGTAAAGCCACTTTTCTGGCAGAGAAGATTTGCGCAATCTTCCTCTTTGCATTTTGCTCTATTTTAGTAACTAAAATGCTGCATTAAGTTGGAATTCTGACACTATTTCTCAGAATTCTTAAAATACTGTTATGTGACTGTCGCATTCACACATTGCAATTGCAGCATGTTCATGCTGTGTTTTTATGCCATTTGTTGTGCAGACTCCAGAAAAATAAAATATACATATAAAGGATTTTCTTTAAATGCAATTCCTGGAATGTTTGTTATATTTTTCTTCATTGAGACTGAATATTATTGTAAATGGAAATAAATTAGCAAAAATTTAAATCTGTATTGTAGCTTAAATAAAAGGAAAATTCTTGCCAGTTTCAGGGAAAACTGGGTCAGAGTCTACATGGCCTTCATTACAGCTCTTACAGTTGTTAATATCCATTTCTGCCCGCCAAATCTTGTAACATAGCATCAAACATCGATGAACATTGTGTGGCACATGAAAGCTGAGAGCTGAGCCCTATTAGATTTTGGTTTGCATAATTGTTAGCAGCCCTAATTTTGCCTTGGCTGGACAGTCGCGCAAAATAGACTACGAAAGGGTGGAACTCTGCAAAACGCAGCCAAAAAGTGTATTACGTTGGCACATCTGGGGTGGGGCTTAAAAATGCTGAATTATGCATTGTACGTTTTTGTAAGTATTGCATTGGATACTATAAACTACAATTATGCATTTAGAAATGGATATTTTATGCGTCAGTGTCAAGGAGAACACCGGAGAGATCGCAAAGATACCACCGCTGCCACCAATTTGTCAGGTGATGCAACTCCGCTGCCTACAATCATCAGGACAATTATGCAATTGACTGACGAGAGATGGATGGGGCCACGGTTTTCTTCCTTACTAGGTCGGATGTTGTGGAACTCACATTGAGCGTATTATTATTATTTATTTATTATTATAGCGCAATTTATTCCATGGCGCTTTACATGTGAGGAGGGGTGTGCATAATAAAAATGAGTAAAGTAATCTTTAACAATACAAGTCTCAACTGGTACAGGAGGAGAGAGGGCCCTGCCCGCGAGGGCTCACAATCTACGAGGGATGGGTGAGGATACAGTAGGCGAGGGTAGAGCTGGTCTTGAAGCGGTTTGGTGGATCGGTGGTTACTGCAGGTTGTAGGCTTGTCGGAAGAGGTGGGTCTTCAGGTTCTTTTTGAAGGTTTCCATGGTAGGCGAGAGTCTGATATGTTGTGGTAGAGAGTTCCAGAGTAGGGGGATGCGCGGGAGAAGTCTTGTACGCGATTTTGGGAATAGGAGATAAGAGGGGAGTAGAGAAGGAGATCTTGTGAGGATCGGAGGTTGCATGCAGGTAAGTTCCGGGAGACGAGATCACAGTTGTATGGCGGACTCAGGTTGTGGAAGGCTTTGTATGTCATGGTTAGGGTTTTGAACTGGAGTCTTTGGGTAATGGGAAGCCAGTGGAGGGATTGACAGAGGGGAGAGGCCGGGGAATAGCATATGGTATATACACCTCCAATTCAAACGTATAGAATATATATTTACATATATCCACCACCAACAGGCTGATTGGACATCCCTTACAGGGTTTACAGAGCAAAAGGAACAGAGCTATTCCATTTTATATATTTATTCCGAAAAAGTAGACAGTGTTTGTAAAAATATACAAGGATGATACAAAATGGGAACAATACAATATGGTGCATACAATCACATGAAATAAAAGGGATAACAAAAGAAAAAATACTAAACCTGTGTCAGGGAAATGACTCAGAGCTTAGCGGAGGGAGGTACTTATTTAGGAAACGGACAGAAGCACATAAACTTTCCACAACTGAAAAGTGACAAACACAAACTTTGATTTTTAATAGATTAAGGTTATGCCCACATACCTCCCTTTTGGTGAGCTGGGCTGGAGGGCTGGTTGTGGGATGTGCTAGGTCTTTTAGAAGTTTATAAGATCCCAACTTTCAATATATCTTTGCTCCTGGAAATCCTAGGAGGGAGATATTTTTGTCATAATTTCTATCATGATTTGACCTATCTATAGAGATGATACATGGCATGGATAGCATCATCCATCTTCCCGATATTAAATTAGAGGTTTTTGTCTGGCATTACGGTAATGTGAGTGAATGCATTGTGTTTGTCCCTTTGCTATAATGCCAAAAATATATCTCCCATAAATATCGGATTGATGTAAACCCCAAAAATCATCACTGACAACTGGCTCCAGAGTGTCTGAGACACGTCCTTTGAACAGAGGAAGTCCTTGCCTCGGAACTGTATTTCTCTGCTTCTAAGTATATGAATCCTAGTCTTGGTGGCTGGTAATAGAAAAAAAAAGCCTAAAGGTAATGTAATTATAAATAACATTTGAGCTAAGAAGAGGCTGTTCACACCCTGTCTATCTGATGTAACACTGGGGATACCAGAGGTGTTGATGTTGAGGTAAGAAGAGGCTGCTCACATTGCTTTCCACCCTGTCTTTTCTGATCTAGTACCGAAAATATCAGGGGTGCTGAGGTAAGAAGTGGCTGCACACAATGCTATCCATCCTGTCTATCTGATCTAATATTGGCTGAGATAAGAGGCTGCCCACACTGCTGTCCATCCTATCTGATCTAATATAATACTGGAGATATTAGGGGTGCTGAGAAAAGAAGAGGCTGCTCACACTGCTGTCCACCCTTACTATCTAATCTAATACTGGGGATACCATGGGTGTGATGGAAAGAGGAAGCTTCTTACGATGCTGTCCATCCTGACTATGTTATCTAATACTGGAGGTATCAGGGGTGTTGAGGAAAGAAGAAGCTGCTTACACTGCTGACCTTTTCTGAATGTTTAGTGGCTGATATGACCTAAAGATACTGCTCAACAGTATGCAGTATTGGTCTTTTCGAGGTCACAGGGATGAAGCTTCCTACTGCACATGCTTACATGCTCACATGCACCTGTCCTCTCCTGGGGGAGTACCAAGGCAGCAGCCGTTTTAATTCTATAGTGATTATCTTCTTAGACAAAACGTCTGATTTGCTAATCGAAGTAATTAAGCAATTCATATATATTGATATTTTCTTTTATTTCATTTTATTGCTGTGTGACCTAAGGACACCTTGAACGAAGGTCATATTGTTTGTCACCAAGATTCAACACCCATGAATATAGGTGGCCGGTGACCAGAAAAACAATATAAATCTAAACAAAAGAGGATTCTAAATAGGAAAACTTGAAAGGGAACAGTTTTTGTCCTTTTCTTGTCATTTACCACATACATTAAAGGGAATCTGTCACCCTTTTTTCGGCTATGAGCTCCCTGCACTGTCATCAGGGGCTTATCTACAGCATTCTGTAATGCTGTTGATAAGCCCCCGATGTAACCTGAAAGATAAGAAAAAAGAGTTAGATTATACTCACCCCAGAGTCTGGTCCGGTCCGATGGGTGTTGCGGTCCAGTTCGGCGCCTCCCATCTTCATACGATGCCGTCCTCTTCTTTCCTTCCTGTCATGGCTCTGGCGCAGGGGTACTGCTTTCCCCTGTTTTGGGCAGAGCAGAATACTGCAGTGCGCAGGCGCCGGACCTCTCCCGAAGAAGAGCCGCGACGGGAAGCAAAGAAGAGGAAGTCATCGCTAGAAGATGGGAGGCGCCGGACCGGACCGCAACATCCTCCGGACCCGAACCGGCCCGCCCCCCCTGGGTGAGTATAATATAACTCGTTTTTCTTCTCTTTCAGGTTACATCAGGGGCTTTTCTGCAGCATTACAGAATGTTGTATATAAGCCCCTGATGGCGGTGGCCGAAGCTTATATACCAAAAAATAGGTGACAGATTCCCTTTAAGGGCATAAAAATTAAAAGTTTGAAAATTTCTAAATTTCCGTATTGCTCACAAATAAATGCAAGTCATATCAAATAAATATTACCACTGTTATGAAGTACAATATGTCATGAGAAAACATTCTCAGAATCAGTGGGATCCACTGAAGCGTTCAAGAGTTATGAACTCATAAAGTGACACTTGTCAGATTTGTAAAAATTGGTTTGGTCAGGAAGGTGAAATCAGGCTTCAGGGCAAAGGGGTTAAAGAGAATCTGTCATCAGGTTTTTCATACCTCATCTGAGAGCAGTATGATGTAGGGGCAGAGACCCTGGTTTCAACGATGTGACACTTACTGGACTTCTTGCTGTCATTTTTATAAAATCCCTGTTTTATCTGCTGCAGATCTAGCAGTTCTCTAAATGCTGGGCTCTGGATAACCCCACTCACATCACTGATTGGTTACTTTCTGTCTACACTGTGCTTAGGCAGACAGCTGTCAGTGGGGGAGGTGTGGTTAGACTACCCAGCAGCAGGCCAAGTAGTCCTCTACTGATAATCTTCTGCTGATAAAACAATAATTTTATTAAAAAAAGAAACTACACTAAGCAGCCCAGTAAATGATGCATCGCTAGGATCATGGTCTCTATCCCTATATGCTGCTCTCAGATTAGATACCTGGCGACAGATTCCCTTTAAGTAAATATCTTTTTTAGAATATCTAGCTTACTTAAGGCATATCTGAGCACCAGGTTACTAATCAAGTTCTGCTATATATATAAAAAAAAATTATTAGCAGCATATGTAAGTAAATTCTGGATGAACGCTTGCATTTATTTCTCTTATAAAGTATTGCTGTTAGACCTTTTCTATTAACGTGTCTAAAGACCATAAATTCAGTGTGTTTCGTTTTTATTGTAAATCGTTGCATTATTGTAAATAGTTATGTCATTAAAAAAGCTAATAAAAATACTGCGACAAAAAACAACGCCTTTTCAATCTATATAAAACTCTCGCACATTATTGCTGTCCTTCCTTCATATAGTGCAAAGTCACCCTGGCACGAATTCCAATAAGAGAGTAGCGTGGTGCCGCGCAACTAGACACAAATTAATCAATGCACAAAGTCCATTACTATAAGTCACAGGAGCAAATTATACAGTAAATTGCATATTCTGAAAATGATTTCTAAACACACTGCAAAAAAACTATGGACTAAAGAGATTAGAAATTTTCTACGTTTCAGGTGGTCATCTGTTCTGTCACATTTATTGCAATGCTAGAAACAAGATACAAAAGGAAAATGTCCATTATTTAAAGCAATACGACTAAGACCTGTTTCACACGTCAGTGGCTCCAGTACATGTGTTGACCGTTTTCTCACTTACCGGAGACACTAACACATGTAGACCCATGCAGACATGTAGACCTTATACCCATTCACCCAGCCCCCGCTTGCCCAGTCCCACTAACAGAAGCTCTGTGGAACGCTCGCTCTGTCTGCAACAAGCTTTCCTACATCCATGATCTTTTTGTTACTACTAGTGTTGAGCATTCCGATACCGCAAGTATCGGGTATCGGCCGATACTTGCTGTATCGGAATTCCGATACCGACTTCCGATATTTTTTCAATATCGGAATTCGGCATCGGAATCGGAAGTTCAGTTGATTGACGGCCTGACGTCATCATGATGCGCGGTGTGTGCGCATCATGATGCGCCGTCATTTCGGGCCTTCCGGGGGTCTCTGCCGGCCTGCCGGGGGGCTGTGCCGGCCTGCCGGGGGGCTGTGTGGACTGCCCGGGGTCTGTACCGGCCTGCCGGGGGGCTGTGCCGGCCTGCCGGTGGTCTGTGCACCCTGTGGGGGTCTGTACCGGCCTGCCGGGGGGCTGTGCCGGCCTGCCGGGGGGCTGTGCTGATGTCCGGGGGTCTGTGCAAGCATCGTCCGATGGGACTACAAGTCCCATCTGGCGATGCCTGCTACCATGACAGTGATTGACACATTAGCCAATGATGGGACAGTAGTAGTCCCATCATCCGGCTAATGTGTTAAATGTTAAAAAAAAAAAAAAAAAAATACTACATACATACTACATGCATGCTACATACATACTACATGCTACATACATACTACATATATACTACATACATACTACATACATACTACATGCATGCTACATACATACTACATATATACTACATACATACTACATACATACTGCATGCTACATACATACTACATACATACTACATACATACTACATATATACTACATGCATGCTACATACATACTACATGCTACATACATACCACATACATACTACATACATGCTACATGCTACATACATACTACATATATACTACATGCATGCTACATACATACTGCATGCTACATACATACCACATACATACTACATACATACTACATGCTACATACATACCACATACATGCTACATATATACTACATGCATGCTACATACATACTACATATATACTACATGCATGCTACATACATACTGCATGCTACATGCATGCTACATACATACTACATACATACTACATGCTACATACATACCACATATATACTACATACATACAATACATTCATACAATACATACATAGACATACAGTACATATAACATAGAGTAACATACTTACCAATACTTGTCACATTGTTCCCCGAAGCCATTGTCGTCTACGGAATAAATATTAACATAACAAACCACAAAAATACTCACCCACGATCCGAAGCAGTCCACGAGTGTGTCCCACGACGATCTTGGGTAGAGAACTGCAGCATCAGATGATGCTGCCGTTCTCTACGGGCTGCAGGAATCCAATGACGGAAGGTAGGTATCCTTCCGCACTGTATTCCTCCGCCACTTAAAAAAAAAAAAGTCCCTAGTCTCACTTTATGCCATTGCTGCATGGGAATTTCCCACACAGCAATGGCATAAAGTGAGACTAGGGACTTTTTTTTTTTAAGTGGCGGAGGAATACAGTGCGGAAGGATACCTACCTTCCGTCATTGGATTCCTGCAGCCCGTAGAGAACGGCAGCAACAGCTGATGCTGCAGTTCTCTACCCAAGATCGTCGTGGGACACACTCGTGGACTGCTTCGGATCGTGGGTGAGTATTTTTGTGGTTTGTTATGTTAATATTTATTCCGTAGATGACAATGGCTTCGGGGAACAATGTGACAAGTATTGGTAAGTATGTTACTCTATGTTATATGTACTGTATGTCTATGTATGTATTGTATGAATGTATTGTATGTATGTAGTATGTATGTGGTATGTATGTAGCATGTAGTATGTATGTAGTATGTATGTAGCATGCATGTAGCATGCAGTATGTATGTAGCATGCATGTAGTATATATGTAGTATGTATGTAGCATGCATGTAGTATATATGTAGCATGTATGTGGTATGTATGTAGCATGTAGTATGTATGTAGTATGTATGTGGTATGTATGTAGCATGCAGTATGTATGTAGCATGCATGTAGTATATATGTAGTATGTATGTAGCATGTATGTAGTATGTAGTATGAATGTAGCATGTATGTAGTATGCATGTTGTATGTATGTAGCATGTAATTTTTTTTTTTTTTTTTACATTTAACACATTAGCCGGATGATGGGACTACTACTGTCCCATCATTGGCTAATGTGTCAATCACTGTCATGGTAGCAGGCATCGCCCGATGGGACTTGTAGTCCCATCGGACGATGCCTGCACAGACCCCCGGAGCCTGCACAGACCACCGGCAGGCCGGCACAGCCCCCCGGCAGGCCGGCACAGCCCCCCGGAGCCTGCACAGCCCCCCGGCAGGCCGGCACAGCCCCCCGGCAGGCCGGCACAGCCCCCCGGAGCCTGCACAGACCACCGGCAGGCCGGCACAGACCACCGGAGCCTGCACAGACCCCCTGGCAGGCCGGCACAGCCCCCCGAAAGGCCCGTACGGACCCCAGAGAGGCTGTACAAGGGCAGGAAAGGGTTTTTCTTATTCCGATACCGGAAGTCCCATAGACTTGAATGGGACTTCCGGTATCGGAATCGGCGATACCGATACTTTTTTTAAAGATCGGCCGATACCATCCGATACGATACTTTGAAGTATCGGACGGTATCGCTCAACTCTAGTTACTACCAAACTTTCCATCCTCGCCATCACCGAAACCTGGCTCACCCCTTCTGACACAGCCTCTCCTGCTGCACTTTCATATGGTGGCTTCCACCTTTCTCACACACCCCGCCCCAGCAGCAAACATGGCGGAGGAGTTGGTTTTCTCCTGTCAGATACCTGATCCTTCACCCCAATCCCACTGCCACCCTCTGATACCCTCCCTTCCTTTGAGGTGCACTCTGTGCGCATCTACTCCCCCTCCAACCTCCAACTGGCTGTCATCTACCGGCCCCCAGGGCCAGCCACCACCTTCTTTGACCACTTCACCACCTGGCTACTTCATTTCCTTTCCGCGGACATCCCTACTATCATCATGGGCGACTTCAACATCCCCATTGACACTTCCCTCTCAGCTTCCACTAAACTTCTATCTCTCACTTCCTCCTTCGGCCTCACTCAATGGTCTTCTACAGCCACCCACAAAGATGGCCACACACTGGACCTCATCTTCACCCGCCTCTGCTCCCTATCTACCCTCTCTAACTCACCTCTTCCTCTCTCTGGCCACAACCGCTTTGGAATCTGCTGCCCCACTTACACATACCAAAGCTCGCAAAATCAACAGACAGCCCTGGCACACCAGCCTGACCAAAGAACTGAGGCGAGCCTCCAGGGCTGCTGAGCGCAGATGAAAAAGATCCCACTCCAACGAGCACTTCATCGCATTCAAACAGTCCCTCACTACTTTCAAGACCACACGCACCACAGCTAAACAAACCTACTTCTCATCTCTCATATCCTCCCTGTCTCACAACCCTAAACAGTTATTCAACACCTTCAATTCTCTCCTCCGTCCCCCAGCACCTCCTCCCTCCCCACTCATCTCAGCTGAAGACTTTGCCTCATTTTTCAAGCAGAAGATTGATAACATCAGAGACAGTTTTGGTCAACAACCCCCAGAGCCCCTCCTCCCGACTTCCCAGCCCTCCACCTCCAAAACCAACTTCTCCACCATTACAGAAGATCGACTCTCCACTCTACTCTCAAGATCACATCTCACTACCTGTGCACTTGACCCGATCCCTTCCCACTTCATCCCAAACCTCACCACAGTCTTCATCCCAACCCTAACCCATCTCTTCAACCTATCACTAACAACTGGTGTTTTCCCCTCAAGCTTTAAACATGCCTCCATCACACCTATCCTCAAAAAGCCCTCTCTTGACCCATCCTCTGTATCTAGCTATCACCCTATATCACTTCTCCCCTATGCCTCCAAGCTACTGGAACAACACATCTACCTTGAACTGTCCTCCCATCTCTCTTCTCGCTCCCTCTTCGACCGCTTACAATCTGGCTTCCGGTCATACCACTCCACTGAAACTGCCCTTACTAAGGTCACCAATGACCTCTTAACCACCAAGAGCAAGCGACACTACTCTGTCTTCCTCCTCCTGGACCTGTCAGCTGCCTTTGACACAGTGGACCATTCCCTATTATTACAGACCCTCTCATCCTTTGGCATCACAGACTTGGCCCTATCCTGGATCTCATCATACCTAACAGACCGGACATTCAGTGTCTCCCACTCACACACCACCTCCTGACCTCGCCCCCTATCTGTCGGAGTCCCACAAGGTTCAGTCCTAGGACCCCTGCTCTTCTCCATTTACACCTTTGGCCTGGGACAACTCATAGCATCTCATGGCTTTCAGTATCATCTCTATGCTGATGACACACAGATCTACATCTCTGGACCAGATATCACCACCCTACTAACCAGAATCCCTCAATGTCTGTCCACTATTTCATCCTTCTTCTCTGCTAGATTTCTGAAACTTAACATGGACAAAACAGAATTCATCATCTTTCCCCCATCTCACGCGACCCCCCCCAACGAACCTATCCATTACAGTAAATGGCTGCCCAGTCCCACAAGCTCGCTGCCTCGGGGTAATCCTTGACGCTGATCTCTCCTTCAAGCCACATATCCAAGCCCTTTCCACTTCCTGCCGACTTCAAATCAAAAATATTTCACGAATCCGTTCATTCCTCAACCAAAAATCTGCAAAAACCCTTGTCCATGCCCTCATAATCTCTCGCCTTGACTACTGCAACCTCCTGCTCTGTGGCCTCCCCTCGAACACTCTCGCACCCCTCCAATCTATTCTAAACTCTGCTGCCCGACTAATCCACCTGTCCCCCCGCTATTCCCCAGCTTCTGCCCTCTGTCAATCCCTTCACTGGCTCCCCATTGCCCAGAGACTCCAGTACAAAACCCTAACCATGACATACAAAGCCATCCACAACCTGTTTCCTCCATACATCTGTGACCTCATCTCCCGGTACTTTCCTGCACGCAACCTCCGATCCTCACTAGATCTCCTTCTCTACTCCCCTCTTATCTCCTCGTCCCACAATCGCATACAAGATTTCTCTCACGCATCACCCCTACTCTGGAACTCTCTACCACAACATATCAGACTCTCACCTACCATCGAAACCTTCAAAAAGAGCCTGAAGACCCACCTCTTCTGACAAGCCTATAACCTGCAGTAACCACCGATCGACCAAACCACTGCATGACCAGCTCTACCCTCGCCTACTGTATTCTCACCCATCCCTTGTAGATTGTGAGCCTTCATGGGCAGGGTCCTCTCTCCTCCTGTACCAGTTATGACTTGTATTATTTAACATTATTGTACTTGTTTTTATTATGTATACCCCTCCTTACATGTAAAGCGCCATGGAATAAATGGCGCTATAACAATAAATAATAATAATAATAATATTGTTGGTTTGCTTTTTTATTTTTTTACAGGTGATCAATGGCTTCCAGATGGGAATAGCAGTGTAATAAAGATGGGAAAAATGTGTGTTGTATAATTTCATTAAAAGACTTTATTCTTAATGTGTGTGTGTTTAATTAACCCTTTACTAACTATTGGATTAGTAATGGAGAGGTGTCTTATTGACACCTCTCCATTAATAATCTGGGATTAATGTCACCTTACAATAGCAAGGTGGCATTAACCAATTATTACCCCACTTGCCACCGCTACAGGGCAAGTGCCAGAATAGGCGCATTTAATAGATGCGCCTTTTCTGGGCAGTTGCAGGCTGCCGTTTTTAGGCTGGGGACTGGGAGCCCATATTCATGGCCCCTTACCAGCTTGAGAATAGCATCCCGCACCTGTATAGTTTTGACGGGTTGGTCAAAAAAATAAGGGGACCCCACGTCGCTTTTTTTTATTCATTCTTCCCAGCTCACGCTGTTGCCGGCAGAGCAGGGGAGAATGACAGCCACGTTCATCACCACATGCAGGGGAACAGCGCTTACTGTAGCGCTACTTCCCCTGCGGCCGTTTGTGTGGTACTGATGCGGCACACGGACACGGATATCTCTGGTACCGTTTTTTCCGTTTTTTTCCGGTACCGGAAATATCTGGACGCGTGAAACCGCCCTTAGAATAATAAGAATAACATCTCCGTAACCCTTCAATTTCAGCCATCCAGCCATGCTTTGTGTAGGTAGATGGCCCGATTTTTCACCAATAGGTGTTGGGGTTAAAAAAGGATTGGGCTGCTGGATTTCAATATGTCCAATCGATTTGTACTAAGGGGAAATAAGCCGTTTCCAGAGACATCTAACCATGGATTGCTCCACTTTCTCAATTCAAAACAATTGCATGTTATACCAAATCCAGAATTTCTGTGTATTGGGAAGGGGGAAAGAAGCTGCAGAAAAAAAAGCATGCTTCCTTGTTTGTTTTTTATTGTGTTTTTTTTGCTGTGTTTTTACGTGCATTTTGCTGAGGTTTTGGTGTTGATAAAAAAAAGTCCTGTTCTATTTAATCAGGTTTCGGCAAAAAAAAAAAAAAACCACAGCAAAACATGATATCAGCATTTTTAGTGCGTTTTTCAGCGTTTTTTCACCACCCTCTCATTTCAGTATGTGACAAACACTGGAAAAACGCTGAAAGAAGTGATATGCTCCACTGTGCAAAAAAACATGCAAAGTACAAAATACTGATGAGAAAAATCCAATGTGAGTGTATGAAATTTCTGAAATCTCATAGACTTTGCTGGTACGGTAAAACAAAGCTGAAAATTTGCATTAAAAAAGCATAAAAAACATGCTGCAAAAACGCCTAGTATGAACTTAGCCTTAAGGCACTGTTCAAATTTGGGTTGGAAGCATCCATAAAATCTGATGGTTAGATAACATTGCATGCAACACTATTTTTCTCATTGTAACCAAGATACCTGGATAAGTCAGCGGTGTCTGTTGAGAACATTTAATACAGTGGATCCACCCTAGATCATGGTTTCCATTATAAATCGCCACAACACAAGTGTGACATAACTTTAAAGAAGCACTCCCATCAAAGTTTTTATCCTCTTATCGGAAAAATTCAAAAAAATGTGAAAAAAATGTAACAGAGCAACCTGCTCTATGTTAACATCTGATGAAGGCTCGCAGGAGGCGAAACGCGTTGTGTTTTTAAAACCGCATTGGTTTTTAATAAAGCATATGTTGCAGGAGCAGGTTACTCTGTTACATTTTTCTTATTTTTCCCATACTTTGCTTTCTACACAGTGGAAGCGCATTTTTCTGTTTTTTACTTCTTTTCCCATCTTCTCCATTTTTTTCAGTCCGTGAAAATCAGACCGTGCTCAGAAGTCATCCGAGTGCTATCTGATTTTTATCCACGGACTCACTAACTTGCATGGTCAAGTGCAACCCGACTTACTGATGCAAATAGTGCATGCAGTGATTTTTTTCCTCGGAAAGACATACTATAGAGAATGGAGAATTCATATATATGAGCCCACCCTTAAAGGGGTTGTCCAATCAACACCGATAAGTCTGGAGTCACTCTGTGTGACTGCAGACTTATGAGGGTATGTGCACACGTTGCGGATTTGGTCCTGCGGATCTGCAGCAGTTTTCCATGCAGTGTACAGTACCATGTAAGCCTATGGAAAACCAAATCCGCTGTGCACATGCTGCGGAAAATTCCGCACAGATTTGCTGCGGTTTATTTTCCGCAGCATGTCTATTCTTTGTGCGGAATCCGCAGCGTTTTTACACCTCTTCCATTATTGGAATCCGCAGGTGTTAAAACGCAGGCGAAATCCACACAAAATCTGCAGAAAATCCTCAGGGAATCTGCACTAAATCCGCAGGTAAAACGCAGGTAATTTTACCTTCGGATTTAGCAAAATCTGCGCTGAAAAATTTGCAGCCAAATCCGCAACGTGTGCACACACCCTGAATCCGCCCAGCGCGTGCACTGTGTGCTGCGGAAATTCACCAGTTTCAGACCCAGGACCAGAGGGTATGTGTGAGTTATACATACTCACGGCCAGTGGGTGCGGCCTCGCTTCCATACACTCATACACTCGTATTGAGCCGACGCCGTGCCCTGACCAGTGATGCGGCTGACCAGTGGGCGTGTCCGACTAGAGGGTGTGGCCTCATTCCATACAAGTGTATGGAGAGTGAGGCTGCGCCCAGTGGCCGGGAGTATGTATAACACGTACATATCCTCCGGTCCTGGGTCGGAAACCGTCCAATCCCCGCAGACAACAGTGTCTGCTGCAGACTTATTGGTTTTGACCGGACAACCCCTTTAATAGTTTGGGATTAAAGTATACCTAACTAGAAGACTATGAAATGTCCTACAGTATATATGAAATGTAATTTTAGAAACTGTGTATAAAATATTGTCTGTAATTGATTGACATTAAAATTAAATAACTTGTAGCTAATAAAAAGTGCAGGCAAATGCTACATTATTACCAGATTGCCAGCTGTATGATTTACTTATTATATTACTTGACTTATGGTAACATCTGTTCAAGATCAAATGGAATTAAATCATAGAAAAAGGATCAAAATTATGAATCGACTTCCTATGGAGGATGGCATGTGAGGGTTCCTGGCTGCGCAGCCCAAGGTCAGGACATGCTACGCCTCGGGGCACTCGTTTGATCTGTGAGGAAGGTCTTCGAATTCCAAAGTCAGTAGGCCGCGCATGAAAATGCTGGACACGGTTCTGTGCCCAAAATAATAGAAATCCGGCATTCACAGGAGAATGGGCCGCTATAGTTTATGCTTCCTAAGCCGCAGTCCTGTAATACCCAAATGGAAAAGGTGACGTCTAGCTGCATGGAAGCATTACTAAAACTCAATCAATTGTGTTTTTTGAGACCTAAACTGCACGACAAGCTGCAGGCTTAAAATTACTAGTAAGTCCCTATCTGTAGATTTTGAAGATATCTTGTCTTAAATGGATCAGTTGTTCATCCTCAACTAATCAGTATATCTTGCCTGTCTGTATTTCTTGTCTCATTTCTGATTATTAAAAGAAATCTGTCACCAAAATTTTTCTGTGTAAACCAAGAGCAGCATGATGTAGGGACAGAGACCCTGATTCCAGTGATGTGCCACTTGCTTCTTAGCATGTTTTCATTTTGATACAAATCACAGTTTTCTCTGCCTCAGATCTTACAGAGCTCAGAATGTTGAGCTGTGTATATCCCCGCCCACACCACTGATTGCACACAGCATCAGCCTATGTAAATTGACAGAAAGCAGCTAATCAGAGATGGGGGCGGGGTTACACCGAACAGTAAGACTAGGAGGCAACGAGACATCTAGTAGCGATTATCTCTTGTTTATAAAACACTGATTTTTTTTAAGCAACACAGCCTAATAAGTGACACATTGCTGGAATCATGGGCTCTGCCCCAATATAATGCTGCTCTCATAACTAAAACCTGCTGACAAACTTACTTTTAAAAAGTTACAACATTTTTATTTTATAAACTAACATTAAATATGTGTAAATGTATTAATATACTTACTGATTGCAGACTTCTCCGGTTTCCAGCATTGCTCCATTGGTCTTCTTGCACACGTGACCTGAAAACAGACTATGTGGTTCACCCAGGGGTTCATATCTGAGCTGGAAGTTGTTTCCTCTGTGTCAGTCTTTGGAGCCTCTTTCTGAGGCTGCATAGGGATGCAATGAAGGAAGTAGCTCTGCCCCACGCGAATACTGTATGAGCTAGCCAAGAAGAGGACGAGGAGCATTACCATGTGAGCCACGGTGCCAACGGTCCAGAAATTCCAGGACTATTTGTAAAAATAGGGTACTTTTTTGCCCTGTCTTTAAAATTGTGATTTTTTTTAAGCTGAATAAATTATACAGATTATTTTATTAGAATTATTTTACAGATTGCAGTGACTGCGGTTGATGTCTTCATACTAGAACTATGGACTGTAGACAGATAAACGCTTTTATGCCTCAAAATGACAAAAGTATCCGAAGAGTGATTTACAGAAAAATTATGTTTGCAAATTTCCAGTGCACAGAGGCTCCTTTGTTGTGAACGCTTTTGACCTGACTTCTGAGTTTGGGCTCCCTCTGGTGGTTCCTCCTGGTAATGGAGCTGGTCTAGCTGACAGAAGTCAATCACCTTAGCAGGATGATTGGAGGTCAGGTGTTACAGACTGGGGAGATTTAAGTGAACAACCTTCCCTCAGCTCTTGCCGGTCATTTGGTTTGCTTCCTGAGCATATTTTGAAGTCTGCTTGTCTCCTGCTCCATCCTGCATCTTTCAGATAAGTTATTTGTCTTCTTGAATCTTTTTTTGCATTGGATCCATATTTTGCTTGTCTCTGGTTTTTGCTTAGCTGATGTAAGTTCAGCCTGGTTCCCTGTTGGGACCTGTGCTGGACCCTGTTCCATATACCACAGCGTATGTTAGTGTTTTTAGTAACCAGTTCACACCAGAGTTCTGATTTAGTGGGGCAGAGGTCGTGTGGCCTCAGTATTTTTCATATCAGACATGTTGGAATTTTTCTTAGGGTTTTTTGCGTGATTGCAGACAGTATCCTTTCCTGTCCTGTTCTATGTAGACAGTTTGGGTCTAGAGTTGAGCGATACCAGCCGATACTTGAAAATATCGGATCGGAATGGATCGGCCGATCTTAAAAAAAAGTATCGGTATCGCCGATTCCGATACCGGGAACCAATGCAAGTCAATGGGGCCAAAATATCGGAATTAAAAAAAAACCTTTCTTTCCTTGTAGGTTAATTCTACATGAAGAAAAACAACTAAGAATAATGTAGAATGTATTGTGGGAGGTGGAGGAGACATTAAAGCCATAGAGGTTTAGCCCAATCAAATGGAATAGCAGGAATTAAACTTTTTTTTTTAAAGATGTTAGGAGTTACAAAGATATTGACTATGTTAGCCTCATTTATATTTTGCCAGACATGTATGTCTTCTTCTTCTACTTCCTTTTTTTACATTCTTCTTCTTCTTCTTCTACTTCCTTTTTTTACATTCTTCTTCTTCTTCTTCTACTTCCTTTTTTTACATTCTTCTTCTTATTCCTTTTTTTACATTCTTCTTCTTCTTCTTCTACTTCCTTTTTTTACATTCTTCTTCTTCTTCTTCTTCTTCTTCTTCTTCTTCTTCTTCTTCTTCTTCTTCTTCTTCTTCCTTTTCTTACATTCTTCATATTCTTCTTATTCAACAATTATTATTCTACATATTCAGCTTCTTCATCTTCTTCCTATTCTTCTTCATCATATTCTTGTTTGTGTCAGGCATTCCTGTAGTTGTTATCTAGAAAAGTTAGAAGTTTACACCTTCCGTTCTGCCTGTCACAAAAGATTTACAACAGGATTTGTCCGCGTTCAGTTTGGCCTGCAGAAGCAGGCCTTTTCCAGGGGCACCACGAGGAGGAACGGACTCACCCCCATACACTGCTTAGTCTTCTTCTGCTTATAAATAAGATAATATCATTTGCTCAGAGTATTAGTCTTATGCTTAATGTTCTTCTGCTTTGTTTTTTTTATGCTTCTTTGTCTTCTCTCTCTTGTTGTTCTGCATCTTGGTGGTTGTCTTCCTGTTCTTTGTCCTCTTGAACCAGCTGACGGTACTGGCACCCGGAGGGGCAGCAGAAGGAACAAGAGCCAATGGCACTACCGAGGACCAGCTGACGGTGCTGGAACCCGGTTACTAAGCAGGAGGTACCTGTGCTACAAAGCACTACCAAGGACCAGCAGACGTTGCCGGAACTCGGATACCGAGATGGAGGCACCTAGGCCAAACGCTCTGACGAGAACCAGCTGACGGTGCTGGAACCCGGAGGGGTAGCATAAGCTGCAAGAGCAAATGGAAATAGCGAGGACCAGCTGACAGTGCTGGCACCCGGAGGGGCAGCAGAAGGAATAAGAGCCAATGGCACAACCGAGGACCAGCTGACGGTGCTGGAACCCGGTTACTAAGCAGGAGGTACCTGTGCTACAAAGCACTTCCAAGGACCAGCAGACGTTGCCGGAACTCGGATACCGAGATGGAGGCACCTAGGCCAAAGGCTCTGACGAGAACCAGCTGACGGTGCTGGAACCCGGAGGGGTAGCATAAGCTGCAAGAGCAAATGGAAATAGCGAGGACCAGCTGACAGTGCTGGCACTCGGAGGGGCAGCAGAAGGAATAAGAGCCAATGGCACAACCGAGGACCAGCTGACGGTGCTGGAACCCGGTTACTAAGCAGGAGGTACCTGTGCTACAAAGCACTACCAAGGACCAGCAGACGTTGCCGGAACTCGGATACCGAGATGGAGGCACCTAGGCCAAAGGCTCTGACGAGAACCAGCTGACGGTGCTGGAACCCGGAGGGGTAGCATAAGCTGCAAGAGCAAATGGAAATAGCGAGGACCAGCTGACAGTGCTGGCACCCGGAGGGGCAGCAGAAGGAATAAGAGCCAATGGCACAACCGAGGACCAGCTGACGGTGCTGGAACCCGGTTACTAAGCAGGAGGTACCTGTGCTACAAAGCACTACCAAGGACCAGCAGACGTTGCTGGAACTCGGATACCGAGATGGAGGCACCTAGGCCAAAGGCTCTGATGAGAACCAGCTGACGGTGCTGGAACCCGGAGGGGTATCAGAAGTTACCCCTGAAAAGCAAAGTTGGCATGCCGCAAGCTGGCCGCAGTTACCGAATCACACAGTCCTACAGGGGGTGCTTGTCCTACTGGCACTATGGAACAAACCTTTCTTACCAGAACCCGCAGTCCACATAGGAAGCACCTAAACTGCTGGCACCCTAGCCTCGGCTAACCCAACCGCAACACGACATGGCAACTTGGGGTGGCAAACTGACATTGACACTTCCCGGAAACAGCAGGCAGGGCTGGAACCAAGCTGGGCAGGAGGGAGTACCCGTGCCAAAGTCAGTTATGAGCAGCAACTGGCGATGTTGGAGCCCAGGACAAGCACTTAGCAGGCTGAGGCCTGATGTGCTGTCAATTGGGAGGCAGCAGGACAGATTGCCATCAAAACAGCAGGGGAACAGCTGACGTTACTGAACCCCACAAACACAGGAGCTAGTGTTTTACTCTGTGAAGATGGCACTTCCGAGCAACAACTGGCTGTGTTGAAGCCCAGGGACAAGCACGGAGCAGGCTTAGGCTGCATTGAAGAAATTTTAAGATCGGTTGTAGACTACTAATTTGAACCAAGCTCCACTTAGGCCTGTGGATTCACTGATTTTCGTATTTCCCCTGTCCTCCAACCCCGCCAGTTACAGCTCCGAAGTGGCGTCTGCACAATCCACACTTGTTCCTGTGTTACAGGTGTTCAGTCCGGTCAGTTAATCCCCTGATGTGTGTCCGGCAATGTCGCCTGCTCTGTCCACATTCCGATAATGGGAATGTGGACAGAGCAGGCGACATTGCCGGACACACATCAGGGGATTAACTGATCGGACTGAACACCTGTAACACAGGAACAAGTGTGGATTGTGCAGACGCCACTTCGGAGCTGTAACTGGCAGGGTTGGAGGACAGGGGAAATACGAGAGACAGTGGAGCCACAGGCCTAATTGGAGCACGGTTAAAAATCAGTAGTGGTACGACTGTGTAGGCAGCAGGAGACTTTGCCATCCACACAGCAGGGGATCAGCTGACGTTACTGAACCCCACTGAGACACGGGAGCAAGTATCTCTTTCCGTGTGGACGGCACTTCCGAACTACAACTGGCTGTGTTGAAGCCCAGGAAATAGGAGGGTGTAGGCAGAGGCCTACTGAATTTTGAATGAGGTGACAGCAGGAGAGACTGCCATCCACACAGCAGGGGATCAGCTGACGTTACTGAACCCCACTGAGACACGGGAGCAAGTATCTCTTTCCGTGTGGACGGCACTTCCGAACTACAACTGGCTGTGTTGAAGCCCAGGAAATAGGAGGGTGTAGGCAGAGGCCTACTGTATTTTGAATGAGTTTACAGCAGGAGAGACTGCCATCCACACAGCAGGGGATCAGCTGACGTTACTGAACCCCACTGAGACACGGGAGCAAGTGTCTCTTTCCGTGTGGACGGCACTTCCGAACTACAACTGGCTGTGTTGAAGCCCAGGAAATAGGAGGGTGTAGGCAGAGGCCTACTGTATTTTGAATGAGTTTACAGCAGGAGAGACTGCCATCCACACAGCAGGGGATCAGCTGACGTTACTGAACCCCACTGAGACACGGGAGCAAGTATCTCTTTCCGTGTGGACGGCACTTCCGAACTACAACTGGCTGTGTTGAAGCCCAGGAAATAGGAGGGTGTAGGCAGAGGCCTACTGAATTTTGAATGAGGTGACAGCAGGAGAGACTGCCATCCACACAGCAGGGGATCAGCTGACGTTACTGAACCCCACTGAGACACGGGAGCAAGTATCTCTTTCCGTGTGGACGGCACTTCCGAACTACAACTGGCTGTGTTGAAGCCCAGGAAATAGGAGGGTGTAGGCAGAGGCCTACTGTATTTTGAATGAGTTTACAGCAGGAGAGACTGCCATCCACACAGCAGGGGATCAGCTGACGTTACTGAACCCCACTGAGACACGGGAGCAAGTGTCTCTTTCCGTGTGGACGGCACTTCCGAACTACAACTGGCTGTGTTGAAGCCCAGGAAATAGGAGGGTGTAGGCAGAGGCCTACTGTATTTTGAATGAGTTTACAGCAGGAGAGACTGCCATCCACACAGCAGGGGATCAGCTGACGTTACTGAACCCCACTGAGACACGGGAGCAAGTATCTCTTTCCGTGTGGACGGCACTTCCGAACTACAACTGGCTGTGTTGAAGCCCAGGAAATAGGAGGGTGTAGGCAGAGGCCTACTGTATTTTGAATGAGTTTACAGCAGGAGAGACTGCCATCCACACAGCAGGGGATCAGCTGACGTTACTGAACCCCACTGAGACACGGGAGCAAGTGTCTCTTTCCGTGTGGACGGCACTTCCGAACTACAACTGGCTGTGTTGAAGCCCAGGAAATAGGAGGGTGTAGGCAGAGGCCTACTGAATTTTGAATGAGGTGACAGCAGGAGAGACTGCCATCCACACAGCAGGGGATCAGCTGACGTTACTGAACCCCACTGAGACACGGGAGCAAGTATCTCTTTCCGTGTGGACGGCACTTCCGAACTACAACTGGCTGTGTTGAAGCCCAGGAAATAGGAGGGTGTAGGCAGAGGCCTACTGTATTTTGAATGAGTTTACAGCAGGAGAGACTGCCATCCACACAGCAGGGGATCAGCTGACGTTACTGAACCCCACTGAGACACGGGAGCAAGTGTCTCTTTCCGTGTGGACGGCACTTCCGAACTACAACTGGCTGTGTTGAAGCCCAGGAAATAGGAGGGTGTAGGCAGAGGCCTACTGAATTTTGAATGAGGTGACAGCAGGAGAGACTGCCATCCACACAGCAGGGGATCAGCTGACGTTACTGAACCCCACTGAGACACGGGAGCAAGTATCTCTTTCCGTGTGGACGGCACTTCCGAACTACAACTGGCTGTGTTGAAGCCCAGGAAATAGGAGGGTGTAGGCAGAGGCCTACTGTATTTTGAATGAGTTTACAGCAGGAGAGACTGCCATCCACACAGCAGGGGATCAGCTGACGTTACTGAACCCCACTGAGACACGGGAGCAAGTATCTCTTTCCGTGTGGACGGCACTTCCGAACTACAACTGGCTGTGTTGAAGCCCAGGAAATAGGAGGGTGTAGGCAGAGGCCTACTGAATTTTGAATGAGGTGACAGCAGGAGAGACTGCCATCCACACAGCAGGGGATCAGCTGACGTTACTGAACCCCACTGAGACACGGGAGCAAGTATCTCTTTCCGTGTGGACGGCACTTCCGAACTACAACTGGCTGTGTTGAAGCCCAGGAAATAGGAGGGTGTAGGCAGAGGCCTACTGTATTTTGAATGAGTTTACAGCAGGAGAGACTGCCATCCACACAGCAGGGGATCAGCTGACGTTACTGAACCCCACTGAGACACGGGAGCAAGTATCTCTTTCCGTGTGGACGGCACTTCCGAACTACAACTGGCTGTGTTGAAGCCCAGGAAATAGGAGGGTGTAGGCAGAGGCCTACTGTCTTTGTAATGCGGAGACAGCAGGAGAGACTGCCATCTCCACAGCAGGGGAACAGCTGGCAGTGCTGAACCCCACTAACACTTGAACGAATGTGTTTGGCTCTGTGGAGACGACACTTCTGAACACCAACTGACGCTGTTGGAGCCCAGGATTAGGCGAGGAGCAGGCTGGGGCCTACTGGATTTGGGCAGGTGAAGGCAGCAGGAGACTTGCCATCTCCACAGCAGGGGAACAGCTGGCAGTGCTGAACCCCACTAACACTTGAACGAACGTGTTTGGTTCTGTGGAGACGACACTTCTGAACACCAACTGACGCTGTTGGAGCCCAGGATTAGGCGAGGAGCAGGCTGGGGCCTACTGGATTTTGGCAGGTGAAGGCAGCAGGAGACTTGCCATCTCCACAGCAGGGGAACAGCTGGCAGTGCTGAACCCCACTAACACTTGAACGAATGTGTTTGGTTCTGTGGAGACGACACTTCTGAACACCAACTGACGCTGTTGGAGCCCAGGATTAGGCGAGGAGCAGGCTGGGGCCTACTGGATTTTGGCAGGTGAATGCAGCAGGAGACTTGCCATCTCCACAGCAGGGGAACAGCTGGCAGTGCTGAACCCCACTAACACTTGAACGAACGTGTTTGGCTCTGTGGAGACGACACTTCTGAACACCAACTGACGCTGTTGGAGCCCAGGATTAGGCGAGGAGCAGGCTGGGGCCTACTGGATTTTGGCAGGTGAAGGCAGCAGGAGACTTGCCATCTCCACAGCAGGGGAACAGCTGGCAGTGCTGAACCCCACTAACACTTGAACGAACGTGTTTGGCTCTGTGGAGACGACACTTCTGAACACCAACTGACGCTGTTGGAGCCCAGGATTAGGCGAGGAGCAGGCTGGGGCCTACTGGATTTTGGCAGGTGAAGGCAGCAGGAGACTTGCCATCTCCACAGCAGGGGAACAGCTGGCAGTGCTGAACCCCACTAACACTTGAACGAACGTGTTTGGTTCTGTGGAGACGACACTTCTGAACACCAACTGACGCTGTTGGAGCCCAGGATTAGGCGAGGAGCAGGCTGGGGCCTACTGGATTTTGGCAGGTGAATGCAGCAGGAGACTTGCCATCTCCACAGCAGGGGAACAGCTGGCAGTGCTGAACCCCACTAACACTTGAACGAACGTGTTTGGCTCTGTGGAGACGACACTTCTGAACACCAACTGACGCTGTTGGAGCCCAGGATTAGGCGAGGAGCAGGCTGGGGCCTACTGGATTTTGGCAGGTGAAGGCAGCAGGAGACTTGCCATCTCCACAGCAGGGGAACAGCTGGCAGTGCTGAACCCCACTAACACTTGAACGAATGTGTTTGGCTCTGTGGAGACGACACTTCTGAACACCAACTGACGCTGTTGGAGCCCAGGATTAGGCGAGGAGCAGGCTGGAGCCTACTGGATTTGGGCAGGTGAAGGCAGCAGGAGACTTGCCATCTCCACAGCAGGGGAACAGCTGGCAGTGCTGAACCCCACTAACACTTGAACGAACGTGTTTGGCTCTGTGGAGACGACACTTCTGAACACCAACTGACGCTGTTGGAGCCCAGGATTAGGCGAGGAGCAGGCTGGGGCCTACTGGATTTTGGCAGGTGAAGGCAGCAGGAGACTTGCCATCTCCACAGCAGGGGAACAGCTGGCAGTGCTGAACCCCACTAACACTTGAACGAATGTGTTTGGCTCTGTGGAGACGACACTTCTGAACACCAACTGACGCTGTTGGAGCCCAGGATTAGGCGAGGAGCAGGCTGGGGCCTACTGGATTTTGGCAGGTGAATGCAGCAGGAGACTTGCCATCTCCACAGCAGGGGAACAGCTGGCAGTGCTGAACCCCACTAACACTTGAACGAATGTGTTTGGCTCTGTGGAGACGACACTTCTGAACACCAACTGACGCTGTTGGAGCCCAGGATTAGGCGAGGAGCAGGCTGGGGCCTACTGGATTTGGGCAGGTGAAGGCAGCAGGAGACTTGCCATCTCCACAGCAGGGGAACAGCTGGCAGTGCTGAACCCCACTAACACTTGAACGAATGTGTTTGGCTCTGTGGAGACGACACTTCTGAACACCAACTGACGCTGTTGGTGCCCAGGATTACGCATGCCGCATGCAGAGGCCAATGGGCAGCGGTTTTTATGGAGGTTGTGGACTACTACTGATTCTAACCATGCTCCACTTAGGCCTCTGGCTCCACTGTCTCTACTATTTACCCTGGCCTCCAACCCCGCCAGCTACATCTCTGAAGTGGCGTCAGCACAATCTACACTTGTTCCTGTGTTACTGGTGCTCAGTCCCATCAGTTGATCCCCTGATGTTTGTCCGGCAAGTTCGCCAGCTCTGTCCTCATTCCCACTACTGGTTATGGGAATGTGGACAGAGCAGGAGACCTTGCCGGACACACATCAGGGGATAAACTGATGGGACTGAGCCACAGGAACACAGGAACAAGTGTAGATTGTGCTGACGCCACTTCAGAGATGTAGATGGCGGGGTTGGAGGTCAGGGGAAATAGTAGAGACAGTGGAGCCAGAGACCTAAGTTGGGCACGGTTAAAAATCAGTAGTGGTTTGAATGTTGATGGAGCTGGTGACTCTGCCGTCCACACAGCAGGGGATCAGCTGGCATTACTGAACCCCAGTAACACAGGAGCTAGTGTGTTTCTCTGTGCAGACGACACATCTGAGCGACAACTGGCTGTGTTGAAGCACAGGGATTATAGTTCAGGTGGTAGAAAAATGAACACACCAGCAGACCTGGATACAGTTGCCAACCACTAATTTAGTCTGTAAGAGGAATGGCAAAGTCTTTGGAGATCCAGGCCTTGTTCATTTTCAGAAAAGTCAGCCGGTCAACATTATCGGAAGATAGTCGCGTGCGACGGTCTGTTAGTACACCACCTGCGGCACTAAAGACACGTTCCGATAATACACTGGCAGCAGGGCAAGCCAGCACCTCCAATGCATACTGGCTAAGCTCTGGCCATGTATCCAGCTTAGAGACCCAAAACTTGAAGGGGGAAGAGCCATCTGGGAGTACAGCGACAGGGCAAGACATGTAGTCTGACACCATCTGACGGAAGCGTTGCCTCCTGCTGACTCGAGGCGTCGCTGATGGTGTAGACAATTGTGGTGGACACACAAAACTTTGCCACATTTGGGCCATAGTGGTCTTGCCTTGTGCTGCGGCACTGCCTCTGCTCCCTCTTTGTGCAGAGTTTCCTCCACTGCCTCGACGCACAGAGCTGCTTTGTAAAGCACTTGCAACAATGCTGTCGGGTGGAATGGAAAACATTATGGACTGCACCAGTGACTCTTCGTACTCCCGCATTTTACGCTCCCGGTTCAACGTTGGTATGAGCCTTTGTACGCTGTCCCGGTAGCGAGGATCTAGGAGGGTGTACACCCAATAATCAGCCGAGACGAGAATGTGGGCGATGCGGCGGTCGTTTCTCAGGCACTGCAGCATGAAATCAACCATGTGCTGCAGACTCCCAACTGCCAAAGAACCGCTGTCCCCTGTTTGAGGCATGACCTCGACCTGCTCTGCATCACCCCACCCTCGCTGTACATACTGAGTAGAGGTTTGTGTACCTCCCTCCTCTGGAGAGATGTCTTCCTCCTCCATCGACTCCTCCTCATCCTCCTCACAAAGTGTCCCCTGCCTAGGCCTTTGTGAGGAAACACGTAGCGCAGACTGTCCAGAAGCAGATGGCATTTGGGACTCCTCATCCTCCACCTCTTCTGAAACCTCATCCCTTAGTGCTTGCAGTGTTTGTTGAAGCAGGCAGATAAGGGGGACAGTCATGCTGACTAGTGCATCATCTGCACTCGCCATCCGCGTGGATTCATCGAAGGCACGCAAAACGAGGCAGATGTCCTTCATAGAGGCCCACTCAATGGTGCTGAAGTGTGAACGGCGCACAGTGCGACTTGTTTGCGCCTGATGCAGCTGGTACTCCATGACTGCTGCCTGCTGCTCACACAACCGCTCCAACATATGTAACGTTGAATTCCACCGGGTGGGTAGGTCACATATGATGCGATGTTCTGGAAGGCCAAATCGTCGCTGCAGAGCAGCGAGGCGCGATCTTGCCGTGCTGGAACGTCGCAAGTGAGCGCACTCTATGCGGACCTTGTGCAACAGTGCATCAAGATCCGGATAGTCCCTCAGAAAGCTCTGCACGACCAAGTTAAGAACATGTGCCAGACATGGGATGTGTGTGAGGTTGCCTAGGCCAAGAGCTGCCACCAGATTTCGGCCATTGTCACACACTACCAAGCCCGGCTGGAGATTCGCTGGCCCAAACCACACATCGCTCTCCAGCTTGATAGCATTCCAGAGCTCCTGCGCTGTGTGGCTTCGATTCCCCAAAGAAATTAATTTGAGTACAGCCTGTTGACGTTTGGCCACGGCTGTGCTCATATCGGTCGTAACAGGCTCCTGCTCTGCTGTTTCTGAGGAACTTGAGTAGGAGGAGGAGTCTATGTGTACAGACTGGAGTCCTGCAATCCGTGGCGTTGGAAGAACACGTACAGCGCCACTCTCCAGATCCGTACCCGGCTCCACAACATTGACCCAGTGGGCAGTGAGGGAAAGGTATCGTCCCTGTCCATGGTTACTGGTCCACGCATCGGTGGTCAGGTGGACCTTGCTACTAACGGCGTTTAGTAGCGCATGTTTTATTTTGCCCTCAACATGTTTCTGCAGGGCAGGGACGGCTCGCCTGCTGAAATAAAAGCGGCTGGGCACGTTGTATTGGGGGACTGCCAATGCCATTAAGTCCCGGAAGGTGTCAGTGTCCACCAGCCTGAATGACAGCATTTCAACTGCCAGAAGTTTGGCAATGCCAGCATTCAGAGACTGTGCTCGGGGATGGTTTGCCGAGTAAGGGCGCCTTTTATCCCATGCCTGTGCTACCGATGGCTGTGATGGATGGGAACGTGCTGTTATGGGTGGAATCTGACAGGGTCTCCGGACAACAGTGGCAGAGGTTCTTCCTTGGCGATCCTGTGAGGAAGCCGAACCAGCAGTGTGTGAGCTGGAGGAAGAGGGCCCAACACGAACTGAAGAGGTGGTAGGTGGTGCTGTACGTTGGCCTACGTCTTGAGGGTGTCTCTGCAACTCCAACTCGTGCTTGGTGCGCACATGTTTCCACATATTTGTGGTATTGAGGTTGCTGACATTTCTCCCTCTTTTGACTCTCTGATGACACAGCTTGCATTTGACAAAGCAAATGTCATCTGCAACTGTGTCAAAAAAGGACCACGCACTGCAACTCTTGTGAGCGCCCGGTTTGCCTTTGGAAGGAGGAATGCTCCTAACGGGTGCCGAAGTGGAGGGTACAGGCAACCAAGTCTTCCCCCTCCCTCTGCCTCCTGTTTTGGCCGGTAGGGGAATCTCTTCCTCCGAGCTGCTCCCACCACCTTCCTGTTGCTCACGCCATGATGGGTCAAGGACCTCATCATCTTCCCTCCCCTCTTCAAACAGCTGCTTCTCCGGGGTTGTCTCGCCAGCACCGTACGCACCAGAAAGTGGCAACTGAGTCTCGTCATCATCTGATGCGTACTGAGGTGTGCTGACCATAGGCACTGGCCCACTCGCCTCTTCAGATTCAGAGGGACAAAGAAGTTGCGCATCACTGCATACTCCCTCTTCTTCACATTCAGGAATGCTGCTTGGCTGGCCCCCTCTTTCCAAGCCAACAGATTCCGAGAACAGAAGTAGAGATTGTGATGGCTCCTGTCCATGTCTCTCTGACTGCCTGGGCACTTTGGCAGGTGGTGAAGAGACAGATGGTTGCTCTTCGGTGCTCTGACCCTGAGAGGATGCGGAAGTAATTGAAGTCGATGCGTTAGCTGCCATCCATCCGACAACGGCTTCAATTTGTTCCTCCCGCAGCAGTGGGGTACGTTGAGGTCCTACAAAGCTGCGCATAAAGGACTGTTGCCTGCTAAAACTGGGGGATGCTGATCCACTGGTGCCCGCAGCAGGCCCAGAATCCCCACGTCCTCTACCTGTAGAATCCCCACGTCCTCTCCCTGCAGAATCCCCACGTCCTCTCCCTGCTGAAACTCCACGCCCACGCCCACGCCCCCGCGCCTTACTCCCTGCCTTCTTCATCTTGCAAGACTGCTTAAGATAGGCAAAAAAGGACAAAGGGGGGCCTTAGTGTGCTTATTCCTGAACAGCTGGTTACAGGTACAAGAAACACTAATTTTATGAAGTGTGTGTGTGTGGACTAGACTTTAATAGGAGCTGATGTGGCCTACACAAGTTCAAAATGTAGTGTTTGGTGAACTTTTTATGTGGTTTCTTTGTTTGAAACAAACTCAAAGTATGAGAACAAAGAATTGAAACTGATAGTATCACCAACTTTTTGGAGCTATTACAATGCAGGCAGGTAACCTACAATGCAAAAGATGAGGCTCCAAAAAAATTGGGTAATACTAATCTGGCTGCGCCGGCAGGGCACAAGCCAGAAAAAAAGGCTCCTCTATCTACTCCTATATAGTGTTTGCAACCAACCAATGTTGATGGATACGGATGGATGCACACTAATAGGAGAAGAAAAAATGAGCTGCACTCAGAGACAAATATGTGTGAGGCAGTGACGCACGTTGAGCGTCCTACAACCAGACGTAGCTGCAGGACACTCTACTCAGCGTGAGCTGCACTCACACACAGTCAGAGACCTCTCAGACAGCCGTCAACAGTGCAGCTAAGTGGGCACTGGCACTGACAGGCTGCAGAAAGGCTCCGCTGTGTACTCCTATATAGTGTTTGCAACCACCGTAGATGGAGACGGATGGATGCACACTAATAGAAGAAAAAATGAGCTGCACTCAAATAAAAATATGTGTGAGGCAGTGACGCACGCTGAGCGTCCTACAGCCAGACGTAGCTGCAGGACACACTACTCAGCGTGAGCTGCACTCACACACAGTCAGAGACCTCTCAGACAGCCGTGAACAGTGCAGCAAAGTGGACACTAGCACTGAAAGGCTGCAGAAAGGCTCCGCTGTCTACTACTAGTGTTTGCAACCAACGTATATGGATACGGATGGAAGCACACTAGATTGAAATTATTTAAAAAATGCAGCTCAAAAAATAAAAGATGTATGAGGCAGCAGTGATCACACTGGGTGGCCTACAGCCTGACGTGGCTGCAGGACCCACTCCACAGCGTGAGCTGCACTCACACAGCCCTTGCAGACAGCTGTGAAAACAGCGCTGCTAGGGAAAAGCAAGCTACAGTGGTGGTTTATGTAGCCTGGATAAAGCACAATATTGTTTTTAGAATCGCTATTTCTAACTGTCCCTCACAGTCTTCTACAGCAGCCTGTCCCTAAGTGAATTCACAGCAGAGTGACCAGAAATGGCGGCTGCGGTGGCTTTTATAGTGCATCATGACATCATTTCGGCAGCCAATCACAGCCATGCCAATAGTTAACATGCCTACATGCCTAACAGGATGTGCCCACACTTCGGAGGATTCCCATTGGCTTAATCAAAGCAAGCAGGCTCATAGCATGATGGGAACTTCCTATTCCGATTCCGATCCCGGAATCCGATATGAAAAAAGTATCGGAATTAAGTATCGGAATTCCGATACCGCTGATATCGGCCGATACCCGATACTTGCGGTATCGGAATGCTCAACACTATTTGGGTCCCAACATTTGCTTACTCTATTTTCTGCCTGTGTTTTGTGATATGTTCAGGGGCTATCTATTCCTTTGGGGTTCTACTCCGGGGCAGTTTAGCTTTCCCCTTTCTCTCTTTAGGCTTAGTTAATTCTGTGACTGTGCCGAGGCGTCTAGGGCATCATAGGTACATCCCATGGCTAATTCTAGTTGTGTTGTCAGTTTAAGGGTCTGCAATCCGCTAGCTACCAACCTCTCTGGTTATCTGGTTACCTAGTCTATTCCCCTTTATCCTCCTCGGTTACCTAATCATAACACTCCTTCAGGCTGGTTTGCAAAGAAGGAGTCTTGCAAACATAATTTTCCTGGTTAGCCAATAAAGGTATCATATCTAGAAAATTTTTGTCATTTCTGGGCAAAAAAAATATTGTAATCGATTTTTCTGGCAAACACAGTACCACAATATAGGTTTTCGTTGGATTGTAGACACGAATCCAAGGCTGGACTGGCCCACCGGAGAAACGGAGAATCCTCCGGTAGGCCCTGGCTTCTTCAAGAAAGTTCATAGTGCAAACGTTGCAGCTGCTATGGGGCTCTTGAGTGGGGGAGAAAGGTGGGCCCCTCAGAATCAAATCCTTTGGTGGGTCCAATGTTCTTCAGTCTGGCACTGCACGTATCACTTATTATCCTAATGATTTATTAAGGTTTTCCAATGTGTCCATGAAAAATAAAAAGTCAAATTGGCAAAACTAGTGGGATCAGAACAACACTGGAAAATGTAGAGGACAGTTGGTAAGTATACTGTCATGATCTCTTTAGTTTGTGGGATTAGGTAGTTCAGAGGTTAATCTGGACGGCCTCACTCTGGGATTCTGGGAGGCTTCTTATAGCCTCATGGTGGGGTCATTCCTCGGCGTTATACTTTGACTCTTGGCTGAGTGTGTGTGACCCTGGTGTGCTTTGTGCCTGTGCTACTTTATGCTTGTTTGGTTTTGATCTGGTTCTGTCCCTGTTACAAGTTCTGCCTGCCCCTCCTGTACTGTGCTGCTATCTCTGTGTATGACTCCTTGCCTACGTTCTGACTATTCTCTGCTCACCCCTCCTATACCCCGCTGCCCTCTCCGTGTATGACCCTCGTTTGTCCGACCTGAGTTCCCCTCTCCTCTACTCCAGGGTCCCTGTAGCATCCTGCACTCTTCTCCAGCAGCAGGACGCTAAACCCTGCCCCCTGTGATCACATGATCGTAGGTCCTTTTGCTTCCTGCTACCTTCAGCATCCCCTTTTACCACGCTGCTCAGGTCCTGTCTGACTGAGCTTCCCCCGCAGCATCTGACCCCAGGCCCTCCTGCAGTGTGGGTGAGTCACCCTGCTCAGCCATGGTAGGTCACCGGCGCTGACAGGATCCTGATATATGCACATCATTACATAAGCAATTAGGACACTTTATGAAATTAAAATTTTGTCTGGGACTTCTGCAATGTGTAGTTTCTCTGCAGTAGTAACACAAGTCGCCTATCGTAACATTTCAGCTATAAATTTCTATAGCTGGTGATTGTCATTATTCAGTTTGAAGACTGACATTTTAAGCCCCTAGGCTGCTGGCCATATTTTTCTTCTTTTTATGTATGCATTGAGTTTCTTACTTGAATACAGGAACTGAAATCCTTAGGAAGATTTCTAGCATCAGTCTGTTTGCCAAGCTGTGCCGTGCTCCATGTGTCTGGGTTCATGTCCTGATGCAGATTTCCTCTATTATTACGAGGAAGATTTGTCTCCTGTTATCTTCCATGTTGTGACGATGAAGATCATGTTTGTTGTCAATCCTCTACAATTTGAGTTTTGAATTTGATTATTCTGCTGAAAGCTGAAATCTGCTACGCTATTTAGCATTGGCAGAACTCAGATCTGTGACTGACGACATTTTATAATGAGGGCATAAAGCAGGCTGAAATCCTTGTCTTGTTTCAATGTTGGCTCATGTTGCTCGGCTATTTTGACGTACGGTACAATAATTAGACTGCTGCTCTGTCTTTTTAGAGTGGCAGCTCTGTATGAGCCCAAACCCTCCACAAGTTTACATAGATCGATAATTTCCATGACAGCCAGGATAGCATGATTGCAAAATGCAAGCAGCCGAGACAACATGTATATATTTGTCGTTTTGTAAGCGTGTGAACTGTATTGCCCTGTTCATGCCCCCTGAAGACCACAATTACATAAATATTGTGTATCAAGAGTGTAATGTGATATGATGTAGGAAAATTACCGTTAATGTAAAAATGTGAAGGAAGTTTAATATGCATAGCATGTGGCGGTGGTATAGGTCATGTTAGCAGTGTACAGTATAAGGAGAGGACATAAGATACAGTTAATGTTTGGGATTAACCCATGGTGGGAGGAGGTTAACAAGATAAGAAAAGGGACTCAATTCTGGATGTTTGTCAGATAGGGAAGTACAGTCACAAGATTAAGTTCAAGTGCAGTAGGCAGCTAGGGCCAGTATGCACCTATCGCTCAAGGCAGTGGGAGGCCATACTAAAATCCCATACTGACATTCTTATAACATCAGGAGCTCAAGGTCCAGCATAGGGGCTAAAGGGCGCATCATGTCCTTTGGCACACAGGGGAAGATGATATGGAACAGCATGAAGGGAAGGTAGCTGATCCTAGGTGCACTTCTGAACTAGACAGGAAATCCCTGGAGCTGATGGAGCCAGTGGGCATAGAGATACTCCCATGAGTAATTAAGAAGTAAAAGAGCGCAAAAATCCATTCAGCCTAGGAAATGGCTCATCTTGAGAGTCAGGCCTGTGGTGAGCAGTGGCAGTCCCCAATGGGCACAACGAAAAAAAAAGAAACCCCACCTGTTGCAGCAAATCAGTGAAGAATGGGCAGGAACTTGTAGATAATGGACAGGCGAGCCGGAAGTAGCTCCACCCAGGAAGGGGAAGCTAGACGGAAGAGCGGGTCGACACCATTGTTGGTGATAAAGAACAGTGAGGAAGACGTGATGGAGTAGTCCTATAATGTCACAATTCATAGAGGCCAGGGATGTATGGAGTTGAAGCAGAGGGTCGGGTGACTGGAGGAAGAACACTGGCCAAAAGAACTGAGAAATGCAGGAGTCCTTACAAAGACTACAGTTGAGGCCTCAACGAAAGCCCAGAAACTGGGACCTGGTCCACAAGCAGAGACTGATGAGTCTGTATGGCCAAGGCCCTGGGGCAGGGTAGATCAACTGAGGACATTGGTGGCAGCTATGCCGGTAAGTACACCTTGACCCCTTAAAGAGGTACTGGCCCTCGGCCCCCTATGTATGAGGAGTCCCCGACCCTAGATCCAAATAAGACCCGGTGGGTGGCAAAAGTGATCCAGGAGAAAAGGAGGGAGAGAAATGGGTGGGGCCCAGCTGAGCTTCCCCAGGTGTGGAACAGTTGGTGATTGGATGACGAACGTGTTCATAAAGTACTTTGATGGCAAGAAAGGCTACGGCTTCATCTGAGAGATGAGAATGGTTGACTGGGTTTATGTGAACGCCAGGTCACTGTGTTACAGGCCCAACCTCCAGGAATGGGACTGTGTCCACTTTATAAAAGAGGAAAGGCTGTGAGGGTGGTATGCGGCAGCGGTGACCCTAATATCGAAGGAAGGATCTCAGACCATATAGCCAAAAGAGGTTACCCCCACAGGCGGCCACTGAACCCCAGCACGAGCTGCCGGGACCAGGTTGAATCGATTATTTGGATCAGACTCAGATCAGCGTGTCATCCGATTTTCTCGTGTGCGCAGAAATGAAAAAAATATATATTTCTCCACCTTCTCTTTTCTGACAGTCCATGAAAATAGGCCCATACTCACGTCATCCAAGTGCAGTTAGATTTGTTTTCACAGACCCATTGACTTGCATTACTGATTTTGATTCAACCCTTGGATCAAAATTGGACATGCCTCCAATATTTTCCATGGACCACTCGGTCCCAGGAAAAAAAAATTGCATGTGAATGGCCCCATAAACTATCACAGGTACGAGTGCTATCCTGAAAATCACAGATACATTCCACAATATTATTCGTGCATACTTTGGGAATAAGAGTCTTTGCGCGGTAGACACGTCGGCTAGTAACACGAGAATTCTAGATTATAAGTCCTTTTGGATAAGTATCAATCTCAGGCTTACTGTGCGCTGCTTGACCAAGATAAAATTACTACCACATGAGAAGTTTAACCGTTTATTCCCAACGCGTTTCAAAGTGTAAAATCACTTCTTCTTCAGGGGATGACATGTAGTGAACAGATACAGCTTTCTCTGGTTAAATACATGCAGTGTTTGAATTTAGGCGCCAAAGAAAAAACACGTGATGGAAAGACAAATGTCAAAGTTCAAGGGTTAATAGTGCGCAAAATGCATTTAGATTTAATCATGTTGCTTTTTACTTTTAACCTATTTACATTTCTGTTATAGATAGTGTATTGCCAAGAAAGAAAAAAGGAAAAAAAGAAGAAAAAAAGGAAAAAACTCGAATAGAACGAAAAAAGGAGGGAAACGAACTTACTAACAAAAAGTGTCATAAACCAGAGTCAGTACCACTAGGCTGGGGAGGATTTCATTTGGGAGAAGAAGATATGTTTCTGGGAAGGAATAATAAAAATATATTTAATTGGAATATATTAATTAATTTATTATATATTTTATTATATATTTTTATTATATATATTCGCATTTTTCAATAAAGGTGATCCTTTTACATTTTTAATATATTCCAATTAAATATATTTTTATTATTCCTTCCCAGAAACATATCTTTTTCTCCCAAACGAAATCCTCCCCAGCCTAGTGGTACTGACTCTGGTTTATGACACTTTTTGTTAGTAAGTTCGTTTCCCTCCTTTTTTCGTTATATTCGAGTTTTTTCCTTTTTTTCTTCTTTTTTTCCTTTTTTCTTTCTTGCCAATACACTATCTATAACAGAAATGTAAATAGGTTAAAAGTAAAAAGCAACATGATTAAATCTAAATGCATTTTGCGCACTATTAACCCTTGAACTTTGACATTTGTCTTTCCATCACGTGTTTTTTCTTTGGCGCCTAAATTCAAACACTGTATGTATTTAACCAGAGAAAGCTGTATCTGTTCACTACATGTCATCCCCTGAAGAAGAAGTGGTTTTACACTTTGAAACGCGTTGGGAATAAACGGTTAAACTTCTCATGTGGTAGTAATTTTATCTTGGTCAAGCAGCGCACAGTAAGCCTGAGATTGATACGTATCCAAAAGGACTTATATTGTTGGTCACGGTGTGGACCTTCGGGCGTGCAGCAAGCTGACATTGGTTTTTATGCCTATATTCTTCTTGGAAAGGGTGAGTAAATTTCATCAGCTTTTATTCCATTTTCCACCCAGATAAGACCCTATTGCGCTTTTCCTTTTTCCTTAGTTTTTATAGAGAATTCTAGATTAGAATGTTTGCTTTCAGTAACTTCCCAATGCATTAACCGGGTTCGATCGACTTGCTTTGGTGAAATGTTGTAATTTGCTTGCAAGAAATAAATAAAGGATGATATTTAAACACCGGAGCAGTTGGACTCCAGAACAAAGCCAGGCTGGGATACATTAATATAATATTGCAATTTCAGCACATGTTCACCCGAGTTGTGCAGCTGCGTAGACCGGTATACTGTATATGCTGCAATTATCAGTGTATAACTGGGGAGACATACTGTGCTTATCATTTTACCTGTGACTGATCCTGGGTCTGTTGGAAATTGAAACATTTTCAGGCCACCTGGGTTCCGTCTGAATGCTTCATAACACCAGGCTTCACGTATAATATTTGGGCTTAGTCTGGAATAAATCCTCTATTTCAAAAGAAGACGTTTATTTTCCGCATCGCTGTAAAATATCTGAAAAGTGAGGGTAAGTTCAGATGGGGACAATGATTGAGGCTGGGAATTGCACAAACTACTGCACCCTGAGGGGGGAAAAAAAAGGTGAAAACCATGCAATGATGCAATGGACGATGCAGTTTTGGGTCCAGGTGTAATGCATTTCTTATGAGCCAAATTCTGGTCATTGTTCTGTACAAAAACAATTCAATTCTTCCTTAGTAATTTAGAGTGACAACTTAAGCCGGTCTGCCGCCAGCACTGTACACATAAATAAGTCTCAGTAACACGCTGATAACTTAACTACATGCACCTGCTCCTGGTCAGCAGCCAGCCGCACACAATGCATTCAACGACGCCCGATTATTGCACGTTGCTTCCTAATCGGCTAGAAAAACAATGCACTGAACTTTCCAGGATCGGACTGTGCCAACTTTACCATCCTTATACACAGCGCCATAGTCTATACCTGAAATAAGCAAAATTCTGCAACAGAACTATAAATCCAACTCTAAGGCTACTTTCACACTTGCTTTTTTTTGCAACGCGTTTTTCCCGCAAAAAAACGCATGGAAAAAACGCATACAAATGCTGCGTTTTTTTCAAGCATTTTTATGCGCATGCATGAAAAAAAGCAGCCTTTTTATGCGTTTGTATGCGTTTTTAGTGCGTTTTTACTGCGTTTGCGTTTTTTTCCAACATTAGTTGGCGTCACACTAACCCAAACCATGACTTTACTAACCCTAACCCTTAACCAAACCATACTAACCCTAACCCTAACCCTAAACCAAACCCTACTAACCCAAACCCTAACCCTAAACCCCCTTAACTAACCCTAACTCTAACCCAAACCCCTAATTTCCATTGTCTAACCAATGGTCAACAAAAAAACGCATGCGCAAAAAACGCATACATGAGCATGCCAATGCGCACATATGCGCACCCATAGACTTACAATGGGTGTCTTGCTGTAAAAAAACGCATTGCGCGCTAATGCGTTTTTTTGAGGCAAGTCGGACGCCCAAAAAATGCAACAGGATGCATTTTGTGCGCCCGAGCACACACCACAAAAAAACACATGTGCGTAAAAACGCATACAAACGCATGTGTATGTGCACATAAGCGCATCCCATGCAAAATATAGGGAAAAAAGTGCATGCGTTTTTTCGCGCTAAAATACAGCGCAAAAAAAAAGGCAAGTGTGAAACCAGCCTCAGGCTATGTTCACACGTTGCGCTTCTTTTGTGTTTTTTTCAAATGCAAATTAAAAGCTGTTTTTTACAGTACCAGCAAAAGCTATGCGATTTCAGAAATCTTAAGCATACGTTTGTTTGATTTTCCTGCGTAAATTAGAAAACTGTTGCGTTTTTGAAAACGGCAACGTGTCAATACTTTCAGCGTTTGTGCAGCATTTTTTCACCCATAGAAAACAATGAGTAAGTGCAAAAATGTTGCCAGCAGATTTTACAGCGTTTTTAGTGAAAAAGGATGTGAAACCCATTTTGTGATTTTTCCTAAGTTTAAACCATAATGTCTTGGTCTCTTCACCTGAGCATGGATGTTAGTATTAGTACAGCTTAATTAAATTAGTGATATGTACGGTATTAAAGTAAACAAAGCCTGAGCATCTCCATGTCCTACTATTGTGTAAAAGTAAACAACGTCCGACCAACTCAATACCCTACCAATGTGTAAAAGTAAACAATGGCCAACCAACTCATTGCCCTACTAGTGTGTAAAAGCAAGCAATGCACAACTGACTCAGTGCCCTACTAGTGTGTAAAAGTAAACAATACCCAACCAACTCAATACCCTACCTATGGTAAAACTAAACAATGCCCGACCAACTCAATGCTCTACTAGTGTGTAAAAGTAAATAATGCCCTACCAATGTCTTAAGTAAACTATACCTGACCAATTCAACTCCCTCTGCTGTTTGTATATTTGCAGTTGTTTATTTTTTTCATGAGCTTTTTGTTCAGAATAGCCATTATTTTTTTACACATGAAAAACTTTTTTCCAATAAATAATTTGATCAAATTGCCTTTTTTTGTCAAATATTTTTTATGCTACCACATACGTTACATTGGTGCCCTAACATCTTGCATTGTTCATGCCTGTATAGTGGAAGAAAAGCTAAATTTTGGGATCCTGAAAAATGCAGCAAAAACACACACACAAAAAAGCACTTAAAAACTAGCAAAACCTGCTTTTTATCTGCAGGTTTTTTTAGCTGCCAAGAGATCAGGTTTTGGCTTACTATGTTCATATGCTGCATTTTTGCAATGTTTTTTCTGCTCATTTTTGAGCTAAAAATGCAGTGTTTTACTCCTATTTTTTAGGCTTGCTGGCACATAGCGATTTGAGATATTAGCATTAGGGATCATGCTGATCCGGTCCACCTTGTTGCGGTGGGACCACTTTTACGCTTTTTAATCAAAATAGTGTACCCTATGTTATTTATATGTACTATTACTATTTACCGTACTTACTGCAGGGTAACTATTATTTTTATTCTAGGTTTTCTTTTACAGTACAAGCAAAGTGAATATTTCTGAACTATCAAGCTACTTATTTTTTTCTTCACAGATTTGAATCAGTTTCAGATCTACAGATTGTCAATTGTTTCAGTGAGTTTGCAGCACTTTTCCCTATTCAATTGAAGGGGGGAATAACACATCAAAAACGCACGCAAAAACACAGCAGAGGTGTGCATATTTTATACTTTGTTTTTCTGTTTTTCCTGCCAACACTCTAGTATCTGCAGCAGATTTTTCAGCTTTAAATACTAAATGTGTGCATATACTCTGAGGCTACATTCCCACCATCTAGATGAAGCAGCGCTTTGGACCCATGGGTACGAGCAGTATCCGTTTTTTTCATAGCATATAAAAGTTTGGGCATCCCTGTTATTGTGAACAGTTAAGCAAGTTGAAGATTAAATGATCTCTAAAAGGGATAAACTTAAAGATGACACATTTCCTTTGTATTTTAGGCAAAATATATATATATATATATCGTCTTTTTTTTTAATTTTAAAAATCAGAAAAAGGAAAATAGGCTGATGCAAAAGTTTGAGCACCCTTGGAGATTTGTGTGCTCAAATAACTTTGACCAGGGCTTGAGATCGTAATTAGCCTGGTGATGCAAATTTCTCAGAATTATTAAAACCTTGTGCTAAAAAACAGCAGCCATGGGTTCTTCTAAGCAGCTACCTAGTGCTCTGAAAGCAAAAATGGTGGAGGCCCACAAAGCTTAAGTTGCCCTTCCCTCAATTCGAAATGTAATTAAGAAATGGCAATTACCAGGAACAGTGAAGATCAAGAAAAGGTCTGGAAGACCAAGCAAATTTTCAGTGAGAACTGATCGTAGGATTGGTAGAGGGGCAAATCAGAACCCCAATATGACTGCAAAAGACATTCAGAAAGATTTAGCAGACTCTGGAGTTGTGGTACATTGTTCTACTGTTCAGAGACCCATGCAGAAATATGGACTTCATGGACGAGTCATCAGAAGAAAACCTCTCCTGCGTTTACAGTAAGGCTTAAAGGCATGTTTCTCCTATATCAAGTGAAAATATTGCAAGAATGCGCTATCACTTCCTTATTTATGGGGAACGAGTGGGCTGATTTTCCCAACCTCCATCCTCCTGCACTTGATTGACACTTGGATGTCATAACATTCTAAAATGGGAATATCTATTTAAGAATTTGTTTGTTTTCCTTTAAAACTGCATCATCTGATGAAGTCAATCCGGGCAGCTCATTAGATTACTATAGAGATACACATGATTTTTTTTTCCAACTACACTGTGACTGTTACCCTCTATAGCAGTGCGGGAAAAATGCCAAGAACATACTGTAAAATACTGCCAAGTGCACACGCAGGAGCCGGTGACATTGCTGGGTGCAATTAGACATGGTTCACAATGGACCTGTCATCTTCATTTGTGAAGATTTCATCAACGTTGATTTATTGTCCTTAATAAAAGACATACGGTGACGAGAAGAACAGAAGTGTAGAGCGATACTGTAAGAAAGAAAAACATATCATTTTGTTTTTCTGTGGATATCTGCCAAATTTCTTACTATATCATTACAAGTAATTATGAAAATTTCTATATTCAGTAATTTTCTTAGCAGGGTTGGAACAGTCAGCGAGGTTTCTACATTTTCATCTCACTGAGAACATTTTTTAACTGTTTTCTATAGTCTTCACTCTTCACATAATGACAGATAAGAATTGCATTACTTTTTACAGCACGGAAGGGTATATCAGGCCCCCAAGACATGGCCCAAACTGAGCCAACAGCATGAATGCACAGTGTTTGGCCGCATCTTGGAAACATTGGCCCTGATTCATTCAATAATTTAAGCCAGAAAACTGGTGTAAAATTCTTCGCAAAGTCACAAGATTTTTGCACACGGCAAAGTTTTTTTTCATGTTTTCACACCATTTCGGGCAGCTCTAGGGGGAAAACAAGCTAAACAATAGTGGCATCGTTTATGTTAGCGCCTGGAGCACTATTTATGGTGAAACGCACGCCAGTATTAAGGTGCACCAAATCCATTTAAGATAATGTATCACAGGGTTTTGCTATGTAATTTAACAGCAGCATGATGTAGGAACAGAGTCCCTGATTCCAGCAATGTCTCACTTAGTTTACTGGATGCAGCAGTTGTGATAGAATGCCTGTTTTCACTGTATCTAGCAGACGTCGGAATGCTCAGCTCTATATAAGCCCAGCAACACCACTGATTCTGAGTACATATGTGTACAGCGTTTTTTTTGTAGGGAGCTGCTAATCAGTGCTGGTTGAAAGGTTAGGATAACATGCAGAAGGCCAGTTGTCATGTAGTGATAATCTCCTGCTGATAAAACACTGATTGTATTAAAGCAGCAAAATAAATCCTAGTAAGTGACACATGACTGGTATCATGTTCTCTGCTTCTACATTATGCTGCTCTCAGATTACATGGCCAAAACCTGTTGACAGATTTCCTTTAAGTGGTATGCACATTTTATTCCTGCATGTCCTTCACTATGGGCAGATGCAGACAACCGTTTTTTCCACAAACCAGAAAATTATTATGCTAATCACACTCTGATCAGAATGTAATCCAATTTTCTTGGAGGAGAAGGAAAAAAAAAATTGAAGGAAAAAAAAATTCTCCATTCAGTCAGCCTCAAGGTGGCAGTTGATGGGACTATTATTCCCATCACATCAGCCGTCACCACACATACAGGGCACACTGATGTGTGAAAGAGGCCTTAGTTAAACGGGTGTCCAAGAAAAGTCAAAATTAGGCTAAAAGTAGTAAATAAAATAAAACAGCCATTGGTTGTATGGAAGGATACTAAGCTGCACACAAGCAGCATAGTCAGCACACAGGGTGCTTAGAGGTTGGTAAAACTGGACCGTAGAAACTGTATGTGCTGCTGTACAAGCTTGAAAAGATAGAAAGTTGCTGAAGTGTTCATTAAAACTTCTACTGCCTCATGCGGACTCTATGAAGAAATGGAAAAGTATTACTCCCGCTGCAGCTGGCCCATACGTTTTTCTTTTTCCGGTTCACACACTTTGTGACCGGGTGGCGAATTTGAAGCAGATGACTCAGGATCTGGCGAAGGATTGCCAGAGTCTGGAGTCATCGCAATATCAGTTGCCGGGTCAGATAAATAACTTAATGAAGACCTCCCATAGCCCCCCACTGCCGGTAGTGGCTGTGACATCAATACCCTTTGATGTGCAGTTGGTCTCTCCCGAACCCTTGATATCCTTCCCTGATAAATTCCCGGGAGACAAAGACCAGTTTAGGGTATTCAGGGAGAGCTGTAAGTTGTTTTTTACCTTATATCCCTGGTCGTCAGGGGAGAAGTTCCAGCAGGTGGGAATAATCATTTCCCTAATATGAGGGGGTACTCAGACCTGGGCATTTTCTTTGTGCCCACAAGCCCCAGAACGGTTTTCTGTTGATGCCTTTTTTGACAGTTTAGGTCTGATCTATGGTGAACCCGACAGGATCCAGGTCACTGAGGCTAAGATCATGAACCTGGCACAGAGCTGAGGACTACTGTACTGAGTTTCAGCAGTGGTCCTCTGAAGTTCTATGGAACAATGCTGCTCTCAGGTGACGGTTAAGAAGAGGACTTTCCGAGACACTCAAGGATGTGCTGGTCCTCCATGACTCCCCTTGTTCTCTGATGGAGAACCATGACTCAGACCATACGAATGGACCGCAGAATCCATGAGAGACATGGTGAACAGCAGGCCGCAGGTTATACCTTCCCGGAGCAGGTCCATTTACCCAAGGTTAGAATTGCCAGCCTTCACATTGTGGAGAGAAGACAGAGACAAGATCTTGGACTCTGTCTATACTGCGGTCTCTCTGGACATTTTCGTAAGAACTGCACAACTAGTCCTCAAGCTATCGAACCATCAAGAGAGTGTCTGAGTCTGGGTGATGGCCGAGGAGGTCACCCAGACTCCCAGGTACCTCTTCCTTCCTCTGATAAAGTACTGATAAATACGATGATTTCCTTCGAGAACCAGGTGTCATCAACATTGGCGTTCATTTACTGTGGGTCTGCTGCTAACTTTATTGATTCAGGACTGGTTCTGAAATTAGGGTAAGGGATAGTTAGTTTAGAAAGACCCATTCAAATCATCGCCCTTGGTAAGACACTGTTAGCTCACAATTTGGTCAATAGAGCAACGGTGGATTTCACTCTCCAAGTGGGAGCACTCCACTCTGAATCCATCTCCTGTTTTGTGTTGTATAGTTTACCTGCTGGATTGGTGCTGGGGTTTCCATGGTCGCAGATTCACAATCCAGTTATTGATTAGTGTCATAAGGAGATTGTGAAAAGGCACCCCAAGTGTTACAAGAAATGTCTAAAGAATGTACACATGTGCTCCGCTAGTCTGGAGGTTCTTCCGAGGTACCTGGAGCTAAGAATTAGAGAGAGAAGAATTAGTTGGGTATAAAGGTAAATGGAGCCATTGTAGGTACACAGTGCTATATAATATGATGACTGCAATATATTAAGAGGATAAAAACATCAACGGGAGTGCTTCTTTAAACTCTAATTTCCAAATGTATATATTTACTAGCTGAAGAGCCCAGCATTGACTGGGCATAGTAACTAACTGTGGTTAGTTATAACAAATTATAATGATTATATTGCACATAAAAACATTTCACATCATATATTCAATACTACAAATTTGCAATACAAATTAACTAAATGATTACCTAAGTATTTATAGTATTTTATTTTCAACTCATTCAAGAGCCTTTTGATAAACAACATTTTTGTTTTTTCCTTTCGGTGCAAAGATGAACAGATTTTTGGCGGTTCCAACTCTTGAACAAATCACGTAAAGTTGACCTTGAGAAAAGCATGGAGATTGCAAATTGATCCCTACTACTTTCAAGGACAGTCCCTGAGCCTTGTTAATGGACATTGCAAATGCCAGTCAAAGTGGAAACTGGAGGCATTTAAAATCAAAAGGCAAATCAGATGGAATGTGTGGAATTCTTGAAAGGAAAATGTCCTCTCCTTTGGCACATCCTGTTGCTGAGCTGTGTATCTAATCCTATCCTATGTGATACTGTCTGCTGAGCTGGGTATCTAATCCTATCCTGTGTGATACAGTCTACTGAGCTGTGTATCTAATCCTATCCTGTGTGATACTGGGCTCAACCTGGGCACCTCCTGCAGTCTTTGTCAGAGGGTGGTCTGTGTCGGCACAGTAATAAATTGTTATTTCCAGCTTTACAGAAGGACGATAACACCATAGAAATGATAAGAATAATAGGCCTCAGTTACCACAACTGCCTACAAGGAAAACTGTTGCTCGTAGCAACCAATCACAGCTCAGCTGTCATCTTTTAACCTCTTCCCGACCGCCCACAGTAGATAAACGTTGGCGCTTGCTGGGCTTTGTGCAGTGCCGACGTTTATCTACTGTCGGCGGTTTTGTGCCCCCCGGGACCCCCACATACCTTACAACGTGGGGATCCCAGTGCGCAATGCATGCTGGGACCCCCGACATCATCGAGACCTGATTGGTTCAGGTCCCGATGACGTCAGCGTCACAGCAGCCAATGGGAGCGATCACTGGGAAAGCTGCTTGTTTCCCGGCGATCTCACTCATTGTAGCGCGGCTTCTCCTCTGATCTAACACTGACAGATGATCAGAGGTGAAGCAGCGTCACTGTGTGACTAGATCGCTGCCTGGCACAGCTGATCGCTGCCTGGCACAGCTGTGCCAGGCAGCGATCTTGTCACACAGTAACGCTGCTTCTCCTCTGATCATCTGTCATTGTGAGATCAGAGGAGAAGTCGCGTTATTATGTGCCAGGCAGCGATCTTGTCACATAGTAACGCTGCTTCACCTCTGATCATCTGTCAGTGTGAGATCAGAGGAGAAGTGGCGTTACTATGAGTCAGATCGCAGGGCAGCGATCTTGTCACAAAAATAAAAAAAGTAAAAAAAAAAAAGCAGGTACACGGGCTAGGGTTAGGGCTAGGGTTAGGGCTAGGGTTAGGGCTAGGGTTAGGGCTAGGGTTAGGGTTAGAGCTAGGGTTAGGGCTAGGGCTGGGATTAAGGTTATGGGTGTGTTGGTGTTAGGTTTGTGGTTAGGGTTATGGTTAGGGCTGAGATTAGGGTTAGGGGTGTGTTGGGGTTAGGGTTGGAATTAGAATTGGGGGTTTCCACTGTTTAGGTACATCAGGGGCTCTGTAAATGCAATATGACGCCCGCAGACCATTCCATCAAAGTCTGCATTTCAGAACGTCACTACTTCCCTTCTGAGCCCCACCGTGTGCCCAAACAGTAGTTTTCTCCAACATATGGGGTACCAGCGTACTCAGGACAAATTGGACAACAACTCTTAGGGTCCAATTTCTCCTGTTACCCTTGTGAAAATAAAAATTGGGGGCTAAAAGATCATTTTTGTGGAAAAAAAAATGTTTTTTTTATTTTCACGCCTCTACATTATAAACTTTACTGAAACACTTGGGGGTTCAAAGTGCTCACCACACATCTAGATAAGTTCCTTGGGGGGGTCTAGCTTCCAAAATGGGGTCACTTGTGGGGGGTTTCCACTGTTTAGGTACATCAGGGGCACTGCAAACGCGACATGACATCGGCAGACCATTCCATCAAAGTCTACATTTCAGAACGTCACTACTTCCCTTCCGAGCCCCACCGTGTGCCCAAACAGTAGTTTTCTCCCACATATGGGGTACCAACATACTCAGGACAAATTGGACAACAACTTTTGGGGTCCAATTTCTCCTGTTACCCTTAGGAAAATAAAAATTGGAGGCTAAAAGATCAATTTTTGTGGAAAAAAAATGATTTTTTTTATTTTCACGGCTCTACATTATAAACTTTAGTGAAACACTTGGGGGTTCAAAGTGCTCACCACACATCTAGATAAGTCCCTTGGGGGGGTCTAATTTCCAAAATGGGGTCACTTGTGGGGGGTTTCCACTGTTTAGGTACATCAGGGGCTCTCCAAATGCGACATGGCATCCGATCTCAATTCCAGCCAATTCTGCATTGAAAAAGTCAAACGGCACTCCTTCCGTTCTGAGCTCTGATGTGTGCTCAAATAGTGGTTTAGCCCCACATACGGGGTATTGGCGTATTCGGGAGAAATTGCACAAAACATTTTGTGGTTAATTTTCTCTTTTTACACTTGTGAAAATAAAAAAAAATGATTTGAAGTAAAATGTTTGTGAAAAAAAGTTAAATGTTTATTTTTTCCTTCCATATTCCATTCATTCATGTGAAGCACCTGAAGGGTTAATAAACTTCTTGAATGTGGTTTTGAGTACATTGAGAGGTGCAGTTTTTAGAATGGTGTCAATTTTGGGTATTTTCTGTCATATTGACCCCCCAAACTCACTTCAAATGTGAGGTGGTCCCTAAAAAAAATGGTGTTGCAAATTTTGTTGTAAAAATGAGAAATCGCTGGTCAGCTTTTAACCCTTATAACTTCCTAAAAAAAAAAATTATGTTTCCAAAATTGTGCAGATGTAAAGTAGACATGTGGGAAATGTTATTTATTAACTATTTTGTGCGATATCACTCTCTGATTTAAGGGCATAAAAATTAAAAGTTTGAAAATTGCAAAATTTTCTAAATTTTCGCCAAATTTTGATTTTTTTAACAAATAAGTGCAGATCATATCTAAAAAATTTTACCACCATCATGAAGTACAATATGTCATGAGAAAACATTGTCAGAATCAGTAGGATCCGTTGAAGCGTTCTAGAGTTATGACCTCTTAAAGTGACACTGGTCAGAATTGAAAAAATTGGCTCGGTCACGAAGGCAAAAACAGGCTCAGGTGCGAAGGGGTTAAACAGCTTTGGTGAAATGAAAGATGCTTAGTGATTGGTTGCTATATGGAGTGGGTGTGGCTTGATGCACACATACATTTGATTGGTTGCTATGTGAAGTGGGCGTGGCTTGATACACACACATACATACATACATACACTCATTTTTATATATATAGATGTATATATACAGTGTATATATATATATGTATATATACAGCTCTGGCAAAAATTATGAGACCACCACAACAAAACAAACAATGTCATGGGCAGCCCAATCTCCAGACCTGAACCCCATTGAAAACCTCTTGAATGTAATCAAGAGGAAGATGGATAGTCACAAGCCATCAAACAAAGAAGAACTGCTTAAATTTTTGTGTCAGAAACAGCGTGAAAGACTGGTGGCAAGCATGCCAAGACGCATGAAAGCTGTGATTAAAAATCATGGTTATTCCACGAAATATTGATTTCTGAACTCTTCCTGAGTTAAAACATTAGTATTGTTGTGTCTAAATGATTATGAACTTGTTTTCTTTGCTTTTTTTGAGGTCTGAAAGCACTGGGTTGTTTTTTTATTTTGACCATTTCTCTTTTTCAGAAAAAAGAAAATTATTGCTTGGAAATTCGGAGACATGTTGTCAGAAGCTTTTAGACTAAAAGAACAATTTAAATTTTACTCAAAAATATAAAGAGAAAAATCAGACAAACTAAACATTTGGAAGTGGTCTCTTAATTTTTACTATATAATGTAGTTTATGTTTTCATTTTGGGATCATAAATTAATATCAAATCCTTAGAAAAAACGATGAACGTCTGACCCTGCTCTTAGAAGATCACAATTATTCAACACAGGGAATAGAGCGACTTCACCAAGGACATTTGGCTTCCAGCCATTGCCTCCAGATTTGATAATCTCGCTGTTTTACAGAAAACCTAACCATCCGACAAAGTGAAGCTAAGCAAAAAAAAAAAAAAGTATAATCAGCAAGGATTGACATAGAGAACGTCTAGGCTGAATGACCCCAACATATCGTTCTCCATCCAGATAAAATCTTTTGCTCCATGATGGAAATGATAAATTATCCCAAAATAGTAAGAGCATATTTATTCTTGCTCCGTGCCTGTGACAGAATTATCCCCCCAATCCTCCAGCTGTCAGAGCTCTTCATTTTAATTAGGTATTAATTAAACATCATCGCGGTGATTAAATAGCCCCCGAATTGCATATAGTGTCAGCTGCAGTTGTGTTTGGGAAAGAATAGCCGAGATTCCCATTGTAACGTGACAAGGTTGTGACTCTCCTGTCCATTCTTAGATAACATGTGAGTTCCCCGTTCTTAAAGCTTCTTCATTAGGAGCGAGCTGTCTCCTAGCAACTCGACGTAAATAATTTTCACAACTTTTCTTATGTATCATGTAGTCATGATAGGGGGATCGGTAACATATCTCAGCACTGACGGCTTTGTAAGCCACCGGGTGCTAATTAAAATAGTTATAGGAGGAAATAAAGGTATTCGGTGAACCCTAGTTGGCCAACGTAACTCATCAAGTTGACTTGTAAGTACGTATTCGATCATCGACACAACATTAGTTAAATGTTTCCATTGTGCCCCAAGGAAAAAGAAACATCTCCGAGGAAGGATCATGCAGGTCTGTTTTTAATTTGCAATATTTATAGGTTATGTATTTTTTTCTTTTACTTATTATAATTATTTTTTTCTGTTGCTTTTACAGTGACACGATGTTTTACCGCAATTGTCGTAATTCACAGTCGGCAGTTGTCGATTGTTCACTTTCTCTCCCGACTCTACCATATCCTGTTATAACAAGGTTGTCCGGCGCCATTGCGTTCTCTACGAGAGAGCTGCTCCTAGACTTATTTTACTGTTGAACAAGGATCGTCATTAGATGGCCCCCGATCCCACAAGGATTCACCGACTTTTCCCTAATGTGTAGGGCTGCCTTGAGTTTCTTCTTAGGCTATGTTCCCACAGAAAATATTTTGGCGTGATACCCGCAGCAGTATATAGCTCTGCACATAAAGTGCATATAAAAAGTTGACACACCCCTGTTAAAATGGCAGTTTTTTGTCATGTAAAAAAAAATCATACCAAGAAGAACTTTTTCCATCTTTAAAATCCCTCATAATCTGTACAACTCAATTAAAAAATAAATTGAAATATTTTTGGGTGGAAAAAAATTAAAGAACTAAAATAATGTGATTGCATAAGTCTGAACACCCTTAAACAAATACTTTGTTAAAGTATCTTTGAATTTATGACAACATTCAGTCTTCTTGAATAGGCGCCTATAAGGTCAATCCACAGATTTTCACTTGGATTTAGGTCTGGGCTCTCCCGAAATTATGATCTTCTCTGGTGCAGTCATTCTCTTGTTGATTTGGAGGTATGCTTAGGAATGTTGTCATGCTGAAAGGTGAAATTCCTCATCATCTTCAACTTTTTAGCAGAGGCCTGAAAGTTTTGTTGTAAAATTAACTGCTATTTGGCACTGTTCATTATTTCCGCCACCTTGAATAAAGCTTCAATTCCCGCTGCTGAAAAACATCCCTAAAGCATAATGTTGCCTCCACCATGCTTCACTGTGGGTATGGTGTACATTTCGTGATGCACAGTCTTGGTTTTGCACCAAACATACTTTTTGGAATCATTGCCAAAAAGTTCAACCCTCGTCTCATGAGACCATAACACGTTTTCCCACACTCTATTGGCAGACTGGATGTAGGTTTTGGAAAATATAGCCATGTTTGGATCTTTTTGTTTTTAAGAAAAGGCTTTGGTCATACTACCCTACCCAACATGCCAGACATAAGACCATAGAAGATTGTTGTCACTTGCATTACCTAACTAGTACCTGACAGAAGTTCCTGCAGCTCCATTAATGTTGGCTCTTAATGTTGGCTCTAATTTTTGAGGGATTTTCAGTTCTAAACAATGTCACTGTTGTGCTAAATTTAATCAAATTCTTGATTAAATCTTCATACGGTTGAATGGTATATCTAAGGCCATGGCAATTTTTTGTACTCTTTTCCTGTCTCATAACTTTCAAAAATGAGATCCCTTTGCTTTGTTGTATGGACCATGTTTTTTTGCTGTAAAATGCGAGTAAGAAAATGTCAGGAAAATCCCACTGGAACAGCGAAATTTTATATGGGGCTAATTGAAATCCCTAGAAATGATGACAGCTGTGTACCGATTACTATGTTGATCCAGAAGAGTAGGCTGAGTGTCATGCAAGTACAATGCAATTTTTAGCAATTAGCATCCATCTGACATCCAGCCGATGTACTCCAGTCACCTCACTGACATCACCACTCGTTGTGTGAGAAATTTCTCAGTATCTATGGCCCCTTCCTAGCCTATTAAACCATTGACTTGCATTGGCGATTGCGATCCGAAATTTGCATCCACTCGCAGCATACTGTGATTTTTTTATTAGTGCGATCGCAAACCAATCCAGGCTGATAAAAAAAATTTCAGATGTGCACTGAATCATTCAATAACATTGGTCCAAATGCAATCCAATTTATTTTTGTGAGCGAACCCTTAGGCTGGGGTCACACTTGCGAGAAACGCACACGAGTCTCACGTCTCAATACCCGGCACTGCCGCAAACACTCGGACCGGAGCACTCAGCTGCATAGAAATACATGCAGCCGCACACTCCGGTCCCGAGTGCCGGTGGCAGTGCCGGGTATTGAGACGTGAGACTCGTGTGCGTTTCTCGCAAGTGTGACCCCGGCCTTAGAGTGTGTTCATGCTTTTGTAAACAAATAATTTTAGTTTTGTTATTTTTACTTTCCCCGTCAAAATGATTTCACTTTGTTTCTTAATGGAGTTGTACAGTAAATGGGGAAAAGTTCTGAAATTAATTTTTTGAGCATGATTTTTTTACATGATAAAAAACAGTATTTTAACAGGGGTGTGTAGACTTTTTCTATTCACTGTATTATTGCGAAACAGATGTAGGGAAGCATAGCAAAGAATGAAAATCGCACCTACGTCTGCAGCATAAATTGACACGCTGAAGATCTGAAACCCGCAGCTCCTGTCAGTTTACACTGCGAATATATTTCCCAGCATGTGCGTGAGATTTCTTAAAATCTCATGTACTTTATCGGCACTTCACAACGCAGCAGATTTTACGCAAGGGAACGTACAGCGGGAAATCCTCTTGTTTTTGCCCCATAGGGATTTTAACCTTGGCATGTATTTGGGGTGTGGGAGGAAGCCTATACAAACTTAGCAAGAACATGCAAACTTCATGCAGATATTGTACTTTGTCAAACTCAAAACCAGAACCCTGGTAGGTAACGCAAACAATCAATGTTAACCACTGAGCCACTGTGTTCCCTGCACCTGTCATTCAAGCAAAAACCTCAATAAAAGGGGCTGATCAGGCCAGAAAAGACCTCAATAACTCTCCAAGGTTGTCCTCTCTCCTTTTTATCAGCCATGTTTTTTTTTTTCATTGAATTTGCTGTGTGTGTAGATTTGTTTTATGCAGAACAAATGGTAATAGTTTTTTAACACTGTTTTGGGATAGATGTAAATTTTAGATTTTTTTTGTGACGCGAATATAGAAAAAAGCAATTTTTGGTTGAATTTTTTTCTTATATTTTATAATATTCTTGTTTCACACCAGATATTGGATATTGAATATTTCACATGTTTTCCATGTTATTATGACGTCTTACTTTTCATTAGGTTTGTTGTAACATGTATCTTATATGAAAAAAAAATATATTTTTTTGCAATGTGGACTTTTTGCATTTTATTTTTATTTTTTATCAGATGCTTGTATACAGTATGTCTTTATTTTTTTCTACTTAATTGCTCCCTCAAGTGATCATAAAAGGTCTGTGGGGAACATTAATTTTTCCTTTATTGATCATTTTTTTCCCACTGTAACTGCAGCATCCATATTAGCCCTAGTTAAAGGGGAAAAGAGCCAACTACAGTGACATATGTTACTGACAGAGGTGATCTGGGTCCTCTAGGAACTTTAACAAAGCTTCTGCAGGTTATTCTGCATTAGCTCTTATGGCTACAGTGTCACAGGTGTGTCAGAAGCTGCAGACAGTCGCACTGCATCTAGCTGCAGAATGTCTCTGCGTTTGGCTTTGCAGACACCTTCTTAACGCTTCTGACTCTGACCCATTGGTAACCTTTCTCCAGCTCTAACTGACACCCCTGGACTGAGTGTTTATAGACTCCCAGCCTGCTGCTGGGAATCGCCAGTGATATTTCCATTTCCCCCTGTTGAGGCTTGGAGCTATAGCAGCTGACTATCTTCCTCTTTGGTGTTGCTGGAGGACATATGTGTTAAATCTCTGAGTCTACTCAAGATAAGTTTTGCCCTTGTTTGTCTATCCCAGCTGTGTTTAGTGGTAGTGGGGATTGACTAGTTCACACCCAATCCTGGGCTTATTGCCAGGGTCAGGCATGGATTAGACTCCTGCTCGGTGATAGGTGCCGAACCTATATAGGGACGTTTAAGGCAGACAGGGTGATTTTAGATCTGCCTAGGGGTCTCCACTCCCACCTTCCCTAGTGTTGGGCTCCCTTCCCCTCTTCCCTTCGTGTTGCACTTACTCTTTTCTACACTGTGCGTGACATACAGTGAACAGTACCAATAAGATGAACATGATCGCAGAATTTAGGCAATTTCCTTGGAATTACTTCGATTATTTTTTATCCAATCTTCTAGGCTCCTAGGTTGGAAAAATCTACAACATGTTGATGGGACCTTAAATGAGATTTTATAAAATGGGTTTTTCCTAAATATCCATTGATCACTTATTTATAAAAAAATAAATTCAAGCATGCCACTGAGGTCCCAAATGAAAGGTCTTGATGTGGCCATGCCAAGTATTACTAGTCCTCATTCATTCATTCTTTTGATTATTGAGTGTCTCGGAGGCTTTGCCTACACCATTCACCCATTGATCAGCCAGTAGTAAAGAATGATACAAACTCTAGGTCTTTAGATGGGATGAAAGTTGGCATTTTACCCTGAGAAGTTTCAATATACTCTCACCAAAGATAGGGGTTAAGTAACGCAAGGCATCCATCAGGACATGGATCAATGTGGGAGAGTAGCCATAAGGGATTTTTGAATGCCAGCTCCATAATTACCTATTTGCTGACTACACTCTTTACATGGCTACTGTGATCCATTTCGAATGACATTAAATTTTGTAATACAGGCAAAAAAATCCCTTACATGAATTATTAGATATTTAATTTGATTTAATTTGCAATAGTTCATTTTTTTTTAAGATGTCGATTCTTACTTTCCGGAAGAGATGAAGGCTGTTTCTTCTCAGAAAACCTATTGCCATATTTTTTTGTATTTTAGATTAAAATATCATCAGTATAAAATGAAAACAGCTGCCCCAAGTTTTTTGCTTTAGAAACCAAATTTTTTTTTGTTAAAGGGGTCCTTGTGTGAGCTTTTAACAAACCATAATATATTTTTATTTGCACCATTAAAGCATGACAAGGATGAGTTGAGCCATTGGGAATGGTAAGGCCCTCAAGCACGCCTGTGGAGCACTGAGAGGAAGTCTACTATACAGCAGAAGGAACATCCTATGGCCATTTATTACATGTACCTATACAAATTACCTCTTCCCCAGGTGAAAGAAAGCGATAAAACTCAATGTTCTTTATCAAGCAGCATTGTTAAGAACATAAGCAAAGCCAGAGTGTCACGTCTCCGTCAGATTTGGGGCCTGCTGTTCCGGTCACAGCCACTAGGAGGCGCCGGGCCGCCACTTCGCCGTCAGACTCGGGGACGGCTGTTCCTGCCTCGGCCACTGGGAGGCGCCGTGGTTCTATTACATCGCCGTCAGACTCAGGGCCTATGGTCCCAGCTTTAGCCACTAGGAGGCGCCAGTCTGTCACGTCACCGTTGGATTCGAGGCCTGCTGCTCCGGTCACGGCCACTAGGAGGCGCCAGACCGCCACTTCACTGTCAGACTCGGGGACGGCTGTTCCTGCCTCGGCCACTGGGAGGCGCCGTGGTCCGCCCGTGAGTTATGGTGGTGACAGAGAAGTGGCTCCTGCGCAGGCATCTGGTGGGTGCAGGCTCCGCCCCTCTGTCAGTCATCAGGGGGTTACTGCAACTCCATCTGGCCTGGTCCTGGGGGCGGCCCTAATGACATCACCAGTCCAGGAACCTGTGAGGGATGACCTGATCCCTCAAATACCTTGGGACTGGTCTTGCAAGCCGCCGGATATATTCTTGGTTCCCCTGTGTGTTACTTAGTGATTGATTTCTGTTTGACTCTGACCTCAGCCTGGATTTCTGACCCCTCTTTTGCCTGACGATTCTGTACTTCTGCTACTCTCCTGGTTTGTGACCTTGGCCTGGATATTCTGACTCTGCTACTTCCTAACGATTCTGTACCTCTGCTGCCCTCCTGGTTTTTGACTCTGACCTTGGCCTGAAATTGACTCTGCTATTGCCTGCCGTTTTTGTACTTCACTTTGACGACCGTCCTGCTCTGGCCGCTGCCCCTTTTCAGACAGTACCTCCTGGGCTCTGTTGTAAATCCAGATCCCTGTATAGGGGTAAAGGGTATCAGTGTTTCTCGGGGTGTTGCCTGGCTGCAGCCAAGAACCGCAGACGGACGTTACATTATATCCGGCCATAAAATTAACTGCTTCTTGTGTATATACCCAACATATACAAAAGCAGTCTCCCTGAACTTTTTTTTTTCTTCTTCTGACTGAGCTGATTTTTAGCCTGAACACCTGTTGCAGTGCACAGCCTGGAAGATCTCTCTCATTTTCTTGGACAACTATGCGGCAGTCTGGAGTCTTCAGGGAGAGAGCTGCACCTCAGAGATCCATGCTCCTGGCACGTCGACCTCTGGGCAACTACTCTGGCTATGGTTGCCCAGGGGCTCAGGTATTGCCCGCAGATGCGGCTAAAGTTTTATTACCCATTTCAGTTTCATGTGGTCAGAAATCGCTGTGTTTAAACGCGTATGTGGATAGTGGCTCTGAAGGAAATTTTATGGATTCCTTGACTGCTAGGAATCTGGGTGTAACTCTACTAAAACTTAATGCCCCTATTAAAACCACGGCTATTAATGGCACGTCCATTATTCAGGAGGGGGTTAAGTTTGTTACTGCCAAGGTTGCTATGTCTGTGGGAGCTTTACACACTGAGCTGGTGTCATTTTTTGTGATGGACAATTTAACCTCTGCAGTTATTCTGGGTATGCCATGGCTACGCCAGCACAATCCTGTCATCGACTGGCACTTGGGTGACGTTGTACGCTGGAGCCCACAGTGTCAGAAAAATTGCATATCCTTGGCAGTAAACCAAGTTAAGGTTAAAACCCTCCACATACCGTTTGCTTTCAGAGATTTTGAGGATGTCTTTTCTATTGTAGAATCTGAAAAGCTACCCCCTCACAGAGAGTATGATTGCCCTATTGATCTGATTCCGGATGCCCGTCTCCCTAAGGGAAGAATATTTAATCTCTCTGGCCCAGAGCGTTAGGCCATGAATGACTATATTGCAGATAGCCTAAGAAAAGGGTTTATCAGACCGTCCATTTCTCCAGTTGGGGCCGGGTTCTTCTTTGTGGAGAAGAAAGATGGTGGTCTCAGACCCTGCATTGATTATCGGGAGTTGAATGCAATCACTATAAAAAACCAGTATCCGCTTCCACTCATCCCTGATCTTTTTAATCAGCTAACAGGAGCCCGTTGGTTTACTAAACTTGACCTCCGGGGGGCATATAATCTGGTCCGCATAAGAAAGGGAGATGAGTGGAAAACGGCCTTCAATACACCCCTTGGCCATTTTGAGTACCTGGTTATGCCGTTCGGACTCAGCAACGCACCTGCCGTATTTCAGCACTTTGTTAATGATATTTTTAGAGACATTTGTGGGGTGTATGTCGTGGTGTATTTAGATGACATTCTGATTTACTCTGCTGACCCTGTGACACACTCTCAACACGTCTGTTCTGTGCTACAAAGACTACGTGAACACTCCTTGTTTGCTAAACTGGAGAAATGTGTCTTTTTTGCTGAGGAGGTACAGTTTTTAGGATACATGGTTTCAGGTAAAGGCTTCCGCATGGATCCTGCCAAGGTCCAGCCTATTAAGGCTTGGGTGCAACCAAAATCGCTGAAAGCGCTGCAGCGATTTTTGGGGTTCGCTAATTATTACCGCAAGTTTATTAGAGGTTTCTCAGAGATTGCCAAGCCACTCACGGATCTGACCCGGAAAGGGGCGGACGTGGCCAACTGGAATCCTGAGGCAATTCAGGCGTTTTCTACGTTAAAAGAGAGTTTTGTGGCCAACCCAGTTTTGGTTCAGCCGGATCTGGACCGTCCATTTATTGTGGAGGTGGATGCCTCTGAAGTCGGAGTGGGAGCAGTGCTATCACAAGGCACTACATCCCTCACTCAGCTTCGTCCATGTGCGTTTTTTTTCCCGCAAATTCTCTCCCACGGAGAAAAACTATGATATTGGGAATCGGGAACTATTGGCAATTAAATGGGCCTTCGAGGAATGGCGTCACTTCCTCGAGGGCGCCAAACACAAGATCACGGTAATTACCGATCATAAGAACCTGACATACCTAGAATCAGCAAAAAGGTTAAATCCTAGACAAGCAAGGTGGGCATTGTTTTTCTCTAGGTTTAATTTTATAATCACCTTCCGCCCTGGTACAAAAAATGTGAGGGCCGATGCCCTCTCTCGCAGTTTCTGCCCCTCACAAGCCGAGGACTGTGAACCAGTTCCGATATTGGCCACTGGGATTATTGTGTCCGCAGTGTCATTGGACCTTCTGGAGGAGATCCGTAAATCCCCAGAACAAGCCCCTGACACTACGCCACCCAACAAATTGTTCGTTCCGCCTGCATTTCGCCTACAAGTGCTTAGAGAATCACATGACTCTATTTTGGCTGGCCATCCTGGTCTTAATAATACTGCCAGATTGATAACTAGGAATTTTTGGTGGCCGACGGTGGTTAAGGACTGCAAAGAATATGTCTTAGCATGTGAGGTCTGTGCCCGCGCCAAGTCCTCCCATACTCGCCCTGCCAGCTGGCTCCAGTCCTTGCCCACCCCCGAGAGTCCATGGACCCACATCTCCATGGACTTCATTACGGACCTTCCGTCCTCAGATGAAAAGACGTGTATTTGGGTGGTGGTGGACAGGTTCAGTAAACAATGTCATTTTGTCCCCCTGTCGGGGTTACCTAACTCGGAAACGTTGAGTAAACTGTTTATTGTACATGTGGTACGTTTACACGGTGCCCCGGTCTATATTGTGTCTGACAGGGGTACCCAATTCGTGTCAAAGTTCTGGAGGGCGTTCTGTAAACGCATTGGTATTGAGCTATCTTTTTCCTCGGCTTACCACCCTGAAACCAATGGGCAAACCGAACGTGTCAACCAGGCTCTGGAGCAATACCTTCGTTGCTACATCTCAGAACACCAGTTCGATTGGGCAGAACATCTGCCACTAGCCGAGTTTGTCCTAAACAATCAGTATCAGGACTCCATTAAGTCTACCCCCTTTTTCTGCAACCACGGGCTGCATCCGCGCTTTGGCTCATTCTCGGCCAGAATGTCGGAGCTTCCTGGGGTAGAGAAAAATATTCATCGTTTAAAAACCATTTGGTCTGAGGTAAACTCTAACTTGAAAGGGGCCCGGGTTAGACAGACCTCGGCAGCGAACAAACGGCGATCCAAAGGACCGCACCTGGGAGTTGGAGACAAGGTTTGGCTCTCCACCAAAAACATCAAGCTTAAAGTACCGTCTGCCAAACTGGGTCCCAGATTTATTGGTCCATACGAGATTATAGAGGTGATTAACCCGGTGGCCTTCCGTTTAAAACTCCCTCAGTCTTTCAAATTACCCAATGTCTTCCACAAGTCTCTCCTCAAGTTGTATCGCTCCCCAATTCACCCTGTCCCATCCCCTCCTCCTCCCGTTTCGGTCGGAGGGTCCTTGGAGTATGAAGTCCAGGGTGTCCTTGACTCCCGCCTTGTAAGAGGGTCCGTACAGCATCTGGTACACTGGAGGGGCTACGGCCCGGAGGGGAGGTCCTGGGTCCCTGCGCGGGACATCCATGCAAAAGCACTAATTAGAAGGTTTCACCTCCTTCACCCTGACGAACCAGGTTTTGAGGGTCCGGAGGCCCCTCTTGGAAGGGGGGGTACTGTCACATCTCCGTCAGATTTGGGGCCTGCTGTTCCGGTCGCAGCCACTAGGAGGCGCCGGGCCGCCACTTCGCCGTTAGACTCGGGGACGGCTGTTCCTGCCTCGGCCACTGGGAGGTGCCGTGGTTCTATTACATCGCCGTCAGACTCAGGGCCTATGGTCCCAGCTTTAGCCACTAGGAGGCGCCAGTCTGTCACGTCACCGTTGGATTCGAGGCCTGCTGTTCCGGTCATGGCCACTAGGAGGCGCCAGACCGCCACTTCACTGTCAGACTCGGGGACGGCTGTTCCTGCCTCGGCCACTGGGAGGCGCCGTGGTCCGCCCGTGAGTTATGGTGGTGACAGAGAAGTGGCTCCTGCGCAGGCATCTGGTGGGCGCAGGCTCCGCCCCTCTGTCAGTCATCAGGGGGTTACTGCAACTCCATCTGGCCTGGTCCTGGGGGCGGCCCTAATGACATCACCAGTCCAGGAACCTGTGAGGGATGACCTGATCCCTCAAATACCTTGGGACTGGTCTTGCAAGCCGCCGGATATATTCTTGGTTCCCCTGTGTGTTACTTAGTGATTGATTTCTGTTTGACTCTGACCTCAGCCTGGATTTCTGACCCCTCTTTTGCCTGATGATTCTGTACTTCTGCTACTCTCCTGGTTTGTGACCTTGGCCTGGATATTCTGACTCTGCTACTTCCTAACGATTCTGTACCTCTGCTGCCCTCCTGGTTTTTGACTCTGACCTTGGCCTGAAATTGACTCTGCTATTGCCTGCCGTTTTTGTACTTCACTTTGACGACCGTCCTGCTCTGGCTGCTGCTCCTATTCAGACAGTACCTCCTGGGCTCTGTTGTAAATCCAGATCCCTGTATAGGGGTAAAGGGTATCAGTGTTTCTCGGGGTGTTGCCTGGCTGCAGCCCAGAACCGCAGACGGACGTTACACAGAGTAATCCAAAAGAAAGAACAAACCATTTGTAGACAGTCGTTTCAGGCTTTTTGCCCACTCAGAAAGATACCGGTGGGCCATTGACTTGGGTTTAGAGGGTATTGATTCTCCTTATGGAGACCCCCAGCAGGTGATAAGAGATTTGTAAGCCAGGCAATGTTTGTCTTAAATCTTTAGTCATGTACATTGGCTTATTAAAGGATCAAATATTGACTTTTAAGGTATCTTCCCCAATAGGGAGCACTGTAGAGACAACTTTGTGTCACCTTGTGGAGAGATAATTTGCAGAGCTTTTTCCCTACGGTCATTGCTTGGCCAATGAGATTCCCATATCCAGTGAGGGGTGTCCACAAATGGAAATAGAGCCTCAGACCCACCTCAAAGGCATGTCATCTCACCAACTAGTATCCTGCTCTGCACTGATGAGGGATAAAGCCCCCTAAACAGTTTTACCCAGGGAACATTGAATGGCTTATAAAACTCTCTACTCCAGCACTGGTCTCCACAAAGGAAAACAGAACCCAAATGAATCTAACTCCATCAGCAGGGTCTCTGCTATGCTCTGCTGAGGGACAAGAACCCCAAAACAGTTATTTGCAGATAAGTATCACTTTGTTTTGGAGGAGGATAATTTATTTTTTTATAATACTGTTTCAAGGGTAAGATGTTGATTTATAGGGAAGCTACCCCAATAGGTGTCATTTAAGGGAATCTGACAACAGGTTTTTGCTATAAAATCTGACAGCAGCATGATGTAGGGGCTGAAACCCTGATTCCAGTGATGTATCACTTAGTTTACTGGGTGCAGCAGTTGTGCTAGAATCATAGATTTCTCTGCTGCAGGTGTAGCAGAGCTCGGAATGCTGAGCCCTGAATAACCCCACCCACACCAGTGATTGGCAACTTTTGTGTGCTGATAATCAGTGGGTGGGGGTGAGAGACACTTAGTCCTCTACTGATAATCAGATGCTTATAAAACACTGATTATATTGAAACAACAAAATACAGCCTAGTAAGTGACACATCACTAGAATCAGGGTTTCTGCCTCTACCTCATGCTGCTGTCGGATTACAGAGCAAAACAACTGCTCATCGATTCCATTTAAAGTGACAGCTTTCTTTTACCTAGAGCTAATTTGCTTACCTTTTTTTGCCAGTTAGCATTAACTGTCCTATAAGACTCCCTACTCCAGCGGATGATCTCCATAACACAAAAAAGATCCCTCAGACCCCCCTCAAAGGCATTTCACCCTGCATTGATGAGGGGTAGGAACCCTGAAACAGCTGAATCTCACTCTGTTTTGGAAGAGACAGGTTTATTATAAATTCTGATATACTGCTTAAGGTTCGGACTTTGATTTATATGTAAGCAGTGTTCTGCCCATTTATGTGCAGCAAGTAATTTCATAAGTGCTGTACCAGCTATGACCATTAGATGTCATAGTTGTTCCCTTTTTCTGTTCCTGGATTTAGGAACCTCTCCCTTAAGAGCTTTTTCTGTTTAGAACTGCCCCTTCAGTTTCCCGGGGTTAGAGAAGTTGTAGCCATTTTCTTCCCGGATCTCTGATTTTCACACACGTGTCCTGCTCCCTGCAAATCACTGCTTCTGTCAAGCGAATTCCGGTGAGGGTTTAATACAGTTATGTGTTAGTGCAATGTATCTGTGTTAGTTAGCCATTATGCAGCCCCCTGTGATATGTGCAATGTATTTCCAGCAAGTTGTATGCTCTTGCACTGCATTAAGTGTTGTATTGTGCAACATCTGTAGTACTCCTGTTACTGATGTAATAGCACCCTGTATTACTGCTGCTGTTTTGTTATCTGCCAGTACTGATATACTGTACTTTCTATTTCTTTGTAGTTTTTGCTCGATATCATCCACTAATGTGTTCACCGATCTCATCCACTATATCATCCGATTCTCATCCACCATTGTTGTTCTCCGTTACTAAGTTCATCATCATCTCAATAAACATAGACTTAGGCACCCATACAGTCTTTTTACTGGGAGTGGATGAAGGGTTTAGCCGTATACTTGAGTCCACACAGCGTCATATGTGGAAGAAGGCAGAACAAGCAGCATTACAGAGACAGCTTTCTTTCACCTCGAAGAGAGCTCATTTGCATACCTTTTTCCCAGGAGGCATTGCCTACACCCTACACCAACTGTGGGCCTACAAAAAGGAACAAAATGGAACAGAAGACTTGGCCCTGGACAAAATGAGCTAAGGAAGATTTTGAAGGAGTTAAGAACCTATAAAGATATGTACAGTACATTGATGTCTATCAAACCCAAATTCCATTAAATCTACCTTGTTATTCCAAACATAATCGCTATGTGAAGCTGTATATTGCTTTATGTTACCATTTAGGTTGAATTTAGCAAAAAAAAAAATCAAAAAAGAAAAGAAATTGGATCAACATTGGCCAGTGTTGCTTGGCGACTACTTTCAATCCACCTTAAGATCTATTTCTTAAGAGTAATTTCCCAGATTCTCTTATCCTCCGGTTGCACAGCGTGACCTCTTGTTGCAGTTTCTCTCCACTTTTGTACCATCCATCGCTCCTGCTCTATCCCCGGCCTTTATCCTTTATGTTCATTGCTTCCCCCATGGAGTTCATTATCTTCTTCTTGTTGTCTTGGAAATTGTTTGACATGTCCGGAGTCAAGAGTCACTGACACCCAGAGAAATAAATCTGAATGAACTATGAGTATGTGCCGATGCCGGGGATGTAAGGCACGGGAAACCGGCTCAAAGAAAAAAATCTTATTGTTAGTGCTTTATATTTCTGTCTTCTCCGCGGTGGAGGCAAACATTTCCGCTTCAATTATCCTGCTAATGACTGGATGTGGAGTGTGCGCCGAATTCTTACTTCTGTCACTGGCAATAAACATGGCAGTGCGGAATCTGAGCGTCAGGAAATTGTCATTAATTTCCTTTGAATTTCAGAGTTTGAAATTTTCACCTTTTTAACTGTAATTTTCTCGTACTTCTTTCGAAATTGTTCATCATTTAGAAGTTAAAAAGAATGTGTCAACTCTCCAAATATTTTTTTATTTTACTAAATACTTGTATTTCCCATGAAAAAAAAAATATTCCCAAGCATCTGTTTTCTGACTTCTGCCTTTTGCCGTTCCTCCGCTGCGTCTCCAGGAAATGTGTGAGTAACTTTATGGTCAGGCACTACCATTTCACTTGTTAAAGAATGCGTATCTCTGTGAATGATGCTAATTGTCTCTTCTTCAGAGAGGAAGAGGACTAGAACTCCTTGCAACTGTAATGTTTCTCCTGGCGGAGAGTGACATGTCAAGCTTGGCATGCCAAGGTGAGGAGACTTTTAAGCCTTGCAAAGCTCCTCTGGGAAATATGCAAATTGTCTCTTCAGAAAGGAAGAGGACAGGAACTCTAGGTCCATCTATAGGAAGCCGCAATCCTAAAAGTCAATATTGACCCTCTAACGAGCCTTGCCACTTGACTAAAGCCCCCATCACATATAGCAACGCACCAGTGATCCCAACAACGATATGACCTGGTCAAGATTGCTGGTGCCTCACTACATGATCGCTGGTGAGCTACCAAACAGGCAGATCTTACAAGCGATCAGGACTAGCGACGACGCGGGTAACAAGCGCGCGCGTCGCTTAGTTACCCGCTGTGTACCTTGGTTACCAGCGTGCTGGCACTGTGAGCTGATATCCAATGTAAACAGTGGGTTTCTATCGCTGTTTACCTTGGATACCAGCTCCCAGCTCGCTGATTGTTGCTCTCCCGCTGCCACACGCAGCGATGCGTGCTGACCAGCGGCAGACCAACGATCAAAAAAATGTCCTGGACATTAGAGCACGATCAGTGATATCCGGCGGGGGGGCCGGTCGCTGATACCTGTCACACACAGCGAGATCGCTGGTGAGATCGCTGTTGCGTCACAAAACTTGTGACTCTGCAGCGATCTCGCTGTGTGTGACGGGGGCTTTAAGATAAAAGCCAAAACCAAAATCTCAATTTGCAGACTCTGTGTTTCAGGGTACTGCCCCTCATCAGTGCAAAGTGTGAGATCTGGTTTGGCTGTGTGAGAGGCGTCTGAGCTGTGAATGATGATGCTGTCTAATAAGGCCTGACGGGTTAGGACTATGTAGAGTTAGAACCTACTGATAAGGGAATTGTAACACCCAATTGCAAATGTATTTATTCATTTTTAGGAGGAATGGCAAAATAGAATCCTAAGACCTAGATGATCCGGCATATTTATTTCCTACAAAATATAGGTATGTGTATTAAAACATGTCAAATATATACAGTGGGGCAAAAAAGTATTTAGTCAGTCAGCAATAGTGCAAGTTCCACCACTTAAAAAGATGAGAGGCGTCTGTAATTTACATCATAGGTAGACCTTAACTATGGGAGACAAACTGAGAAAAAAAAATCCAGAAAATCACATTGTCTGTTTTTTTTTCATTTTATTTGCATATTATGGTGGAAAATAAGTATTTGGTCAGAAACAAGCAATCAAGATTTCTGGCTCTCACAGATCTGTAACTTCTTCTTTAAGAGTCTCCTCTTTCCTCCACTCATTACCTGTAGTAATGGCACCTGTTTAAACTTGTTATCAGTATAAAAAGACACCTGTGCACACCCTCAAACAGTCTGACTCCAAACTCCACTATGGTGAAGACCAAAGAGCTGTCAAAGGACACCAGAAACAAAATTGTAGCCCTGCACCAGGCTGGGAAGACTGAATCTGCAATAGCCAACCAGCTTGGAGTGAAGAAATCAACTGTGGGAGCAATAATTAGAAAATGGAAGACATACAAGACCCTCTCGATCTGGTGCTCCACGCAAAATCCCACCCCGTGGGGTCAGAATGATCACAAGAACGGTGAGCAAAAATCCCAGAACCACGCGGGGGGACGTAGTGAATGAACTGCAGAGAGCTGGGACCAATGTAACAAGGCCTACCATAAGTAACACACTACGCCACCATGGACTCAGATCCTGCAGTGCCAGACGTGTCCCACTGCTTAAGCCTGTACATGTCCGGGCCCGTCTGAAGTTTGCTAGAGAGCATTTGGATGATCCAGAGGAGTTTTGGGAGAAGGTCCTATGGTCTGATGAAACCAAACTGGAACTGTTTGGTAGAAACACAACTTGTCGTGTTTGGAGGAAAAAGAATACTGAGTTGCATCCATCAAACACCATACCTACTGTAAAGCATGGTGGTGGAAACATCATGCTTTGGGGCTGTTTCTCTGCAAAGGGGCCAGGACGACTGATCCGGGTACATGAAAGAATGAATGGGGCCATGTATCATGAGATTTTGAGTGAAAACCTCCTTCCATCAGCAAGGGCATTGAAGATGAAACGTGGCTGGGTCTTTCAACATGACAATGATCCAAAGCACACCGCCAGGGCAATGAAGGAGTGGCTTCGTAAGAAGCATTTCAAGGTCCTGGAGTGGCCTAGCCAGTCTCCAGATCTCAACCCTATAGAAAACCTTTGGAGGGAGTTGAAAGTCCGTGTTGCCAAGCGAAAAGCCAAAAACATCACTGCTCTAGAGGAGATCTGCATGGAGGAATGGGCCAACATACCAACAACAGTGTGTGGCAACCTTGTGAAGACTTACAGAAAACGTTTGACCTCTGTCATTGCCAACAAAGGATATATCACAAAGTATTGAGATGAAATTTTGTTTCTGACCAAATACTTATTTTCCACCATAATATGCAAATAAAATGAAAAAAAAACAGACAATGTGATTTTCTGGATTTTTTTTTCTCAGTTTGTCTCCCATAGTTGAGGTCTACCTATGATGTAAATTACAGACGCCTCTCATCTTTTTAAGTGGTGGAACTTGCACTATTGCTGACTGACTAAATACTTTTTTGCCCCACTGTACGTCAGGGGAGTAGACAGGTACATTTTAGGAAATTTACTATAAGGCTAGCATATCAAACGTTCATCATATGGACTGGCCACAGGTCTCCTGACCCGAACTTATAGCCAAATAGACATATATGAAACCAGGAATTGCGCTGGGAGAGGCAATATACTTGTATCCCCCCCCCCAAAAATACTTTCACAATAAATATACATACAGTATGTATATAATTAAACCATAGCATAGCTAATAATAATAAAACAAGCAGAAAAAAAGTGTAATGGCAATAAAGGGTTTTATTCAAGACAGCTCAAGGTGCACTGATATATTGTCATTCACTATTGTAGAGAAGTAAGATTACTGAGCACCAGAGTTAACTATATGATTATTTATGTGATTCTGATTGGCTATGGGATTGTCTTGTTCCATGGTTGGTTTACTAGAATGATGTGCTTGATTGGATATACAATAGAGGTAATCTTATTGGTCTCTAAGGGACCTATGGTGTTTAAGCAAAGGCTTTAAAAGGTCGGAACCTCCATTTGTCTATTCATTATAGCCCCAATTCCCTGAGGAAGCCTATTGAGGCGAAACTTGTTGTGGTTGCTATGTGATTATCTTAGGCAGCACCAGTGAAACCTGTGTATATCCCAGGCTATATCTATCCTGATTAAGCTTTATGAAACCATGGTCTGCAGCCATGATATAGTTAGCATAGTCTTAGGGAGATACTTAAGATTGAAAAGCGAAATGTCCTTATTATAGTAGTCATACTTTATATAGAGAGAAATAATACAGGCTCACATTATTTTTTAAATTAATAATAAAATTCATGTTTCAATGCATCCCTTAATTAGGGTTATACGTGATATACATCACCTGCCTTTAACAACAACTATCAAAGCTAGCGCTTTAACACCTTGCTTGCTGATTTCAATCACTGATAGCATTTAAGTGGAGCAATCCTGGTACGTCATCCTTTTGGGCACCCATCACAACCCCATGCCACCTCCCAGCAGGATTACGGGGTGCCAGTAGGTTGCTATGTATGGCAAAATGGTTCCGCTAAAAACTACAGCGCAAGAAAGAATAAAACCAGCCCTCACACAGTTCCATCGATGGAAAAATAGAAAAGTTATGGGTAACAGACAATGGCGAAAAAAATAATAATTATTATTTTAAAGTTCAGAATTTTTTAAGCCACCAAAATGGTTAAAAAAAATATACCCAAATGTGTAATTGCCATAATCATTCTGACCTGAAGAATCATATTGTAAGGTCATTTTTAGCAATCACACTGTGAGAACCCAACAACAATGACCAAATTGCTTTTTTCTTGCCAATTCAACCCACTTTTTTCTTTACTATTTATGATTGTAAAATTAATGGTGTCAGTCAAAACTACAACTCATCCTGCAAAAACCATGTTCTTAGATGACTGTTTTGATGGAAAATAAAAAGTTATGGTTTGCATGATGTTATTGTCATAGTTTAAGAAGCTGCTCTGCTCATGGGATCTTGATGTGAGACATAGGGCGCAGAAGTTGGAAAATGTCAAGGAAGGTTTCATTTGCACTTACTTGTATAAATGTTCTGAGCGTTAGGCTATTTTCATATTTGGAGGATCTGTTACAAATTTAGTCTGATTTAAGGAATCCATTGGGTGCCAGTGGTAGCCGTTGTAAGACAGATCTAAGCTTCCAGCGCATTATATCCTTTTATACAGGGTGCAGTCAGATGGACATATAGATCAGAGGGAGACAGGAACACGGTGAAAGGACTGGCCAGCAGCTTTCCCTACCCAAGAGTTACAGCTTCATGTACTTCTGTTCAGCTGTCATGCTCAGGTTGGGAGAACCGTCGGCCAGTCCGTGCAATGTGTACCAATTCGGTCCGACTTATACAGCCATCTTTCTGCCCCCTTATTATTACTATTGTATTGTATGTTTATTTAAGTATTTCCACACCGACCATCCATACACAGGAACTCACGGTTCAGATGACCTCTCATCATTTTTCTAGATGATAGTCACTGGCAGACTCCTTTGGCAACAGGTTATCTTCCAGAGAACTAAAGAATCAGCCATTGAAATTCAATTTACATCATCTATCGAGGAAGAGTCGAGATGTCATGACTCTGGTGTTGGATATCCCGGGGTCAGGTGTGAATTCGCTTTCTGGCCTCCCTCTGGTTATTACTGAAGGTAGTGGAGCTGGTCAGATCGACAGAGGGGTTGCGAGTTCTCTTTCTGGGCTCCCTCTGGTGGTTACTGGAGGTAATGGAGCTGTTCTGATTGACAGAGGCTTGCCACCTGATAATGATGATGACGATTGGAGATCTGGGGTTTCAGATTGGGATTTAAGACAGCCGACTCCCTCTATCCCTGCTGGTGATTTGCTTCCTGTTCCTCCTGAGGTCTGATTTCTCCAGCTCTGTCCCTGCATGTTCAGCTAAGTGGTTTATTTGCTATTCTGTTTGCATTTGATCTGGTTTTGTCTATCTCTTCTTGATGTGGGTCAGCCGGCTCCGGCTGGGGCTGTGCTGAATCACCGCCCATATGTTACTGCTTGTGCCAGTTTGTTTTATCCCCTGTTAGATTGGTCTCTTTTTGCTCTGCTTTCAGAGTATACCAGAGTGCTGATATAGTGGGGGGCGAAGTCGTGTGACTTCAGTGTTTTTTGCATCAGATGTGTTGGACTTTTTGCAGGGTTTTTTGCGTGATTGCAGACAGTGTCTTTCCTTTCCTGTCCTGTCTAGTCAGTGTCGGCCCCATCATTTGCTCAGTCTATTTTCCTGCCTGTGTTTGTGTTTTCATCTTGTCTCACCAACAATATATGCTTGGGGGCTATCTATTCCTTTGGGGTCTGCTCTGTGGCAGTTTAGATTTCCCCTTTCTTGCTTTAGGCTTAGTTAGCTCTCCAGCTGTGCCGAGGCATCTAGGATCATCGTAGGTACGCTCCATGGCTACTGCTAGTTGTGTGGATATGATCAGGGGTCTGCAATCCACTTAGGTACCAACCTCTATGGTTTTCTGTGGCTTAGCCTGGACCTGCTCTCCTGCTCGGTGACCCATTCATAACAGTCAGGGGCTCCTTCCCTATCTAGCGCTAGTGGCACCCTAGCTGACCCTGTTCCCAAATTACTTCTAATGGTGAAGATGCCAGGGTCACGTACCTTGCTGAGCTCCTAAATCCACCCTAAGTCTGTTCCCTCACCCCACCCAAGGAAGAGTGGAGTAGTAGTGTATGGAAATACACCAAACAGACTAACAAGGCAATACGTAGAGGGATAAAGGAAAATACCAATCATACAAATATGCTCTCAAAGCAACATAGGAGTGAAGGATGGGAAAAAACAGAAGTAGAAGAACAAGAGGATTTACACACAATTAGAGCCAAGCAACAGTCTTTAGATAAATCCACCAAACACCTCAAAGAACAAAACTTCTCCAACTACTTAACCATGCAGCAATGATGCTAGCTCTGGCAATGCCTGCTTGCCAGAGGCCAGTATATATAGGAGAGGGGAGTGGCCTACACTGAACAGCTGAGATCATCAATGCAGGTAAGCTTCCAGTAGCTTTCAACTAAACAGATTAACCTTTGCATTGCTAGAAGAAACCTGCACTGTTTAATATGAAGGTGAAGTGCTTCTAATTAGTAAAGGAGTAGGAGAAATTAGACAGCGCGGTCTTCTGGCTCCTCTCTGTCTCTGTAAATCCGTGACTCGAGAGATCCCCATTCACAGAAGACTGACAGGTTGACTCCGACTTTAATCTAATCTGTATGGGGGTCACTTAAATAAGAAGCACTCCCTTTCTTAACCTGTCGCAGTAATTAGATTAAAGGAGTATTACCAAATTTTGCTAATTTTTGATGTTCTGGCATAGAGGGAATAATATCACGAAATAATCACTGACCTCAGGGAGACCAGTCAAAGAAAACACTGCGGCAGCCAGCAAGGGCGCTCAATCAGTGAAATCCTAGGTGCATTGCTCCCTGGGAAATACGAATATGCAAATAAAGTCCATGGAGCCTTATTTAAGAGTCTCAAACATGGGACTAGCCAGATCTTCCTCCAGGGAAGGACCCAGCCAAGGAGTGGCTCCTTTCGGAAACCACCATTACCACCATATTAAGTGGCCCTTTATGTCTTTATGTCAATATCCAGCTCTTTGACAAGGGAAATACCAAGGCCAGGTATACATCCACAGACAGCTGTTTGGGGGTGTTGCCCCTCATCAGTGTGGAATAGGATTCTGGCTAGGTGGGAGCAATGCCTAGTAGATGTTGGTCTACTAGGCATTGCTCCCACCTAGCCAGAATCCTGGATACCTGGCCTTGGTATTTGCCTTGTCATATCTATAAACTCGTAAAGAGCTGGATATTGACATAAAGGGCCACTTAATATGGTGGTAATGGTGGTTTCCGAAAGGAGCCACCACTTGGCTGGGTCCTTCCCTGGAGGAAGATCTGGCTAGTCCCGTGTTTGAGACTCTTAAATGAGGCTCCACAGACTTTATTTGCATAGAGGGAATAATTGTTGTCCCCCCTTGTGTCTAAGGCTACTTTCACACATCAGGTTTTCGGCGTCGTGCCGGAATGCCGGATCCGGCAAATGTTTTGTAAAACCTGATGTGCCGGATCCGGTTTTCTGCCGGATCCGTCTTGTTCTTGACAGACAAAACCGGATCCGTCTCATCCGGTTCATCCGTTTTTCTATCCGTTTTTCGACGGATTACGCCGGATCTGGTTTTTAAAATTGACCCTTGTGGCCTTCCGAACGGGATTGGCTACTGGAAAACTATATATAGCATGTTCCTACAGCCCTTCTTTGACAGGTTGTAGAGGAGAAAGTGCAGGTTGGAGAGAAGAGCAAGTTACTGGCGAAGATGGATGTTGTCATTGGAAATATTACCACTAGAAGTTCTGTGACGGTTTCAGTAATGAGGGACAATTTTGCACTATACTTTATGTCACCTCAAGGCAGAGTACACTGGCAGGATGACAGAGTGTGAAAGATTTGTGCCCTACCAAACTTGTGTACCTTCTGGACCAACAGTATATACCTTTGCCAACCAAAGTTGGCTATCTTGTCATGGTCTTACTATTTTTAGCTTTAGGCCACAGGTGTGTACCTGGTTGTGTTTTATGCAAAGTATTTCACCTTTTAACAAAAGTTGTGTACATTGTTAGGAAATCACCAACAATAAACACAACTTTTCAGGTGAAATACTTTGCTTCAAACACAACCAGGAACACAACTGTGGCAAAAAGCTAAAATTTACCCACAGTTATATACATGGTTTTGAATACCTTTTTACCTTTTAAATACCCTGTATTTAACCTTTTTTTTTAAACATATTTCGCCGCAGAAAGAAATGACAGACAACCAGTGTAAACAATAATTTAACTTTTATTTAAAAATTTTTTTTTGTGTAAACTGTTTTTAAAGTTAAAAAAACTTTTTTAATAAAGGTTTGAAACCAACCAAATGGGCATTTTTATTGCAAAAAATACATTATAACTCGGTGTAGTGTGGGGTGGAAATACTGCTGGAGGGGCTGCGGGACACTTCGACAATGGGAGTGTGGAGAGAGGACTGGGATCGTGGTGGGGAAGGAACAGTTAGAGGTGATGGTGTGGAAAAAGATACAGAATGGGTGGACATGTGGGAGGCAGAAGAGGTGGTGGGCGGTGGAGTGGAGGGTTGGGCAGGGACTGTAGGAGCAGATGATGTTGATGGAAAGTTGTATGGGGAAGGAGTTTGGTACGGGGAAGGAGTTTGGTACGGGGCAGGTTGCTGGAAGTGGGGAGATGTCTGGTACTGGGGAGGTTGCTGGTACTGGGAAGGTTACTGGTACTGGTGAGGTTGCTGGTATGTAATAGGAGGGGGAGGATGGAAAGTGGCTGGAGGGGGTGCAGATGTAATAGGAGGGGGAGGATGGAAAGTGGCTGGAGGGGGTGCAGATGTAATAGGAGGGGGAGGATGGAAAGTGGCTGGAGGGGGTGCAGATGTAATAGGAGGGGGAGGATGGAAAGTGGCTGGAGGGGGTGCAGGTGGAGGAACTACAGTGGTGGGAGGTGGAGGTTGGGAGGTAACCTGCTGTAGAGCACCGTGGCACGAATGCATTACATGCATCTGCTGGGTAGGAGATAGTGTTGCCATGCGCTCCACAACAGACCTGAAAAAGGTGTGGTTTGGCGAAGATCTTGCTTCTGAATGCATGGTTTGCAGAAGTGTCTTCACCTCCAGAATGCTGGAGTTGATCTGCTGAAAGCCTGCGGAGATTTGCTCTGACAAGACTTTTAGACAGTTCTGGAAAGATGCATTCAGATGCAAGAACTCTGGCGCATAACTCTTTTCCTGACCCCTCTGCCGCTGCCGCCCAGTACCCGCAGGTGTACTAGAGGTAGCAGGGGCAGAAGGGTGGGGTAAAGGGAAAGCGATCTCCTCACCAGCAGCTTCATGTAATGTAGGCGGCCACGATGCTCCTGTGCTGGTGGATGGGACAGATGGGTCGAATGTGTGGGAAGGCTGGGAAGGTGCAGATGTACCGGGGCGGTCGAAGTGTCCCTCGGTGCCGGTCTCCTCAGGGATCGCCTCAGAAGGGTCCAATCGTGCAGGCTCCCGAGTGCTGCTCACCGTGCTGTGGAATAAAGAGAAAAAAAAACAATTAAAATACTGACATGGTATGGCCCTGGCTGAAAAAAAAAAGTTACATCTAACATTTTTTTTCACATGTGGTGTGTAATATTTACCTTCTAGTGACCATTGTTTCCCGGAGGAACGACAGGGCTTGTGCGTACTTGTACTTGCTCCTGCGTCCTCCAGATCCACTCGGGGCCCGCATCTCTTTATTGAACTCCTTCTTGAAACGATCCCTCACAGACCGCCACCGATTCACAATTCTGTTCCCTGAAACGAGAAAGGAGTGGTTAGTATACAACATCAGTGTTTCACAAACTCCAGTCCTCATGGTCCCCAGGGGTCATGTTTTCAGGATTTCCATAGTAAATAGAAATCCTGAACACATGATCCGTGGGGACCACGAGGACTGGAGTTCGGGAAACACTGGTTTACATCAAGCAACCGGTACTGTATATACTTACGCTCTTTAATCTGGGCCCGAACATCGAGGTCCTCCCAGCGGCCCACAAGGAGCGAACAGATTTCCTCCCAGAGTCGTCGGGTAACGATAAGGTCAGCGTGGCGGCGGTCAGCCATATTCCAGAGCGGCTCCCTTTCTCTGACGAGATCGATGAGGTGGTCCACATCGAGTCCTCCATCCTCACCGTCAGAGTCGGGAGCACGCTGTGAAGGCTGTTAAAGAAAAAGACAAAAATAACATAATTAGCTTACACAAAAGAAATGAAATAAAAAGTGCAAAAAAACAAAGCAAAAATATTTATACTTACACGCTGGTGACCGCCGCGTTGCTGTCGCCGACGACCCTGGGAGGCACTGCGAGGACCTCTTGGCCGAGCACCAGATTGGGAAGACTAGAGAAGAAAACAAAAAATGTTATGTCTTTGGATGTAGGCATTTGTTTGCTGTGTGTGGTCTGCAGAACATTGTTTTCTATGTGTTGTGTGTAGTGTGATGTTGTGTTTCTGCGTTTGATGCAAAAAACTTACCAATTGTGATCCCACTCCAAGCGTCTGTCCACCCCTTCCTTCTTCTTCTGGGAGCTCCTCTTCATCTTGTGAATCCTGTTTTGAAATAAAAGGCTATGAATAGACATATATTACAGAGATGATGGATTTTGGAAATAAAAACTTACCGTCAAACGCTGACGATGCGAGGGAGGGCTCCCAGAAGATGATGTGCTGTCTTCCTGGTGGCCACACTCCATGCCTGTGGGTGGTGTTCCAGCTGCTGCCATTGCTGCTGCTGCTGCTGCATCTATTGGGCGGCTGTTGAATAAAGAGAAACAAAGGGCCAATGAATATCTTGATATTCAATAGCCCTAGTTTGGAGGAATGGGGGATTTGATAATTACCGTCTCTCATCTGCTGCTGGCCTCCCCTCCTCAGCATGTTCCATTTGCTGCTCCATTTGGGGTGGTGGTGGTGCTGATGGTGCTGCAGTGGTCTCCTGCCTTCTCCTGCTGCGCTTGGTTGCTTTCTTGGGTGGCATGTTGGGTGTGGCTGTGGGTCCCACTGTCTTGCTTTTATATATGTCTTGTGGGCAGAGCTACTGAGCATGCTCAGACCAAAAAAACCGGATCCGGCCACCGGATCCGGCTTTCGCCGGATCCGGCGCATTGCGGCGCTCATAGACTTTCATTGTGTGAAAAAGCCGGACGCGCCGGATCCGGCGTGTCCGGCTTTTACGCAGGAGACAAAAAACGTTACAGTAGCCGTTTTTTCCAGACGCCGGATCGCGACACATTGCCGGATTCCGCGAAAACCGGATGAAACGCATGGCCATCCGGCGCGATCCGGTGCAAATGCAAGTCAATGGGGGGGAAACCGGATCCGGCATTGCATTTCGCCGGATCCGGTTTCTGTCAAAAGCGCCGGATCGCGCCTGACGTCGAAAACCTGATGTGTGAAAGAGGCCTAAGCAGCACCTTAGCAGATGTTTGGTGACAGCACACCATAAAAACATTCAGAGTTAGGGAAGACTTCATCAAGCCACACTCTTCATTGCAGCTGCAGTATCAAGATGTTTCTGCCAAAACTGCTGACCCCATGAAACACGCTGCAAGACAGCCACTATGTATAAGGGTGAGACTTTATTTTATCCAGCTTCACCAGGAATACTATTTACTTTTTGACAACAGCATTGTACTCCATGGATTCTGTATAGGCTAAAGGCTGTTTCATTGTTCTCCAGGGTATTTTACCCTGAATTATTTATTATTCTGTCTTATTTATATGTAATTTTGCAAGCAATTTACCAATTCTATAAGACACTGTATAGCATGATAGTAAAATACTATTCATTTAATGGGCAATTGCGCAAAAATAGTTGTTATTTATTACCAATTTACTATAGAATATTGGGCTTATTAATTAGAATTGCTGGTCTTTAGGGAATTGTGATATATACAGTAAATTAGAGTTTATGCTGCATTGTTTATGGACAACTATTGCTTTTGTTATTCGATAATCCTGAACATGTTGCGCACCCCACTGTTGTGATTCCGGTACATACTGTACACTTTTGTTTCTATCTTGCATCTAAAGGCCCCCATACACTTTAGATATCTGTACGCCTATAAATGGATAGGCCGATTGTTCGTCCAACAGCCATACCACCCGATTCTACCATTTTGCCTGTGTTTTCTGCCACAGAGACATTGCCAGATATCTCTGGCAGAGTCTTATCTCTGGAGAACAAAAGGATCAGTAATCCGAAATCTGAAATGCCAGTTCCTTGACTCTCCGACAATACTTTTTTCGGAGACACCCATACATATTAACTGTTGGCCGAACCTATCAGTATTGACGGGTTTAGCTAATGTTGGTCTAATATGTTTAAGAGCTATCTGTAAATTAATTTTTGGCCTATGTTTAAGGATTATTTCCCATAGGGCAAGTTATCATCTATTCATGGTGATAACATGTTGATCCAATGTAGGTCTAAGTTCAAAGACCCCTATTCTCTATTCATGGGAATGGGGCTACGAATAAAGCGTTTCGATTGGAATGGTGGCCATGCATGCGCTGCACCGCTCCATTCATTATCTAAGGACATTCCACAGATAGCTGAATACAGAGCTTGGCTAACTTTGGCACTCCTATAAACAATGAATTGAGCTGTTGTGCATATGTGTTGCCACTTCTTCATTCTAGCAGACAATTTCAGAGCCTCGCTCTTGTGATCGGTGATGGTCCAGTGGTCAGCACATTATTATCACCTATACACTGGATAGATGACCAACTTGACTATATGGGAATAAGCATTTAAATGGGGTTTACACCACTTTCTGTAAGTTTACATTTGTCCACAGTGTGGTAAAAATAGCATATGCTCATTATCGATCCATCATTGGCCCTTCGGCCCACTGGTCATGTCACTCACCGGTCTCCTTCGCTCTTCTGACCTGATCGGTGTTTGATTGGCTGCAGTACAGTCACATGTTGACTACACCAGAAGGTAAGGAGACCGGCTGGTGACACGCCAATGGGATGGAGGAGCAGTGGAGGATCAATAGGTGAGTATTTGCCTAATAGTATTTCTTACTTTTTTACTACATTGAGTCCATATGTAAACTTAAAGGGTAAGTATTACTTTAGTATGTCATAGGGGATGTACATGTGGGGAGGAGCTGTGGACTCAAAGACTAGTGACACGTGAGAGACTTGCACCAGCGGCCGCTCCCCGCATACTGTCCCATACAGCCACTCCCGCTGCTTCCCACCCTGTTGTGACAAAGCGGCTACCTCAGGTGACCACTGCGACTATAGGCCATTCCTTTACAGCGGTCAGGACACTGCCCCCCTGCCTTCTTCCACAGCTGCGGCCCTGTCATCACCGGCCCCAGGGGGCGCCACCTCGCTACAGGCGGCAGTAGAGGCCCCCGTCTGGTTCGCTGAGGGACTCTGGGCAGAGACTGGTGAACGGTAGATTTAGAGACTGCGTCATCACTGCGCTCCACCGGCATCATTTCTTCAGGGCCTGTTGCGCCCCACCGGCATAATTTCTTCAGGGCCTGTTGCGCCCCACCGGCACCGATTCTTCAGGGCCTGTTGCGCCCCACTGGCATAATTTCTTCAGGGCCTGTTGCGCCCCACCAGCACCGATTCTTCAGGGCCTGTTGCGCCCCACCGGCATCATTTCTTCAGGGCCTGTTGCGCCCCACCGGCATCATTTCTTCAGGGCCTGTTGCGCCCCACCGGCATCATTTCTTCAGGGCCTGTGGAGCCCCACCAGCACCGATTCTTCAGGGCCTGTTGTGCCCCACCTGCACGGATCCTTCAGGGCCTGTCGTGCCCCACCAGCACAGATCCTACAGGGCCCGTCGAAGCCAAATCATCCCGGGACATCGGGGCGTCAAGGCAGCCGCATCAGCGACCTCTGAGCGGCCGCATCTGCGATCCTGAATGACTCCTGGAAGGATAAGTTGTCCATAGGAAATAAGGACCCTTAGTTCGGCCGTATGTGGCCTACAACACCCGGACTAGCCGGATTAGTCGCATTTACGGATGACGCTGCCGCTCTATATAACACCACAATAGCTGTAGCTTTGGAATCCGCTGCCCCACTTACACATACCAAAACTCGCAAAATCAACAGACAGCCCTGGCACACCAGCCTGACCAAAGAGCTGTGGCGAGCTTCCAGGGCTGCTGAGCGCAGATGGAAAAGATCCCACTCCAACGAGCACTTCATCGCATTCAAACAGTCCCTCACTACTTTCAAGACCACACTCGCCACAGCTAAACAAACCTACTTCTCATCTCTCATATCCTCCCTGTCTCACAACCCTAAACAGTTATTCAACACCTTCAATTCTCTCCTCCGCCCCCCAGCACCTCCTCCCTCCCCACTCATCTCAGCTGAAGACTTTGCCTCATTTTTCAAGCAGAAAATTGATAACATCAGGGACAGTTTTGGTCAACAACCCCCAGAGCCCTTCCTCCCGACTTCCCAGCCCTCCACCTTCAAAACCAACTTCTCCACCATTACAGAAGATCGACTCTCCACTCTACTCTCAAGATCACATCTCACCACCTGTGCACTCGACCCGATCCCATCCCACTTCATCCCAAACCTCACCACAGTCTTCATCCCAACCCTAACCCATCTCTTCAACCTATCACTAACAACTGGTGTTTTCCCCTCAAGCTTTAAACATGCCTCCATCACACCTATCCTCAAAAAGCCCTCTCTTGACCCATCCTCTGTATCTAGCTATCGCCCTATATCACTTCTCCCATACGCCTCCAAGCTACTGGAACAACACGTCTACCTTGAACTGTCCTCCCATCTCTCTTCTTGCTCCCTCTTCGACCGCTTACAATCTGGCTTCCGGTCACACCACTCCACTGAAACTGCCCTTACTAAGGTCACCAATGACCTCTTAACTGCCAAGAGCAAGCGACACTACTCTGTCCTCCTCCTCCTGGACCTGTCGGCTGCCTTTGACACAGTGGACCATTCCCTATTATTACAGACCCTCTCATCCCTCGGCATCACAGACTTGGCCCTCTCCTGGATCTCATCATACCTAACAGACCGGACATTCAGCGTCTCCCACTCACACACCACCTCCTCACCTCGCCCCCTATCTGTCGGAGTCCCACAAGGTTCAGTCCTTGGGCCCCTGCTGTTCTCTATTTACACCTTTGGCCTGGGACAGCTCATAGAATCTCATGGCTTTCAGTATCATCTTTATGCTGATGACACACAGATCTACATCTCTGGACCAGATATCACCTCCCTACTAACCAGAATCCCTCAATGTCTGTCCACTATTTCATCCTTCTTCTCCACTAGATATCTGAAACTCAACATGGACAAAACAGAATTCATCATCTTTCCCCCATCTCACGTGACCCCCCCTACGAACCTATCAATTACAGTAAATGACTGCCCACTCTCCCCAATCCCACAAGCTCACTGCCTCGGAGTAATCCTTGACGCTGATCTCTCCTTCAAACCACATATCCAAACCCTTTTCACTTCCTGCCGACTTCAACTCATAAATATTTCACGCATCCGTTCATTCCTCACCCAAGAATCTGCAAAAACCCTAGTCCATGCCCTCATCATCTCTCGCCTTGACTACTGCAACCTCATGCTCTGTGGCCTCCCCTCAAACACTCTCTCACCCCTCCAATCTATTCTAAACTCTGCTGCCCGACTAATCCACCTGTCCCCCCGCTATTCCCCAGCTTCTCCCCTCTGTCAATCCCTTCACTGGCTCCCAATTGCCCAGAGACTCCATTACAAAACCCTAACCATGACATACAAAGCCATCCACAACTTGTCTCCTCCATACATCTGTGACCTCGTCTCCCGGTACTTTCCTGCACGCAACCTCCGATCCTCACAAGATCTCCTTCTCTACTCCCGTCTTATCTCCTCTTCCCACAATCGCATACAAGATTTCTCTCGCGCATCACCCCTACTCTGGAACTCTCTACCACAACATATCAGACTCTCACCTACCATCGAAACCTTCAAAAAGAGCCTGAAGACCCACCTCTTCCGACAAGCCTATAACCTGCAGTAACCACCGATCGACCAAACCGCTGCACGACCAGCTCTACCCTCTCCTACTGTATTATCACCCATCCCTTGAAGATTGTGAGCCCTCGCGGGCAGGGTCCTCTCTCCTCCTGTACCAGTTATGACTTGTATTGTTTAAGATTATTGTACTTGTTTTTATGTATGCCGCTCCTCACATGTAAAGCGCCATGGAATAAATGGCGCTAGAACAATAAATAATAATAATAATAATTTAGTATAAGGAAAAGTGTTGTAAATGTTATTGAGTCCCTGCGAGGTCAGTTTGTTGTTGCCCATTTGATTTGTTCAGCACAGCCCCAGTGGCACCAATTTATAAATATTTATTTTACCAATCACACTCAGTCTCGTGTCTCGTCACTGCATCCAGAGAACCTGTCTGAACCCTACACTTGGCGTAGTCGGCAGGATGCAGTCTTCGAGCACAGACAGTGGTGCCCCAGATCAGGGTAGAGCTGTAAACTCTACAAATGAGGAGGGTCCCTGTACCAGCATATCATTGGGGGCCATGCTGAACAACCTGCCTAGATTTTCCGGCTCCAATACTATGTTATGGAGCTGGACAGAGCGGATGCGGGGGCTCTTCCGGATGCACCCAATGACCCCTGATCTGGAGGCCGAGGTGGCACTCATGGCACTGGATGGGGAGGCGCGGAGGTCAGTGATGTTGAAACCTCCGGGGCACCTTAACACTTTTGAAAAAATGTTACAGATAGTAGAAAAGACCCATGGGGACCCTACTGATGTGGGAGAATTAAGAACCTGTTTGTTTAGTCGGATGCAAGTAGAGGGTGAGACGATCACAGTGTATATGCATGTCCTCCAAGAATTGCATATGGCTATAGAAAGAAAGGATGGGGTAGGATCATAGAATCGTAGAGTTGGAAGGGACCTCCTGGGCCATCTGGTCCAACCCCCTGCTCAAAGCAGGATTCGCTAAATCATCCCAGTTAGATGTCTGTCCAGCCTCTGTTTGAAGACTTCCATTGAAGGAGAACTCACCACTTCTCGTGGCAGCCTGTTCCACTCATTGATCACTCTAACTGTCAAAAAGTTTTTTCTAATATCTAATCTGTGTCTCCTCCCATTCAGCTTCATCCCATTGCTTCTAGTCTTTCCTTGTGCAAATGAGAATAAAGTTGATCCTTCTACAATGTGACAGCCCTTTAGATATTTGTAGACAGCTATTAAGTCTCCTCTCAGTCTTCTCTTTTGCAAACTAAACATTCCCAAATCCTGCAACCTTTCCTCATAAGACAGGGTTTGCAGACCGGTCACCATTCTGGTCGCTCTTTTCTGAACTTGCTCCAGTTTGTTGATGTCTTTTTTAAAATGTGGTGCCCAAAATTGGACACAATATTCCAGATGAGGTCTGACCAAAGAGGAGTAGAGGGAAATAATTACTTCACGTGATCTAGACTGTATGCTTCTGTTAATACATCCTAGAATTGCATTTGCCTTTTTTGCTGCTGCATCACACTGTTGACTCATATTCAGTCTGTGATCTATTAGTATACCCAAGTCTTTTTCACATGTGCTGTCACTTAGCCCTATTCCTCCCATTCTATATATGCTTTTTTCATTTTTATTGCCCAGATGTAGTACTTTGCATTTCTCCCTGTTAAAAACCATTCTGTTAGTTGCTGCCCACTTCTCCAGTTTATTTAAATCTTTTTGAATCCTCTCTCTCTCTTCTCTAGTATTAGCTATCCCTCCTAGCTTTGTGTCATCAGCAAATTTAATCAGTTTACCCTCAATTCCTTCATCTAAATCGTTGATAAAGATGTTGAACAATACAGGGCCCAGGACAGAGCCCTGTGGTACCCCACTTGAGACATTCTTCCAGGGGCAGGACCTGTTGACATTACTCTACATGACCTACTGGTGACTGGTTTGTGAGATCCATTAGTCAAACAGGCACTGCGGGAACAGAACAGAATGAATTCCCGAATAGATTTTTCAGAGGTGGGAAGTCAGGCACGTACTCGAGAGCAAGAGCAGGGGATGGCGGTCCCTGTGGGGAAAGTCCGAGGTGTGGGGGCCTCCGCGAATGTAGTCGAGGAGCCTCAGTGGGTGGAAGAGATGAAGCAAGAGCTGAAAAGTATTAAGGGCGAGTTGGCCGAAGTAAAGAGAAGAACCGAGACCGGGACTGGACAACCTAGCTTTAACCCCGGCTCCTGGGAATCCCGCTCCCCGCGGGGTGGTCAGCCTACACAGGCCCGGTGTTTTGAGTGTGGAGAACCAGGCCACTTTGCCCGAGAGATACCCACCCTGGCGACCAATAAACTAAAGGGCTAAGGGCTAGGGGGACGCCGCTCGGAGCCGAAAACCACAACTAGGGGTGGTGGAAGTCCCGAAGATTTGGTAGCAAAATGTCCGGTGGTTTGGGCAGAAGTGGAGGGCCGGGCCGTCCGGTGCCTGTTGGACACAGGGTCACAAGTAACCACTATGCCTGCAACATACTTTCAACAGAACTTCCCGGAAGCAGCCAGGCCTCAGTGGGGGTCCGTGATCAGACTTGTAGCTGCCAACCAACTGTCGGTCCCAGTTGCCGGGGTGGTGTGGGTGCAAGTGACGCTGTGCGGTAAATCCCTTGGTTGCAGAGAGGTGGTACTGACTCAAGGAGAAGCTGATAAGCAACACCCCATCACCCTAGGCATGAATGTCCTATGAGAGTTTGGCAACCTACTGCTCAATGACCCTACAAAGAGGGTTCTGAAGCAGTGGGGTTCTCGCACAGCCCAGGGACAGGTATTCCAGCAGCTTGTGCGGGGAGCACAGGTACATCAGGACCGTCAGGAAGGCGAGGCTCTGGGTAAGGTCATCACGCCAGCGACTCCCCTGCTTGTATTACCTCCTGGACAGACTGTGGTGGCCCTGCTCATTCGAGCCCCGATACCCTTGGGGGGTGTGGAGGTGCAGGTGGAGCCGTGTCACTCAGAGCGCTTACCTCCTGGCATACTAGTGGCCCGTTCCCTGGCTAGTGGGCAAAAAGGAGCCGTCCTGGTGCGCTGCGTTAACTTTGAAGACCGAGACACCGTTCTGAAAGCACGGACTATACTGGCCAAACTAGTAAGGCCTTTAGAAGAAGTGCTGCCAGCCCCTGTGGTTCAATTACGAGTACACCCCGAGGATCCTTGGGAAGTAACAATACGAACTTTACAGGCCCACGAAGTCTCGGCACAAGAGAAGGGCCGAAATATTTTGGAGAAGATGCGGGCCAAGCTTTCTGGATTAACTGCAGCCCAGCTAACACAGATAAAAACATTGCTGGGACAGTACCATGAAGTATTTGCTAGTCATGAGGACGATTTTGGGTGTACGACCGCCATCACTCATGAAATCCCCACAGCAGGAGCGACCCCTATCCGGGAACGATATCGACAGATTCCTCCACAACTCTATCAAGAGGTGAAAACATTGCTGGCCCAAATGCTGCGAAAAGGGGTGATACGGGAAAGCCAAAGCCCCTGGGCGGCCCCAATCGTGTTGGTCTAGAAGAAAGATGGTACACTACGATTCTGTGTGGATTATCGTAAACTGAATGCTTGCACTATTAAAGACTCATACCCACTGCCTCGCATAGAAGAATCCCTGTCCGCCTTGGGGAAGGCAACATATTTTTTGACCCTGGACTTGGCCAGTGGGTACTGACAGGTGCCTATGTCAGAGGAAGATAGAGCCAAGACGGCGTTCATATTGCCCATGGGACTGTTTGAGTTTTATCGGATGCCATTTGGGCTGGCCAACGCCCCCGGGACCTTTCAGCGATTGATGGAGCGGTATCTGGGAGATCTCAAATTTGGGGCTACGTTGATCTATCTGGACGACATCATCATCTATGCCGCCACCTTTGCGGACCACCTGAAGCAGTTGGGACAGGTACTCAGCCGGTTGAAAAAGTACGGGTTGAAGGTGAAGCCTCAGAAATGCCACCTGTTGTGAGTTCATTCTCTGGTTCACCAGTTGTGAGTTCTCCTTCCAGACTCTCTCTGGTGGTAATAGGAGGTAGTGAGGCTGATTTGATGGGTGGAGATCTGCCACCTGAGAATGAGGATGACGATTGGACCTCAGGAGTCTCAGATTGGATTTAAGACAGCCGACGCCCTATTCAGTTGCTGGTGATTCCTTCTGGCTTGTCAGCTCTTGGTTTTCAGCTCTGTTTCAGTCATCTAAAGCTAAGTTTTTCTGCTAATGTTCACACTTGATTTTGTTGGTCTATTCAGTTTTTTGTGTGGTCAGCCAGCCCCGGCTGGGGGCTGTGCTGAATTTCCACTCTTATTTATCAGTATTTTGCCAATTTGCTTTTTGTCCCTTACTAGTTTGGTCTCTTTTTGCTCTGTCTCAGAATATTTCAGAGTGCTGATATAGTGGGAGAAGTCTAGTGACTTCAGGGTTAATTTTGCTATCAGAAGTGTTGGACTTTATTTTTGTAGGGTTTTTTGCAGGTTGCAGACAGTGTCTTTCCTTTCCTTTCCTTTCAAGTTAGTTTGGGCCCCATCGTTTGCTCAGCCTATTTTCCTGCCTGTGTTTGTGCCTTCATCTTGTTTCACCGTCAATACATGTGTGGGGGCTATCTATTCCTTTGGGGTCTGCTCTGGGGCAGTTAGTTTTCCCCTTTTCATGCTTCAGGCTTATTTAGTCCTCTGGCTGTGACGAAGCGTCTAGGAACATCGTAGGTACGCTCCACGGCTGCTGCTAGTTGTGTGGTAGGATCAGGGATCTGCAATCTGCATAGTTACCAACCTGAGAAAACAAAAAGCAAAAAACACAAATATCCTGAACTAAAAGTAAAAAATATACTGCAAATAATGCATAAAGGTAATATAATAATAAGGGTATTTAGTAAACATAATTTTGATCAAAATAATGAACAAGCCATCCCGCCACGTCACGGCAACCCTTGTGGGACAGTCCCTACTCTAGTATTTAAAACCTTTTCACTTGCCAAGTGGCGTGAATGTGAATAAGGGTCGAGCGGCTGAACCACTTGTAACAGCTTAGGCCAGACTGGATGGCTTTCCCAGCTCAGAAAGAGGGCGGTCACACCCATATATGCACTGAATGCACAATGAAATGAATAAAAAACAAATCTGAACTGAGAAAAGTAAGTTAATGTGTATGCACAATGTAAGTGCATATTAACACATGACCATTAACCAGAGGAAACAAAAAGCAAAAAACACAAATATCCTGAACTAAAAGTAAAAAATATACTGCAAATAATGCATAAAGGTAATAATAATTGTTTTTTATTGTTTTTTATAGTTACCAACCTCTCTGGTTTTCTGTGACTTAGCTTGTTTTGCTTTTTCCTCGGTGACTCATTCATAACAGAATCACCAGCCATACCGCAGATTCTAGGGTACTCAAAAGCAAGGAAAAAGTTGTTAAAAAAAGGGTCAGAATTTTTTTTTTTTATATTTTTTCCTCTTTTTCTCTGGGGCCGTAGGAGGATTTTTTTTTCTTTTTCCTAATGGAGATAAAGCAATTGTCTAATCGTGTGGAGCAGCTGGCTGCTGAAGTGCAGGGAATTTCCACCTACCTCATTCAGTCACATGCTGCTGAACCTAAGATCCCTACTCCTGATGTGTTTTCTGGGGATCGGTCTAAATTTCTGAATTTTAAGAATAATTGTAAGTTATTTCTGGCCTTGAAGCCTAACTCATCGGGGAGCTCTGTGCAGCAGATTAAAATTGTCATCTCCTTGCTGCGTGGCGATCCCCAGGATTGGGCTTTTTCTCTGACACCTGAAAATCCTATTCTGACTAATGTGGATGCATTTTTTCAAGCCTTGGGGTTGTTGTATGATGAACCTAATGCTGTTGATCAAGCTGAGAGAACCCTGTTGGCATTTAACCAAGGTCAGGATTCTGCAGAGTTATACTGTCAAAAATCCCGAAAGTGGGCGGTCCTTACTACATGGAATGAAAGTGCATTGGCAGCTCTCTTTCGGAAGGGTTTATCAGAGACCGTAAAAGATGTTATGGTGGGATTTCCTGTTCCCTCTGGTCTGGATGATTCTATGTCATTAGCCATTCAAGTTGATCGGCGTTTACGTGAACGTAAAACTACATGGGAGGCGCTGCCACCTTTTGAACAAATGTCTGAACCTATGCAATGTGATGGGGTTTTGTCTAGGGCGCAACGTCAGGAGTTTAGAAGGCATAATAAGCTGTGTTTTTTCTGTGGAGACGTCTCTCATACTATTTCTGTCTGACCAAAATGAGAGAAACGTTTTGCACACACATTTGCTGTGGGCAGTATATAACCTAAGTTTCTTTTGGCAATTACTCTGATCTGCTCCTTATCCACGTTTTCCACGAAGGCTTTTGTGGATTCAGGAGCAGCGTTGAATCTGATGGATTTGGACTTTGCTAAACGTTATGGTTTTTCCATGACGCCTATTCCTTTGAGGGGTATTGATGCTACTCCTTTGGCGGAGAATAAACCTCAGTTTTGGACCCAGGTGACAATGCGAGTTGCCCCAGACCACCAAGAAAATTGTAAATTTTTGGTGCTGCATAATTTGCATGATACTATTGTTCTGGGTTTTCCTTGGTTGCAAGCTCATAATCCAGTTTTGGATTGGAAATCTGGGTCTGTGGTGAGTTGGGGTTATCAGTGTGTTCTTAGGGACGCTCCTGTTTTCTCCACCTCTCCTCAGTCTCATGATATTCCTGATAATCTAGCCGATTTTTCTGATGTATTTAGTGAGAGCAATTCTGCGTCTTTGCCTCCTCATAGGAGTTATGACTGTGCAATTGAGTTGATGCCTGGGTGTAAATTTCCCAAGGGTCGGCTTTTCAACTTATCAGTACCCGAACATGATGCTATGCGATCCTATATTAGGGAGTCATTGGAGAAGGGTCATATTAGACCATCCCTGGGTTCTTTTTTGTGGCCAAGAAAGATGGTTCATTAAGACCGTGTATTGATTATCGTTCCCTTAACAAGATGACGGTTAAATATCAGTACCCGTTACCTCTGATGTCTGATTTATTCTCCAGAGTTAAGAGTGCCTGCTGGTTTACTAAGCTTGACCTCAGGGGGGCGTATAATGTTATTCGCATCAAGCACGGGGATGAATGGAAGACGGCGTTTAATACTCCGGAGGGACATTTTGAGTACCTGGTGATGCTTTTTGGGCTCACTAATGCCCCTTCTGTCTTCCAGTCCTTTATGAATGATATTTTCCGTGACTTTGTGGATAAGTTTTTGTTCCTCTATCTGGATGATGTTTTGATCTTTTCTAGTGATTTTCTCATGTGGAACACATCCGGACTGTGTTCCGGATTTTGAGGGAGAATTCCCTGTTTGTTAAGGGATCGAAATGCCTCTTTGGTGTACAGAGGATTTCATTTTTGGGATTTATCTTATCTCCATCGACTATTGAAATGGACCCGGCCAAGGTACAGGCCATTTATGATTGAGTTTAGCCTACTTCTTTGAAGGCCATCCAGAAGTTTTTAGGTTTTGCTAATTTCTATCATAAATTTATAGGTAATTTTTCTTGTATTGTCAAACCACTGACTGATCTGACCAAGAAGGGCGCTGATGTGCTGAATTGGTCTCCTGAGGCTATCTCAGCATTTCAGGAGCTTAAGCAGAGATTTACTTCAGCTCCGGTTTTACGGCAACCTGATGTCTCACTTCCATCTCAGGTGGAGGTAGATGCTTCTGAGATTGGTGCAGGAGCTGTTTTGTCCCAAAAAGACCCTGTGACTTCTAAGATGAATCCCTGTGCCTTCTTTTCTCGAAAGTTCTCCTCATCTGAACACAACTATGACGTGGGGAATCGGGAATTGTTGGCCATGAAGTGGGCATTTGAGGAGTAGTGGAGACATTGGTTGGAGGGAGCTAGACATCAAGTTGTGGTCCTCACCGATCACAAGAATTTGATTTATCTGGAGTCGGCCAAACGCTTGAATCCTAGACAGGCTAGATGGGCCTTGTTTTTCACGCGTTTTAATTTTGTGGTCTCTTTTCTTCTGGGCACTAAGAATGTTAAGGCAGAAGCCCTTTCTAGGAGTTTGTTTGCCGATTCTCTTAGTGTGACAGAGCCTACTACCATCCTAGGTGAGGGGGTAGTTCTTTCTGCCATTTCGCTCGATTTGAGACGCGCCCTGGAGGAATTTCAGGAGGATAAACCTGAGCGTTGCCCTATGGGAAAATTGTATGTTCCTGACCAGTGGAGAAAGAGAGTGATGTCTGAAATTCATTGCTCCGCATTGGCTGGTCATCCAGGTATTTTTGGTACCAGAGATTTGGTGAGTCGGTCCTTTTGGTGGCCTGGGTTATCTCGTGACGTCAGGAATTTTGTACAGTCCTGTGGGACTTGTTCTCGGTCTAAACCCTGTTCTCGTTCTAGTGGGTTGCTGATGCCCCTGCCGGTGCCCAAGAGGCCATGGACCCATATCTCATTGGATTTTATTTCTGATCTTTCTGTCTCTCAGAAAATGACTGTTATCTGGGTGATTTGTGACAGATTTTCGAAGATGGTCCATCTTGTACCACTCCCAAAGTTGCCATCTTCCGCTGAGTTGGTGCCCTTGTTTTTACAACAGGTGGTTCGGTTACACGGGATTCCTGAGAACATTGTGTCTGATAGAGGGGTCCAGTTTGTTTCCAGATTCTGGAAAGCCTTTTGTTCCAATCTGGGAATTCAGTTATCCTTCTCCTCCGTGTTTCATCCCCAGACCAATGGGCAAACTGAGAGAACAAACCAGACCCTGGAGTCTTATTTAAGATGTTTTATATCTGCTGATCAAGATGATTGGGTCTCATTTTTGCCCTTGGCCGAATTTGCGCTGAACAATAGAACTAGTTCTGCCACTCTGATGTCACCCTTTTTCTGTAATTTTGGGTTTCATCCTCGATTCTCTTCAGGACAAGTGGAATCTTCGCCCTGCCCAGGTGTGGACACTGTGGTTGTGAGAATGCAGCAGATATGGGACCAAGTGGTGGATAAGTTCTCTCAGGAAAAGGCCCAGCGTTTTTCCAACCGGCGTAGGACCATTGGTCCCCGGTTTAAAGTGGGTGATATGGTTTGGTTGTCATCTAAGAATATTCCTATGAAGGTTGCATCTCCAAAATTTAAGCCAAGATTCATTGGACCTTATAAAATTTTGGAGATTCTTAATCCTGTTTCTTTTCGATTGTCTCTTCCAGTTACGTTCAAAATCCATAACGTATTTCAGAAGTCACTGTTGAAGAGGTTTGTTGAGCCAGTAGTTCCTGTGGCGGCACCTCCTGATCCTGTATTGGTTAAGGGTAGAGTTGAGCGACTTTTGGTTTTTTAGGGTCGCGTTTCGTTTCGTGAAACCCGACTTTTCCAAAAGTCGGGTCGAGCAAGATCGTCCGATTATAGGGAAAAGTCGGGGTCGTCCCGAAACACGAAACCCAATGTAAGTCAATGGGGAATAAAAGTCGGCAGTGAGAGGAGGACAGGAAACACACCTACAGTGCCCATTTGAATGCCAAAAGCATCAATTCTTCTTTCTTAAGCTTGTCAACCTTAATTAACTTCATAATACAAGTTACGCACTGAAAAATGGGGGTTATTTGGCTACAAACTGTGGGGGGGGAGGGCTGGCTCCAGGTTTTCATGTGCCCTGGGCGAAAGAGCGCCCCTTTAACACATACCACAACTCATCATGCTCCGATACGGCAGAGAAATAGCGGTATAGTCCAATGAAAAATACCTCACTTTTTACATCTCATGACGAGGCCCATCTATTTCTCCATAGAGAATCATAGGTCCCATATAATGTTTGAAACAGTATATGATGAGCTCCACATAATGCTACAGTATATGTTGGTCCCCATGGATGAAGCTCCACTGTCTTATGGGCCCAAATAATGCTCCAAACATAATGGGCCCCATTTCTAATGCTCTAGTGTATAATGGGCCCTGTAAATGCTGCTCCAGTGTCTGATGTCCACCTTTGGAATGTTCCAGTGTATGGTGGGCCCCATCTATCATTCTCCAGAGTATAGTGCTCCCCAAAAATTGCTGTCCCAACATTGAAAACAATCAAATAAGTCTCCTCGCTAGGGAATCCCTGTACTTGTCTGGACAGGTGCTGTAGCTTGCTTAACAGCTCGCCAGCCGTTCTCACGCCCAGTATGGATTACACGTGATTGCACAAAGGTGAGAAAGGGTACCGTATCCCCAGATAACATGTATGGATAGCGTACACATTCAAAATATATGTCTCAGGAGGCAGGCTCAGACGGTGTTAGGCCCAGTATGGATTGCACGTGATTGCACAAAGGTTAGAAAGGGTACCGTATCCCCGGATAACATGTATGGATAGCGTACACATTCAAAATATATGTCTATACAGCATGAGGCAGGCTCAGACGGTGTTAGGCCCAGTATGGATTGCACGTGATTGCACAAAGGTTAGAAAGGGTACCGGATCCCCAGATAACATGTATGGATAGCGTACACATTCAAAATATATGTCTATACAGCATGAGGCAGGCTCAGACGGTGTTAGGCCCAGTATGGATTGCACGTCATTGCACAAAGGTTAGAAAGGGTACCGTATCCCTGGATAACATGTATGGATAGCGTACACATTCAAAATATATGTCTATACAGCATGAGGCAGGCTCAGACGGTGTTAGGCCCAGTATGGATTGCACGTGATTGCACAAAGGTTAGAAAGGGTACCGTATCACCGGATAACATGTATGGATAGCGCACACATTCAAAATATATGTCTATACAGCATGAGGCAGGCTCAGACGGTGTTAGGCCCAGTATGGATTGCACGTGATTGCACAAAGGTTAGAAAGGGTACCGTATCCCCGGATAACATGTATGGATAGCGTACACATTCAAAATATATGTCTATACAGCATGAGGCAGGCTCAGACGGTGTTAGGCCCAGTATGGATTGCACGTGATTGCACAAAGGTTAGAAAGGGTACCGTATCACCGGATAACATGTATGGATAGCGTACACATTCAAAATATTTGTCTATACAGCATGAGGCAGGCTCAGACGGTGTTAGGCCCAGTATGGATTGCACGTGATTGCACAAAGGTTAGAAAGGGTACCGTATCACCGGATAACATGTATGGATAGCGTACACATTCAAAATATATGTCTCAGGAGGCAGGCTCAGACGGTGTTAGGCCCAGTATGGATTGCACGTGATTGCACAAAGGTTAGAAAGGGTACCGTATCCCTGGATAACATGTATGGATAGCGTACACATTCAAAATATATGTCTCAGGAGGCAGGCTCAGACGGTGTTAGGCCCAGTATGGATTGCACGTGATTGCACAAAGGTTAGAAAGGGTACCGTATCCCTGGATAACATGTATGGATAGCGTACACATTCAAAATATATGTCTATACAGCATGAGGCAGGCTCAGACGGTGTTAGGCCCAGTATGGATTGCACGTGATTGCACAAAGGTTAGAAAGGGTACCGTATCCCTGGATAACATTTATGGATAGCGTACACATTCAAAATATATGTCTATACAGCATGAGGCAGGCTCAGACGGTGTTAGGCCCAGTATGGATTGCACGTGATTGCACAAAGGTTAGAAAGGCTACCGTATCACCGGATAACATGTATGGATAGCGTACACATTCAAAATATATGTCTATACAGCATGAGGCAGGCTCAGACGGTGTTAGGCCCAGTATGGATTGCACGTGATTGCACAAAGGTTAGAAAGGGTACCGTATCCCTGGATAACATGTATGGATAGCGTACACATTCAAAATATATGTCTATACAGCATGAGGCAGGCTCAGACGGTGTTAGGCCCAGTATGGATTGCACGTGATTGCACAAAGGTTAGAAAGGGTACCGTATCACCGGATAACATGTATGGATAGCGTACACATTCAAAATATATGTCTATACAGCATGAGGCAGGCTCAGACGGTGTTAGGCCCAGTATGGATTGCACGTGATTGCACAAAGGTTAGAAAGGGTACCGTATCCCTGGATAACATGTATGGATAGCGTACACATTCAAAATATATGTCTCAGGAGGCAGGCTCAGACGGTGTCAGGCACAGTATGGATTTGACGGCCCAGATTACACAGCGGAGGAGCAGGGAGAGGTAAAGATTGCAAATGCTGGGGCCCTGGCCAAGCAAGGGGGGCCCACTCGTGGGCGTCGGTACTGGCACTGGGCCCCTCATAGTACAGCGGTGTGTCTGACGACGGGTGTGCACCACCACCGTCAGAGACACTTGATTGCACTATGAGGGACCCTGTGCCAGTGCCCGCGCCCAAGAGTCGGCCTACCCACCTGTCCAGGGCAACGGCACTCGCACGGTGTCGTGCGGTAGGTGGTGACCCCGGCCATGGGGGGGGAGGCAGCACAGTTAGGGAGTTTTAGAAAGTGGCATATGTTGATGTTGGACATTCAGCTGATGCAAAAGGCGAAATAGGCGAAGTACCAGGAAGAGGTGGACCAAAGCAAGCCATTTTTCTGTCACCCTATGTGTCATCAGGGGAAGGTGGGACAAAATCCTTGGAAACCCATGCGTGGTTCATTTTAATGAAGGTTAGATCATCCACATTTTGGGTTGACAGACGGGTCCTTTTTTCTGTCAGGATTGATCCAGCTGCACTGAAGACTCTTTCCGATAGCACACTTGCAGCTGGGCAAGCGAGCTCCTGTAAGGCATATTGGGCCAATTCAGGCCAGGTGTCCAGTTTAGCGGCCCAATAGTCAAAGGGGAATGACCTGTGTGGGAGAACATCGATATGGGAGGAAAAGAAGTTTGTAACCATAGTTGACAACTGCTGTCTCCTGTCACTTTCCATCGATGCAGTATTACCAGTTGTGTGAGCGGTATTTGAAAAATCAGTCCACAACATTGTCATGAAACCCCTGTCTCCAACGCCACTTCTGGACCGTACGGCTCGTGTGAGAACCATCACCGCTGCTGTGTGCTGGGAATGCCTCAAGCAACCGATTTACCAGAGTTGCTTGTTTATTAGCCAATATTAGGTCAAGGTTCTCCTGTGGCATGATGTTTTGTAATTTGCCTTTATAGCGTGGATCCAGGATGCTGGCCAACCAGTAGTCGTCATCGTTCATCATTTTGGCAATGCGGGGGTCTCTTTTTAGGATCCGCAAGGCATAATCTGACATGTGGGCCAATGGTCCCGGTGTCAATGATGCACTGCGAGTGCTGGGTGGAGGAGCACTTTCTGGCAAATCCACATCCCTCCAGTCACGCACAAACCCTGTACCAGACCTTGCCACGCCAACATTTTCACTTGCCCCACGAGATGCATCCTCCTCCCCTAAGTAATTATCCCCATCATAATCCTCCTCCTCCTCTTCTTCCTCCACCTCGTCCAGGAGAGGTCCCTGAGCAGACAATGGCTGAATGTCATCAAGCATTCCCTCCTCCTCTTCCTCCTCATCAACATTGGCTGCAGACGCCTGCTCCTTAAGGTGCGTCAAAGTTTGCATGAGCAGACGCATAAGTGGGATGCTCATGCTTAGGATGGCGTCGTCTGCGCTTACCAGCCGTGTGCATTCCTCAAAACACTGAAGGACTTTACAGAGGTCTTTCAGCTTCGACCACTGCACACCTGTCAACTCCATGTCTGCTCTCAAAGTGCCTGGCCGTGTATCCTCCCACAAATGCATTATGGCCTGCCTCTGCTCGCACAGCCGCTCCACCATGTGCAGGGTGGAGTTCCACCTTGTTGCAATGTCGATAATGAGGCGGTGGTTGGGAAGGTGGAGCAATCGCTGCAGCTTCTGCATACGAACGCAGTGTGCAGGCGACCGGCGGATGTGCTCGCACAGTCTTCGCACCTTCTGGAGCAGGGCTGTTAACTCCGGATAATTTTTGAGGAAGCACTGCACCACCAGGTTCAAGGTGTGAGCCAAGCAAGGTATATGGCTGAGTTAAGGTGCGTCAAAGTTTGCATGAGCAGACGCATAAGTGGGATGCTCATGCTTAGGATGGCGTCGTCTGCGCTTACCAGCCGTGTGCATTCCTCAAAACACTGAAGGACTTTACAAAGGTCTTTCAGCTTCGACCACTGCACACCTGTCAACTCCATGTCTGCTCTCAAAGTGCCTGGCCGTGTATCCTCCCACAAATGCATTATGGCCTGCCTCTGCTCGCACAGCCGCTCCACCATGTGCAGGGTGGAGTTCCACCTTGTTGCAATGTCGATAATGAGGCGGTGGTTGGGAAGGTGGAGCAATCGCTGCAGCTTCTGCATACGAACGGAGTGTACAGGCGACCGGCGGATGTGCGCGCACAGTCTTTGCACCTTCTGGAGCAGGGCTGTTAACTCCGGATAATTTTTGAGGAAGCACTGCACCACCAGGTTCAAGGTGTGAGCCAAGCAAGGTATGTGGCTGAGTTTTGAAAGGGCTATGGCTGCCACAAAATTACGGCCGTTATCACTAACTACCTTGCCTGCCTCAAGATGTACACTGCCCAGCCATGACTCAGTTTGTCGCTTCAAGTACTCGGCCAGCACCTCGGCGGTGTGTCTGTCGCCCAAACACATCATCTTCAACACAGCCTGCTGACGCTTTCCACTAGCTGCTCGATAGGGGGACACATCGTGTGCAACAGTGGCAGCTGCAGATGGAGTGCTCGTACGACTGCGCTCTGTGGACGAGCTTTCGCTTCTGGAGGAGGAGGAGGAGGGTCGAATGCCTACAGCCAACTGTTTCCTATACCGTGGGCTAGGCAGCACTGTCCCACCACCGCTGTCCCCTGTGGACCCTGCATCCACCACATTAACCCAGTGCGCAGTGATGGACACGTAACGGCCCTGGCCATGCCGACTGGACCATGCATCAGTTGTGAGGTGCACCTTTCCGCTCACTGACTGCTTGAGTGCATGGACAATGCGGTCTTTCACATGATGGTGGAGGGCTGGGATGGCTTTGCGAGAGAAGAAGTGGTGACTGGGTAGGTCATAGCGTGGTACTGCATAGGCCATGAGTTCGCGGAAAGCTGCGCTTTCCACCAACCGAAAGGGCATCATCTCAAACGAGATTAGTTTGGCAATGTGGGCGTTCAAACCCAGTGTATGCGGATGAGAGACTGAGTACTTTCTTGACCTACTCATAGTGTCTGGGAGGGTGAGCTGGACTTGAGAGCTGCATATGGTGGAAGTAGCGGTGGACAGGGCGGACTGAGAGAGGGTTGATGATGGTGATGGAGTTGGTGTTCTTTCTGATGGCCTAGAATCAGTCTTTCGTTGATATAACAGTGGGATTCCCTGACTGCTGTGGTCTTGCAACGACACCTCAACATTTGCTGCTGTGCTAACCGGTGGGCTTACAGTGGGGGAAACAATGTAGCGTTGCTGACTACCTTCGTTGTGATCAGTTGCACATGTGGCACTTGAGGTTTGGTGTTGTGTCCACGCTTGCAAGTGCATGCTGGTTAAATGTCTAAGCATGCAACTGGTATTCAAATTTTTCAGATTTTTCCCTCGGCTACAGGTCTTTGCGCACTTCTTACAGATAACCTTGGCCTGATCATGAGGATTTTGTTCAAAAAAGTGCCACACTGCACTCTTCCTACTTTGGCAGACATTTTGCAGCCTAGCACGCTGTGATCTTTTGACCCTCTGGACAAGCTGTCCAGCAACTCTTTTGATGTTTGGAACCTGTCTTTGGAGTGCTCCGAGCCTGCCAGATAACAGCTGTTGCGATGTCGATGTCTGCTGTGGATGCTCCTCATCTGAGCTATTTTAAGCAGCACCCTCTTCCCCCAATGGATGCCAATCTGGGTCAACAACTGGGTCATCCATCACCTCCTCTTCTATGTCATGTGCACCTTCCTCTGTGTCACCGTGTATGGTGGTATAGTGTGCGGGAAGGGGCACCTGAGTCTCATCAGGGTCAGAATCTGGCTCTGTACACTGCGAGGACAATGTAGTGCTCTGAGTGAATGTACCAGCAGAATCATCCATCAGCGGCTGTGCATCAGTGCACTCCATGTCAGATTCATCTTGGCCTGGGTAATTCACCATTTCACTTGATAATCCAGGCATGGTATGTGAAAACAGCTCCATGGAGTAATCAGTAGTATGGCCTGCGTCATCCTTCAATCTTGGTTGGGGTGAAGGACACAAGGAAAGGTGTGGTTCATGAACATGAGCCTCCAATGACGACTCAGTGCTTTTACTTTTTACAACTGAAGAAGAGGAGGCGATAGAGCTGGAGGCTGAGTCAGCAATGTAAGACAAAACTTTTTCCTGATGCTCTGGCTTTAAAAGCGGTTTGCCAACTCCTAGAAAACTAAGCGTTCGAGGCCTTATGTAGCCAGACGATGACGCAGGGTCAGCACCTCCTGCATTCGGTCCTATTTTGCTCTTGCCACTACCATCAGATCCACCACCAACACCATCATTACCAGCTGCCAACCCCCGCCCAATTCCACGGCCTCTTCCACCAGCCTTCCTCATTTTTGGTAGAAATGTAGACAAAATCCAACAAACTATATAGTAATGTAAAACAAGGTACAAGGTGTCTATAGGACAGGGGAGATTTTGAATTTCTGCACACACTTTTGGACACTGGACACTTTTGGATTGTGTGAGGCCCACTGATATCTGTGCGCTATGTGACAGGCTCGATGGCACTGCTGTGACCAAAGTGACTAGAGGATAAGGGAGATTTTGAATATCTGCACACACTTTTGGACAGTGGACACTTGTGGATTGTGTGAGGCCCACTGATATCTGAGCGCTATGTGACAGGCTCGATGGCACTGCTGTGACAAAAGTGACTAGAGGATAAGGGAGATTTTGAATATCTGCACACACTTTTGGACACTGGACACTTTTGGATTGTGTGAGGCCCACTGATATCTCAGCGCTATGTGACAGGCTCGATGGCACTGCTGTGACAAAAGTGACTAGAGGATAAGGGAGATTTTGAATTTCTGCACACACTTGTGGACAGTGGACACTTTTGGATTGTGTGAGGCCCACTGATATCTGAGCGCTATGTGACAGGCTCGATGGCACTGCTGTGACAAAAGTGACTAGAGGATAAGGGAGATTTTGAATATCTGCACACACTTTTGGACACTGGACACTTTTGGATTGTGTGAGGCCCACTGATATCTCAGCGCTATGTGACAGGCTCGATGGCACTGCTGTGACAAAAGTGACTAGAGGATAAGGGAGATTTTGAATTTCTGCACACACTTGTGGACAGTGGACACTTTTGGATTGTGTGAGGCCCACTGATATCTGAGCGCTATGTGACAGGCTCGATGGCACTGCTGTGACAAAAGTGACTAGAGGATAAGGGAGATTTTGAATATCTGCACACACTTTTGGACACTGGACACTTTTGGATTGTGTGAGGCCCACTGATATCTGAGCGCTATGTGACAGGCTCGATGGCACTGCTGTGACAAAAGTGACTAGAGGATAAGGGAGATTTTGAATATCTGCACACACTTTTGGACACTGGACACTTTTGGATTGTGTGAGGCCCACTGATATCTGAGCGCTATGTGACAGGCTCGATGGCACTGCTGTGACAAAAGTGACTAGAGGATAAGGGAGATTTTGAATTTCTGCACACACTTGTGGACAGTGGACACTTTTGGATTGTGTGAGGCCCACTGATATCTGAGCGCTATGTGACAGGCTCGATGGCACAGCTGTGACAAAAGTGACTAGAGGATAAGGGAGATTTTGAATTTCTGCACACACTTGTGGACAGTGGACACTTTTGGATTGTGTGAGGCCCACTGATATCTGAGCGCTATGTGACAGGCTCGATGGCACAGCTGTGACAAAAGTGACTAGAGGATAAGGGAGATTTTGAATTTCTGCACACACTTGTGGACAGTGGACACTTTTGGATTGTGTGAGGCCCACTGATATCTGAGCGCTATGTGACAGGCTCGATGGCACTGCTGTGACAAAAGTGACTAGAGGATAAGGGAGATTTTGAATTTCTGCACACACTTGTGGACAGTGGACACTTTTGGATTGTGTGAGGCCCACTGATATCTGAGCGCTATGTGACAGGCTCGATGGCACAGCTGTGACAAAAGTGACTAGAGGATAAGGGAGATTTTGAATTTCTGCACACACTTGTGGACAGTGGACACTTTTGGATTGTGTGAGGCCCACTGATATCTGAGCGCTATGTGACAGGCTCGATGGCACAGCTGTGACAAAAGTGACTAGAGGATAAGGGAGATTTTGAATCTCTGCACACACTTTTGGACACTGGACACTTTTGGATTGTGTGAGGCCCAATGAATATCTGAGCGCTATGTGACAGGCTCGATGGCACAGCTGTGACAAAAGTGACTAGAGGATAAGGGAGATTGGATTGCTTTTAAAAAAGCAGTTTGCGGAGCAGTGGGTAAACAGCAATGCCAGCCTGTCAGGAAGCCTTAGAAGGCAGCCCAACAACCAACACCACTGATACACCACTATATAGCCTCCCCTTTCACTGCACACACAGTGACTGGTGTGTTGTGCAGGCCAAATTGCTAGCAGCAGAAGCAGTTTTTTTTTCTTCTCAGCAGGACAAAAAAAAAAAATTGGGATTGCTTTTAAAAAAGCAGTTTGCGGAGCAGTGGGTAAACAGCAATGCCAGCCTGTCAGGAAGCCTTAAAAGGCAGCCCAACAACCAACACCACTGATACACCACTATATAGCCTCCCCTTGCACTGCACACACAGTGACTGGTGTGTTGTGCAAGCCAAATCGCTAGCAGCAGAAGCAGTTTTTTTGTCTTCTTCCCTGCCTAACGCTCTCCCTACAGAATCAGCAGCAACCTCTCCCTATACTAAGATCGGCAGAAGTAAGATGGCGGTCGGCGTGCACGCCCTTTTATACCCCCTGTGATGCCCACCAAAGCAAGCCAATCACTTGCATGCCCTTCTGAAAGATGGTGGTGACCCGTGCCTATGTCATCACGTTGCCCACAGTGTCCGTGGATCCTGATTGGCTGAAAAAGAGCGCAAAACAAACTTTTGAAACGCGACTTTGGCGCGTAAGTCGCCGATCTCGTGGCCGACCTCATCCTAGGGTCGGGTTTCGTTTCATGAAACCCGACTTTGCCAAAAGTCGGCGACTTTTGAATTTTTTCGACCCGTTTCGCTCAACTCTAGTTAAGGGCAATGTGGAATATGAGGTAGAGAAAATATTGGATTCTCGTTGGTTAGACGGAGACTCCAGTATTTGGTCAAATGGAAAGGTTATGGCCAGGAGGATAATTCTTGGGTCTCTGCCTCTGATATTCATGCCAATAAATTGGTTCGTGCTTTTCACCGTGCCCATCCTGATCGGCCTGGTGGTATGGATGAGAGTTCGGTGACCACTCCTCAAGGGGGGGGGGTACTGTTATGAACTCATTTTCTGCTCCACCAGTTGAGAGTTCCCCTTCCGTTCTCCCTCTGGGCGTGACAGGAGGTAGTGAGGTTGGTTTAAGTGGTAGTGATCTGCCACCTGATGAGGAAGATAACGATTGGATTTCTGGAGTATCAGACTGGATATAAGACAGCCGACACCCTATCCTGGTGCTGGTGATTCAGTCTGCTTCTCAGGTCCTGGAATTCAGCTCTCTTCCAGTCTTCTCAAGTTAAGTTTGTTTTTTGCTATTGTTCACACTTGCACTTGTTGGTCAATTCAGTTTCTTGTGTGGTCAGCCTGCCCCTGCTGGGGCTATGCTGAATTTCCACTCCTATGTATCAGTATTTGCCAATCTGCTTTTTGTCCCCTATTGGATTGGCATCTTTTTGCTCTGTCTCAGAATATTTCAGAGTGTTGATATAGGTGTAGAAGTCTAGTGACTTCAGGGTTAATTTTGCTATCAGAAGTGTTGGACAATATTTTTGTAGGTTTTTTTGTAGGTTTTTTTTGTAGTTTTTTTTTGGCAAATTGCAGACAGTGTCTTTCCTTTCCTGTCCTGTTTAGTTAGCCGGGCCCCATCGTTTGCTCAGCCTATTTTCCTGCCTTTGTTTGTAATTTCATCTTGTTTCACCATCAATACATGTGGGGGGCTGTCTTTCCTTTGGGGTCTGCTCTGGGGCAGTTAGTTTTCCTCTTTTCCAGCTTTAGGCTTACGTAGCTCTCCGGTTGTGACGTGGCGTCAGGGACCATCGTAGGAACGCTCCACAACTGCTGCTAGTTGTGCGGTTAAGTTTAGGGATCTGCAATCTGCATAGTTACCAACTTCTCTGGTTTTCTGAGACTTAGCTTGTTGTTTATTTTTTCCTCCTCGGTGACCCATTCATAACAATAGACCATTCCTTTACAGCGGTCAGGACACTGCCCCCCTGCCTTCTTCCACAGCTGCAGCCCTGTCATCACTGGCCCCAGGGGCGCCACCTCGCTACAGGCGGCAGTAGAGGCCCCCGTCTGGTTCGCTGAGGGACTCTGGACAGAGACTGGTGAATGGTAGATTTAGAGACTGCGTCATCACTGCTCCCCACCGGCATCATTTCTTCAGGGCCTGTTGCGCCCCACCGGCATAATTTCTTCAGGGCCTGTTGCGCCCCACCGCCATCATTTCTTCAGGGCCTGTTGCGCCCCACCGGCATAATTTCTTCAGGGCCTGTTGCGCCCCACCGGCACCGTTTCTTCAGGGCCTGTTGTGCCCCACCAGCACCGATTCTTCAGGGCCTGTTGTGCCCCACCAGCACGGATCCTTCAGGGCCTGTAGTGGCCCACCAGCACTGATCCTACAGGGCCCGTCGAACCCAAATCATCCCGGGACATCGGGGCATCAAGGCAGCCGCATCAGCGACCTCTGAGTGGCCGCATCTGCGATCCTGAACGACGCCTGGAAGGATAAGTTGTCCATAGGAAATAAGGACCCTTAGTTCGGCCGTACGTGGCCTACAACACCCGGACTAGCCGGATTAGTCGCATTTAGTATAAGGAAAAGTGTTGTAAATGTTATTGAGTCCCACTGGTCATGTCACTCACCGGTCTCCTTCGCTCTTCTGACCTGGTCGGTGTTTGATTGGCTGCAGTACAGTCACATGTTGACTACACCAGAAAGTAAGGGGAAGAGACCGCCTGCTGACACGCCAATGGGATGGAGGAGCAGTGGAGGATCAATAGGTGAGTATTTGCCTAACAGTATTTTTTACTTTTTTACTACATTGAGTCCATATGTAAACTTAAAGGGTAAGTATTACTTTAGTATGTCATAGGGGATGTACAGTGTTTTTGATCGGTGGGGATTAGGGTCCTGATAAGGATGGTGCTTTCAAAAAAAACATTTGTAAATATTCTTTGATCGGGATAGGTTTCAATATACGTGGGCTGTGAGCTTATATTAATAAAAACCAGATCAATTTATTTCTAAGAACTTCCCATAATGGGTTATTTTCAAATACAACAAACTGAAAATTGCTATTATTCCATCTGGAAAATAAAAGTATTTTCATAGTAAGCCTCAATTGATTTAATTTAATATTTTTCAAATAAATTTTCATTACAATGAGTCTCATATATATTACATACACCTACACTTCACCTTCATTCTTAATACCTTCATTGCAGGACGGGGTCAGAATAAATCGCATTTGCACCAGAACAGCTAATTTAAAAATAAACGTTTTGTCAGTACACGGAGGAGAGGAGAGCATCCATATTCAGAGGTTTAATACATATTTAATGAAATAAGGTAGTGTGTGCTTTATTAAAATGCTTTCATTTCTGATATTTTTGACTGTTTCACTTAAAGGCACAGTGCTCTTGTAATATCCCTTCATTTAGTAGATAGAAATAAGTAGAAATTGCATTTGATCTGTTTTAAATTGCAGAAATGTAACTTGCATCTTCTGGGCCCCAATGTATAATTTGCAATGGGGCCTCCCATCCACCATAGAGGCATAGCAAGGGAAGATTTGGAGGGGCATGTGCCTCATGTGCTGGATGCCAAGGGCAGCAGCAACAAGATACTATGCTGTTAAAGAATACCTAGCTACAGATCTGTCGACCATGTGCCATTTTATAATACTGGTGTCTTCTTATGATTAAGAGGAGCCACCATGACCCTGGATGATAGTGATTAAATGTTTTCCTATGTTGAAGAAATCTCAAATTTCAACCATGAGATTGCAGTCCAAACTTTAGCGGGTCCACAGATAGGATAGCCATATTTATTTGGTCTGATCCATGCTTGGCTAGACTTTTGTGATGTCCTTGTGGTAGCCACATGGAATAATGTTCAAAACGTGACATGTCACAGTCTCAAAAAATCCATGACCGTATTAACGTCAGTGCAGAGGTCCTATTAATAACAATGGGAGGCTTTTTGGAGCATTTTCATCTGTTTTAGGTAAGAATTCATACCAAAATCCATGTGAAATAATAATTTGGGGGTAATTCATCAAAGCTTTTTTACCAGCGTCTTCAACACCCCAGCTCTGACAGTGTGGGGCAGGACAGGGCATAGTGACCTCTGCTTGTCAAATTCATGAGAGGCAACGCAGTTCACAGGGGCTGGAGTAAGATTTGTTTCAGAGTGCACATAGCGGAGCACACCACTACGCACCTTGCCGGATTCATTAAGAAGAATCAGCACCTGCTCCAAAACGCTCCCTTATCAAGACCGGGTCTTGATGAATAATCTCCTGTGTGTGTCATTAAAATTTTATTTTAGGAGAGATATTTCTTTAAACAGACAACTGACCATTAGAGTTGAGCAAAAAGATTTCCAAGACCCTTGCCTGGCACCTGCTAAAATACTCCATACAAACCTCCTTGGCTGGCACCCGAATACCGTCATCCTGGGCCCCCAAGATGCAAACATTCAAGTGGCGGCTAAGGAAGTTTACCAACTCAACGTAGCAGATTACTGACTTGGATGCTGGACCAAACTCTTACAAATCTTTATGCTCAATCCTAGTGACCATGATGATGTTTCAAGCCAGTGCCGAACACAGGCGGGGGTCCAATGTACGAGAAAAATAGGTGGCCTCTTGTTGGGCTTATTTGTCAACAGCAAAAAGTTCAACATAATGTTTGTTGTTCAAGGTTTTCTGTCAAATCTTTCTTTTAGATAATGAAAATGTCTGCGCTGGATGATCCAGCCAAAAACTCACGCTAATTGTAGGATTAAAGATGACCCAATGAAATAAAGAACTACAAATGCCTGAGTGCGTCTCAGTCACCAGCTTGCAACAATTAAAACAAGGTATTCCACAAAGCATATAAGAAGTGTTGTTGCAAAACGGCACAATATATCAGTAAATGTTTCACTTACATGGAATAAAAATCAAGATGGTACGTTCTGGGAATACCATAAAAAGATCTGTCCAATCAGGGCTAAAAGGCGACACCGTCCGGAAATAGACTGCAAATGAATAAATAGGTCTATAGAATCATAGAGCATATAGAATGGATAAATTAGTATTGAAGGCACTTGCAGGAGAATATATCCGTGTACCTTAAAAGTATGCAGAGGGGCATATATAGCCACACAAGGAGGCCCAAAGTGTAACAGTTCTATTGGATCTAGAACGAGAGATCTCTCCGTCACTCTGATATTAGTAAAGTTCTGCGCACAATCAATAAGAATGATGATAATACGTTCCTTCCAGCAGTCACTGTTAAGAGAACTGTCCCGGCCGGTGACAGTCTCTTAGTTACTCACTGTTCGTTGCTCCCTCAATGCGCCGGCATTCTTCACGGCACAAAGCCGCCGGCTTCAAAGAAGTTGCAGGACCTGTGTGAAGTCAAACAGTCACGTGGTTGGATACAGCGAGTGGTGCAGACCAATTCCTTCCTATCGGTTTCAGAAGTGCACGGCTTCCTTCATCAGGGATGGTCCGTCTTAGGAATCATCCTCTTTTAAACCTACGGTTCTAAATCCAGTCAGTTAACCAATTAGGCGCTACTCATAACGCACTATTTCTGTTACTAGTTAAATGCAAAAACCTCAACTTCAGAATTGAGACCCCTTGGAATTAGGGTATCCAGATTGAAGATCCACTGACTCTCAGCACGAGACATTTTTTTAATAAAGTCCCCTTTTCTTCTATCTTTCCGGAGAATCTGTAATCCCATAACAATAGTCCCTTCTGTAGAACCCATATGGTACTCGGCAAAATGCTTTGATAATGGGTGCCCGTCAAACCTACGTCTTATTTTTCTCAAGTGTTCATAGTAAATTCAGTGTTTGCATTAGACACAATGTATTGTTTTCTAGTTTTTAATGTTTTAAAACATTAAAAACTAGAAAACAATACATTGTGTCTAATACAAACACTGAATTTACTATTCGAGATCATATCTCTTGTGGTACAGCAGGGGTTATTTATGTATTAAAATGCCCATGTGGTAAATTGTATGTGGGGAGGACCAAACGTCAATTGAAAACACGGTTAAATGAACACTTGAGAAATATTAGACGTAAGTTTGACGGGCACCCATTATCAAAGCATTTTGCCAAGTACCATATGGGTTCTACAGAAGGGATTATTGTTATGGGATTACAGATTGTCCGGAAAGATAGAAGAAAAAGGGACTTTATTAAAAAAAGTCCTGCGCTGAGAGTCAGTGGATCTTCATTCTGGATACCCTAATTCCAAGGGGTCTCAATTCTGAAGTTGAGCTTTTTGCGTTTAACTAGTAACAGAAATAGTGCGTTATGAGTAGCGCCTAATTGGTTAACTGACTGGTTTTAGAACCGTAGGTTTAAAAGAGGACGATTCCTAAGACGACCATCCCTGATGAAGGAAGCCGTGCACTTCCGAAACCTATAGGAAGGAATTGGTCCGCACCACTCGCTGTATCCAACCACGTGACTGTTTGACGTCACACAGGTTCTGCAACTTCTTTGAAGCCGGCGGCTTTGTGCCGTGAAGAATGCCGGCACATCGAGGGAGCAATGAACAGTGAGTAACTAAGAAACTGTCACCGGCCGCGACAGTTCTCTTAGCAGTGACTGCTGGAAGGAACGTATTATCATCATTCTTATTGTTTGTGCGCAGAACTTTACTAATATCAGAGCGACGGAGAGCTCTCTCGTTCTAGATCCCATAGAACTGTTACACTTTGGGCCTCCTTGTGTGGCTATATATACCCCTCTGCATACTTTTAAGGTACACGGATATATTCTCCTGCAAGTTCCTTCAATACTAATTTATTCATTATATATGCTCTATGATTCTATAGACCTATTTATTCATTTGCAGTCTATTTCCGGATGGTGTCGCCTTTTAGCCCTGATTGGACAGATCTTTTTATGGTATTCCCAGAACGTACCATCTTGATTTTTATTCCTTGTTAGTGAAACATTTACTGATATATTGTGCCGTTTTGCAACAACACTTTTTATATGCTTTGTGGAATACCTTGTTTTAATTGTTGCAAGCTGGTGACTGAGACGCACTCAGGCATTTGTGGTTCTTTATTTCATTGGGTCATCTTTAATCCTACAATTAGCGTGAGTTTTTGGGTGGATCGTCCAGCGCAGACATTTTTCATTATCTGCTTTTTAATTTAACAACCCAGTGGTGTGGTGTTTTGTCTTGCAGCGGATACCACTCCTGTAGTATTAGCGCTTCCAAAGTAATATACGTTTTTAAATCTTTCTTTTAGTGATCTGAAAAATTTTTTTATAGTACAAAAAGCCATAATTATAGAATATAATTCTGGTTTCTTGCAGTGACTACAAGAGAGAGCTCGCAAAAAAGCTATGGGATACTACCTCAAAACCAAATGTCCATGTAGACCTCTTGCATTGGAGCCTATTTGTTCCCTCATTGTTCGGTTCCCATTTATATGCTGTATATTATAAATGTGATTACTTTTGCCAGCGTAATAAATCCTCCAATGCTATGTACTTGCAGAACAAATATTTGTAGAACCAGAAATTGTTAGGGACAATGATTACTTAGCCGTAATCAGAGGCCGTAATTTATTTAACAAGTATTTGGCTTTAGTAGTTTGTATCAGGGGAAAAATGAAGAAAATGTATTAAGGATAACTGTACCACATGGGTGTACCCGAAGGATGGGCTGACATTGAAGGATGAAAATGCAAGATAATCTCATTCAATATGTATGTTTTAGAATAATCTATGACCTGGATGGGTGTAATTTACAGAGGATATTACTGTCGATAGTGTACATGGACATACTGGAGATCAGACAGACCTATCCTATACTGAATGAAGATTTCCATTCAAGGAAGACCAGTTTACTAGTATAGCTTGGAGGAGAACCAGTACGGTAAGAGCACTTAGACATGCGTGTTATATGGAGGGACACTTAAACGAGTTAACCCAAATTCTTCAGCAGGAGTGAGCTACTCCTCAGCCTCCCGGATTTCTGCTTGCCAGGGACGGTGTGCTTCTGTTTGATTGAGGCTAGATTCGGGCTTGCTTGATTCATACCAACGTCATTGCACTGCTGTCCTGAACTGTGCACTCTCCCATATTATATGAAGCAGCTTTGCCTTTGCAGTGTTGGAGGAGAGGGGTGGCATTGACCATGCTCCACTGGTGGACAAATACAGAAAAGAGCCCCTGTGCAAGTACTCTATGTGATTGCAGACTTGTAAATCCTCACAGTGAGCACTGGCACCAGACAATCCACATAGCGAGCAATGTGGCATGATGTGACTACAGGCTTCTAGATAAGACTGGACAACCCCTTTAAGCAACAAATTCAGTTGCTGCCTTGAATTTGGGTAAGTATCCTGCTCCCCATAAGCTGTTACTTTACCTGTAATAATCCTACCGAGACCCCCACTGTAGAACATAGATTTCCTGGTCTTCTTCCTGGTGGTTGTATATGAACCCCTGACTAAGCACCACTTTTTTCTTAAAGCATGAGATTTTGCTCTCCACCCATGTGCACTTAAAAAAGTGATTAGTAGTGCCACAAAAAAGTACACTTGGATAATGGTCTCTTAAAGCCCTTTCCACCAGAAGAAGGGCTTCCAAAACCATTCCCCATCCCTCCGAGCCAGAAGGCCACAGCGAGGATCATGGACAAGTAGTCTCCAATAGCTGAAGCCAAGGGAGCCTCAGTCTTGCCTCCAGCTTCTGCCCAGTCTTTCATCCAGGCGAGATCTAGGAACCATCAACTGGCAACTCCCCTCCTGAAAGAGGATAGTCATGGTGTAAAGGGGACGACCGGACCGCAGGTACCTGCATGCCGGATCTGGAACTGAGATGGCTGCATCCCCTATTCCTGAGGGGAAGCTTTAGTGGGGCGGACCTTCCCCTTTTGCCTGAGGGAAGCTTGAGCCAGTGGGACCTTCCTGGAGACCAGGAGGGCGGGGAGAGACAGGAAGAAAGCACACACAGCAGCGGCGGGATGAAAGGGAAAAGCGAGCGCAACAGGAGAGTTTGCGGCAGGGCCTTACCGTCCAGAGAGAAAGCACTGCCAGAAAAGGAGCCCAGCGTTCTGCAGCAGTCCAGAGAGGGACCGCTGCCAGGGAAGCAGCAGCAGCCAGGCAGAGGAGTGCTCCGTCTGAGGAGCACCAGCATTGTGCAGGCCAGCGTCCGCCATCTCCCGCCGCCATCAGCGGGGACCAGAGTGGGAGAGGAACTCGCAGTGTGTGCCCGGTGACTACAGAGAGAAGGTGCAGTGTGCCGTGACTACCAGAGAGAAAGGCGCCGTACGTTAAGTGTCCGTGAGTATCGCGCGTCCCGCCTGAGAGAGACCAGGTGTGTGACCTTATCTACACCCTGACGTTGCCAGCGAATATTTGCCCAGACACTTACGCCCTTACTTTGCCCGAGTATAATATCCGAGCCACGTTGGGCTCGTACAGGACTGTGGCCCTCACCCTTGTCAGCTACTTTAACATATGGACTAGGGGCAGCAGAAGGCACCGGAGACCAACCGTTATCACCAGAAAACATGGTATTGTTGTTTACTGGACCCCACTGGAGAGAGCACTGCGCCAGCCGTTGTCGACGCTATTCACTTCATAGACTTAGAAACCAGTGACTTTCATCAGAACCGCCAGGATCTGTACTGTTGTTCTTCAACTCACCATATCCTTTTGCCATTTATATAGTTTGTTTAACTCATTGCCTCCCTGCATGAAGTATTCCTGTTTATTAAAAACTGTTAACCCTTGCTCTGCCTCCTGCCCCTCACTGCATCCCACAACCTGCTTACACTTGGCGTAGTCGGCAGGATGCCGTCTGCGGGCGCAGAGGTGGCAGACCACGTGGTCAGGTGTGCCCCAAGGGCCAGTATACCACTGGGGAAAATATTGAGTAACCTCCCTAAGTTAACAGGGAACAACATTCTGCTATGGAACTGGACTGAGCGGGTCAGGGTATGTTGAGGATTCACCTCATGATCCCCATAACGGAGGCGGAGGTTGCCATGATGGCCTTAGATTGAGAGGCCAGGGATTCCATCATGCTGCGATCCCCTAGGGAACGGGACACTTTTGACAGGGTGTTAAAGATACTGGAGGAGACGAACAGAGACCCCCAGACGTAGGGGAGCTGCGCATGCGCTTTTTCTGCCATGTCCAAAGGGAGGGGGAGTCCGTTACCCAATACATCAACGCGCTGCAGATGATCAATGCTGCGATTCTAAAGTGGGATGGCATAGGCATAGGACCCCCTGACATAGTCCTGCGAGACCAGCTAGTGACATGTTTTAGAGAAGTGCTGCTTATGCAAGCCCTGCGTGAGCACCTGCAAGCTAACCCGCGCATGACTCTTTCAGAAGTGGGGGCAGAAGCATGCAAAAGAGAACAGGAGCAGGGGGCTGCAGCCTTGGCAGGGATGGTCCGGAACTGCTAGGTATCCACCCTGAACGAGGAAGAGCCGGAGTGGTCACGCGAATTACGGCAGGGAATGCAGAAATTATGGGAAGAAATCGAGAGCCTGAAGGAAGTCCTTGCTGTTACCATGGAGTCCAACGCCATACCCAGAGGTAACTCACGGCAGCAGACGAAAGAAGATAGAGGAGAGGTGCAGCATGCAGAAAATTTCAGCAGCAGCTTCAGAACTTAGCCCCATATCATGGGGTGGAGAGCGAATGCAGAGGGGTTATGCTTCCCATAGAGGACGGCGATCCAGACCGAAGCACCCTCCAGACAGGTGCAGAAGTGGGTGTTGGACATATGGAAGAATGGGACACCTGTCCAGAAGTTGCCCTATCCAAGTCAACCGACGGCGAAGACCCGCTCACCCCTCTAAAGGTCCTGTCAATTGGAGAGAATGCCGCCTGTTGTGAGTTCATTTTCCCCTTCACCGTCAATGTCTGATGAACTCCCTCCTGTGGTGAAGGAAGGTAGTGAGGCTGATTACCAAACACCTGGGCAGCTAGATGATGACTGGGTGGCTGGAATTGAGGACTGGATATAAGGCGGTCGACGCCCTTCTGCCTTGCTGGTGATCCTGCTGGATTCTTGGAGACCAGTCTGATTCCTGCGTCTCAAAGCTAAGTTTTTCTGCTCTGCTTTGTACACTTCAGTTTTGTGTTTGCTTTGCCTTGTTTTTTTGGGAGTTCTGCCATCCCCGGCCGGGGGTGAGCTGAATTCCATTTTTGTCTCTGATCTGTTGATCTTTTGCTCTGTCTTCAGAATATACCTGAGTGCTGATATAGTCTTTTGAAGCCTAGCGACTTCAGGGCCTGTTTTTCCTATCAGTCGGTTGGCACATTTTGGATAGGGTTTTTGCGGATGGCAGACAGCGGCTTTCCTGTCCTGTCCTATTTAGTTAGCTTGGGCCTAATCATTTGCTCAACCTATCTTTCTATCTGTGTTAGTGTTTTCATCTTGCTTCACCGTCATTATATGTTGGGGTCTGCTCTGGGGCAGTTTAGTTTTTCCCCTTTCTGTCTTTAGGCTATGTAGTTCTCCGGCTGTGATCGAGGGGTCTAGGGCACCGTAGAAACCCCCCACGGCTACTGCTAGTTGTTGTGGATAGGTTCAGGGGTCTGCAATCCGATAGCTGCCAACCTCTCTGGTTTTTCTGGACTTAGCTAGTATTTTGTTTTTTCCTCCTTCGGTGACTCATTCATAACAGCCACCCCTGGGAGAAATAGTACGGCGAGAAGAGAGGAGCCGCACCCAGAGCCAGACAGAGCCATGGCGTTGGATGCCGAGAAGAGATGGAGAAGGTGTTGCCTGTCTACGGTGAGGTGTCTGCACTGCTCAGGCACGTGGAGGCGAATCTGCTGAAACTCCAAATTGGATCTGAAGGTCCCATCTGCGAAGATCAACCCGAAGAAGGGGAGAGAGTGCCATGAGACCCTGAAATGTTCATTCCCAAGGTTCCTTATGGTGATGAAGAAGAATCCCTTGCCTTGTTCTCTGAACTGGATAGTTTACTGCCCACAAGCCCAAGTGATCCTGACCAAATGGAAGAGATAGAAAGTATACCTTAGACATTTCCTCCTGCAGCTGTTGAATATAAAGAGGAAGAATTTCTCGACCTTCTAGATGTTGACCCAGAAGAGGAACAGGCTCCTGAATTGACTGCTTCATCAGATTTGGGCGCGTCCCCGTCCTCGCCCACTCAGCCTGAAGTTCTGAGAACTCCTGACAAGCAAATCCAAGCACAGCCTCAAGGTGCACAGGACAAGTTCTTTTAGCAGAATGTGGTGCAAGAGAGGCAGAACTGGATGCGAAAATTGTGGGCATCTGTCCCATGTCCGGGGAACATAGAGGAGCATGAAGAACTCCCGCCAGTGGAATGGCGAGTTAAAGGTGAGGAGGAGTGTAATGGGAATGACCGGACCGTGGGTACCTGCATGCCGGGTCTGGAACTGAGAAGGCTGCATCCCCTGTTCCCGGGGGGAAGCTTTAGTGAGGCGGACCTTTCCCTTTTGCCAGAGGGAAGTTGAGCGAGTGGGACCGTCCTGGAGACCCAGGAGGGTGGGAAGAGACAGGAAGAAAGAGTGTACAGCAGCAGGGGATAAAAGGGAAAAGCACGCGCAACAGGGGAGTTTGGCGCGACCACAGAGCAACGCACAGAGCGGCGAGTGGCGCGCTCTGCTTCCCCTTCACCCATCACAGAGTATCGGCGCTGTGGCAGGGCCTTACTGTCCAGAGAGGGAGCACTGCCAGAAAAGGAGCCCAGCGTTCTGCAGCAGTCCAGAGAGGGACCGCTGCCAGGGAAGCAGCAGCAGCAGCCAGGCAGAGGAGTGCTCCGTTCGGGGAGCACCAGCATTGTGCAGGCCAGCGTCCGCCATCTCCCACTGCCATCAGTGGGGACCAGAGAGGGAGAGGTGTGTGCCCGGTGACTGCAGAGAGAAGGTTCAGTGTGACAGTGAATACCAGAGAGAAAGAGAAAGGCGCCGCACGTAAAGTCACTGCATCCCGCAACCTGCTTACAATGGTTCGGGGGGTGGAACCTGATGACTGCACACTACAGAGGGAACTCATAAGGGAACCACATGTGACAAATCCAAGTGATAGACACGCTTGAAAAGTGAACACTCAAAAGTGAAAAAGAAGTAAAGTGAAGGTTTCCACAGCATTACGCTGGCCGGAAGTTCCCCTATCCTTGCCACTCTCCCTTAAGTCCAGTACCATGAACCTTCAACTTCGAAACTGAAGAATGTACCCTGATTCTTGTATTATGCCTTTATCTCCAAATCTTCTGGAGATTTCTGAAAAGGAAAGTCTAGGTAGAATGTTGCCAAGTCTTTCAGAACAAGAGCCACCCTTGGAGTGGATCTCTGTTCGTTTCCATAGAAGGATTATGACTCTGCACTGATTGTAAGAACACGTAACATGGCATCCATAGTAGTATAGAATGTACCTTGGTAGGACTTTAAATATCATACAAAGGCATATGGAAGGAATGTCATGTTTCACTGCATGCAATGTTCTCCCCTAGAAGCATTGCTTCATACAGAACTGTTAGCGCAATGATTAGGATACTTTGCCGGGTTGGGATCTCTCTTAGGAATCTCAGCACGACCATCCCATCAGATTCATTAGCCTCAGCTTCCTGCATCTCACCCAATTTGACCTTGTGTCCACACATCAAACAGTCACTTTTGCTTATTCCTCTGCCCATGTAAATAGCCTATGTTTATTTTCATGATAAATAGGTTTTAGTGCCAAGAACAGCATTATGCAAGCCAACAGCAGACATCTATTAGCAGCTAATTAGGGCCCGTCTGGCAGGTTGGGGAATTGTCCATGGATTGTTTTTTTCATACATATAATTTATATTTTATTAGCTGTTTAACTTATTTACTGCTTGTGCTGCCCATACTGAAAGATGTGGTGTATCAGCAATAGAATTAGTGACAGAGAAAATTGCAAAGTGACATTCATTGTTTAAGTGGCTCCAGAATGGTTGTACGTGAGGTACATAAACTTTCTAGCATTTTTACTACCATTATTTCCTTAGTTATTATATTAATTACTTTATTCATTTATATTTTTATCTTATATCATTTAGTTTTAGAGCATCGTGATTCCAGACACTCTATACCTAAAAATTCAGCATTTTTAAATTGAAGTTTACTTTTCTTAAAGGGAATCTATCAACTTTTTTTTGCTTTATAATCTGAGAGCAGCGTAATATAGGGGCGAACACCCTGATTCCAGTGATGTGTCACTTACTGGGCTGTGTGCTGCTGTTTCAATAAAATTCAATGTTTTATCAGCAAGAGATTATCATGACAGGACTAGCTGACTTGTGCCTCCTAGTCCTGCTGCTGTGTAACCCCGTCCCCTGCAATAATTAGCAGCTTCTTTTAATGTACAGTGTACCATGTGCAACTGGAGAAAGTGATAGTAAAGGATACAGTGGAAAAAATGTGAAGGTATCAAATCAGGTTTTTATTTGTGTGTCAACACGTATATGCTATACCACAAGACGTAGTAATGGCAGACACTATAACATTTAAAAAAAAAGGGCTGGACGATTTACTCGATACACATAACATTGCGGGTTATAGTTCAATTAGTGATGAAATGTACAGTTGGTGGAGAAAGGTTGAACTTGATGGACCTAGGTGTTTTTTCAACCTACGTGACTATGTAACACGTTTCGCCGCACACCTGCTTCTTCATTGGGACAAACCACAGCGTACTTCTGTGATTTGTCCTGATGAAGAAGATGAAAAAAAGAGGCACTAGAGTCACTGAGATATTTAGATGCTTTGAAAATTGAAGCTCACAGAATTTGCATCACCTTTATATAAGATTCACTCTTTGTGCAGCTACCTGCAAACACAGATTGCACACGGGATGGTTTTGGGAACTGTATGAAGTTAGTGCAGGGACTATAAAAGGAGATATGGTCAATACTCCAATGGACGGCTCAGCTATTAATGGGATCATTGATCCTTTTGCCTCTTTTATCCAATAATGTTATCGCCTTGGGTTGAGTCGAGAAGAAATAGCTAATGAGGCCAAAGATGTAAAATTTCCATTATGGTATAAAAAGTCCAGGAAGAACAATAGTGAAATTTCTCCTATTACAGTGATAAATTTGTGTCAAAAACAGGTGACCGTGAAATTCTTCACTGTCAAAACATGAACCCCTTTAAGAGAGTAGTTTGGTGGCTCAGTGGTTACTACTATTGCTTTGCAGGGCTGAGGTCCTCAGTTCTAATCTCGCCAAGAACAACATCTGCAAAGAGCCTGTATGGTTTTTTGATGTTGCTGTGGCTGTCTCAATGTATTCTGTCACTAGCTCCCCAGTATATATAATTCAGCTAGCACTACCTCATTTAGTTGTTCGTTTCTATCTGGAAATTTATGGTATACTTCCCTTAGGTCATGTAATTACATGATGTCTCATCTTGGAATTACATGGCTTTCTGTTCTATGAAGAGGATCACCATGTCTGTCACCAGTTAGCCATTAAAAGGTATCAACTACTGAGGACTCTCAATCCTGAATATTTTTCATGTCTGTCACCAAAACTGTAGGTGAAGAAGAAGAACCTCATATCACAGATAATGATGATGACTCCACAGTTCCTGTCACACATTATAATGTAGGAGATCACAGTTTAGACTCCTTTATATGCTTGTATAAATTTTTTATGAAGAGTAAAGAGAGAAGGATTGTTACAGCTTTATCCCAACAGTTAACAGATGGTTCTGGCTCTATCTTGTCATGTAATGCTATATTGATATAATATGGGGTCTATAGCGGAGCATAGAGGAGTAAAATGCAGGATAAGAGCAAGGAATTAAGATAAGGCTGAAGGGAGGAAAACAGGAAGGTGAATTATATGGAAATTAGTATACAATATCTATAACAGAAGTGCAGAGTGTGATAAGCAATTAGATGTGGGGTGCTTCTTTAAAGAGGCTGCCTCGAGTAATTATGGGGTTAAAATTGCAAAGTGCTTGTAAAGACAACTAACTTTGCAATTTACTTGTTATTAAAAGTTCTCTCCATTCCCAAGAACAGAGCAATTTTCATTTCTATAGTATACAGGTAGCTTGTTGCCTTCAATGCCTGCTACCCGGCGGTCGTGGAAATTCCGGTAAAACTTGTGTTTTACTGCCTCCTTATGCTGCTATGAAACTGGCCAGATTGAGCCCCCAATGATTTTCCCAATCTGCAGAGGCAAAACAATCTTTGCTAGAAGCCTTGATGAGTTCTCAGTTCAGACCAGAGGTGCAACCATGCTACAGGTCCGAACTGTCAATCTTCAAGAGCGCACCGCCACCTGCAAAACGGGACGCTGAGAGGCTGTGCAGCAGTGCGCTACAAAATAAATTACAATGAGACAAACCCTTTAAATGTGGTGAAGTATGATTTACATCAAACACAGCAAGCCTTGCATAGCATATTTTACTATTTTTCTATATTAGTTTACAGGCGGTTGATTAAAAGGAATGACTGATTTTTGCAGATGACTGATATGCAATAATAACAATAACAATGAGTTTGGTTTGTTTCCCTTTCCATTGTATATTTTGTAATATTCACCAGTATATTGAAAAAAAAAAAACAACATAGCATCCGAAGGTGCAAATACACTTACAGAACTATTTGTATAATGCGTTTCCCTAGTAAAAATACATTAGAGAAAAAAAAATACAAATAAAATAGAAGAAATAAATACTTTTCACCCAAACTGAATGTTGGGTTGACAAATACGATTTATTTTTTTTTTTCAAGTCTCTTAAGATTCAGAGCTTGAAAAATCAAAAAGCAGAAAAATGATATTCTGATAAGAGCTTTATTTTAGAAGTCTACAGAAACATAGTTTGCTGTCTGCCATCTACAGGGCAGATGCTATAAATAATAAAAGAAAAGAAAAACCCAAAGGATAAGACCATGTTTAATTCATTGTTAGCTGGGGAGGTGAATTCTGCCTTTATTTGCACTTACAAATGTCTTGTTGATATTGTCAAAGTAATTGATGAATAAGTGGGAATGACGCGGCTGCCCCTCGCCATTAAGTCCTATGGAGCGGGTCACATTGTGCAGTGGGATAGTCTTGTAGAATTGGGGATACATTTAAGAAACCTTTCAGAAAAGGTTTCATTCTCCACCGCTAAACTAGCTCTAAATAAAACCCATTCGTTCTGCTGATTTCTCTTCTGTCTTCTTACCGAACGTGCGAGTGATGACAGCTGTACAAATATGAATATGTAATAATCACACGGGGAAGGACACTTATTAAATTCCTCCGGCTGATAATCTTGTGCAAAGAAATGTCATTATAATTGTAGATGCACTGTTTCCAGCAAGGTCTTGTTTCCTACCGGTGTACCCTTAATGTTTCATTTTAGGAAAGTCACACAGATGTGATTTATTCATAGGGAACAAAAAAAAAAAATAATAATATTTTGTGATATTTATAAATGTCATTGCTGTAAGTCAGAAGATAAGATTGAAGGGAGCTGAGACCCTTACTAATACTCAAGATAATATGACTGGATGAATAATTTATTAAGGACGAAACTGGGAGAACCAATGGTGTCAATGGCTTCATACTGCACCAATTGATGTTTGGGGGAAAATTGTTGGAATATGTATTTTTTATACAGGTAGGAATTGTTTTTTTTTTAATTAAGTGGAGCCCTTCTGCTCCACGGGAGGTTTCTGGCCTCCCTGAGCTCGTCTGTTTGGTAGAAACAAAACTCGTCGTGTTTGGAGGAGATAGAATGCTGAGTTGCATCGAAAGAACATCATACCTACTGTAAAGCATGGGGGTGGCAGCATCATGTTTTAGGGCTGTTTCTCTGCAAAGGGACCAGGACGACTGAACTGTGTACATGAAAGAATGAATGAGGCCAATTATCGTGAGATTTTGAGTGCAAACCTCCTTCCATCATATAAAGGGAACCTGTCAACGGGAATTCCCAATATAAATAGTGCATGCTCAGGAGCTAACCGAGTGTCTTCGGCGTGCTCGAATACTATGCTCGAGTCCCTGCAGTTGCATGTGTCATGGCTGTTGAACAGCCACAACACATGCAGGAATTGTCTAACAAGCAGGTAATCCCTACATGTGTTGCGGCTGTCTATCAGACAAGCATCCGCGGGGACTCGAGCATAATAGCCGAGCACACCGAAGAAACTCAATTAACACTCAAGCATGCTCAGATAACACGCTATACCAGCACATTCGTGCATCACTAAACATAAACTAAAACCAACACCGTTAACGTTTCTGCAACCTGTGTATAAACCTCCAATCTCCCCTGCATATCCCAAAAAATATCTTTTATAATTCCTCCATGCGTTGCAGTCAGATCCGAAGGGAGCTGTTGTTCCTTGCACGGTGCCTCCTCTATCTACACAATTGCCATCCTCCAGCCTTGCTTGAAATGAATGATGTGTCCTACGTCATCCACAGAGCCGTGCTAATCCCACTCCAGCGCAGGCACGCTTCGTTGTGATGAGGGCAGAGCAATGTACTGTAATGCACATGCGCCAGCAAAACTTCCGGGTCATCGGCGCTCTTTGTCTGTCCTCTCCCAGCGCATGCCGCTTATAGAATTTTGGCAGAGCGAGATTGACAGCTCTGTGTGTGTGATGTAAGACACGTCATCCGCATCAAGCAAGGCAGGAGAAGGGCAATTGCAGGGATGGAGGAGGTGCCAAGCAAGATCAGCCAAGCCCATTGGATGGGACTGTGCCGTTGGGGGAATTATAAAAGGTATTTATTGTGATATGCAGGGGATGATTGGGAGATTATATACAGTTTGCTGGACTGCAGTAAAAGAGGTGTTAAAGATGGTGGCCTTAGTCTATAATGGGAAAATCTGATGATAGGTTCCCATTAAAAACAAAGTAGTGTTTCAATGAAGATACACACAGCTGTCTGTAGCTGCCACTAGAGGGAGCTACAGTAGACCATTTTAATATTGAGTGTAGAGTGTAAGCTGTTTGCAATTACCTGTTAAAGGGGATCTGTCAGCTTCCCCAGGCTACCGAAACCACCATCTTCAGAGGTGTAGCTAGGGATTTAGCTCAAAAAGGGGGTAGCATGAAATATCTGAGTACCCTAATCAGGTAATCCTGATTATCACTACAATGGTGAACCCTAATCATGGGTATAGGGGAACCTCAGCAGACTGTTGTTGCTGTCGCAGAAAAGCTCTACACAAGCATCATATTACCGCCATATGGTGACCATATAATGGATACCAGTGCTGCAGAACATATAAGAGATTACAGTTATAGATGGTGAGTTACAGGTGACTTTCATTCTAATGGAGTTATTCACTTTTCTGGTCTTTTCCATCTGGCCCAGACCGACATGACAACTTCTCCAGCCATGAGCTGTCTGCAGAGATTACACATTTGACTTCTCACATTTACTGCACCGTCTCCATCTATACGCAACCTTCTCATCCTGATGATACCCCAATGCTGAGCCGCTGCTTCCATATGTAAACCGAAAGTGAATGACGGTCAGAGGAGCGCAGGAATAAGACCAGGACAATAAGTTCAAAGTTTACCACAACGCGTTTCAACGGTAACCCGTCTTCATCAGGTGGAAGACAAGTTACCGACTGATGAAGACAGGTTACCGTTGAAACGCGTTGTGGTACACTTTGAACTTATTGTCCTGGTCTTATTTCTGCGCTCCTCTGACCGTCATTCACTTTCGGTTCACAATCATCCTCTTTGAAGGCATACGGCTGGAGCTGCGGTGGACCTGCACTTTAAATCACCTTCCTGGCCACATCTACAGCGCTCCTGCTCGACCGCTATTCTTTATCAATCGCTGCTTCCATATGTGTCCCTATTACTGCACCTGCTGTTTGATACAATAACAGTGCTCCTCCTACTGCCCCACATAGTAATGCCACCACTGTGCCCCTTACATAGTAATAATGTCTCCTTTGTACCCTTTTAGATGGTAAAATTGCCCCCTAGAAAATATTAATGCCCTAGAAAACAGTGTATCCAATATTGCACCTTTGACAGCCACAATACTCTGAGTGCTCCTATAACAATAATGTTTAAGTGGCCATGTCACATTTTATAAAGTCCACTGAGTACTCCAATGTACAGCTGCTCTATACCCGGTATAGGCCCACAGCTCCCTTATATAGAGTATGATGTCCCTACGGCTCCACTATATACAGTATGATGGACCCATGGCTCCCCTATATACAATTTAATGCCCCCTCAGCTCCTCTATATACAGTATACTGGACTCACAATTCCCCTATTCAAAGTATGCTGTCCCCACAGCTTCACTACAGTATGATGGGCCACAGCTCCCCTACACACAGTATAATGTCCCCACAGTTCTCCTGATGGGCCCACAGCTCCCCTATTCACATAGAATCATACAATGGTAGAGTTGGAAGGGACCTCCAGGGTCTTCGTGTTCAACCCCTTGCTCAATGCAGAATTCACTAAACCATCTCAGACAGATGTCTGTCCAGCCTCTGAATACTTCCATTGAAGGAGAACTCAACACCTCTCGTGGCAGCCTGTTCTACTCATTGATCACCCTCACTGACAAAAACTTTTTTCTAATATCTAATCTGTATCTTCTCAATTCCATTCCAAGTTCCATTCCATTGCTTCTCGTGTTTCCATGTGTAAATGAGAATAAGGATGATTCCTCTACACTGTGACAGCCCTTCAGATATTTGTAGACAGCTATTAAGTCTCCTCTTAGCCTCCTATTTTGCAAGCTAAACATTCCCAAATCCTCACAGGACATTGTTTGCAGACCGGTCACCATTCTGGTTGCTCTCCTCTGAACTTGCTCCATTTTGTTCATGTCTTTTTTAAATGTGTTGCATAGTGCAAGACACAGTATTCCAGATGAGGTCTGACCAAGGAGGAGTAGAGGGAGATAATTACTTCACATCCTCTAGACTCTATGCTTCTCTTTATACATCCTAGAACTGTGTTAGCCTTTTTTGCTGCTGCATCACACTGTTGACTCATGTGCAGTCTGTGATCTATTAGTATACCCAAGTCTTTTTCACATGCGCTGTTGCTTAGTTCTATTCCTCCCATTCTGTATATGCTTTCTTGTCCAGATTTAGGATCTTGCATTTCTCTCTGTTAAGAACCATTGTTAGTTGCTTCCCACAGTTCTAGTTTGTTTGGATCTTTTTCAATCATCTCTCTCTTCTCTAGCATTAGCTATCCCTCCAAGCTTTCTGTCATCAGCAAATTTAATCAGTTTACCCTCAATTCCTTCATCTGAACCATTGATAAAGCTGTAGAACAACACAGGGCCCATGTAAGAGCCTTGTGTTGCATGTGGGCACAGTATGGATCCTTCTTTGATGGACCTTTCTTATTCTGTATTTGGGTCGCCCTCCCAGGCTTCACCCAGGGCTGTGGGGTACTCGGTACCGGGCCGGTGTCAGGGGGAGATGTGTCACAGCAGCGGTGACCCGGTCCGTGGCCCTGGGCGCCCAATATCCATGGCGGATGATGTTTGTAATGTAGTTTATATGGAAAGTTCATGACGCCACCCGTGGTGTTTGGCAAGTAAGATGTTAAGCCAACGCTGCTTGCAGATCCACTGGGACTGATGGTGTGATGCAGCAAAGATGGTGTAGCTCCCCACAGGTGGAGCTGTAGTCCCAGGGCAGTGTAGGCTCTATGGATGAGGATAGGTGCAGGACGGTGTGGATGCTGGTACCCAGATGTAGCGGTGCTGAAGGTGTTAGTGACGAATGAATGGAGGACACCAGGGCTGGCAGTTTCAAATCTTTACTCACAGTTCATGGTGCACACTGGTGCCTGCCTCCGTGCCATGTCCTCCGGGGTAGAGACTCAATCAACCTCCCGGGCAAGTCAGGGCTCTCCTCTCCAACACTCCGCCAACATGTGCCTTTCCTGAACGACTCCTCTATTGCGCCTTTTAGTGTGAAGAACTCCAGTACCGTGGTTCTCTGAAGTTCCTCCTGTCAGATGTTCCTAACAATGTTACTTGTATGACAGACAGCTGTAGCCTGATCAGGGACCTCCTGGATCCTGGCTCCCTATCCGTGTTGCTGTTGTGTCCCACGTCTTGGTTGGGAGTAGTGCATTTACAGCCAACTACTGCACCGGTGTCTGCTGCAGAACCATAAGTGTCCATACAACCTCGGGGACCGGGTCCCGGCCTTGCGCTGAGAACCTATAGGCAGGGTTCCTATCCAACCCACTCCTCCTCTCTGTTCTCCTACTCCTTCGTTCCACGCTGTTCCTTCTCTCTCTTATGGAAGCTTAGGTTGCAGTCCTACGTCTCTCCACCTTTCTTACTTTCCCGTGCCAGCTGGCTCAGGTCACTGAGGCAGCTGCAGCACTCCTTCCTCCATCCCTTCTTCCAGGGATCCCCCACTCCTCACGGAGTGGCTTCCTACTCCGCCGACCTTCTGTCAGACTGGACTGATCTCAACTCTAAACTTTCCCACTCTTTTATATGAATCTCAACTCCACCCGCCTCCCAGCACATCTCGTGTTACGAAGCAAGGAATCACCAGAGGTGCTCTGCTACCGTCTAAGCATGAGCCGCAATGTGATCAGTGCTGAACTATCCTGTGTGTGGGATGCAGGTGTTGGAGTGCGGAAAGGAGCTCCCAACTTACCAGGATGGTGGGGCACCACACCTAAGGAGAAGGTGCAGTACCTCTGTGGCGACTGAGCCTCAGGGGCGCCACATATTCACCATCTTTTTATTGATACTTTATTAGTGTAATTTCTATACTACATTGTGGTTATTGGTATCTCTGCTGAATGTTTTGTAGGTCGTTATTTATGTTTAGTTTTGTGCTGTGGATTGTGCACTTTATTAATACATCTTACTACTTGTGCCTTGGATTGTTCACCCTATTTCCTGACTTCTTTGCCTTAACCCCTGGATGCCCACTTTTGTTTGACCTTGTATTGTTTGACCCTTTCTTTCCAGACCCCTTTTTTTCTAACCTCAAATGACCTCTTGTAATACTGGAAATAATGTTCTGCACTAAGTCATTCAGCACATGCTGTCTACAGCATGCGGAGGAGAATAGATATTACATTCTGCTTTGATACAGATAGCTATATATTATTTAGAGCATTGCTTTTCTTTACTTACGGCTACTTGTATTTAAATGCAAGACGGCTTTTTACATTGCCAGTGTCATAAGCTAAAGTGGACATGTTGACATCCTAATGGGACGTAATTATGAAGGGGAAAGCAAACAATGATAAATATGGATGAACTGGGACCATTTATTAAACTTGCAGCTTGGCAGAAATGGAGCACACAAATCTCTTCACGGAATCTGCTCTTTCTCCTTGCGTCAAATACAATGTAGTGTTATACACCCATTTAATACTCTACACATCAATTTCTTACACCTTTTTTAATCAATATTTTTGCATCATCTTGACATAACAGTCTTTTCTAAGGATTAATGGGAATCTGTCAGCAGGTTTTTGCTGTCTAATCTAAAAGCAGCATGATAGGCAGAGACCCTGATTCTAGTGATGTGTCACTCACTACCTTGTGTTTTGCTTTCAGTGTTTTATCAGCAGGAGATTATCACTAGATGACTATGTGTCTTGCGCCTCCTGGTCCAATCACATCCTCACCTCTGATTAGTAATCAGTGGTGTGGCGAAGGTTATACAGGACTCATTATTCCCAGCACTGTTAGATCAGCAGGAGAGAAAACTATGATTCTATCACAACTGCTGGCTGCACCAAGTAAGCTAAATGACATATTGCTGGAATCAGGGTCTATGTCCTTACGTTATGCAGCTGTCAGATTACATAGCAGAAACCAGCTGACAGATTCCATTTTAATGGGAATGCGCAGTAAAAAATAATTATGTTAAAAAAAATATAGAAATAATTAATGTGCTTGTTATACCAAAGATGCCATGTTCTTCGGCTATCAGGGAAATCCAGGGTCCTGGCAGCTCAGTGATTGACAAGTCATTGTTGCAGCCGCATGATGACCCAAGAGATAAGGGGGCCACTTCCACCTGCAAACCAGCAAGGAGCTTCTAACAAAGCAGAACTATTGGACTGCAAAGGGCCCTTATACTGTTCTTGCACCGGGGCCCTCTTCTGTCCGTGTCCTCCTACTAACCTCCTGATATTCTCCCAATGAAAAACACACAGCAGACAACCAAAACAATTCATTATGCCCTGAGTATTAAACAGTTTGGAATTTTATTGTGCAGGGTTAAAATGGGATCATTGAGTTATATGAACTTTTGTGGTCAGAACAAACATAAATGGATTTACTTTAAGACCCCTGAGATGAAGATTAGAAAATGAGGTCTAATGACTTTCCATAGGCTCTCCCTGAGTGGTAAGTGTTGAGGTCATCGGCGCTGTAGCGGGTATCGTCCCCGCGGAGGACGGGCGGTTCTGTTTGTGGCTGGACCAACGTCTTGGGAAAACTAAAGGACAAGAGATAAAACTTAATGACAATTATATTACAAGTCCGTAAGCATTAATGTCAGTTTATATCACAGTGTGCAAGCTAAGGAAATCCTGTAACCAGGTCAAAAGTGGCCAGCTAACGCTCTGATTTTATTACTGAAGCTTTCCTGAGTATTTCATTCATTTGTTTTTATCCGTCAAACTGTTCTAGAAATATGGTTTTTTTTTAATTTAGTGCTCCCAATATGATAATTTTCATGGTTTATACCAAGAGGGCGTTGCTTACAGGATTCCTTGGGGGTGTGTCTTTGGGTTGCTCTGCATTATTAGCCCATGAGCAACATCCCTTTGATAAAGACCATAAAAATTTGCATATTGGGGGAAGTAAATAAAAAGGCCCATATCGTCGGAACGTTGTGACAGATTTATAAGGCTAGTTTCACACTAGCCGTTTTGACGGTGCGGCGAACGCACCAAAATGCAACTTGTTGCTTTCGGCACAGGTCACCACACCGTCAAAACGACGCATGTGGAGGCATCCGCATTCACCGGCACGGCCTGCTTACCCGATGCTAAAGATAGGGTACGCACGCCGCATGCCGACGTAGGTGAAGCTGACCGGAGGAGGTGCGGCCGTGGGTGGAGCTTCACGAGGAAGTCCGCATCCCTGCGCAGCTCTGCCATACGCTAGTGTGAAACTAACCTTATAAATAAAAAGTTAAATAACGGAATACTCAGGGGCCCAATATGAATAAAATAACTGACCACTTTTGCAAAAATTATATACAGAACAATCGGACATGTATTTGGGTGAAATGTGCCATATTTTTGCAACTAAATTTACAACTGTGGTTCCCACTGGGGATTTTTTACTGTGGTAATTTTTAAATTAATGCATCATGTAGGAACATCCCATCGCTACATTTCTAATTTGTAATTGTAGATTCAACATTATTGTGTTTGAGTATTTGAATTCTAGCAGTTTCTAAAAGAGAATATTCGGGACTTTGTGAAAAACAAAAAATGTGCCCAGGCACTAATCAGCAAGAAAGTAACACAATACAAATACCTGTGCCCCCTGACGAAGGTGTGTTCCGAAACGCGCGCTGAGGCGGGCACGGGGACCCTCTGTTTGCCTGCACTTGCATTTCTCAGGTAATACTCAATATATGTGTTAATCTATTTGATTTCTATTGGATTTTATATCTATCACTGTGTGGCTAGAGATGGCCCTATAGGTATTTGTATTGTGTTATTTTCTTGCTGATTGGATCCTGATCAGAGATTTTTCTCGTGTGACATATGGTAATATTTCTATACTACTGGCAACATGGTCTACTGTGTCCCTATTTTTGGCAATGACTAATCAGCACTGTAGCATGTATTGTATTTTGTTTTTGCCCTACCACATAATAAAGCAATTTTATACTATGACCATTGGTTGTTGTTTTTGGATTCGTCCCTCCCGTTTCCTTTATGTGAATTTTTACAACCGGTCAGTTATAGTCCACGGCGGTTTATTATAGTGGGACATTGACTACGATTCTATTTGATATGACTGCTGTTATATTGTCTCACATGACTTATATACTGGTTTTCACTACCCTTTTTGTATATTTCTCTTATTTCTCATTAAGATAATGAATATTCACCTCTCTCTACTCCCATAGGCATAGAGAGAGGTGAATATTCATTCCCTTAATGAGTTGGGACACGTGATCGCTCGGCCGCAGGAGCTGCTGGCACCGGAACGAGATGCTGCAAGGGAGCGCAGGAAAAGTAAATAGGATGTTTTGTTTTTTTATGCTTTTCTCATGGAGGCCACACATGCAATGATAGGGATGAGGAATCATGTATACAAGGATGGGGATAAGGAGTCATGCAGACAAGGATGGGAATGAGGAGCCATGCAAACAAGGATGGGAATGAGGAGCCATGCAGACAAGGATGGGAATGAGGAGCCATGCAGACAAGGATGGGAATGAGGAGCCATGTAGATGAGGATGGGAATGAGGAGCCATGCAGACAAGGATGGGAATGAGGAGCCATGCAGACAAGGATGGGAATGAGGAGCCATGCAGACAAGAATGGGAATGAGGAGCCATGTAGATGAGGATGGAAATAAGGAGCCATGCAGACAAGGAAGAGAATGAGGAGCTATGCAGACAAGGAAGAGAATGAGGACCTATGCAGACAAGGATGGGAATGGGGAGCCATGCATACCAGGATGGGGATGAGAGGACAATTGCCTGGCTTATAATGAAGGCAATATGTGTTCCCAGTTTTTTGTGGCAAAATTAGGTGCCTCGGTTTATACTTGGGTCGGCTTATACACAACTATATATGGTAAATTTGCAGTTGATTGAATTGTACCAAGCCTGCCTCAGATTGTGTCACAGACACATATACACAACACATATTTTTGAGAGCCCCATTTAGTGTACAACATACTTGGCACAAGCTCATTTACACCACCTCCGTCTATCTAAATTTTACAGTCTCAGGCAGCACTTCGATTGTTTGATTCTATTTCCCCCTAGCAAAATCTGTTACAGCTGACTATACCCTGCGGAGGTAGCAACCAATAAATATATCATCACTGACCAGTGAAGTCTGCACGGCACAATGAAGGAGTGCCACATTCTAGCGGTTGTATTGAGGATACTTGTCAACATCCCTATTTTCCTGCGACAATCCCACGAAAAAAAGTCTAAAGGGAGGAGTTTATGAAACCCTGCCCAAAGGTGGGCATTTGGGTGGCCCATGTTATTTTAGAGTTGATCTTAGGGTGGGGCTTGTAATTCTCCAATACTTTTTTTTCTTTCTCTGGGACCTGTGCAGCTAAATCAGTCATACAGATGCAGACATGCAAGACAAGGACATGTTTTTATCCCCTGATAAACGTCGGGCATTGCCTTTTAAATGACTGCAAGCAGAGATCCTGAAAATGACAAGAAATTAGTACAAAACACACATTAGATGGCAGCACAAATTACATTTACATGTTGATCTGTTCTCACATGGTAATGGATGAATGCACTGACATATCATTTAAAAAAAAAAAACCAGCAACTCTCCTTCTCACCCCCCGATGAGGGTGGTATATATATATATATATATACACTGTATATCCCTACAAAAAAGTACAGTAACTCTATATATCATAGTATATGCAGTAAGCATTTCACCGTTTCGCCCTGTATATTCTACAGCCTCATGGATGCGATATTCGCGTTTATTGCACATTTTGATTAAAGGCATTGATCATACACTTTTGGAATGGGTAACCTACTTTCTCCGCAATGGGTCTGGCTTTAGTGGAACGAGCTAAACATTTCATCAAGACCATTAGGAACCTTCTGCAGCACTTCAGCAGAAATAATATGAACCCCGGACAGTGCAGGAGAGATGTATGGCACCGTTGGGTGTTTTCTATCTGCTTTAACTTCTCTTTTAATGAACACTCTCCCCACCCCCATCTGTAAGAGCTCAGTGGTAATAAAACCACAACCACTGGATAATCTCTGACCCTTGGGAGCCGTACAATATTGGAATTTCCCATTGATTTCATACATGTCCAATAATTCTGTGCACTACGTGCATTTGTGTGCATGTAAGCCGTAGTTAATTTTGGCAAGGACAGTCAAAGCAAAGCTCTACTGCAGAAGCTTTTTTATGCCGGTCGGCCACCATGAGAATTAGATCGTCTTTCTATGGTGAGTAAAATAATAACTGCAAGCATTTTTTTTCATGGTTTTATGCACAGTGGAATATATAGGATTGGCAATGACATGCAATATGACATCATATAATGACATCACATTTCTAGGGGCAGGAGGATCCTCCAACATGGTAAAGGTATGAGGAGTTTGGATTATCGCAGCTTCCTCTGATTTGTATTATACATCACTAGTGAAAAAATTAGCATTGGGGAAACTTGCAAGGGATTATGTTAGAGAGACACAGAGTTAAAGAGAAGAAGAGGTGGGATGGGTTGTTTAAGCTTCACGAGTAGCAAGCAAAAAGAGAATACCACTGAATGACTCCTGTAAAAAAAAAAACTTTGGACATTGACTTTTATTTGGGCATTATATATCTAACAGTACATGCATACATATACAGCTCTGGCAAAAATTAAGGGACCACTGCACAGTTTTATAAGAATCAGCTTCTCTCCATGTCTGACAGCCTTTCCATTCCAGTGTCAGCTGAATTCCAACCAGAGTACACCTCATTCTGCTTAATGTGCTTCTAATTAGGTGATCACCTGAATCAAATCTTATTTAATGAAGGAAAGTGTAAAAAACCCTGATGTGGTGTTCACAATCCTCTTGCAATAGGACAAGCTGGATGGCAAAACAAGTGCTAGTAATATCCCAAAAGTAATAGGAATGAAAACATAACTTTTAACCGTGCCAAAGGAGTTGAAAAGAAAAGTCTTGAGTGAGGAAAAGAAGGGCTCAATTCTGGCTTTACTAGTAGAGGGATATATTGAGCGTCATGTTGCCTCCATCCTTAAAATTTCTAAGGCGGGAATCCATTACAACAAGGTCAAGCAGCAGACATTGGGGACAACAAAGCTACAGACCAGCAGAGGGCAAAAACGACTCTCCACTGACTGGGATGACTGTCATCTTATTTGAATGTCACTCAGCAACCGCAGGATGACATCAAGTGACCTACAAAAGCAATGGCAAATGGAAGCTGGAGTGAAGTGCACAGCAAGAACAGTTCATAACAGGCTTCTAGAGGCAGGGCTTAAGTCATGTAAAGCTAGAAAAAGGCCTTTCATCAATGAGAAGCAAAGGAGAGCCAGGCTGAAGTTTGCCAAAGACCATAGAGGACTGGAGTAAGGTAATCTCTGATGTGTCTGATTTTCAGCTTTGCCCAACACCTGGTCATCTAATGGTTAGACGGAGACCTGGAGAGGCGTACAAGCCACAGTGTCTTGCACCCACTGTGATATTTGGTGGATGATCGGTGGTGATCTGGGGATGCTTCAGCATGGCTGGAATTGGGCAGGTTAATCTTTGCGAAGGACGTATGAATCAAACCGCATACAAGGTTATCCTGAAAAAACAGTTGATTCTCTCTGCTCAGGCAATGTTCCCCAACTCTGAGGACTGGTTTTTCCAGCAGGACAATGCGCCATGCCACACAGCTAGGTCAATCAATGTGTGGATGAAGGAGCACCACATCAAATCCCTGTCATGGCCAGCCCAATCTCAAGACCTGAACCCCATTGAAAACCTCTGGAATGTAATCAAGAGGAAGATGGATAGTCACAAGCCATCAAACAAAGAAGAACTGCTTACATTTTTGTACCAGGATTGGCATAAGGTCACCCAAAAGCAGTGTGAAAGACTGGTGGAAAGCAGCCAAGACGCATGAAAGCTGTGATTAAAAATCATGGTTATTCCACAAAATATTGATTTCTGAACTCTTCCTGAGTTAAAACATTAGTATTGTTGTTTCTAAATGATTATGAACTTGTCTTCTTAGCATTACTTGAGGTCTGCAAGCACTGCATTTTTTTGCTATTTTGACCATTTCTCATTTTCTGAAAATAAATACAAAATTTATTGCTTGGAAATTCGGAGACATGATGTCAGTAGTTTATAGAACAAAAGAGCAATTTACATTTTACTCAAAAATATACCTATAAAGAGAAAAATCAGACAAACTGAAAATATTGCAGTGGTCTCTTAATTTTTGCCAGAGCTGTATACACAAACTGAGTCATCTTATAGATGTATTCAAAAAGTCTGGAAAATATACAGTATTTATCCCAAAAATATCTAGCCTGTGAATAATGCAGCTCTCTCCCCCCCTCTCGCAGCACCAGTTAGCAGGTTAAAAGGATCAATCCAATCAGATGCATGTAACCAAACCCCAGCCTTAGATGCTCAGAAAGATGGATCTGTCACCAGATTTCACAAAACAAGCTGCATATTTAAGTAGATCTCCGCAACCTGATGAGGCTAATGTACTTACTTTGAAATGCCGTGTCACAATGACTGTATAATCCGGATATTAAAATTAGCTTTTTATGAGTTCAGCTATAGAGAGAGCTCATGAGCCAAAGTATTCAGTCTCTGCTCACGCAGCCTGACTGAGCTGTAGCTTGTACTTAGCAGTTGAAATTTCAGCCGCAGCAGCAGGGAGGAAGGATGCTGAGGATCTGTCAACCGGGCCAAGAAGGGAGGAGATGGAGCTTAAACGTTCCAAAAAGGATTATACAGCCAAGCTGGCACAGGTTTATCACAGTAAGTAGACCAGACTCGTCAGGTCTAAGATATCTTTTAATAATGTATACCGTTTATATTGTGAAATCTGGTGATCCACTTTCACTTTTTACTCCCTTAATGAAAGGAGTAATCCTCTCGGCAGCGAGAAGTGAGTGGGGCTGGTCGCGGGACATCTACAGATATCTACGGGGTTGTGTGTAAGGGTAAAAAGTTACATTTGACAGGATAAGGGGCCTTCAATTATCCATACAGAACCTCGAAAGTTCAGTATATACTTATAGTGAGTTTGTTAGTGTGCTGTTTGGAAGCCAATTACTACATTGGATCAAGTAGTCTTGCATTGTGAGGATGTACAATGAGATAGCATAGTGCTATATGAGAATTTTTATGTTTTTATATATTTTTTATTCTTTGATCACATTGACACAAAACACGCAAAACCTTATCACAACTGCAATGTGACTGCGCCTACTTAGAAAATCAATCGTGTCGTCTCATTTGTGATGCGTGATTTAGACAATAAATAGGAAAGATAAACGAAGGAGAGAAGAAATGGGAACTAAGGGATGTGGACAAGCATATATTAAAGGTGGTGCTGATCACAAATGATATGTAAAGCTGGATGTGATGTAGAGAATGAAACATTGCACGGGGGCGAGAATGGTTTGCGTAAGACATTTTATGAGAACATACAAGAGAACTCTGAAGCTTATATTTCTGTTTTAAGTTTCTTGGGGGATGGCCTTTAAAAATCCGAGTTCTACCACCGATGACTAGGTTGCACTTATGCATTTATGCATGAGATGTACTTCTTTGCTCTCGCCATTCATATGGGATGAAGGTATTGGTGCCCGATAGACCCTTTGTTCTGTTTCTCGAAAAGATCTTTCATACACAATATCAGTGCGAGGAAAGAACGTTACGAGCAATTACATAATGAACATCAGGAAACCGACATAGACAAAGGAATAGGTACGTTACATTAATAAAAAAAAAATATCTGTCCATCATGTTCAACTATAGAAATGCTCAGAGTATGGATGAAACAATGGGTACATATTAGGGCACGACCCAATGAATTGGTTAACACCACCAGGTCTCCATTTGTTGCAGTCTAGCAGGGTGCTTTTTTTAGGAGATGTACTCTGTGGATTGTAACAATACAATGTTTGACAGCTGCAACACATGCAGGGATTGCCTGATTGCCTTACAAACGTCCCAGGATGTGTTGAAGCTGTCGAACAGCCACGAGACATGCAGCTGTGGGGTCTCGAACATATTTTTCGAGCACGACGAAGACATTCGGTTAGCAAGTGAGCATGTTCAGATAACACCTTATCCGAGCACGTTGACTCATCATTATAGACAGTCCTTTAACCCCTTTCTGCCATATGACGTACTATCCCGTCCATGTGCCCTGGGACTTAATTCCCAGGGACGGGATAGTATGTCATAGCGATCAGCGGCGCCCACGTGGCGAGTGCCGCTGATCGCGGCCGGGTGTCAGCTGATTATCACAGCTGACACCCGGCACTATGTGTCAGGGGCAGTCACGGACCGCCCCCGACACGTTAACCCCTGGCACACTGTGATCAAACACGATCGCAGTGTACCGGGAGTTTAGGGAAGCATCGGGAGGGAGCGGGCTCCCTCTGTGCTTCCCTGAGACCCCCACAGCAGCGCAATGTGCAGCGCTGCTGCGGGGGTCTCCTTCCCTGCAGGTCCCCGGATCCAAAATGGCGGCGGGGACCTTTGGGAGCCTGCAAGGAGCTGGCTTCCTCAGTGCCTGCAAAGCGCAGGCACGAGGAAGCCTTCTACATGGCCTGTGACAGATCGCTGATCTGTCACAGCGATCGGTGATGTGACAGATCAGCAATCTGTCACATGACAGTTATGTCCCCCCTGCGACATTGTAATAAAGTTAAAAAAAAAAAAGTGTAAAAATGATTTATAAAAAAAAAATCGCTAAATTAAAAAAAAAAAATATTCCCCAATAAATTCATTTTTTGGAAATGAAAAAAAACAAAACAATAAAAGCACACATATTTGGTATTGCCGCGTCCGCAACAAACCGCCCTATAAAATTTTCCCATTAGTTAACCCCCTTAGTGAACCCCTTAAAAAATAAAAATAAAAAATAAAACAAAATAAAGCTTTATCATCATACCACCGAACAAAAAGTGCAAAAACGCGCGATCAAAAAGACGCATATAAATATCCATGGTACCGCTGAAAACGTCATCTTGTACCGCAAAAAACGAGCCACCATACAGCATCATCAGTGAAAAAATAAAAAAGTTATAACTCGTAGAATAAAGCGATGCAAAAATAATTATTTTTTATATAAAATTGTTTTCATTGCATAACAGCGCCAAAACATAAAAAAACAACATAAATGAGGTATCGCTGTAACCGTACTGACCCGAAGAATAAAACTTTATCAATTTTACCGCACGTGGAACGGTGTAAACGCACCCCCCCAAAAGAAATTCTTGAAATGCTGGTTTTTGTTCATTCTGCGTCCCAAAAATCGGAATAAAAAGTGATTAAAAAATGTCACGTGCCCGAAAATGGTACCAATAAAAACGTCAACTCGTCCCGCAAAAAATAAGACCTCACATGACTCGGTGGGTCAAAATACGGAAAAATTATAGCTCTCAAAATGTGGTGATGCAAAAACTATTTTTACAATAAAAAGCGTCTTTTAGCGTGCGACAGCTGCCAAACCTAAAAACCAGCCATAAATAGTAAATCAAACCCCCCGTTATCACCCCCTTAGTTAGGGAAAAATAATAAAATTTAAAAAATGTATTAATTTCCATTTTCCCATTAGGGCTCGGACTAGGGTTAGGGATAGGTCTAGGGCTGAGATTAGGGTTAGGGGTGTGTTGGGGTTAGGGTTGGAGTTAGAATTGGGGGTTTCCACTGTTTGGGCACATCAGGTGCTCTCCAAATGCAACATGGCTTCTGATCTCAATTCCAGCCAATTCTGCATTGAAAAAGTCAAATGGTGCTCCTTCCCTTCCAAGCTGTGCCATGTGCCCAAACAGTGTTTTACCCCCACATATGGGGTATCAGCCTACTCAGGACAAATTGCAAAACAACTTTTGGGGTCCAATTTCTCCTGTTACCCTTAGGAAAATAAAAAATTGGGGGCAAAAATATCATTTTTGTGGAAAAAAATATGATTTTTTTATTTTCACGCCCGGGCGTTATAGACTTCTGTGAAGCACTTGGGGGTTCAAAATGCTCACCACACATCTAGATAAGTTCCGTGGGGGGGTCTAGTTTCCAAAATGGGGTCACTTGTAGGGAGTTTCAACAGTTTAGGCACATCAGAGGGTCTCCAAACGTGACATGACACCTGCAGACCATTCCATCAAAGTCTGCATTCCAAAACGTCACTTCTTCTCTTCCGAGCCCTGACGTGTGCCCATACAGTAGTTTTCTCCCACATATGGGGTATCAGCGTACTCAGGACAAATTGGACAACAACTTTTGGGATCCAATCTCTCCTGTTACCATTGGGAAAACAAAAAAAAATTGGGACTAAAAGATCATGTTTGTGGAAATAATATGATTTTTTATTTTCACGCCCGGGCGTTATAAACTTCTGTGAAGCCCTTGGGGGTTCAAAGTGCTCACCACACATCTAGATAATTTCCTTGGGGGGGTTAGTTTCCAAAATGGTGCAATTTGTGGGGGGTTTCCACTGTTTTGGTACATCAGGGGCTTTCTAAACGCGACATGGTGTCCGATCTCAATTCCAGCCAAAAAAGTCAAATGGCGCTGCTTCCCTTCTGTGCTCTGCCATGCGCCCAAATAGTCGTTTACACCCACATATGGGGTATCAGCATACTCAGGACAAATTGCACAATAACATTTGGTGTCCTGTTACCCTTGGGAAAATAAAAACTGGGGGTGAAAAGATCGTTTTTGTGGAAATATTTTTTAATTGTACGACTGTACGTTATAAACTTCTGTGAAGCCCTTGTGGGTTCAAAGTTCTCACCACATATCTAGATAAGTTCCTTGGGGGGTCTAGTTTCCAAAATGGGGTTATTTGTGGGTGGTTTCCACTCTTTAGGCACATCAGGGGCTCACCAAACGTGACATGGCGTCCAATCTGAATTCCAGACAATTTTGCATTGAAAAAGTCACACGGCGCTCCTTCCCTTCTGAGCTCTGCCATGCGCCGAAACAGTGGTTTCCCCCCCACATATCAGGTATCAGCGTACTCAGGACAAATTGCACAATAACTTTTGCAGTCCAATTTCTCCTGATACCCTTGGTAAAATATAAAAAAAATTGGACCTGAAGTAATTTTTTTGTAAAAAAAAGTTAAATGTTCATTTTTTTTTTTTAAAACATTCAAAAAATTCCTGTGAAGCACCTGAAGGGTTAATAAACTTCTTGAATCTGGTTTTGAGCACCTTGAGGGGTGCAGTTTTTTGAATGGTGTCACTTTTGGGTATTTTCTATCATATAGATCCCTCAAAGTGACTTCAAATGTGATGTGGTCCGTAAAAATAAAATGGTGTTGCAAAAATGAGAAATTGCTGGTCAACTTTTAACCCTTATAACTTCCTAACAAAAAAAAATTTTGGTTCTAAAATTGTGCTGATGTAAAGTAAACATATGTGAAATGTTATTTATTAAGTTTTTTTGTGAGCCATATCTCTGTGATTTAAGGGCATAAAAATTCAAAGTTGGAAAATTGCGAATTTTTCAAAATTTTCGCCAAATTTCCATTTTTTTCACAAATAAACGCAAGTTATTTGAATGAAATTTTACCACTAACATGAAGTACAATATGTCACGAGAAAACAATGTCAGAATCACCGGGATCCATGGAAGCGTTCCAGAGTTATTACCTCATAAAGGGACAGTGGTCAGAATTGTAAAAATTGGCCCGCTCATGAACGTGCAAACCACCCTTGGGGGTTAAGGGGTTAATTCTTAGAGCCAACAAGGAAATCTGTTTATTGCCATGGGTATGGATCCTAAGATCCCTGACAAACATCTACTAGAGGATGATGATGTTGGTAGCTCATTTTAAAAGGGTTTGATCAGATCGGACAACCCATTCTAAAATGCTGCAGTGCCTCAAATAAAATAAAAACAGCACATGCTCATCCCGCTGAATGACGTCGTTCCAGTAATATTGGCGCTGTGTCTGCCTGTGCTCACATGGCATTGTTTTGTCATGTGAACACTGCTGCAGCCAAACAATGGCCGAAGTTGACTCACCTCTGTGTGTTGTTTTGTGGGGTTTTTGGAGGGCGCTCTAGCATTTAAAGGGGGTTGTCCAGTAGTGGACAAACCCTGTAAAGAGAATTTTTTAGTAGGATCAACCCTACTAAGCCGTCTATAAGGCCATGCAGCTCATAGAAAGTTGAATAAAATGATACCATGATATTTGCAATCCGAAGTCTTATTCCAGAGAAATCTTCATTTTTCTTGATATGTAAATAGACTGCTAAGATCTATGGGCAGGACATAGATCTCCTCGAAAATCTGCCTCCAGAGATTATTCTAAATAAAAGGGGCGTTACCTGTGTGAGACATGTAATGACTGACAGTCTGCTCTCCTGATCTACAAGTCTCACACTGGTAATGCCCACTGTTATTTAAAATAACCTCCGGAGGAAGATTCTCAGGGAGATCTATGTCCGGCCTGTAGATCTTAACAGTTACATATATACGTACATTGTGGATTTCTCTGGAGTAAGACATCGGATAACAGATCTCAAGGTCTCACTTTATTCAATATTCTATGACCTGAATACCCATATAGACGGCTTAGGGGTGTTGAGCCTACTGACAGATTCCCTTTAATGGTTGTCCATATCATACATGGAGTGGTCGACCATGCAATAGTGATTGGTGCTGATAATTAGTAGCTCATATTATGGGATCCAAAGCAGGGCACGATCCCCTCTCTTAGACAACCATAAGCCAAAGTAGGGCATATTGACAGGGTTTGTCCTGAAGGAAAAAAACGCTATAAGACATAATAAAACTCAAGTTCAGCTCAAAATAAATAAACATCTTTTCAAAATTGGCCCTAAGCTGTAACATATTTTAATATTATCACTCATATTCCCTATTAGTTAAATCAAGAAAAAAAACCCTGCAAAATAAAGAAAGCGAAAAGCAGCGAAGCGATAAAAACAACAATACGAATTAAGAATTTGTTTGTTTCATTATCTAAAATAGAAGTTGAAGGGCTTTAATAAAATGTGTCCCTAATTATGTTACATTTTGAAGAAATGTCTAATTTTGAACCAAAATAAGTGGGTTATTGAATATAAAGCCCATTTGACCCCTTGTCGGGTGATTAATGGACCTTGTGATTAGTAGTGATGAGCCGCACTTCTCCCCCCAACACGAGATTGCATTTTTTTTTCCCCTAGCTGAATGATTATTTTTCTATTAATTTAATATGATTGCTTTTTTCTTGATTTCTTAATTATGTTTGCACATCTAGTGATGGCTTGATTAGCATTTATAATACTGCTATCACTGCATATTTTTGATCCGCACATAAAATCACCATTTATTGTCTTTCGAATGCTTAGGAAAAGCTACCAAATAATTAAAGCTCAGGATCGGGGTAAGAAAACAACAACACATTTACCTTGTTTGTGGCGCTATATAATGTAAACACATTCATTACGGTCTATTCATTATCTGAGAGCTACGGGTTTCTGGGGATGGAAAGACGCAAAGCAAATTAAAACAATGTGAAAGTGATTGAAAATAATATTTTCAGCCATATGCCAAACAGTTAATCGTCAATTATTTGAACAAGAACATTTTCTCTTTGATTTTGCCCAGCACTATATGTGAGGCTGGGAATAATCGGCGCATTATAGTACAGTTACAACCAGCACAAGCCAAAAGCATTGCACCGGGGAAGTAAAAAGAAACTGGTTTCACACTCGCGGTTTTTGGGGCAGATGTTTTTTAGCTTAAGTTTAACATTCTTTAAATTTAATATTTATTTGCAACTAGCATTTAAATGAGGCATTAAAAAAATGCAAGGATGAATATTTAAAAAAAAATTGGATTTTTCTTTTTCCAAAAATGCTATGGAGGAAATTTATCAAGATCGGTGTTTTAACGCCAGTGTTTAACGAATAGAAGATTGGAGTAACGTGTGGAAATTTTAATAATAAATGCATACTTCTCAGTTTTGGGCATCTTTGGGTGTCCGTGCAACAAAAAGTGAAACAATTTAGGCCATTTTTTTATGTGCACTGTTGTATATTTGTTGTATGATGGTAGGTCACATTCCCTTTTCCTAAGCCTTACTCACTTTTCCCTCCATATCTGAAACCACCCTAAAGGCAGCCAAACCCTTTGGCCGTAAGATGGATGACAGCCATTTTGAACCGACTCTCCCATACACAGGAGCACTTGTATGGATGACCGATCTTGTGTCCTCTATGAGAAAGCCACTGACTGACGCGTCGACCGGTGGCTTTTCTCAGGGATAACAATGCAATCGGTAGTCCAAGATAGGGCATACCTAATCGATATCACTATACTCAGGAGGTGTTCCAGAAACTTCGACCAAAGGATGGTTAAAATCAAAAGACTTTATTCCAAAAAAAATTATTAAAAACAGAATAGAAGCATAAAAAACATATGGTTCACCATTGTGACAGACGCTTACGCTAATCGATATCACTCCCTGCCATCATTTGGCAGAAGCCCCCATACATATTAGACCATCAACTGAACCCGTCAATATCGACCGGTTCAGCAAACATAAGTCTAATGGGTACGGACAATTTAAGGATATGTTCACATGGCATCATTTTAGACACTGGCATACCCTTCATTTTTTGTAGCAGAATTATTTTCAGGAAAGCGTTGAACGTGTTTTGATCTGCCACAAAGGTCTCAGATGGTAATATGCCGTTAAGTTTTAATGCAGCACTTGAGATTGGTCCAATCTGATGATGTTTCCCTCAATCTAGAAATAGTTGTGCATCCTGATCTATACCAACACGAGACTCTACGCCTTCCAATAGTTCTCTTAATTTTAATGGCTAAAAAAAGAAAAACAGGCTCAAGGAACTACAGAAAGAAAAACAAGAGAAAGAGGAAAAAAGGTTGGGAATGTTCGGCATCTTACATTTTTCTAAGCATTTTTACTAATTTTTCTAGTTGAAGCAACTGCGTGAATCAATAATGTTCAATGTTTTCACTGTCTGATCAAGTCAGTCAATTCCTGAACCTGGATGTCTAGGTGGACAACTCCTATTTAAAGGGGTTATCGGCAACTTTTTTTTCCCCTAAGAAGTAAAGCACTTAACAGCAACTAGTTGCTAATAACTACCTTCCTGTGCTGGACTGCGAAAATCTCTCCTAACGTAGCACGGTCATGGACCACTCCTGATGGAAATTCTTCTGCTCCATGTGATGTCACATTAACAGAGCAGCTCCTTCTCTTCCGCTCTGCTCTGTTGATGGGAAGTCATTGCTGACATCATGATGATTCACAGATGGCTCAGGCTAAAGTAGCGAGGAGTCGGTTAAATTGATTACATGGGTTATCGGGAACTTTTTTCCCTATGGGGCTAAGCAATTATCAGCAGGTAGATTGCTAACTACCTGCTTGTTCTGCCGTGCCTCAAGCTCTCTGAACCGTAAGAGGTCGTCGCATGACATAACTGCCCTAAAAGTGACAAGCATAGGTCCTGAGGCTGTATATGTTATTGCGTGACCCAGTTTCTGGCTCTATGAGGGTCTAGACCAGTGGTTCCCAAACTCCAGTCCTCGCGGACCCCAAGAGGTCATGTTTTCAGGATTTCCATAGTGTTACACATGTGAGAGAATTCCTGATGCCTTGATGATACTTCCATCACCTGTGAAATACTAAAACATGACCTGTTGGGGTCCGCGAGGACTGGAGTTTGGGAACCATTGGTCTAGACTGATGATGAACAACTGGTTCTGGTCATCGGAGTTAGTAATGAAATACTTGGCACTCTAGGTGAAAGAATGAGAGGTGAAATCAAAAAATAAATCTTCAATCTCAATCTAAAATATAATTCTTATGCATTATAAGTACAGGAATATATAGTGTTGACTTTTAAAATCTGTTTTCGAACAAGTAATACCTTACACTGATCACCACGTAATACCCAAGTTACCTTCCATCTCAATCACTCATAAGGTACAAATGGCTCACACGTCTTGAGAGATTTTCCCCGCTGGTCTTTCAATGCATGTTATTACAAGAAATGTACTCAATTTAGGTATCAGATTTCTTATTTTTGTATACATGTTATATAATTCTCCTGCAAAGAAGTAACTTCGGAGCAATTTTCTGCCATTATTTTGATTATGTTGTTTTTTGGACATTAAGGTAAAGCCGCGAAGAAAAGGAAAAGCATTTCCTGTGCCACAGTATGAAGTGCGATGTACTCTTTTCCTATGAATTATGAAAGAAGATCTGGACATTTTGTCATTTAGGAAGTGTTCAGTTCTGAAGTCTGCACAAGTATTGGACAGACCTCAGCCTCGTACAGTACAGTCTTCTCAGCTCTAGAGATGAGCAAATCGAATTCGTAATGTGACCGCGGCACGATGCACACCATTAACATCAATGATATTCGTGGCACCCCCATGTGGACTCATGGGGCGTAGTGAAGAACGACAGTGGGAGGAAGATAGCAAACCGAAAATACAGCAAATAGATTATAAATTAAATTACAATAAAAAATTCCAGGTTTCTGTGCTTAAGAGAAAATAAGATGTCAATTTACTGTACTCAATATCACATTTTTGGGGAAAAAAGCCTTCTTCAGGGATAGAAGACAAGTACATGCAAAGAAGGCTTTTTTTTGCCCGAAACGCGTTATTGAAGACAATAAATTTAAATCTTATTTCATCTTAGGGACTGGAGCCCTGAAATTTTTGTTGTGGTTATTTTACAATCTATTTGCTTTATTAGTGAAAACACCCCAAATCCCTTGGCCTGAAGGAGGTTTCCTGAAAAGTATGTGCAGCTGGTCATTTCTAAACTGTGCTGAGAACCTCCGCGACACCTGGGTTAGTCAATACTGTTGTTTGTACTTTGCTATTCTGTTGGCGCTCTGCATTTTTTTCAGCTATTTTGACATTATTGGCAATATAGGGAAGACAGAAGTATGGGGCGGAGGACCTCGGCAGCAGGAGAGGTATGGGGAGTGCTGACGAGAAGTGAGTTTAAGATGCTTTTTTTCAATCCCCTTCCTGGCAGTTTTGATTTACATCAAATTTATTCAATGTAAAAACTAATTTCCTGGCCGATTTCGAGAGAATCGGACAATTTGAAATTTCAGCAGATTTGCTGATTCTTACTCAACTTACTCATGCAATGCGTGTGTATTTTGTAAAAATCCACTGATTGAAGTGGCTAACATTCCTTATCTTGTTACAATGGCACTTTGTGGGTTGGGAAATATTGGGCAGCCAAAGAGCAGTTGGTACGTGAAATTTATGTTTAGAACAGGCAAACATAAGGATCTAAGCGCTTACGACAAGGATCACATCGTGATCGTCAGATCACTGGATCAAAGCATCTTCAAAATGTCAAGTCTTATGAGGTTTTCCCAACACTCAGTTATTTGTACCTGACAAAAGGCAAGTCACGTAATGAGCCCACAAACCTTACTGATGCACATTCGAAGTGAATGATAGCCCATGTGGTCCGATACCACTGAAGAGCACAGAAGAGCTGTGGATGTACAAATTGTTCAAAAAAGTTCACAGTGATCATCACAACTTGTTGTGTATAAGGCTGTATGGGGAATGCAATGCTGACCCCCGGTTCACAGCCAAAATAGCTTACAATGGGAACATAATATACCTCAGAACTGAAGCAAGATGGCCTGGTATGAAAAATTGTATTTTGGTGTGCATCATGTGGATGGCTGGGTGCATCTGTGCTACCTAAGGAACATGCAAGTGTCTTCTTTAGGCTGGAGTCACACACAAAGTATAAAAATATGGTCTGTTTTCTACGGACGAGAATCGCAGAAATGTTCCCTGAACAGTGATCCGTATGTCATCTGTTTGCAATGCGAAGATTTTCTCGCATCTAAGCATCCATGTAACATTTGTATGGCACCCGTACAGCAAGATTTTCTCGCCGGCTTGCAAAATGGACATATAATGGATCCATGGCCTCAAATATTCGTGAAAACATATATACAGTCTATATATAAATATATATATATATATATATATATATATGTCAGTGAGACACATATATATATATATACATATTTATATTCCATACAGAGGTAGATAACAGAATAGCCAATAATTCAATTGTTGGCTTCTGTAAAATCATTACAGAACCCGACAGGATATGAGACATGGTTTACATACAGTAAGCCATTGCATATCAGTTACATTTATATATGTCCCTCACTAATAATGTTAGTAGTGTATGTGTGTAAATCTTTGGAGCTGTAGGTGTTAAATTAAAGGATTAAATCATGGAAAAAACTTGCCTGGGCTCCAGTGTAATTTTCTCTGCCAGAGAAGGCAAGCCAGTGACTGAGGGCAGAAATGAATAGCCTAGAGAGGGTCCATTGTTTTTCGGCCCCCCCTGGCTTAAAAAAAATCTGCCCCAGCCACCCCAGAAAAGGCGCATCTGTAAGATGTGCCAATTCTGGCACTTACCCTCTCTCTTCCCATTGCCCTGTAAGCGGGTGGCATATGGGGTAATATGGGGTTAATGTCACCTTGCTATTGTAAGGTGACATTAAACCTGGTTAATAATGGAGAGGTGTCAATAAGACACCTTTCCATTATTAATCCACTAGTCTGAAAGGGTTAAAAAACACAGATATTAAGAATAAGGAGTTTTATTGAAATAAACACATTTTTTTCCATCTTTATTTTACTCCCAATCCAATTGAAGCCCTTGTTCTCCTGTAAAAAAGCCAAAATAAAAAAGCAACAATATCCCATGCCTGTCTGTCGTACAGTCATGTCCCCCGCTGCAATCCATCTCAAGGGGTTAAATAGTTTACAACCGGGAGCGGTGCTAATGCAACCGGCCAGGCTGTAAACCACAGAGGAATGAAGGAAAAGCTGCCTGCGCAGCCTCCCCACCTGACCGGAGATGAACTGGTTAGCGTTGGAATGTTTCTGAACATTTTCCCATGCTGTCAGTTCACTGCGCAGTCTCAGTGACATCAGTGGTAGTCACTAGTCATTTAACTAGCTAATCGGTGCTCCTTGAGACCTCTATGGCTGTTGATGGCAGATTGCTATGAGCGCCACCCTGTGGTCGGCATTCATAACAATGCTGTAATTCAACTACATAGAGGTGGTCTATGCATGACCTCTACGTAGCAGAGGCGATCGCGCTATGGCAACTTCTAGCCTCCTATGGAGACTATTGAAGCATGCCAAAAGTAAAAAACAATGTGTTTAAAAATTAAAAAACATAAAAGTTTAAATCATCCCCCATTCGCCCCAATCAAGGTAAAACAATAAAAAAAAAACCTACACATATTTGGTATCGCCGCGTTCAGAGTCGTTTGATCTATCAATAAAAACAGGATTAACCTGATCATTAAATGGCATAGCGAGAAAAAAATCAAAACGCCAGCATTACATTTTTTTGGTCGCTGCGACATTGCATTAAAATGCAATAGCGGGCGATCAAAAGAACGTATCTGCACAAAAGTGGTATAATTAAAAACATCAGCTCGGCACACAAAAAATAAGCCCCCACCCAACCCAAGATCATGAAAAATGGATACTCTACGGGTCTCGGAAAATGGTGCAATTTTTTTTTTAACCAAACTTTGGAATTTTTTTTCACTACTTACATGAAAGAGAACCTAGACAAGTTTGATGTCTATAAACTCGTAATGACCTGAAGAATCATAATGGCAGGTCAGTTTTAGCATTTAGTGAACCTAGCAAAAAAGCCAAACAAAAAACAAGTGTGGAATTGCACTTTTTTTGCAATTTCACCGCACTTGGAATTTTTTTCCCGTTTTCAAGTACACTACATGGTAAAACCAATCGTGTTGTTCAAAAGTACAACTTGTCCTGCAAAAAATAAGTCCTCACATGGCCATATTGGCTCTGGGAAGAAAGGGAGCGAAAAACGAAAACAAAAAAAGCTCCGGTCATGAAGGGGTTAAAGTATCTGTCATGGGTTTACCGCAACAGAGAGGAGCCAAAAGACCGCAGCTTTGATTGCTCCTACTCCTGCGCTGAGAAGAAGCACTTCCCCTTTGTTTTAATGGTGTTTATTTTGCTTGGCAGAACAGGGGGTTAATCGGCCATGTTGGAAACTCTGAGTTGTCAGCTGAGCTTGGTTAGCCACTCCCATCCCCTTTATAATCTGAGTCCTTATTCAAACACATCGTCAGAGCTAGCTTATGCTGCATGGCTTGGTGGAGAGGTATTTTGGTGGTTATATGAGGAGTTTGGAGGAGTTATCTGTGACTGTTGCGTGGTTTGTAAGTGTGATAATTCCCTTCCCTCTCCTTACTTTGGTTTTTCTCTGTCCTCCACTCCCCGATGCATTGCTCTGTTATATGTGAGTGAATATTTGTATGCCTGGTATTTTCAGTTACACTTGTTCGTGTTGCCTTGCTCGTCGGATTGGTGTACTGCGGTGCACAGCAGTTCCCCTCTTCCCTGGGTGGGGAAGAGAACAGATGGAAGGCTGATTCAGGAGATAAGGCAAAGGTGGCAGCCCCGGTATCTTCACCTTCAGAAGTATCCCGGGAATAGGGTGAGTTTGGGTGACCCCTAGTGTTAGGGACAGGGAAGGAGCCTCTGGTCACGGGTCACCCAACAGATAGGTCGTGACAGTATCTATGTCAACTTGTCACTCTCCACAATGAAAAATGTGGCCCCTTAGATTACTTAAGGAAGACGTGACACCAAGATGTGCTATGGGAAAAAGGTAACCCATCAGAAGCAAAATGGTGCTCTTGGCAATATTTTGCTGGGAGACATTGGCATGATGTGAATGTTTCTTTAATACGTACCACCTACCTAAACATTATACAGCCCTTCATAGGAAAGATATTCCCTAGTGGCATTGGCCTCTTACAGTAGAATAATGCGCCTTGCCACAGTGCAAATTCCCATATGTCTTTGAAAAATACTTTCGAAAAAAAAAACAACTAATCCAGGGGAGACCAACAATGCAATTTGTAGGACTAAAAGGACTTGCTGCTAAAACCTTGGAGTCAGAAACCACAGGACAGTTTCAAAAATCTTGAGGAGTTTGTGTTCTGAGGGTCCAGACCAGTCTTGGTAGCACAGTGGAATAAATTCATGGAATCTTACGTAGCTTGAAATCCGCATCCTGCCGCACTGTTAGAGAAGGCTTCCTCTTTATCGCTCCCTATGGTTGCCCTGCCTTTTCAGACTTTCTCTTGTGTCTAAACACAACCCTTACAATCTCACCAGATGTCAGTGTTTGGAGAGCTACTCCCACTAGCGAAAAGGCAAAAGGATCTTAATGTACAGATTGCTAAACCCCCAGTGAGAAATAGAGTCTTAGGCTATGTGTACACGGTGCGTAATCTGCTTTGGAATTTTCTGCGCAGATTTCACTAAATCTGCAGGTCAAATGACCTGCATATTTCCTGCATATTTAGTGCTCTTTTGGTGCGCTTTCACTGCATGTTTTGTGCTGTTTTCCACCTGCGGATTTCTAGAATGGAGCAAGTGGAAAACTGCACCAAAAGCGCACAAAAGAAGTGACATGCTGCTTTTTTCATTCTGCACCAAATCCGCGCAGAAAAAAAAGCAGCATGTGCACAGCGGATTTTGTTTCACATAGGCTACAATGGTGCTGTACATCACATGCAGTTCTGCTGCGTATACGCAGGACCAAATCTGCTGCGTATATGCAGCAGAAACGCACCGTGTGCACATAGTCTTAGCAGGTAATTGCCGCATATACACCGAAGAAAATAAGTCTTAATAAGGAGAAGCCTGGAAAGTCGCTTTAACTTCTTTTACCTAAATCAAGAGAACAAGAGACGCCAGGTCATTTGTACATGGACATACTGCAAGTTAGAAATGTAGATTAAATGCAATCATAATATTTCATCTTTTTTTTTACCAAAGAAAATTTACTTTTACAGAAACCAGTAAAAAAAGAAAAACACACACACACAAATATGCAGCCTATATCTAATCTAGAAATAATAGGCTAAGCTATGTTATGGCTTCCTGAATGTGGCAGCGCAAAAATGAACAAAAAAAAAATGCATTCATATCTTCGTTTAAGTATATATATTTTTTAATCTGTCCCATTTTTGAATTTTTAGATTCGACTTGTTAGAATCTTGTTCAAGCTTCTAAACAGAGTTTAGAGATATTTACAAAAATAACCAATAGACAAGATCTGACTGATTGACCTCTGTAGGAGAGTATTCTAAGCATGCTCTGTGATCTGTGCAGAGGTCACTGTGCAGGGAGGAGAGGGAGGTGAGCTATGACCATCACCAATTGTGAATGGTAGAGCATGTGTTGACTTTATATATACAGGTATTACCTGTTATTGTAATCCTGTCTGCGATGATAACTAGATGACTGCTAAAATATTATCTCTATTAAATTCAAACTCAGCAGATTCGCTCAAATTAAGCAGGGGAATTTAATTTTTCATTTAATTCAAGCATAAAAAAATGTAGGATTAAAAAATAGATGTGTAGAATGCTCACTTCTCTCTGGCCTTCATCTGTCCTACCTCCTAGCTCCTTCCTTCTACGGTCACCTTTCAGAGCTCTTTGGTACCTTTAGGGTGTGTTCACACGTCAACACACGTCAGCGGATTTGGTCCTGCGGATCCGCAGCAGAATCTCCTGCAGTGTACAGTACCATTCTATCCAATGAAAAACAAAAAACGCTGTGCACATGCTGCGGATTTTCCTGCGCGGATTTTCTGCGGATTTGAATCCGCAGCATGTCAATTCTTTGTGCGGATTCCGCAGCGTGTTACACCTGCTCCATTATAGGAATCCGCAGGTGTAAAAACGCAGGGGAAATCCGGACAACATCTGCACAAAATCCGCAGGTAAAACACAGGTCATTTTACCTGCGGATTTAGCAAAATCCGCAGGGTAATACGCACCGTGTGCACATACCCTTAGGATTGACTAGACCTTGTCAGTGACATGCATCACCCAATGATGTAATGCTATGACAAGTTTTTGTCGAAGACGTAAAACTTTGACTCAAGCACTGGATAGAGAGCTGGGAGCAAGGATAGGTGAGGACCAGGCACAGGTATTATATTTATTTATTTTTTTACTCCTTGCCGGCCCTAAAACAAATCTAGCAAAATGGCGGTTGACTGGACACCATGGATAGATTGGATTTCTTTTGTCAAATTGAGTTTTTATTCAAACTGAGTCGCTCAACTCTAAACTGTACAGAACAAAAAGTATCAGTCTATTAGGAGGCTCAGCGGTCAGTGATAACTGCAAGATTTCAGGGTTTTCTTTTACTATTAACAGTAATAGGGGGGAAAAAAAATGAAGAAAACTGTGTCTATTATTACATATAGCATTTAAAGCCATTGTTCCATAAGCAGATTATTTTCCAAAAATAAAATTGATCCAACTGGGAGGGCAGACACCAAGGAAAGCAAATGTGTGTCACTGCGCAGCAACTGTGATGTATGGCCGGTTATTTTCCAATATATCATGATTTCCTATATTCTGTTTCAGGCAAAGTTCTTTCCTTTACTTTGCACATCATTCATTTCTGTGGATGCAGACAAAGCGAAATTTGGAAGCGCAAATAAGGAGATAATTAATAGATCAGCGATACATATAAGTTATAGCCGGATGCAATTTAATTAAGGGAGAACGTGACGAGATGAATTTAGAATGAGTAAAAGCAATGAGAACGTTACCTATGTAACTTATGCTAAGTTATTGGGGGGGTTTTTTCAGTTTATATCGCTACGCCGACTTGTATGATTTATTGTATAATGTAAAATTCATTGGGAAGTGCAAAATTCCCATTCTTCAAAGAATTTACTGTTCTGTCCTCCAGCAATTTGAAATCCCAGCGCAAGGTGCGGTAATATGATTTGTAACTTAATAAGGAACCCAAGCAGAGCAAAGTTGCGTGTCATTCAAAGCCAAACTTTTCAAAGTATTGGCAAGATCAAGGATGAGAAAGAGAAGAAAAAAAGGTTCTCAGCGCGGGAATAAAGTAAAGATTCTTAAAAATGATACAGACGCAATGAAGCAAATACAACGAATGAAAAGCAACAATATCAAATCACTTGGCTGTAAACAGAATGAGAGAACATTCGTAGCAGGGGCATGGAGTCTGCTTACTAGAGAGCGTTGTATATGTGCGCAGACTTGGGTTTAAGACACGGAGTTACTTACAGATCTTCAGATACAGTGACATCAGTAAAAGCGTTGTTATTCCGAAAAAGAAAACATTGGGAACTCTCGATATGAAGAAACTTGAAAGTGATAGAAAGTCTGACTCAAAAGGCAGGTGCAGACGAGTGTATTTGGTGTCCGAGTGCGATCCGACAAAACGTCAGATCGTACTCGGACCAATGTTAGTTTATAGGGCTTTGTACATGTCGGATTTTGTTTCTCAGAAAGGGACTATCAAAGGAGAAAAATCTCTGCATGTTCCGAGTTCAATCCGATACTCAGGTGGCACTTGGCCATGCAAGTCAATGGAAAACATCGGACTGCACTCGGATGGCATCTGGGTGCAGTCCAATTTTAATGGACTGACATAGTGGAGAAGATGGAGACATTTTTTTTCTCCATTTACTCCTCATCCGAGAGAATTAGATCACACTATGATCTTACAAATGCAGATGAAAAACTTCCCAAAAATACTGACGTGTGTAAAAGACGTCAATACCTCTGGTAGATCCAAGGAACCCCATCCCATAATGGACCCATTTATGATCCGACAACTACTAGCGAATGCTGCTCCAAGTATAGTTTACCGGACGAGATCAGTTTGTGATTCATGATCTGTGAAGATTTGACTTATCTATAGAAGCAACACTGCACATAGTACTACTAGTTGCAGGATAATTAACACAGATATAGAAAATAAATTACAGGGTGACTCATAGAAACTGCAAGGCTGAACCAAAAAGACCCGTGAGGTGGAGCACCAGCTTTTGTGTGTTACATCTCCTCCAGAACACGTACTTCCGATGTCATCTATTGATTCGGCAGGTGGCGCAGGTGATGGAGGAGACACCAGGATCATATGCTATGGGCAGTAAAGGGTCTGACCAGCCAGAGACTGGGGTGGCAGGGAACTGTAATGCCATCAAGTCTGGCAGTATGGATGTGTGTCTGCTGTCTATCTGGAGTAATCAGCTCCCAGCTTTGACCATTAGAACAGCACTAAACCCTACTAAACTCTAAGCTTACTGCTGCGAGTAGTCAGATATCATGTTTCTTGCTCTGGTTCACTTCAGTTCTCAGCTCCTGTTACTCTAGTCATTATTCTGTTTCAGTCCAGAACTCATTTACTGACCATTCTTCTGCCTGAAGATTTCATCACTGTTCATACCTTCTGATACTGACCGGGCTTGTTTGACGATCCTTGCCTCAGGCTCGCTCCTCCGGCCAGCATGCACTGTATGGAAGCAACCCAGGGAACTCCGATGTAAGTCCAGATCCTTGTATAGGGGCTTAAAGGCTAAAGACTGGAGTTTCCTCCGAGACCTGCCAGACAGAGTGGCTGGCGCCAAGTCTGTCCGAGGTAGTCCTTTTGAGCTAATAACCACTGACAGACTTAATGCTGTGATTGAGGAAACTTTCGACCATTGAGATCACTGACCATTTGCCTTTATCAGGACCTATGGATAGGAGTCAAACTCCTTAAGAGATTTCGAAGCATGAAGAACCACTGTAGTGGAAAAAATGTTTTTCTGCCCTTAATACCTCACAACAAGAGCTATTTCTTTTCTAGATCCATATTTATTGTTCCACTTGGGAATGGGAGCAGGAGAAGATCCCAGTGGATATGGTCTCATTAGGAGCCATATTGGTATCTAGAGAACCTGTAATTTCATGAAAAGTATTTTAGACCAGATACAAGAAGTATAGTGGAGAAATATTCTGTATTTAGGCAAAACTATGCTAAGGCGTGATGTATGATGGTACTGACGGTATTGTTTGATGATTTTTGAAGAGACTCTAGGTCTTACACTAGGCATAACACAGTGTATGAGTTTACATGGAGAGATATTTTAATGGGTGCAAAAGAAAGAGATTTGTGAATAGTAGTTCATATATAGACTGGGATTCTGGGTCTTGACAGAATGGCCAGTTGTTGTATATAGATCGATCGATTTCCTTAATCACCTTTTTTTGTTCTTGCTTTAAAGAAGTAATGGATTCATAACAACACCTATATCTACAATACACCTACAGTTGTGGCCAAAAGTATTGGCACCCCTGCAATTTTGTCAGATAATACTCAGTTTCATCCTGAAAATTATTGCAAACACAAATTCTTTGTTATTATTATCTTCATTTAATTTGTCTTAAATGAAAAAACGCAAAAAGAATTGTCCTAAAGCCAAATTGGATATAATTCCACACCAAACATAAAAAAGAGGGTGGACAAAAGTATTGGCACTGTTCGAAAAATCATCTGATGCTTCTCTAATTTGTGTAATTAACAGCACCTGTAACTTACCTGTGGTACCTAACAGGTGCTGGCAATAACTAAATCACACTTGCAGCCAGTTGACACGGATTAAAGTTGACTCAACCTCTGTCCCGTGTCCTTGTGTGTACCACATTGAGCATGGAGAAAAGAAAGAAGACCAAAGAACTGTCTGAGGACTTGAGAAACCAAATTGTGAGGAAGCATGAGCAATCTAAGGCTACAAGTCCATCTCCAAAGACCTGAATGTTCCTGTGTCTACCGTGCGCAGTGTCATCAAGAAGTTTAAAGCCCATGGCACTGTGGCTAACCTCCCTAGATGTGGATGGAAAAGAAAAATTGACAAGAGATTTCAACTCAAGATTGTGCGGATGCTGGATAAAGAACCTCGACTAACATCCAAACAAGTTCAAGCAGCCCTGTAGTCCGAGGGTACAACAGTGTCAACCCGTACTATCCGTCGGCGTCTGAATGAAAAGGGACTGTATGGTAGGAGACCCAGGAAGACCCCACTTCTTACCCCAAGACATAAAAAAGCCAGGCTGGAGTTTGCCAAAACTTACCTGAAAAAGCCTAAAACGTTTTGGAAGAATGTTCACTGGTCAGATGAGAGAAAAGTAGAGCTTTTTGGGCAAAGGCATCAACATAGAGTTTACAGGAGAAAAAAAGAGGCATTCAAAGAAAAGAACACGGTCCCTACAGTCAAACATGGTGGAGGTTCCATGATGTTTTGGGGTTGCTTTGCTGCCTCTGGCACTGGACTGCTTGACCGTGTGCATGGCATTATGAAGTCTGAAGACTACCAACAAATTTTGCAGCATAATGTAGGGTCCAGTGTGAGAAAGCTGGGTCTCCCTCAGAGGTCATGGGTCTTCCAGCAGGACAATGACCCAAAACACACTTCAAAAAGCACTAGAAAATGGTTTGAGAGAAAACACTGGAGACTTCTAAGGTGGCCAGCAATGAGTCCAGACCTGAATCCCATAGAACACCTGTGGAGAGATCTAAAAATGGCAGTTTGGAGAAGGCACCCTTCAAATATCAGGGACCTGGAGCAGTTTGCCAAAGAAGAATGGTCTAAAATTCCAGCAGAGCATTGTAAGAAACTTATTGATGGTTACCGGAAGGGGTTGGTCGCAGTTATTTTAGCTAAAAGGTTGTGCAACCAAGTATTAGGCTGAGGGTGCCAATACTTTTGTCTGGCCCATTTTTGGAGTTTTGTGTAAAATGATCAATGTTTTGCTTTTTGCTTCATTCTCTTTTGTGTTTTTTTCATTTAAGACAAATTAAATGAAGATAATAATACCAAAGAATTTGTGTTTGCAATCATTTTCAGGAAGAAACTGAGTATTATCTGACAAAATTGCAGGGGTGTCAATACTTTTGGCCACAACTGTACGATAAGATATCACTTTTATGTGACGTTGGATGAGCCGGATAATGGCAAAGGCCATTACGTTGTTAATGGAAAAAACTTGTAAATGTGGAAACAGCAGTTTAAGTATACACTGTATATCTACCTCTGGTGACTATTTACCCAGTGCATCTAGCTGGTAGCACAGTAAGCCGCAGCTAGAAGTACAGATTGACATCCTAACCCTGTGTACACAGCTCGGAGTACAGTTCATCTGCATGGAGGGTCAAGCTGTAGTTTAAATTCTATTCTCCTCGCTGCTGGCGGAAATCCACAGTAGAGAAGATGGTCCGCGAGCTCAACAGAGGCGTCCGGAGATAAATGCTTCTATTTTACTCAATTCCTCCTATGGGACTCGCAAAAGAGTTTTTTTATGATTAATATTTAAAAAAGTAATAAGTTAAAAACAAAAGGATTTGTTTCTACAAAAACAAAATGATAACGTTACCATCTAAAATAAAATAAGAGTCGATGAAAAGAATGACTGTATGTTTATGATGTGAGATGGTGACATGAGAAGAGGCCGGGGATTGCTATATTTTCCCCGAGATCCCACTAATATCCATACTAGGTTCAAGGACATATGTAAAAGTACAAAGTTTGGATGTACCTGTTTATGGAATGTGCACATTGTAGATTCAGACTCAAGCAATTTTCCGTATTTATTGACCATCATGTCTTAAATAGGGGTGGCCATATCATTGGTGAAACCTGTACGGCCGCACAGAGGCCCAAGAGGTAAAGGGGCCCATTTCTACCTCCAAAACATCCCACGGAGATATAAAGATGTCATCAGAGAAAAAGGAGAGTACCTTGAGGAATCTATGGTTTAACACACATTTTGGTTTATTTCACAAGTTACTACACTCCTTGTTTCCTTTAAGGTTTTGCTGCTTTCAGTCTGAATTTACAATGTGCACATTTCAAAAAGACAAGAAAAATGGTTTCATGAATAGGTGACTGCAAAGTTTTGACTGGTACTCTATGTCATTCAGCAAAAGCTTGGTGAAAGATAAGAAATCCTGGAAAGCTGGATATACGTAGAAAAGTATAGTTTGCTATGGACTTTTGGGGAACATTTCTCCTTGTGGAGAGTGCCATGCCACCATAAGGATGACGCAATGCTCCTCTGGGAAATTAAATGTGCAAATACCCTCTTCAAAGACGCAGAGTACTTCAACTGTAGCACCACCTATTGGATGTAGCAATCCTAAAAGTCAATATCGACCATTTAACAATATTGACTTTTAGAATTGCTTACTGGAATTCCTGCCATTCACTTCCTGGAATGGTTTTCTTTCTAGTCCTTAGTTTATTCAGGTGGATTGCTGATTCGGTACTGGTTTTAGAAACATATGTAGAGGAAAACTGAAGAGGCAGAAGGTATCTGTCCAACTGAGGACTGCCACTTGGTGCTATTGATGGGATGTAACACATAGCTCCCAATCATCCCAGATTCAGCAAGACTGTCCTGATTTGAAGGGGCAGTCCCGATGACCCAGCATGTCAGCACTTTGTCCCGACTTCCACTCACTCTCTGCTCTCCAGTCTTCATCGCTCCGTAGCTCCTCGTCCTCAAAGGGAGATGGACTGGCATATCTGCTCTGCATTCACTTACATTAATTAAATAAATAATTCTCTTCTTTTCTTGTGATTTAGTCTCCCCGGAATTGAACCTACAACCTCTATCAAGGCAAGCAGCAGCTAAAACTATGAGCCACAGCCTGCAATAATCGGCACAGGAGAATTTTGTATACTTGAAGCTGCATTGAGGACATTCAATCCACAGGCAGATTGTATTAGTATATAGAGATACATCTGTACATGGCAGTGTATTTCTATTTACCTGTATTCTATTGTGAAAATAAGTCATATTTATTTTTCCTATAAGGTTACGAAAAAATAATGAAAACCTATGGCAAAATTGCTATTTTCTACGCACGCTGCATGGTTTGTCCTTTTTTTCTGGTGTATAAAGTTGGGAGGCATGGGTAAGGGCCCCGTAGCGACGCACCAGCAATCCCGATCGCTGGTGTGTCGCTACATGATCACTGGTGAGCTGCCAAACAGGCAGCTTCACCAGCGATCAGCACCAGTGACAGGAGGGTAACAAGCGACGCACATCGCTTAGTTACCCACTGTGTACCTTAGTTACCAGCGCGCTGGTGCAGGGAGCTGGTAACCAAGGTACACATCGGGATTCTAAGCGGCGCGTGGCACTTAGAAACCCGATGTGTACCTTGGTTACCAGCTCCCTGCAAAAGTGCGCTCGTAACTAAGGTACACATCGGGTTTCTAAGCGCTGCGCGCTGCTTAGAAACCTGACGTTTACCTTAGTTACCAGCGCGTTGATTGCTGGTCTCCCGCAGTGATGCGTGCTGGCCAGTGGGAGACCAGCGATCAAAAAAATGTCCTGGCCATTCCAGGACGATCAGCGATAACCGGCAGGTCGCTGGTCAGTGTCACACACAGCGATCTCGCTGGTGAGATCGCTGTTGCGTCACAAAACTTGTGACTCAGCAGCGATCTCGCTACCGAGATCGCTATGTGTGACGGGGGCTTAACACACAACTTATAGTTTCTTTTTCGCATGGTTGTTAGTATGCCGCCTGTATAGCTAGAGAATCTGATGCGTAGTTAGTGTTCAGCCAGACAGGGGTTATTTTGTGTTTTGTGCCAGGATGTAAAGACCTTGCATTAGTTTTATACACCAATCATAAAGAACGCTCTTTATTTTCTCTTTCTCTTCCATTTTAATTGAACTTCTGTGTCAGTGGCTCTGACTGCATTTGTTCCAATTTGACGACCGCTATGCGGCTAATCTTCCACAATGCTTATGTTGCTTTAATCATTTCTGAGAGCAAGGATTTAACCTTGGAGATTCGCAAACATGTTCACCAGCGGAATACAGATCACCATTTACTACGGATGAATTCTGGAACTACGTGCTACGTAAAACAGTATATGAGTTTGATTTTCCATTACTCTACTCCCGCAAGCAGTGATTCTAAACACGGAAGTCTGTACGGTATATTAGAAAAGTTCTTCGCACACTAAACTGTATTATACCAGATTAGGTTCGCCCAAAAATAATTACCTAAATTCTGGCATAATGGCATTAAATATGCTTGGTTTTTACATAAATGCAAAAATAAAAAATAATTTGTAAATGGAATAGGTTGCAATGTGGGTTTTGAATGACTATGGCCCTTGTGCAACACAGACAAAAGCGCTATGTTTGGAAACACAGCCCTATACTATGAGCAGTCATTGTGTTCCAATAGATTCCCTTTAATATCTAAGCAATGTTTTCTGGTCAATGTGTGAAAAAAAATTCACCTTTAAAGGGTTGTAAAGAGGAATTGCTCCAGTAGGCTGGTTCATCTGATTTCCGGGGACATTTGGATAAGTGACCTTAAAAAATGGAGAAGAATTAGATGTACTATAGTAGAACTTTCAAGACATAACCAAAAAGTCCCCAGACTGGTACCTTACCGTGCTCTCTTGCTGACCCTGGTTCTCTGATGACACTGAACTCCTTCTCATCTTCTGCAAATCTTCAGTTTCTTTAATTCCTGCGGTAGAATGCATTATATAAAGGATTGGTGACTTCACTTTGATTTGAGGGCATCACTGCTATCAAGAGATGGTAGTTTGCGAACACGGTGTCATTATTTCATTCCCGGTGGGATTAAGGAGTTTGAAGGAGTCAAATCAAACCCTTTACAAGTCGACATCAAGACTGAAAATCTGGAGCTATGTTTCAGAATCCTTCTTTAATCAACCTATGTCAAATTATTAATCTATGCGCCCAGGATCCATGCAGAAATCCACAATGATTCATTATAGGAGCTAATGACGGATAATGTTATACAAGTGGTGCAGCTCTCAGCTTCATGCCTCTGCGGTCCACCTCCTAATTCTCACTTTACACGTTGATAAATATGATTTCTTACTTCGCTTCTGCATTTTGCTAAGTGTAGACTTTGGTTTGTGGTCAATCAATAATTAAGAAGCCTGTAGTCTGTTTTTATGTGTATATCCGTTGATAGATTGCTCGAGCAATACACTGGGGCAGGAGGATCAATGTACAGAAAAGGGCACGCGGCGTTTATTTTACTGTGTTGATCCATTTTCTGTCCTCTTCACCGTGATGAACATAAATTGCTAGCCAACATTTATGCCCGCTGACACAAAGCAGTTTTTTATTTTTATTTTTTTTTTTAGAAAAACAGCTCTTCGTATTGTATGCTGCTTATAAATAATCTAAGATATTCTTCTGACTGCATTAAAATGAGAATATCTTAGAGAGAGCAACACACACTGGTGCAACTGTTAGATATAATGTCATTTTATATAATAAATTATTATGTTCATAGGTACTATGTTACTAAATACCCTCTATGAAAAAAAGTATAGAGACCCTTGCACGTTACACTTACAGAAGCTTTTGTGACATCCCGTTCTAAATCCATAGGTATTAATGTGGAGTTAGTTCTTAGCAGCTATAACAGCTTCCATACTTTTGGGAAAGTATTTTGCCCATTCATCCAGAAGAGCATTTGTGAGGTTAGTGTCACGGGTGTGTCAGACCGTCGCACTGCATCTGACTGCAGAAGGTCTCAGCAGTTTGCTTTGCAGACTTCTTCCTGGTCCTTCTGACTCTAGGACCCAGTGGCAACCTTCCTTCTACTCTAATGGACACACCTGGACTCGGATGTTTAAAACGCCCAGTTTCCTGCTGGGAGTGGCCGGTGATATTTTTATTTCTAATTCCCTGTTGAGGCTTGGAGCTATAGCAGTCGGCTATCTTCCTCTTTTTTGTTTGGAGGACGTCATTGTTTCTCTCTGAGTCTACAAAAGCTAAGTGTTCCCTTGTTTGTATATCCCTTCTGTCTTTAGTAGTAGTGGGGATTGACTAGTGCTACCCCATCCTTCCCTATGCAGGGCTAATCGCCAGGGTCAGGCAGTGGTTAGGTATCCTGCTCGTCGATAGGTGCGGACTCTATATAGGGTAGACAAGGTGATGTTAGATCTGCCTAGGGAGTCTCCACTGTTATGATTTGGTCACCAAGGAGGAAAGCAAGACCAAGTTAAGCCACAGAAATCCAGAGAGGTTAGTAACTAAGCGGATTGCAGACCCCTGATCCTATCCACACAACTAGCAGTAGCCTTGGAGCGTACCTAGATGATCCTAGACGCCTTGACACAGCTGGAGAACTAAATAAGCCTAAAGCAAGAAAGGGGAAATCTAAACTGTCCCAGTGCAGACCCCAAAGGAATAGATAGCCCCCAAACATATATTGTCAGTGAGACAAGATGAAAACACAAACGCAGGTAGGAAAATAGACTGAGCAAACGATGGGGCCCATACTAACTAGACAGGACAGGAAAGGAAAGACTCTGTCTGCAATCACGCAAAAAACCCTGCAAAAAATGCCCAACACGTCTGATAGAAAAATACTTAAGTCACTAGACTTCGCCCACTATATCAGCACTCTGGTATATTCTGAAAGCAGCGCAAAAAGAGGCCAATCTAATACGGGACAAAAACAAACTGGCACAAACAGTAACATAAGGATGGAAATTCTGCACAGCCCCAGCCGTGGCTGGCTGACCACACAAAACTGAAATAGACAAAACCAAATCAAATGTGAACAATAGAAAAGAACACTTAGCTTGACCATGCAGGGACTGAGCAGGAAACTAAGACCTCAGGAGGCAGGAAAAAATCACCAGCAGTGATAGAGGGAGTCGGCTGTCTTAAATCCAATCAGAAGCTCCAGATCTCCAGTCATCCTCCTCATTATCAGGTGGCAGGCCTCTGTTAATTAGATCAGCTCCATTACCTCCAGTAACCACCAGAGGGAGCCCAGGAAGTGAACTCGCGACCCCTCTATCAATATAGCCAGCTACACTACCTTCACTAGTAACTAGAGGTAGGCCAGAAAGCGAATTCACAATAGTACCCACCCTTGAGGGGTCACCGAACCCTCATCCATGCCACCAGGCCGATCAGGATGGGCCCGTTGAAAAGCATAAACCAATCTATCGGCATGAATGTTAGAAGCAGAGACCCAAGAATTATCCTCCTGGCAATAACCCTTCCATTTGACCAAGTACTGGAGTCTCCGTCTAGCCAAACGAAAATCCAGTATTTTCTCTACCTCATATTCCACATTGCCTTTAACCAATACAGGGTCAGGAGGTGCCGCCATAGGAACTACTGGCTCCACAAACCTCTTCAACAGAGATTTATGAAACACGTTATGGATCTTAAACGTAACTGGAAGAGCCAATCGAAAAGAAAGATGATTAAGAATCTCCAAAATCTTATAAGGGCCAATGAATCTTGGCTTGAACTTTGGAGACGCAACCTTCATAGGAATATTCTTTGACGACAACCAAACCATATCACCCACTTTAAACCGGGGACCAATGGTCCTATGCCGGTTGGAAAACCGTTGGGCTTTTTCCTGAGAGAGGGACAACTTATCCACCACTTGGTCCCAAATCTGAAGCATTCTCTCTACCACAGTGTCCACACTTGGGCAGGTTGAAGATTCCACTTGCCCTCAAAAAAATCGAGGATGAAACCCAAAGTTACAGAAAAAGGGTGACATTAAAATGGCAGAACTAGCTCTATTGTTTAGCACGAATTCGGCCAAGGGCAAAAATGAGACCCAGTCATCCTGATCAGCAGATATAAAACATCTCAAATAGGACTCCAAAGTCTGGTTTGTTCTCTCAGTCTGCCCATTGGTCTGGGGATGAAACGCGGAGGAGAAAGATAACTGAATTCCCAGTTTGGAACAAAAAGTTCTTCAAAATCTGGAAACAAACTGGACTCCTCTGTCCGACACAATGTTCTCAGGAATCCCATGCAACCGAACCACCTGTTGTAAAAACAAGGGCACCAACTCTGAAGAAGATGGCAACTTTGGGAGTGGTACAAGATGGATCATCTTAGAAAATCTATCACAAATCACCCAGATAACAGTCATTCTCTGAGAGACAGGAAGATCAGAAATAAAATCCATTGAGATATGGGTCCATGGCCTCTTGGGCACCGGCAGGGGCATCAACAACCTACTAGAACGAGAACAGGGTTTAGACCGAGAACAAGTCCCACAGGACTGCACAAAATTCCTGACATCACGAGATAAGGTGGGCCACCAAAAAGACCGACTCACCAAATCTCTGGTACCAAAAATACCTGGATGACCAGCCAACGCGGAGCAATGAATTTCAGACATTACTCTTTTCCTCCACTGGTCAGGAACATACAGTTTTCCCATAGGGCAACATTCAGGTTTATTCTCCTGAAATTCCTCCAGGGTACGTCTCAAATCGGGTGAGATGGCGGAAAGAACTACACCCTCATTTAGAATGGTAGTAGGCTCAGTCACAATAAGAGAATCCACAAAGAAACTCCTAAAAAGGGCATCCGCCTTAACATTCTTAGTGCCCGGAAGAAAAGAGACCACAAAATTAAAACGCGTGAAAAACAAGGCCCACCTAGCCTGTCTAGGATTCAAGCGTTTGGCTGATTCAAGATAAATCAAATTCTTGTGGTCGGTGAGGACCACAACTTGATGTCTAGCTCCCTCCAACCAATGTCTCCACTCTTCAAATGCCCATTTCATGGCCAACAATTCCCGATTCCCCACATCATAGTTACGTTCAGATGGGGAGAAAGTCACTGGATCTTTTTGGGACAAAACGGCTCCTGCACCAATCTCAGAAGCATCTACCGCCACCTGAAATGGAAGTGAGACATCAGGTTGCCGCAGAACCGGAGCAGAAGTGAATCTCCGCTTAAGCTCCTGAAATACCGAGACTGCCTCTGGAGACCAATTCACCACATCAGCGCTCTTTTTGGTCAGATCAGTCAGTGGTTTGACAATACCAGAAAAATTACCTATAAATTTACGATAGAAATTAGCAAAACCCAAAAACTTCTGGAGAGCCTTCAAAGAAGTGGGCTGAACCCAATCATAAATGGCCTGTACCTTGGCCGGGTCCATTTCAATAGCCGACAGGGACAAAATAAATCCCAAAAATGAAATCCTCTGTACACCAAAGAGGCATTTCGATCCCTTAACATGCAGGGAATTTTCCCTCAAAATCCGGAACACAGTCCGGACATGTTCCACATGAGAATCCCAATCACTGGATAAGTTCAAAATATCATCCAGATAAATGATCAAAAACTTATCCACAAAGTCCCGGAAAATATCGTTCATAAAAGATTGGCAGACAGAAGGGGCATTAGTGAGCCCAAAAGGCATCACCAGGTACTCAAAATGTCACTCTGGAGTATTAAACGCCATCTTCCATTCATCCCCGTGCTTCATGCGAATAAGATTATACGCCCCCCCCAGGTCAAGCTTGGTAAACCAATAGGCACAGGCACTTTTAACTCTGGAAAATAAATCAGAAATCAGGGGTAACGGATATTGATATTTAACAATGATTTTGGTAAGGGAACGATAGTCAATACATGGCCTTAATGAACCATCTTTCTTGGCCACAAAAAAAAACCCAGCACCTAAAGGTGAAGAGGATGGTCTAATATGACCCTTCTCCAACGACTCCTTGATATAAGATCGCATAGCATCATGTTCGGGTACCGATAAGTTGAAAAGCCGACCCTTGGGAAATTTGCACCCGGGCATTAACTCAATTGCACAGTCATAACTCCTATGAGGAGGCAAAGACGCAGAGTTACTCTCACTAAATACATCAGAAAAATCAGCCAAATAATCAGGAATATCATGAGACTGGGGAGAGGTGGAGAAAACAGGAGTGTCACCAAGAACACACTGACAACCCCAACTCACCACAGACACAGATTTCCAATCCAAAACAGGATTATGAGTTTGCAACCAGGGAAAACCCAGAACAATAGTATCATGCAAATTGTGCAGCACCAAAAATTTACAATTTTCTTGGTGGTCCGGGGCGACCCGCATTATCACCTGGGTCCAATACTGGGGTTTATTCTCCGCCAAAGGAGTAGCATCAATACGCCTCAAAGGGATAAGAGTCCGCAGGGGTATCAAAGGAAAACCACAACGTTTAGCAAAGTCTAAATCCATCAGATTCAAAGCTGCTCCTGAATCTACAAAAGCCTTTGCGGAAAATGTAGACAAGGAGCAGATCAGAGTAATTGCCAAAAGGAACTTAGGTTGCACACTGCCCACAGCAAATGTGTGCGCAAAACGTTTTTTTCGTTTAAGGGCAGACAGAAATAGTATGAGAGGCGTCTCCACAGAAAAAACACAGCTTATTAAGCCTTCTAAACTCCTGACGTTGCGCTCTAGACAAAACCCTATCACATTGCATGGGTTCAGATGTTTGTTCAAATGGCGGCAACGCCTCTTGCGTAGTTTTACGTTCACGTAAACGCCGATCAACTTGAATGGCTAATGACATAGAATCATCAAGACCAGAGAGAACAGGAAATCCCACCATAACATCTTTTACGGTTTCTGCCAAACCCTTCCGAAAGAGCGCTGCTAAGGCACCATCATTCCATGTAGTAAGGACCGCCCACTTTCGGAATTTTTGACAGTATAACTCTGCAGAATCCTGACCCTGGTTCAATGCCAAAAGGTTTTTTTCAGCTTGATCAATAGCATTAGGTTCATCATACAACAACCCCAAGGCTTGAAAAAATGCGTCCACATTAGTCAGAATAGGATCTCCAAGTGTCAGAAAAGAAGCCCAATCCTGGGGATCGCCGCGCAGCAAGGAGATGACAATTTTAACCTGCTGCACAGAGCTCCCCGATGAGTTAGACATCAAGGCAAGAAATAGTTTACAATTATTCTCAAAATTCAAAAATTTAGACCGATCCCCAGAAAACACATCAGGAGTAGGGATTTTTGGTTCAACAGCAGATGATTGAGCGAGATAGGTGGAAATTCCCCGCACTTCAGCAGCGAGCTGCTCAACACGATCAGACAATTGCTTAACCTCCATTAATGAAAAAAATCCTCCTACGGCCCCAGAGAAAAAGAGGAAAAAATATATATATATAAAAAAAAAAATTCTGACACTTTTTTTTTTTACAATTCTCTCCTGCTTTTGAGTACACTAGAATCTGCGGTTTAGGCTGGTGATTCTGTTATGATTGGGTCACTGAGGAGGAAAGCAAGACCAAGCTAAGCCACAGAAAACCAGAGAGGTTGGTAACTAAGCGGATTGCAGACCCCTGATCCTATCCACACAACTAGCAGTAGCCGTGGAGCGTATCTACGATGATCCTAGATGCCTCGACACAGCCAGAGAACTAAATAAGCATAACGCAAGAAAGGGGAAATCTAAACTGCCCCAGAGCAGACCCCAAAGGAATAGATAGCCCCCAAACATATATTGTCGGTGAGACAATATGAAAACACAAACGCAGGTAGGAAAATAGACTGAGCAAACGATGGGGCCCATACTAACTAGACAGGACAGGAAAGGAAAGACTCTGTCTGCAATCACGCAAAAACCCTGCAAAAAATGCCCAACACGTCTGATAGAAAAATACTTAAGTCACTAGATTTCGCCCACTATATCAGCACTCTGGTATATTCTGAAAGCAGAGCAAAAAGAGGCCAATCTAATAAGGGAAAAAAATAAACTGGCACAAACAGTAACATAAGGATGGAAATTCAGCACAGCCCCAGCCAGGGCTGGCTGACCACACAAAACTGAAATAGACAAAACCAAATCAAATGTGAACAATAGCAAAAGAACACTGAACTTGAGCATGCAGGGACTGAGCAGGAAACTAAGACCTCAGGAGGCAGGAAAAAATCACCAGCAGGGATAGAGGGAGTCAGCTGTCTTAAATCCAGTCAGAAACTCCAGATCTCCAGTCATCCTCCTCATTATCAGGTGGAAGGCCTCTGTTAATTAGATCAGCTCCATTACCTCCAGTAACCACCAGAGGGAGCCCGGGAAGAGAACTCGCAATCCCTCTATCAATATAACCAGCTTCACTACCTTCACTAGTAACCAGAGGTAGGCCAGAAAGCGAATTCACAACACTCCACTCCCTCCTTCCCTAGTGTTGGGTTCCCGTCCCCTTATCCCTTCATATTGCATTTAGTCTTTCCTACTGTCACGTGGACCTGTCCTGTGTGATGCGACCCGCAGGCCGGTAAATGAAGCAACAAGATGCGGCATGTGAAGCTGTCCTGTGTGACACGGCCCGCAGGCCGGTAACTGTAAACAAGACAAGGGGGACCCTGCAGTGGGAAAGGGGACGTGGAGACCTCCTGCACTCCCCTGAGTCAGTGTCCCTAATGCTCCTAACATTCCCTATGCCGGTTCCGCACCGGGTGCCGCTCAGGATACCTGTCGCCCTAGCACACCCTACACCTATCCCTTGCTAGGGAGCTGGGTGGCGCAGGCACTGGTCCCACTGCTGTACTAATACACACGAAGGGAAAACATAAACAGGGGAACACCACTTAGCTTTACTCTATTGCTCTTGCTCCTGGCAACAGAGTCCACCACCAGAATGCAGCTGTCCTCCTGAATCGCTGCTACCAAGCTCTGTCAGAGTTACAAGGAAATCCCCTCTGGCTCCTTCCACACCAGGGCTCTGACCGTGCTGCAAGGAGCTCTCTCCAGCTCCTTCCTCCACCAGGGATGGTTGGAAATGAATACTATCACCAACACTGATTGCAACACCTGTGACTCTTTTATAGCAGAGCCAGCAATCACATCTGCATTATAAATGTGCACTTAACTAAAGAAACAGAGTGCAATGAGGCTCACCACCACCGGGGCAAACTTAGAACAAACGACACCACAGTGCAATAATCCAAACGGCCACCGGGGGCAAAAACATCTCTAAGCACAGCTTGAGAAAAAAAAAGGTTACCTGTGCTTTTATCTGTCCTGATCCCGCATGGATCATGACAGTACCCTCCCCTTAATGAGGGCCTCTGGACCCTCAAGACCGCTCCCCATCAGGGAACCACCTAAAGCAGGGACGCCCAGACCCAGAGTTCATCCCAGCAACTTCCTGCACGTCAGGTTGATGACAAACGAGCCCGCTGGTATTGACATCGTATGTTCTGGAGGCAACACACATCTCCGAAGCGCTGACCTGGGGAACAGGTTGTGTATGTGTATGTTTGGTATAAGCTGGTAACACTCCACAACACACTTCCACTGGATGTTTTTTGGTGGCCACCCATATACGCTCGTTCACACATAGCTCCGGACCTGAACGTTTATTGCCACTCGTTCGTTTGTCACCATTTGGAGAACTGTTTCTGGAATTGACAACAGAGGTGTCCCCCTATGTCACCACACTCACTCCCCCGCACTTCACCAAGGGGTACACCACCCTCCAACCCCTTCCACCACGAGGTCTGCGCCTCCCAGGGTTGGCAAATGGCGAGGGTTGAGACTTGCCCCTACTCTCCTGCAGCACATCTGCTGCTCTCACCAGAGAGGAAAGGGTCCGTTGAAGAGAGGCGGCAGAGACAGTAGTTCCTAGGCAGCAGCCCTTACACGAGTGCCCCCAGCTGACCACTTCCCTCGCCCGCCAATCTATTACCGGGTTGTGTCTTTTCAGCCAAGGGAGGCCTAAAACAATAGGTACTGGCATTCCCTCCAAGACGTGGCATGACAAGGACTCCTCATGATGTCCTATACGCAGATGGATATTCTCTACGCCCTTGGTCAAGCTCCCCTGGCTCAGTGGAACAGAGTTTATGGCCTGGATACTTATAGGCTGGGCTAGCGTCCTACACCTCAGACCATGAGTCTGTACAAAGCAAGCATCCACCAGACTGACTCCTGCTCCGCTGTCCACAAGCATCGGTATCACCTCTGGTACCCCGCCAGCTAAGACCTCTGCTAACATGGTACCTTGGGAGGGCAAAATGGAGGAAATGTATACTCTCTAGTCGCCTCCCTCCAAGCGACCAGGGGAATGCGGCTTCTCAGATGGCACAGATAATTTGGCACGCAATGGGCAAGCCTTCAGGAAATGACCAGGCTGCCCACAGTACAAACATGCCGACACCACTCCCCGAACCGTAGGCAGCTACGAATACAAACTAGCTACACCTACTTGCATAGGTTCGTCTGGAGACTTGGCATGAACTGGGCAGGCTCTCATAAAATGGCCAGGCTTCCCATAGGAAAAGCATACCCCCCCACCACGACGAGCCGCAGACACCCCCTTTTTTGTCTCAACAACACCGGGCTGTCTGGGTTCCTCCGTCCGCACTGGTGGGTCCTCCTCCCTAGCGAGGACATCATTGGGCACTTTTTGTATATGTCTTTCCCTGAGGCATCTATCCACCCGGAAGGCAAGGGACATGGCGGCCTCCAGCGACCTGGGGGCGGCGTACTGCACCAGAGTATCCTGCAACTTTGGAGACAAATCCTGCACAAATTGACTCCTAAGTGCAGGGTCATTCCACTGAGTGCTAGTGGCCCATCTCCTAAACTCTGAGCAGTACTTCTCAGCAACCCAGGCTCCCTTTTGACACCTACGGATCCGAGATTCCACCAGGGTGACGCCATTAGGATCCCCATACACAAGCGCCAAAGCCGCAAAAAACTCATCCACGGACACCAATGATGGAGAATCGTCCGGTAGAGAGAAGGCCCAGGATGGGGGATCTCCTTTAAGAAGGGACATAATGATTCCCACCCGTTGCTCCTCACTCCCTGATGAACGAGGGCGCAGCCTGAAATACAATTTACAGGCTTGCTGGAATACCAAGAATTGATCTCTCCCTCCAGAAAATCTGTCAGGGAGGGATATCTTGGGTTCTGACTGAGCCTGTTCCTTAACCAAGCCCCCAGAGCCCATCAACAGCTGAAGCTGCCACACCAACCCTCCGCGCAGCCCCCTAATCTCATTAGTAAGGGTCTGCAGGATTTGGGCAAAGGTCTGAACTGGGTCCATGGCTCAGCAGAGAAAAAAAAAAGTTGTAGGTTGGTGATAATGTCACATGGACCCATCCTGTGTGACGCGACCCGCAGGCCGGTAATTGAAGCAACAAGACGCGGCACGTGAAGCTGTCCTGTGTGACACGGCCCGCAGGCCGGTAACTGTAAACAACAAGACAAGGGGGAGGGAACACAGTTACAACGGTGGGCCCTGCGATAGGGAGAGGGGACATGGAGACCTCCTGCACTCCCCTGAGTCAGTGTCCCTAACGCTCCTAACGTTCCCTATGCCGGTTCCGCACCGAGTGCCGCTCAGGATACCTGTCGCCCTAGCACACCCTACACCTATCCCTTGCTAGGGAGCTGGGTGGCGCAGGCACTGGCCCCACCGCTGTACTAATACACACGAAGGGAAAACACAAACAGGGGAACACCACTTAGCTTTACTCTATTGCTCTTGCACCTGGCAACAGAGTCCACCACCAGAATGCAGCTCTCCTTCTGAATCGCTGCCACCAAGCTCTGTCAGAGCTACAAGGAAATCCCCTCTGGCTCCTTCCACACCAGGGCTCTGACCGTGCTGCAAGGAGCTCTCTCCAGCTCCTTCCTCCACCAGGGATGGTTGGAAATGAATACTATCACCAACACTGATTGCAACACCTGTGACTCTTTTATAGCAGAGCCAGCAATCACATCTGCATTATAAATGTGCACTTAACTAAAGAAACAGAGTGCAATGAGGCTTACCACCACCAGGGGCAAAATTAGAACAAACGACACTACAGTGCAATAATCCAAATGGCCACCGGGGGCAAAAACATCTCTAAGCACAGCTTGAGAAAAAAAAAGGTTACCTGTGCTTTTATCTGTCCTGATCCCGCATGGATCATGACACCTACACTGTCAAACACTCATGTTGGTGGTGGGGACCTGGTTCACAATCTCCATTTTAATTCATGCCAAAGGTTTTGGAAGGGGTGTGTGGCCGATCATGTTCTTCCCCAACAAACTTCCCCAACTATGTCTTTATGGAAATTGTGCACAGGGCACATTCATGGGGAACAGAAAAGAGCTTTCCACAAACTGTTCCAACAAAGTTGGAAGCTACAATTGTCCAAAATGTCTGGAATGCTGAAGTATTAATATTTTCATTCACTGCAACTAAAAAGCCTAAGCCATCCCCAGTAAAACAAACCCATAGCATTATCCCTCCTCCACCAAACTTTACACTTGCCATAATGCAGTCAGGCAGGTAATGTTCTCTTGATATTTGCTAAATCCAGTCTCGTCCATAAAACTGCTAGATAGAGAAGCTTGATTCATCACTCCACAAAACATGTCTCTAGGCTTCAGGGTCGGGTAGTACCGGCTTTATTCCTCTGCATCCGATGCTTTGACATTGTGCTTCGTGATGTAACGCTTTTATGCAACTGATTGGTCAGCCATGGAAACCCATGCCTTGAACTTCCTCTCACACAGGTTATATTCTGATGTAAATGGCAGAGGAGGTTTGGATTCTGTAGTTTGGACTCTGAAGTCAGTAGGGTATTGGTGACTTGTATGCACTATGCTCCTCAGCACTCGGCCACCCTGCTTGATACCTTTAAATGTCCTTCACTTTACGAATAAATTGCTGGAATTCCAAAAATGCTTCCACGGTCATGATAACTTGTTACAACAGTGACGTCTTCAAAACAGTTTACGTCTTCAAAAGGCAAGCACAGGACCACGCTCGAATTAAATGAGATCTTTAGAACAAGTCACACTTCCACAAATGATTACAAAGGCAGACAGGATGGCATGGAATTAATACATATGTTGGAATTGTTATTATTATTTAATTGCCTTTGGCTCAATAACAAGCCATAGTGACTTGATGGATAAATGATCTGTAGGAAGACTGATCTTGTAGAAGTCTAGATAGGTCCACCAGGGTCTTCTCTGCTGTTATCTTGATTGTATCAAGCCATAGGGTTGCTGGTCTTTGCCTTGTTTCTTCTATTCTTCCGACCATGATGTTCTTCTCCAGTAATTACTCTTCACATGACGTGTCTAATGTAGGCAAGTCGTAGCTTGGTGATCATTTATTTGAGTGACATGTCTGGCTTCGTTCGTTCCAAAATAGATTTGTTTTTTCTTCTTGCCATCCATTGATAACATCCTCTCCAGTGCCACATTTTGAAGGCATCAATTGTTCTTTTGTCTTGGTTCTTTACTCTCCAGGTTTCACATTCTTATGATACCACTGAAAAGACCAAACTGTGTATGGAATTGACCTGAATTCAATAACTAAAAGGTGTCTCCATACTTTTCTTCACATAGTGTATGTCACTAAAATTAATTTCACATTGTGTGCACTACGTAACAATCATATACGCTTTTCTACAATGGGGCCCTATGGCGGTCAGGTGTCATAGCTTCCATCAAGACTGTGGACAATGTGGAACATATACCTTGTGAAGCACATGCTGAACTATAGACATAAGCACATTGTGTACTTTATCTACGGTATGCAAACAAAAAAAGATTTTGTTTATCAGTAGGCAAAGGCAACGTCTTCAAAAGGCAAGCTTCATTGTCCAAGAAAACACCCTACTACACCTTGGTTCTGGTTATTTACTGTTTGTTTGGGAACAAAAGCCTCCTAGCATTATCAGAGAGATTTTTTTTGTGTGATTCTCTTATATATGCACAAAAAGTAAAAAGTGGATTTGTAGGGACACAGGCAAAGAACCCCTCTTACAGAAGACCTGAAACAACTTCAGCCAATGTTAACAAAACTGCATTGAGTGCACAATTCTTATTCTTACTTTCTTCCACTCCAAGTAATACTTCCTATGAAATCTCTTATTCATCCTTTGCCAGGCATTAAAACGTATTTCTACACATAAAAAGCATTTATTACTTATCCACTGGTGGAATGCATTAAATCGGCTCTCGTGAACAATATTATTATCCGTAGGATAGAATATGAAAGTCATGGAGAACCAGCAAAACTTCGATGCATCATCTACTATTTCCTTGGTACATTCTGTGATACTAATGTGTCAAAAAGTTAAAAATTGTCTAAAAGTTAAAAAATGTCTAATGTTGGCATTTATTGAGGACAATAATAATAAAAATTACCTGTACCTGTGTAAAGTGAGTCACTGGTGGCTTTTGGCAATTGATAACTTGATATTGATGGAGGTGGTGGCTGGAACTTGTTAAGTGCTACTGGAGGTTGAGTCTATAATATAATTTAAGGTCAAGTTTAGCAACCATAAATATGCATTCGGTATTTACCGTGGGAGTACATTGATGTATATATACAATAAAATGCCCATGGACTTCATCAGCCATACATTTGCCAAAAGAGTTTCCTTTTGGGATATGTTCAGCTGGATTACTTTTCTTTTTATGGCTTCTGTTCAGTTAATACTGAGAAACAGTGGCTAATTTACATCAAAGGGTATTCCCATCTTGACATTCCTGGCATGTCCATAGGATATGCCATATATATCTGACTGGTGAAAGTCCCAACTCAAGGACCTGTATGTATGTTGAGTTACTGTATGTCCCCTGTTTTTGTAACTCCCATAAAAGCAAATAGTAAGAAGCCACCTCTTTATTCGTTCTCTTGCTGGATGGGTGGCAGAGTCCACCTCATCAGGTGGGAAAGGAATCAAGAGAACCCCCTTTCTCGACATAAGTGCAAGTTCTAGATATAGAAGCCACAAGAATCCGATTTCTAAAAGGCACCATATGTAATTATATTGTTACCAGAGATGAAGGTTTTGGTGGAACTTGTGCCTCTTTTGGTGGGACCGCTGTATCTTTTGCTGGCTTGGACCGAAACCAACTAAACCATCCAAAAGAGGATCCCTGTATGAAAGAACAAGGTAAATTGTTAATAAATGAAAGCACAAAGTAGCTAACAACCCTCATGGCCAAAGCAAACAACTTGTCTCTCTTGGTTGCAAAATATTTCATATGAAGATATAGATGTACCTAGGCAGAGTGCAACCAAGACAGACCACCCAAATTTCAGCGGCAAGAGCAGGATTCAGGGCTGGCATGAGAAGTAGATGGCCACGTATGACCTTTTGGGTTTGGGACAAAGAAGATCAAAAAAATAACAAGCTGCCTTTAAATTTATTTGGTTAACCAATTAGATTGTCTATATGTCTGATATACTGTAACTGCTTGCACTTGAGTATGTCAACAGTCTAATGAAAGAAAGAAGCTCCATTAAAAGTGTTTACATCCTGCTGCCGATGAAGCAAAATAACAACTTATCAGTGGGGGCGTCCGGTGGTGGACCTCCACCGATCTGCTATTGAAGACCTGTCCTATAGACGGGTCATCAAATCCCTATGCCCGGATAACCTCTTTAAGATATATTACCATTGCCTTACTTAAGAATAAAATCTACATATCTTCCATCACACAGTGTTGTAATTTGTACTAATATCTTTTTTAGCCGTAAATAATAGGCCGTACAGAGCTGCTACATTATGCCTCCTAGCATCCGCCATCGCCTGAATTCTTTAATAAGCATTTTCCAGCAGAATATGATATTAAAAGCTTGTTAGCTCATTATAGTCCTGTCTCCACTCCAATGGACTGCTTTCCGGCTAAGCTGTATTTAAAGGTCCGGCTACTTGGGCAATTTCTAACGACTCAGTGTGATTAATCCTGTAACAGCAATCGCTCATTTTCTAACTATTATGTTAAGAACATGGGATTAGATGTATAAAAGTCTGATTGAATCACACCATGTTTTCTCAGCTATTAATCATGTGAGATTTAATGACATTGTTGAACATTGTCCAACTGGCCCCAGTCTACATGCTGGTTCGAGCGTACAGTATCACGTTTAAAAGACAAGTTTTAATACACTTATACACTATCACCACTGTTTAAAGGGATATTCTCAGGTCATCATAGGTCAAATATTCATGGCTGTGTGGGAATATCTGTTTATGGATGACTCAATGTGTTCTGACATAACATTAGTACATAGGACATAGGTTAAGATTTATCTATAAGATAGGATTGGGTATAGTGCAGTGGTGGGCACAATAAGTTCAGGAAGTAGACAGGTTTAGGATAGAAACAGTTAATGTGTTCAGGAACATCCCAGTGTGGGATGTTATGATTGAGTCACCGTAGGAGGCAAAAACAAAAATGCTAGCTAAGTCCAGAAAACCAGAGAGGTTGGCAGCTATCGGATTGCAGACCCCTGATCCTATCACAACAACTAACAGTAGCCGTGAGGGGTTCCTACGATGCCCTAGACCCCTCGATCACGGCCGGAGAATTAAATAGGCCTAAAGAAAGAAAGGGGAAATCTAAACTGCCCCAGAGCAGACCCCAAAGCAATAGGCAGCCCCCAACATATAATGACAGTGAAGCAAGATGAAAACACTAACACAGACAGAAAGATAGACTGAGCAAAGACGGGGCCCAAACTACCTAGATAGGAAAGGACAGGAAGGCTGCTGTCTGCAATCCGTGAAAAACCCTATGAAAATAAGAGCCAACAGACTGACAGTAAAAAAAAAAACCCTGAAGACGCTAGGCTTCAAAAAAGCTATGTCAGTACTCAGGAATATTCTGAAGACAGAGCAACCGGCAAAAGGAGATTCAGCTCATCCCAGCAGGGAAAGGCAGAATCCAGAAAAGCAAGGCAAACAAAAACAAAACATAAATGCTAACAGGAAAAGCAGAAACTTAGCTTTAGGGAAGCAGGAATCAGACTGGTGTCCTAGAAGTCCACAGAGAAATCACCCGCAGGGCAGAAGGGCGTCGGCAGCCTTATATCCAGTCAGTGACTCCACTCAGCCAGTCATCCTCATTAGACTCAGGTGCCTGATAATTAGGCTCATTACCTTCCTTTACCAAAATAGGGAGTTCACCAGACCTCAGTGACGAAGGGGAAAATGAACTCACAACAGTGGGAGGGCCAATTAACAAGAGGAACACCTCTGGGTTCGTTCTTTGAGAGTAAGACATTAGGTGAAGAAAGCAATAGTTGGAGGTCTGAGGTTGCAAGGAGTATGGGCTGTTCAGTAGCAAGAAAACATGAGTCATAAACTAGGAGCGGATATTCCTGGAACGTTCGGGGCCCATGGTCCAACTGAGGCACCGAGAAGCGTGCCTCAATATCTTCCTAGGAGAGGAAATAGGACAGGAAATCGCATAAGGGAGTTGGGAAAAGACTCGTGGAAGCTGTGGAGCCGGACGGAGTATCCCAGAGGTCAGAGATGCCAGGGAGGAAAAGGATAGCTCAGGGCATGCAAACAGTGGACATCAGAACGTGCTGTGCTATGGACCTTGAAAATGGAAAAATTTGTGCACAATACTGCGTGCTTCAATATGATGAAAATGGACAGTTAAGTAAACTTATTTTTTTATAAAACAAGTTTAATGTTGCCTAATGTGTGTGCGGCATTTCCTAAAATTGAAAAACCGGAGACAGCGGAGACCTGTGACCAAAATGTGAGTGTTAAGCACCACACGGATAGCACAGGAGTATCAGGACACTGTTTACTTGTAGGGTGCCAGGGTGTGGGAACATAGCCCCTCACCCATGACTACCGCTCTGTGCACCTTACAAAACAAAGACAGTTTTTCTCTTTAAATAGTTTTAACAAACGAGGCCCTTAACATATTAGATCCTGTCTGCCTTCTTATGCGTCCTCTCATTTATTACTGAGCAACAGTTTGAACAGCGCTAGAAGCTCCCTGCCATCGTGTCACTCAGTGATAGGCAACTCCTGGATAATTTTGCATCTTCAATTTCCTTACAAACTTCACAATGAGATGCTAATAAAAATTAAGATACAGTACATGATTGAGATGAAGAGCGTATTTTACAAGCTATCAGTTATTATAACACAAACTTGGGTGACAGGTGGTCATTTAATTGCACGACAAATGTTATATACTGTATGATGATTGGTATGACTGCACATTCTTTGGCAATCAATATTTAATGAGTAACTCACAATCCTGATAATAAATAAGTACAGAAGCAAAGCAACGGTAAGATACTAGCTGAGAACATCAATGCAAGATTCTCACACACAGTGCGCCCATCACTTCTACCCGCGCCGACCTATTAAACGGAACCGTTCACCAGTTTTTGAGTCTCTGAACAAATGCCACCACCTTTATCTGCTCCTGTTTTGCTTTCCACAAAAGTGTCTATTATCTCCTGACTCCCCCTGTATACGACCAAAAATACCATTTAAATTGCTCCCGCACAATATGTAAATGAGGATGATCCGATAGGGGTCCTTCCTGCGGTGTCTGTACCTCCTCTCTGTTCCTTATCACCATCCTTTAATTGATATCGATGATGCATCCTGCGTCATCCACATGACGAAACAAGATTTTGCACCTGCGCAGTAGCCTCACGGGCCCTAAGGAAATATTTAACAAAAGGAGGGCACAACCAAAGAAAATAACAAAATGATAAGGGTTCACCAAAGATGTACTCAAAAGCAGTAATTGAAACAAAAAGGGGAAAGCAGTACATCCAAAGAATGGGAACTCCAAAAAAGGTTTTATGACAAAATAGATCAATTTTATTCATGACATGTACACAAACAGCAAAAAGACATAAAAACAGTTAAAAAGCACAAAAAGCAATCATGTCACAATCATGAGATACTGTTATAGTGACTCTCCCACATCAAAAACCCCATATCTCAAAGCATGAATATATACCAGGCTACCTCAGATACAATAATCGAAACAATATACACAATATGGAATGACCAAAGATGAACAAGGAAGCCTCAGATTAGAAGGTAAAATACTATTCACAGCACCATATAAATAAATGAACAGAGGCAAAAAGTGTACAACTAGGCCCCTGAGTAATAAATCCCAGGACAAAAGTATGCACTCAAGACCTAAAGATGAAAATAATCAAAAAGTGCCAAGTGATAATCGTGAGGTGAAAGAGTGGGGGGAGCAAACCCACAGCCTCACAGGCCCGCTCAGCCGCACCTTGCTTTTCCATATTGTGGGCAAAGCACAAAACATCACTGCCCAAGCACCGAGCGACGTGATTCTGGCTCCAACGTACCATACCCCCGAAAATGACTGGAATGACGTGCTAGGCGCTTGCACAGTGATGTTTTATGCTCTGCCTGCAGCAAGGCAGAACAAAATGCACCTGCACAGGCGCGATATGTCATTTCGCTAGGTGGATGATGCACATCATCCATGTCAATTAAAGCCGGATGATGGCGATTAGCAGCAGACAGGAAGCACAGACATCGCAGGGAGGACGCCCATCAAATCAGACCATCCTCATATAAATGCAGCACCGGGGCAATTAAAATGGTATTTTTAGGGTATACATAGAGAGCTAGGAAATGATAGACACATTTGTGGAATGCAGCGCAAAAGAAGAAAAAGGTGGTGGCATTTGTTCAGAGACTCAAAAACTGGTGACAGGTTCCTTTTAAGGTCTTTTATTGCTGATGTCTCATACTGTTGATAATGCCATAGTTTGTTTTCTCTTTGTCTCTGTTCTATCCAAAAAAATTACTGTTAAAAAAAAGTCTTCTACATTTGGGGTCACTTTTATCTAATGCTGTGATAGACTATACACAACAAAGATGAATGTAGGAGAGTTTCAACCACGGTCTCCTAAAGATTTTGCACCTTGAAATTATGTATATTATATATACAGTATATCTAGTAAAATACAGTGGCATGTAAAAGTTTCTGCACCCGAGGTCAAAATTACCGTTATTGTGAACAGTTAAGCAAGTTGAAGATGAAATAATCTCTAAAAGGCCTAAAGTTACAGATGACACATTTCCTTTGTATTTTAGGCAAAAAATATATACCGTATATGCTGTCATATTTAAAATTGCAAAAAGGAAAATGGACAGATGCAAAAGTTCTGGCAACCTTGGAGATTTGCGTGCTCAGATAACTTTATTAGTCTGTTAGGATCATGGTTTGTTCCTGATCATCGTTAGTAAAGGCAGGGTGATGCAAATTTTCCAGCTTTATAAAAACCCAGCCTTTTATAACCTTGTGCCAAAAAATAGCAGACATGGTTTCTTCTAAGCAGCTGCCTAACCCTCTAAAAATGAATAGTGAAGGAACACAAAGCAGGAGAAGGCTACAAGAAGATAACAAATCGTTTTCTAGTTTCCCTTTCCTCAGTTCAAAATATAATTAAGAAATGGCAGTTACCAGGAACAAATATGGCCTTCATGAAAGAGTCATCAGAAGCAAACCTCTCCTGGGTCCTCACCTAAAAATTCAGCATCAGAAGTTCACCGGTATAGGGAAGAATGAATTCAACAAAATTTCAAAAAAATATTGATAAACATAACACTATCTGCAAAAAAGCTGAAGTTGAAAAGATCATGGCTTCTACAATTGGATAATGATCCTAAATACACTGCAAAATCCACAATAGACTGCCTGAAAAGGCGCAAGCTTAAGGTTTTACAATGACCCTCACAGTCCCCTGATCTGAACATCATTGAAACTCTGTGGCTAGACCTCAAAATAGCAGAGGATGCACGATGACCCAGGAATCTCACAGATTTTCCAAGGAAGAATGCATGAAAATCCCTCAAATAAAAATTGAAAGACTCTTGGCTGAATACAGAAAGTGTTTACAAGCTGTGATACTTTCGAAAATGGGGTGCTACTAGGTACTACCAATGCAGAGTGCCCAATCTTTGGCATAGGCCCATATATATGTGTCATCTTTAACTTTAGACCTTTTAGAGATCATTCCGTTTTCAACTTGCTTAACTGTTCACATTAGCAGTAGAGTTGAGCGAAACGGGTCGAAAAAATTCAAAAGTCGCCGACTTTTGGCAAAGTCGGGTTTCATGAAACGAAACCCGACCCTAGGATGAGGTCGGCCACGAGGTCGGCGACTTACGCGCCAAAGTCGCGTTTCAAAAGTTTGTTTTGCGCTCTTTTTCAGCCAATCAGGATCCACGGACACTGTGGGCAACGTGATGACATAGGCACGGGTCACCACCATCTTTCAGAAGGGCATGCAAGTGATTGGCTTGCTTTGGTGGGCGTCACAGGGGGTATAAAAGGGCGTGCACGCCGACCGCCATCTTACTTCTGCCGATCTTAGTATAGGGAGAGGTTGCTGCTGATTCTGTAGGGAGAGCGTTAGGCAGGGAAGAAGACAAAAAACTGCTTCTGCTGCTAGCGATTTGGCCTGCACAACACACAAGTCACTGTGTGTGCAGTGCAAGGGGAGGCTATATTGTGGTGTATCAGTGGTGTTGGTTGTTGGGCTGCCTTCTAAGGCTTCCTGACACGCTGGCATTGCTGTTTACCCACTGCTCCGCAAACTGCTTTTTTAAAAGCAATCCAATCTCCCTTATCCTCTCGTCACTTTGGTCACAGGCAGCTGTGCCATCGAGCGTGTCACATAGCGCTCAGATATCAGTGGGCCGCACACAATCCACAAGTGTCCAGTGTCCAAAAGTGTACGCAGAGATTCAAAATCTCCATTATCCTCTCGTCACTTTGGTCACAGGCAGCTGTGCCATCGAGCGTGTCACATAGCGCTCAGATATCAGTGGGCCGCACACAATCCACAAGTGTCCACTGTCCACAAGTGTACGCAGAGATTCAAAATCTCCATTATCCTCTCGTCACTTTGGTCACAGGCAGCTGTGCCATCGAGCGTGTCACATAGCGCTCAGATATCAGTGGGCCGCACACAATCCACAAGTGTCCACTGTCCACAAGTGTACGCAGAGATTCAAAATCTCCATTATCCTCTCATCACTTTGGTCACAGGCAGCTGTGCCATCGAGCGTGTCACATAGCGCTCAGATATCAGTGGGCCGCACACAATCCACAAGTGTCCACTGTCCACAAGTGTACGCAGAGATTCAAAATCTCCATTATCCTCTCGTCACTTTGGTCACAGGCAGCTGTGCCATCGAGCGTGTCACATAGCGCTCAGATATCAGTGGGCCGCACACAATCCACAAGTGTCCAGTGTCCAAAAGTGTACGCAGAGATTCAAAATCTCCATTATCCTCTCGTCACTTTGGTCACAGGCAGCTGTGCCATCGAGCGTGTCACATAGCGCTCAGATATCAGTGGGCCGCACACAATCCACAAGTGTCCAGTGTCCAAAAGTGTACGCAGAGATTCAAAATCTCCATTATCCTCTCGTCACTTTGGTCACAGGCAGCTGTGCCATCGAGCGTGTCACATAGCGCTCAGATATCAGTGGGCCGCACACAATCCACAAGTGTCCACTGTCCACAAGTGTACGCAGAGATTCAAAATCTCCATTATCCTCTCGTCACTTTGGTCACAGGCAGCTGTGCCATCGAGCGTGTCACATAGCGCTCAGATATCAGTGGGCCGCACACAATCCACAAGTGTCCAGTGTCCAAAAGTGTACGCAGAGATTCAAAATCTCCATTATCCTCTCGTCACTTTGGTCACAGGCAGCTGTGCCATCGAGCGTGTCACATAGCGCTCAGATATAAGTGGGCCGCACACAATCCACAAGTGTCCAGTGTCCAAAAGTGTACGCAGAGATTCAAAATCTCCATTATCCTCTCGTCACTTTGGTCACAGGCAGCTGTGCCATCGAGCGTGTCACATAGCGCTCAGATATCAGTGGGCCGCACACAATCCACAAGTGTCCACTGTCCACAAGTGTACGCAGAGATTCAAAATCTCCATTATCCTCTCGTCACTTTGGTCACAGGCAGCTGTGCCATCGAGCGTGTCACATAGCGCTCAGATATCAGTGGGCCGCACACAATCCACAAGTGTCCACTGTCCACAAGTGTACGCAGAGATTCAAAATCTCCATTATCCTCTCGTCACTTTGGTCACAGGCAGCTGTGCCATCGAGCGTGTCACATAGCGCTCAGATATCAGTGGGCCGCACACAATCCACAAGTGTCCAGTGTCCAAAAGTGTACGCAGAGATTCAAAATCTCCATTATCCTCTCGTCACTTTGGTCACAGGCAGCTGTGCCATCGAGCGTGTCACATAGCGCTCAGATATCAGTGGGCCGCACACAATCCACAAGTGTCCACTGTCCACAAGTGTACGCAGAGATTCAAAATCTCCATTATCCTCTCGTCACTTTGGTCACAGGCAGCTGTGCCATCGAGCGTGTCACATAGCGCTCAGATATCAGTGGGCCGCACACAATCCACAAGTGTCCACTGTCCACAAGTGTACGCAGAGATTCAAAATCTCCATTATCCTCTCGTCACTTTGGTCACAGGCAGCTGTGCCATCGAGCGTGTCACATAGCGCTCAGATATCAGTGGGCCGCACACAATCCACAAGTGTCCACTGTCCACAAGTGTGTGCAGAAATTCTAAAACTCCCCTGTCCTATAGACACCTTGTACCTTGTTTTACATTACTATATAGTTTGTTGGATTTTGTCTACATTTCTACCAAAAATGAGGAAGGCTGGTGGAAGAGGCCGTGGAATTGGGCGGGGGTTGGCAGCTGGTAATGATGGTGTTGGTGGTGGATCTGATGGTAGTGGCAAGAGCAAAATAGGACCAAATGCAGGAGGTGCTGACCCTGCGTCATCGTCTGTCTACATAAGGCCTCGAACGCTTAGTTTTCTAGGAGTTGGCAAACCGCTTTTAAAGGCAGAGCATCAGGAAAAAGTTTTGTCTTACATTGCTGACTCAGCCTCCAGCTCTATCGCCTCCTCTTCTTCAGTTGTAAAAAGTAAAAGCACTGAGTCGTCCTTGGAGGCTCATGTTCATGAACCACACCTTTCCTTGTGTCCTTCACCCCAACCAAGATTGAAGGATGACGCAGGCCATACTACTGATTACTCCATGGAGCTGTTTTCACATACCATGCCTGGATTATCAAGTCAAATGGTGAATTACCCAGGCCAAGATGAATCTGACATGGAGTGCACTGATGCACAGCCGCTGATGGATGATTCTGCTGGTACATTCACTCAGAGCACTACATTGTCCTCGCAGTGTACAGAGCCAGATTTTGACCCTGATGAGACTCAGGTGCCCCTTCCCGCACACTATACCACCATACACGGTGACACAGAGAAAGGTGCACATGACATAGAAGAGGAGGTGATGGATGACCCAGTTGTTGACCCAGATTGGCATCCATTGGGGGAAGAGGGTGCTGCTTCCAATAGCTCAGATGAGGAGCATCCACAGCAGACATCGACATCGCAACAGCTGTTATCTGGCAGGCCCGGAGCACTCCAAAGACAGGTTCCAAACATCAAAAGAGTTGCTGGACAGCTTGTCCAGAGGGTCAAAAGATCACAGCGTGCTAGGCCGCAAAATGTCTGCCAAAGTAGGAAGAGTGCAGTGTGGCAGTTTTTTGAACAAAATCCTCATGATCAGGCCAAGGTTATCTGTAAGAAGTGCGCAAAGACCTTTAGCCGAGGGAAAAATCTGAAAAATTTGAATACCAGTTGCATGCTTAGACATTTAACCAGCATGCACTTGCAAGCGTGGACACAACACCAAACCTCAAGTGCCACATGTGCAACTGATCACAACGAAGGTAGTCAGCAACGCTACATTGTTTCCCCCACTGTAAGCACACCGGTTAGCACAGCAGCAAATGTTGAGGTGTCGTTGCAAGGCCACAGCAGTCAGGGAATCCCACTGTTATATCAACGAAAGACTGATTCTAGGCCATCAGAAAGAACACCAACTCCATCACCATCATCAACCCTCTCTCAGTCCGCCCTGTCCACCGCTACTTCCACCATATGCAGCTCTCAAGTCCAGCTCACCCTCCCAGACACTATGAGTAGGTCAAGAAAGTACTCAGTCTCTCATCCACGTACACTGGGTTTGAAAGCCCACATTGCCAAACTAATCTCGTTTGAGATGATGCCCTTTCGGTTGGTGGAAAGCACAGCTTTCCGCGAACTCATGGCCTATGCAGTACCACGCTATGACCTACCCAGTCGCCACTTCTTCTCTCGCAAAGCCATCCCAGCCCTCCACCATCATGTGAAAGACCGCATTGTCCATGCACTCAAGCAGTCAGTGAGCGGAAAGGTGCACCTCACAACTGATGCATGGTCCAGTCGGCATGGCCAGGGCCGTTACGTGTCCATCACTGCGCACTGGGTTAATGTGGTGGATGCAGGGTCCACAGGGGACAGCGGTGGTGGGACAGTGCTGCCTAGCCCACGGTCTAGGAAACAGTTGGCTGTAGGCGTTCGACCCTCCTCCTCCTCCTCCAGAAGCGACAGCTCGTCCACAGAGCGCAGTCGTACGAGCACTCCATCTGCAGCTGCGACTGTTGCACACGATGTGTCCCCCTATCGAGCAGCTAGTGGAAAGCGTCAGCAGGCTGTGTTGCAGATGATGTGTTTGGGCGACAGACACACCGCCGAGGTGCTGGCCGAGTACTTGAAGCGACAAACTGAGTCATGGCTGGGCAGTGTACATCTTGAGGCAGGCAAGGTAGTTAGTGATAACGGCCGTAATTTTGTGGCAGCCATAGCCCTTTCAAAACTCAGCCACATACCTTGCTTGGCTCACACCTTGAACCTGGTGGTGCAGTGCTTCCTCAAAAATTATCCGGAGTTAACAGCCCTGCTCCAGAAGGTGCGAAGACTGTGCGCGCACATCCGCCGGTCGCCTGTACACTCCGTTCGTATGCAGAAGCTGCAGCGATTGCTCCACCTTCCCAACCACCGCCTCATTATCGACATTGCAACAAGGTGGAACTCCACCCTGCACATGGTGGAGCGGCTGTGCGAGCAGAGGCAGGCCATAATGCATTTGTGGGAGGATACACGGCCAGGCACTTTGAGAGCAGACATGGAGTTGACAGGCGTGCAGTGGTCGAAGCTGAAAGACCTTTGTAAAGTCCTTCAGTGTTTTGAGGAATGCACACGGCTGGTAAGCGCAGACGACGCCATCCTAAGCATGAGCATCCCACTTATGCGTCTGCTCATGCAAACTTTGACGCACCTTAAGGAGCAGGCGTCTGCAGCCAATGTTGATGAGGAGGAAGAGGAGGAGGGAATCCTTGATGACATTCAGCCATTGTCTGCTCAGGGACCTCTCCTGGACGAGGTGGAGGAAGAAGAGGAGGAGGAGGAGGAGGAGGATGATGGGGATGATTACTTAGGGGAGGAGGATGCATCTCGTGGGGCAAGTGAAAATGTTGGCGTGGCAAGGTCTGGTACAGGGTTTGTGCGTGACTGGAGGGATGTGGATTTGCCAGAAAGTGCTCCTCCACCCAGCACTCGCAGTGCATCATTGACACCGGGAACATTGGCCCACATGTCAGATTATGCCTTGCGGATCCTAAAAAGGGACCCCCGCATTGCCAAAATGATGAACGATGATGACTACTGGTTGGCCAGCATCCTGGATCCACGCTATAAAGGCAAATTACAAAACATCATGCCACAGGAGAACCTTGACCTAATATTGGCTAATAAACAAGCAACTCTGGTAAATCGGTTGCTTGAGGCATTCCCAGCACACAGCAGCGGTGATGGTTCTCACACGAGCCGTACGGGCCGGGGGCAGCTTGGCAGAGGTGTTCGTGGTGCACACAGCAGAAGTGGAGTTGGAGACAGGGGTTTCATGACAATGTTGTGGACTGATTTTTCAAATACCGCTCACACAACTGGTAATACTGCATCGATGGAAAGTGACAGGAGACAGCAGTTGTCAACTATGGTTACAAACTACTTTTCCTCCCATATCGATGTTCTCCCACACAGGTCATTCCCCTTTGACTATTGGGCCGCTAAACTGGACACCTGGCCTGAATTGGCCCAATATGCCTTACAGGAGCTCGCTTGCCCAGCTGCAAGTGTGCTATCGGAAAGAGTCTTCAGTGCAGCTGGATCAATCCTGACAGAAAAAAGGACCCGTCTGTCAACCCAAAATGTGGATGATCTAACCTTCATTAAAATGAACCACGCATGGGTTTCCAAGGATTTTGTCCCACCTTCCCCTGATGACACATAGGGTGACAGAAAAATGGCTTGCTTTGGTCCACCTCTTCCTGGTACTTCACCTATTTCGCCTTTTGCATCAGTTGAATGTCCAACATCAACATATGCCACTTTCTAAAACTCCCTAACTGTGCTGCCTCCCCCCCCCATGGCCGGGGTCACCACCTAGCGCACGACACCGTGCGAGTGCCGTTGCCCTGGACAGGTGGGTAGGCCGACTCTTGGGCGCGAGCACTGGCACAGGGTCCCTTATAGTGCAATCAAGTGTCTCTGACGGTGGTGGTGCACACCCGCCGTCAGACACACCGCTGTACTATGAGGGGCCCAGTGCCAGTACCGACGCCCACGAGTGGGCCCCCCTTGCTTGGCCAGGGCCCCAGCATTTGCAATCTTTACCTCTCCCTGCTCCTCCGCTGTGTAATCTGGGCCATCAAATCCATACTGTGCCTGACACCGTCTGAGCCTGCCTCCTGATGTATAGACATATATTTTGAATGTGTACGCTATCCATACATGTTATCCGGGGATACGTTACCCCTTCTAAACTTTGTGCAATGACGTGCAATCCATACTGGGCCTAACACCGTCTGAGCCTGCCTCATGCTGTATAGACATATATTTTGAATGTGTACGCTATCCATACATGTTATCCGGGGATACGGTACCCCTTCTAACCTTTGTGCAATGACGTGCAATCCATACTGGGCCTAACACCGTCTGAGCCTGCCTCATGCTGTATAGACATATATTTTGAATGTGTACGCTATCCATACATGTTATCCAGGGATACGGTACCCTTTCTAACCTTTGTGCAATGACGTGCAATCCATACTGGGCCTAACACCGTCTGAGCCTGCCTCATGCTGTATAGACATATATTTTGAATGTGTACGCTATCCATACATGTTATCCAGGGATACGGTACCCTTTCTAACCTTTGTGCAATGACGTGCAATCCATACTGGGCCTAACACCGTCTGAGCCTGCCTCATGCTGTATAGACATATATTTTGAATGTGTACGCTATCCATACATGTTATCCGGGGATACGGTACCCTTTCTAACCTTTGTGCAATGACGTGCAATCCATACTGGGCCTAACACCGTCTGAGCCTGCCTCATGCTGTATAGACATATATTTTGAATGTGTACGCTATCCATACATGTTATCCGGGGATACGGTACCCCTTCTAACCTTTGTGCAATGACGTGCAATCCATACTGGGCCTAACACCGTCTGAGCCTGCCTCATGCTGTATAGACATATATTTTGAATGTGTACGCTATCCATACATGTTATCCGGGGATACGGTACCCTTTCTAACCTTTGTGCAATGACGTGCAATCCATACTGGGCCTAACACCGTCTGAGCCTGCCTCATGCTGTATAGACATATATTTTGAATGTGTACGCTATCCATACATGTTATCCGGGGATACGGTACCCCTTCTAACCTTTGTGCAATGACGTGCAATCCATACTGGGCCTAACACCGTCTGAGCCTGCCTCATGCTGTATAGACATATATTTTGAATGTGTACGCTATCCATACATGTTATCCGGGGATACGGTACCCCTTCTAACCTTTGTGCAATGACGTGCAATCCATACTGGGCCTAACACCGTCTGAGCCTGCCTCATGCTGTATAGACATATATTTTGAATGTGTACGCTATCCATACATGTTATCCGGGGATACGGTACCCCTTCTAACCTTTGTGCAATGACGTGCAATCCATACTGGGCCTAACACCGTCTGAGCCTGCCTCATGCTGTATAGACATATATTTTGAATGTGTACGCTATCCATACATGTTATCCAGGGATACGGTACCCTTTCTAACCTTTGTGCAATGACGTGCAATCCATACTGGGCCTAACACCGTCTGAGCCTGCCTCATGCTGTATAGACATATATTTTGAATGTGTACGCTATCCATACATGTTATCCAGGGATACGGTACCCTTTCTAACCTTTGTGCAATGACGTGCAATCCATACTGGGCCTAACACCGTCTGAGCCTGCCTCATGCTGTATAGACATATATTTTGAATGTGTACGCTATCCATACATGTTATCCGGGGATACGGTACCCTTTCTAACCTTTGTGCAATGACGTGCAATCCATACTGGGCCTAACACCGTCTGAGCCTGCCTCATGCTGTATAGACATATATTTTGAATGTGTACGCTATCCATACATGTTATCCGGGGATACGGTACCCCTTCTAACCTTTGTGCAATGACGTGCAATCCATACTGGGCCTAACACCGTCTGAGCCTGCCTCATGCTGTATAGACATATATTTTGAATGTGTACGCTATCCATACATGTTAGCCGGGGATACGGTACCCTTTCTAACCTTTGTGCAATGACGTGCAATCCATACTGGGCCTAACACCGTCTGAGCCTGCCTCATGCTGTATAGACATATATTTTGAATGTGTACGCTATCCATACATGTTATCCGGGGATACGGTACCCCTTCTAACCTTTGTGCAATGACGTGCAATCCATACTGGGCCTAACACCGTCTGAGCCTGCCTCATGCTGTATAGACATATATTTTGAATGTGTACGCTATCCATACATGTTATCCGGGGGTACGGTACCCCTTCTAACCTTTGTGCAATGACGTGCAATCCATACTGGGCCTAACACCGTCTGAGCCTGCCTCATGCTGTATAGACATATATTTTGAATGTGTACGCTATCCATACATGTTATCCGGGGATACGGTACCCCTTCTAACCTTTGTGCAATGACGTGCAATCCATACTGGGCCTAACACCGTCTGAGCCTGCCTCATGCTGTATAGACATATATTTTGAATGTGTACGCTATCCATACATGTTATCCAGGGATACGGTACCCTTTCTAACCTTTGTGCAATGACGTGCAATCCATACTGGGCCTAACACCGTCTGTGCCTGCCTCATGCTGTATAGACATATATTTTGAATGTGTACGCTATCCATACATGTTATCCAGGGATACGGTACCCTTTCTAACCTTTGTGCAATGACGTGCAATCCATACTGGGCCTAACACCATCTGAGCCTGCCTCATGCTGTATAGACATATATTTTGAATGTGTACGCTATCCATACATGTTATCCGGGGATACGGTACCCCTTCTAACCTTTGTGCAATGACGTGCAATCCATACTGGGCCTAACACCGTCTGAGCCTGCCTCATGCTGTATAGACATATATTTTGAATGTGTACGCTATCCATACATGTTATCCGGGGATACGGTACCCCTTCTAACCTTTGTGCAATGACGTGCAATCCATACTGGGCCTAACACCGTCTGAGCCTGCCTCATGCTGTATAGACATATATTTTGAATGTGTACGCTATCCATACATGTTATCCGGGGATACGGTACCCCTTCTAACCTTTGTGCAATGACGTGCAATCCATACTGGGCCTAACACCGTCTGAGCCTGCCTCATGCTGTATAGACATATATTTTGAATGTGTACGCTATCCATACATGTTATCCGGGGATACGGTACCCCTTCTAACCTTTGTGCAATGACGTGCAATCCATACTGGGCCTAACACCGTCTGAGCCTGCCTCATGCTGTATAGACATATATTTTGAATGTGTACGCTATCCATACATGTTATCCAGGGATACGGTACCCTTTCTAACCTTTGTGCAATGACGTGCAATCTATACTGGGCCTAACACCGTCTGAGCCTGCCTCATGCTGTATAGACATATATTTTGAATGTGTACGCTATCCATACATGTTATCCAGGGATACGGTACCCTTTCTAGCCTTTGTGCAATGACGTGCAATCCATACTGGGCCTAACACCGTCTGAGCCTGCCTCATGCTGTATAGACATATATTTTGAATGTGTACGCTATCCATACATGTTATCCGGGGATACGGTACCCCTTCTAACCTTTGTGCAATGACGTGCAATCCATACTGGGCCTAACACCGTCTGAGCCTGCCTCATGCTGTATAGACATATATTTTGAATGTGTACGCTATCCATACATGTTATCCGGGGATACGGTACCCCTTCTAACCTTTGTGCAATGACGTGCAATCCATACTGGGCCTAACACCGTCTGAGCTTGCCTCATGCTGTATAGACATATATTTTGAATGTGTACGCTATCCATACATGTTATCCGGGGATACGGTACCCCTTCTAACCTTTGTGCAATGACGTGCAATCCATACTGGGCCTAACACCGTCTGAGCCTGCCTCATGCTGTATAGACATATATTTTGAATGTGTACGCTATCCATACATGTTATCCGGGGATACGGTACCCCTTCTAACCTTTGTGCAATGACGTGCAATCCATACTGGGCCTAACACCGTCTGAGCCTGCCTCATGCTGTATAGACATATATTTTGAATGTGTACGCTATCCATACATGTTATCCGGGGATACGGTACCCCTTCTAACCTTTGTGCAATGACGTGCAATCCATACTGGGCCTAACACCGTCTGAGCCTGCCTCATGCTGTATAGACATATATTTTGAATGTGTACGCTATCCATACATGTTATCCAGGGATACGGTACCCTTTCTAACCTTTGTGCAATGACGTGCAATCCATACTGGGCCTAACACCGTCTGAGCCTGCCTCATGCTGTATAGACATATATTTTGAATGTGTACGCTATCCATACATGTTATCCAGGGATACGGTACCCTTTCTAACCTTTGTGCAATGACGTGCAATCCATACTGGGCCTAACACCGTCTGAGCCTGCCTCATGCTGTATAGACATATATTTTGAATGTGTACGCTATCCATACATGTTATCCAGGGATACGGTACCCTTTCTAACCTTTGTGCAATGACGTGCAATCCATACTGGGCCTAACACCGTCTGAGCCTGCCTCATGCTGTATAGACATATATTTTGAATGTGTACGCTATCCATACATGTTATCCGGGGATACGGTACCCCTTCTAACCTTTGTGCAATGACGTGCAATCCATACTGGGCCTAACACCGTCTGAGCCTGCCTCATGCTGTATAGACATATATTTTGAATGTGTACGCTATCCATACATGTTATCCAGGGATACGGTACCCTTTCTAGCCTTTGTGCAATGACGTGCAATCCATACTGGGCCTAACACCGTCTGAGCCTGCCTCATGCTGTATAGACATATATTTTGAATGTGTACGCTATCCATACATGTTATCCGGGGATACGGTACCCCTTCTAACCTTTGTGCAATGACGTGCAATCCATACTGGGCCTAACACCGTCTGAGCCTGCCTCATGCTGTATAGACATATATTTTGAATGTGTACGCTATCCATACATGTTATCCGGGGATACGGTACCCCTTCTAACCTTTGTGCAATGACGTGCAATCCATACTGGGCCTAACACCGTCTGAGCTTGCCTCATGCTGTATAGACATATATTTTGAATGTGTACGCTATCCATACATGTTATCCGGGGATACGGTACCCCTTCTAACCTTTGTGCAATGACGTGCAATCCATACTGGGCCTAACACCGTCTGAGCCTGCCTCATGCTGTATAGACATATATTTTGAATGTGTACGCTATCCATACATGTTATCCGGGGATACGGTACCCCTTCTAACCTTTGTGCAATGACGTGCAATCCATACTGGGCCTAACACCGTCTGAGCCTGCCTCATGCTGTATAGACATATATTTTGAATGTGTACGCTATCCATACATGTTATCCGGGGATACGGTACCCCTTCTAACCTTTGTGCAATGACGTGCAATCCATACTGGGCCTAACACCGTCTGAGCCTGCCTCATGCTGTATAGACATATATTTTGAATGTGTACGCTATCCATACATGTTATCCAGGGATACGGTACCCTTTCTAACCTTTGTGCAATGACGTGCAATCCATACTGGGCCTAACACCGTCTGAGCCTGCCTCATGCTGTATAGACATATATTTTGAATGTGTACGCTATCCATACATGTTATCCAGGGATACGGTACCCTTTCTAACCTTTGTGCAATGACGTGCAATCCATACTGGGCCTAACACCGTCTGAGCCTGCCTCATGCTGTATAGACATATATTTTGAATGTGTACGCTATCCATACATGTTATCCAGGGATACGGTACCCTTTCTAACCTTTGTGCAATGACGTGCAATCCATACTGGGCCTAACACCGTCTGAGCCTGCCTCATGCTGTATAGACATATATTTTGAATGTGTACGCTATCCATACATGTTATCCGGGGATACGGTACCCCTTCTAACCTTTGTGCAATGACGTGCAATCCATACTGGGCCTAACACCGTCTGAGCCTGCCTCATGCTGTATAGACATATATTTTGAATGTGTACGCTATCCATACATGTTATCCGGGGATACGGTACCCTTTCTAACCTTTGTGCAATGACGTGCAATCCATACTGGGCCTAACACCGTCTGAGCCTGCCTCATGCTGTATAGACATATATTTTGAATGTGTACGCTATCCATACATGTTATCCGGGGATACGGTACCCTTTCTAACCTTTGTGCAATGACGTGCAATCCATACTGGGCCTAACACCGTCTGAGCCTGCCTCATGCTGTATAGACATATATTTTGAATGTGTACGCTATCCATACATGTTATCCGGGGATACGGTACCCCTTCTAACCTTTGTGCAATGACGTGCAATCCATACTGGGCCTAACACCGTCTGAGCCTGCCTCATGCTGTATAGACATATATTTTGAATGTGTACGCTATCCATACATGTTATCCAGGGATACGGTACCCTTTCTAACCTTTGTGCAATGACGTGCAATCCATACTGGGCCTAACACCGTCTGTGCCTGCCTCATGCTGTATAGACATATATTTTGAATGTGTACGCTATCCATACATGTTATCCAGGGATACGGTACCCTTTCTAACCTTTGTGCAATGACGTGCAATCCATACAGGGCCTAACACCGTCTGAGCCTGCCTCATGCTGTATAGACATATATTTTGAATGTGTACGCTATCCATACATGTTATCCGGGGATACGGTACCCCTTCTAACCTTTGTGCAATGACGTGCAATCCATACTGGGCCTAACACCGTCTGAGCCTGCCTCATGCTGTATAGACATATATTTTGAATGTGTACGCTATCCATACATGTTATCCGGGGATACGGTACCCCTTCTAACCTTTGTGCAATGACGTGCAATCCATACTGGGCCTAACACCGTCTGAGCCTGCCTCATGCTGTATAGACATATATTTTGAATGTGTACGCTATCCATACATGTTATCCGGGGATACGATACCCCTTCTAACCTTTGTGCAATGACGTGCAATCCATACTGGGCCTAACACCGTCTGAGCCTGCCTCATGCTGTATAGACATATATTTTGAATGTGTACGCTATCCATACATGTTATCCGGGGATACGGTACCCCTTCTAACCTTTGTGCAATGACGTGCAATCCATACTGGGCCTAACACCGTCTGAGCCTGCCTCATGCTGTATAGACATATATTTTGAATGTGTATGCTATCCATACATGTTATCCAGGGATACGGTACCCTTTCTAACCTTTGTGCAATGACGTACAATCCATACTGGGCCTAACACCGTCTGAGCCTGCCTCATGCTGTATAGACATATATTTTGAATGTGTACGCTATCCATACATGTTATCCAGGGATACGGTACCCTTTCTAACCTTTGTGCAATGACGTGCAATCCATACTGGGCCTAACACCGTCTGAGCCTGCCTCATGCTGTATAGACATATATTTTGAATGTGTACGCTATCCATACATGTTATCGGGGGATACGGTACCCCTTCTAACCTTTGTGCAATGACGTGCAATCCATACTGGGCCTAACACCGTCTGAGCCTGCCTCATGCTGTATAGACATATATTTTGAATGTGTACGCTATCCATACATGTTATCCGGGGATACGGTACCCCTTCTAACCTTTGTGCAATGACGTGCAATCCATACTGGGCCTAACACCGTCTGAGCCTGCCTCATGCTGTATAGACATATATTTTGAATGTGTACGCTATCCATACATGTTATCCGGGGATACGGTACCCTTTCTAACCTTTGTGCAATGACGTGCAATCCATACTGGGCCTAACACCGTCTGAGCCTGCCTCATGCTGTATAGACATATTTTTTGAATGTGTACGCTATCCATACATGTTATCCGGGGATACGGTACCCCTTCTAACCTTTGTGCAATGACGTGCAATCCATACTGGGCCTAACACCGTCTGAGCCTGCCTCATGCTGTATAGACATATATTTTGAATGTGTACGCTATCCATACATGTTATCCGGGGATACGGTACCCCTTCTAACCTTTGTGCAATGACGTGCAATCCATACTGGGCCTAACACCGTCTGAGCCTGCCTCATGCTGTATAGACATATATTTTGAATGTGTACGCTATCCATACATGTTATCCAGGGATACGGTACCCTTTCTAACCTTTGTGCAATCACGTGCAATCCATACTGGGCGTGAGAACGGCTGGCGAGCTGTTAAGCAAGCTACTGCACCTGTCCAGACAAGTACAGGGATTCCCTAGCGAGGAGACTTATTTGATTGTTTTCTTGGGACAGCAATTTTTGGGGAGCACTATACTCTGGAGAATGATAGATGGGGCCCACCATACACTGGAACATTCCAAAGGTGGACATCAGACACTGGAGCAGCATTTACAGGGCCCATTATACACTAGAGCATTAGAAATGGGGCCCATTATGTTTGGAGCATTATTTGGGCCCATAAGACAGTGGAGCTTCATCCATGGGGACCAACATATACTGTAGCATTATGTGGAGCTCATCATATACTGTTTCAAACATTATATGGGACCAATGATTTTGTATGGAGAAATAGATGGGCCTCGTCATGAGATGTAAAAAGTGAGGTATTTTTCATTGTACTATACCGCTATTTCTCTGCCGTATCGGAGCATGATGAGTTGTGGTATGTGTTAAAGGGGCGCTCTTTCGCCCAGGGCACATGAAAACCTGCAGCCAGCCCTCCCCCCCCACAAATTTAGCCAAATAACCCCCATTTTTCAGTGCGTAACTTGTATTATGAAGTTAATTAAGGTTGACAAGCTTAAGTAAGAAGAATTGATGCTTTTGGCATTCAAATGGGCACTGTAGGTGTGTTTCCTGTCCTCCTCTCACTGCCGACTTTTATTCCCCATTGACTTACATTGGGTTTCGTGTTTCGGGACGACCCCGACTTTTCCCTATAATCGGACGATCTTGCTCGACCCGACTTTTGGAAAAGTCGGTTTTCACGAAACGAAACGCGACCCTAAAAAAGCAAAAGTCGCTCAACTCTGATTAGCAGTAATTTTGACCAGGGGTGCCCAAAGTTTTACATGCCACTGTATAGGTAGTTGTGCTCTTTGCAAGACTTCTACTTAGATGTTTCTTAGTTTTATCAGTTTGTGACAAAAATAATAGCTTTTATAACCTAAGAGCCTCTTGCTTACATTTACCAGATTCATCTATGCTCAATGTACTGATGGACATACAGATGAGGGCTCCTGTGCAAGAACAATATATGACCCCCTTGCAGTCCAATAGCTCATCATAATGCAAATGCAAAATTCCACCTGCTTTAGAGGTGGAGGTGGGCCCGGCCCCCTTACTGCTTTGGCCTGTACACGTTGCACCAATGCTTAAAATTAGAAGAGTCATCTTTGATCAATGTAATGATGGACATAAACAGATGAGGGGCCTTAGGCAAGAACAATATGTGGGTCCTTTGCAGTCCAATAGCTCATAATGCACAATTCCAACTGCTTTGGAGGTTGTAATGGGCTACCTTATCTGTTGGGCCCCTGTGCAACTGCACAGGTTGCACCAATGTGTCTGCCCCTGGGTCAATGGAAACGAGGCCAGGGGTGTATTATTACATGATTTGGCTAAGTGTACACAGAGTTTTTCAAGGAGTTTTTGAAACAGAAACTCTCCAAAACTTTGAGTTTCTGCTCATTTTTGTGCTCCGAAAACTTTGCAAAAAGATTCTATGCACATAACTTTAAAATGGTTGTCCAGTTTTAAACTACAAGCCTGCAGTCACTCTACGTGACTGCAGACTTGTGAATCCTCGTATCACGCGCACTGTGTGCTGTGAGGATTCTACGGTGCTGGCACTGGGAGCAGCGCACATATAACTGCAAGTATGAGATATGTATACTACTGACCACATTCCAAATACTCTACCTACCGTATGCTATTGCTGCTGCAGCCAATCACTGGCCTCACCACTATTGTGCTGTCCAGCACTAAGGCCAGTAGTGACTGACTACAGTTGTCCTACTGGCCACAATCCAAACACGTTACCCTTGTTATTGCTGCTGCAGCCAATCACTGGCCTCAGTACTATTGTGCTGTCCAGCACTAAGGCCAGTGACTGGCTACAGTTGTCCTACCGGCCACAATCCAAACATATGACCCTTGTTATTGCTGCTGCAGCCAATCACTGGCCTCAGTACTATTGTGCTGTCCAGCACTAAGGCCAGTGACTGGCTACAGTTGTCCTACCGGCCACAATCCAAACATATGACCCTTGTTATTGCTGCTGCAGCCAATCACTGGCCTCAGTACTATTGTGCTGTCCACCACTAAGGCCAGTGACTGGCTACAGTTGTCCTACCGGCCACAATCCAAACACGTTACCCTTGTTATTGCTGCTGCAGCCAATCACTGGCGTCAGTACTATTGTGCTGTCCACCACTAAGGCCAGTGATTGGCTGCAGTGGTCACATGAATAGATGACTTGTGGCCACTGAATCAGGTAAAAATAATATAGCATTGAGCGACAGAATGGTAGCACCAGAGCAGCAGGGAATTTCTCAGGTAATGTACCGATGTATTTTTGTGTCATTTACTCCCTCAGTTTAATTTCTAGCAACCACAGCAAACCCTAATAAGACTGTTAATCCACCATCTCTCAAAGCGCGGCATAAAGATGCTGAATCAGAGAGTCAGGGAGCAGTGTGTCAGTTTTGGCACCAGAACTAATTTCCTAGCACAAAAAAAAAAACAAAGATCACAAAAAAGCAATACATCTGTTGCTGCTATTTTATGCTAGTTTTTCAGTTCAAAGTCTTTGATTAATGATTCCCTATGAGCTTGTTTTGTATAAAAGCAGCAATTCCATTTAACAGAAAACAGTACAGATGAATTTAAAGATTTATCCCGCTCATATCTCCCCTCTCGGTGTTGATGCTTGCTTGTATTGTAACGCGCGCAAGGCTATTTAAAATTTAATCACAAGCACTATGCTACGTACAGAACAAAGACTAACTCCAGGGAAAACATAATCAATGTTAATTTAGCCTAAAGAAGAAGGGTAGCTAACGGGAGCGAATGGAGGTACTAGAGGCTTTAATTTACCGACACTTCTATGAAGCCGTACGGTATACCATGAAATGATCAAATAAGGGAGATGAAAAGGTGCATCTATATATCGAAAGGAAAGTAGACTCCTACAATAAGGGCCGTAGATTACCTTCTTGTCTTCGGCCTTGTGTGCTTGAGCTTCATCACTAGACCTGTCCTCGCCATCATCATCATCCATTGAAACGGTAGAGGCTTCCGAGACCGTGCTAACCCTTCTCAACATATTCTATTGTATTAAAAACAGAAAATGATTGGCAATAGCACCTAACATGAAGTATTTGATTTCGTGTCTGCATACTCTTTTAATCATGTGAAGATACATAGGTGTATGACTCTATCTATAATAAAAATAACTATAAACATAGTTTTAATAATATCCTGTTCCCATGCAGGAACATAGGTTTCCATGGTTACAGACTACAAACAAACTCTTTGTAGTCTGAGCTTGCATTTTCACTTTTAGTATGTTATGGCTAAACCCCACCTTATACTTTCTTAATACCTATGATGTGCGTAGATGTCATAAATCACTCATTATAATTTACGGTATTTGAGGGAAGCAGCATTTTCCTCACCATTTAAGAATATTTTTTTTCCCTTGACCTGCAGCCACTGCAAATTATAGGAAATCTCAATGTCTCAATCCCCAAGTCTCTAAATAATTTATTAATTCAAACATTGATAATGGAAAATACATAGATAGGCAGTAGGAAAGAAAGAATGGAGAGAGGGATGTAAGGAAGGGAGGAGGAGAAGGAAAAAAATAAGGAAGGAAGGAAGGAGGAGGTAAGGAAAGAAAAAAAGAAAGAAAGAAAGAAAGAAAGAAAGAAAGAAAGAAAAAAAAGAGAAAAAGGGGGAGGGAGGGAGGGAAGAAAGGAAAGAATATCTATATGTCAAGCTACTTTTTTTGCACATTTTATCTCTCCATGCTTAAAGCGAACCTGTCAAAGTTTTTGGCTGACATAAGATGTGGCCACTGCCTTTCAGGGCTTATGTACAGCATTCTATAATGCTGTAGATAAGCCCCCTATCTGATCTGAAAGATAAGAAAAATAAGTTTGATTATACTCACCCAGGGGGCGATCCGGTCCGGTGGGTGTCGCAGGTCCGGGTCTGGCGCCTCCCATCTTCTTGCCATGCCGCCCTCCTACTTTTTTCATGGCTCTCCAGCATCGCGCTCCTGCTCAGGTATACTTCTCTGCCTTGTTGAGGGCAGAGCAAAGTACTGCAGTGCGCAGGCCCCGGGAAAGGTCAGAGAGGCCCAGGGTCTGCATACTGCAGGAATTTGCTCTGCCGTCAAGAGGGGAGATAAGTACGCCTGTGCAAAAGCGCGATGCCGAGGAGCCTGTGAAGCAAACAGGAGGGCGGCATTTTATGAAGATGGGAGGCACCGAACCAGGACCCGCGAACCCATCGGACCGCACCACCCCCAGGGTGAGTTTAATAAAACGTATTTTTCCTATCTTGCAGGTCAGATCGGGGGCTTATCTACACCATTATAGAATGCTTTAGATAAGCCCTGAAAGGCGGTGGCCGCATCTAATAATGGCCAAAACTGCTGATAGGTTCCCTTTAAAGAGGTGCTATCATGAGAAAATGACATATTTTAAAACACACACACACACATATATATATATATATATATATATATATATATACACAGTTGAAATCAGAAGTTTACATACACTATATAAAAAGCCACAGATGCATGTTTTTGTCAATATCTGACATGAAATCAGAATAAACCTTTCCCGTTTTAGGTCAATTAGGAATGCCATAATTATTAATATTTGCCGAATGCCAGAATAATGAGAGAGAGAAAGAATGTTGGAAGGCATTTTTATTACTTAATGACAAGTCAAAAGTTTACAAACACTAATATTACGATGCCTTTAAACAATTCTGGAATGCCCGTATGATGAGGTCATGTGTTTGGAAGCTTCTGGTTTTCTGGCAACAACTGAGTTATGTAGAGACCCACCTGTGGATGTATTTTAATGCACATCTGAAACACACTGCTTATTTGCGTAGCATCATGAGAAAGTCTCAAGAAATAAGCCAAGATATCAGGAAGAGAAATGTGGACTTGAACAAGTCTGGCTCATTCTTGGGTACAATGTCAAGATACCTGAAGGTGCCTCGTTCATCTGTATAAACAATTATACGGAAGTACAAACAAGATGGGAATGTCCAGCCATCATACCGCTCAGGAAGGAGAGAAGTTCTGTGTCCCAGAGAAGAACATGCTTTGCTCTGACATGTGCATATCCACCCAAGAACAAAAGCAAAAGACCTTGTGAAGATGATAGCGGAAATTGGTAAGATTGTGTCAATATCCACAGTGAAACGAGTACTCTATCACCATGGGCTGAAAGCCACTGTGCCAGGAAGAAGTCATTACTCCAAAAGAAACATAAAAAAAGCCAGATTAATGTTTGTAAATGCACACAGGAACAAAGACCTTAATTTTTGGAGACATGTCCTGTGGTCTGATGAAACTAAAATTAAACTTTTTGGGCATGATGATCAACGTTATGTTTGGAGGAAAAAGGGAGAAGCTTGGAAGCCTAAGAACACCATACCAACTGTGTAACACGGGGGTGGCAGCATCATGTTGTGGGGTTGTTTTGCTGCAGGAGGGACTGGTGCACTTCACAAAATAGATGACATCATGAGAATAGAAGATTATGTGGCAATACTGAAGCAACCTCTCAAGACATCAGCCAGGAAGTTAAAGCTTGGGAACAAATGGGTCTTCCAAATAAACAATGACCTGAAGCATACTGCCAAAATGGTAACAAAGTGGCTTAGGGATAACAAAGTCATTGTTTTGGAGCAGCCATCACAAAACCATGATCTCAATCCTATTGAAAATTTATGGGCAAAGCTGAAAAGGCCAGTGCGAGCAAGGCGACCTACAAACCTGGATCAGTTACACCAGTATTGTCAGGAGGAATGGGCCCAAACTCTGACCAACTATTGTGAGAAGCTTGTGGACGCATATACCAAACGTTTGACCCAAGTCATACAGTTTAAGGGCAATGGTACCAAATACTAATGAAATGTATGTAAACTTTTGACTTTGCAGTAAAAAAAATGCCTTAAAACATTCTCTATCTCTCTCATTATTCTGGCATTTGGCAAATATTAATAATTATGGTAATACTAACTGACCTAAAACGGAAAAGGTTTATTCTGATTCCAAGTCAGATATTGAGAAAAAATATGTATGTACCTGTATATGTTTGTGTGTGATATTTAAATTATGTCATTCTCTCATGATAGCTTCTCTTTAAGTATGGAGTGATAAAATGTCCAAAAATATGTAGATTGACATAACCATTGGATAAATTTGGAACTATTTTTGAAAAATAATAATTATGTTATTCTAATCCTGACTACTCCTTTCAGTTCTGAGACAAGAAATCTGTCATTCTAGCATGGAAAAGAAACACAGAACACTCCGGGGCACAATTAAGTGAACAATGCGTCATCTATTGCATACTATTTCCAGGAATATTAGTGCAATTTCTCATTTGGTGTACAGGTTTGCATGCAAAACCAAAACAAAAGAACAAGCTACGGTAGAAATCCTTAGACCGTATAACGTCTTAGCTCCGTGTCCTTTTTTTTTAGAATGGAAGATTGCCAATAAAATGATTCACATAACACTTTTCCCTGAGTATCACCGTCACACTGACATTATCCATATTTCCAAAGCTATTATAATAAGAGTAATTAGTTGTCGATATTTTCTTTAAAGGACTGTTCAACCTTTATGTGTCATTAATATATTTTCTTGTAGATACCTCCTGCAACCTTTACTGAATGCCTTCCGCTATCTTTCCGCCTGCCTATTGTGTCTCCCGGTAATGTAATTACATTATCAGGCATGGCTATCTTCTTCCGTTTCCTTGGAACACAATGCCGTTGCTTCCAGATACTAAAATTCGGGCCATGCACAAATACGTTTAAAAGTAAACAATCTTTTCTAAACTTTCATTCACACTGACATTTGTCTCTACGTTATTCTGCTCTATCAGTTAGAAAAATACAGAGAAATTTTTCTATAAATGTGCACACACGTAGACAGGCTCGGACTGGCCCAAAGGGTAACAGGGGAATCCCCCGGTGGGCCCTTGTGCATAACTGGGCCCCCAACCCCACTATATGGATAGTACTAGGCATAATTCATTTGATTTACTCTGTACAGAAAAAAGCAGCATCTCATTCTTTCATTAACCAAACTACCTAGCTTATTATTATTTAGAGATATAGGTACATTTGTGAATGAGGGGAGTGTGATATTTATATGCAGGTGAAAAGTGGGCCCCTCAAAGTCAATGTTACTGGTGGGCCTTGGCACCTCAGTCCGACACTGCACATAGAAACACAAAATGCATACAAATGCATACACATACAAATACAGCCATATACATACAAACACAAACATATCCTAAAATTTAAATATAGTATATAAGGGATTTTTTAATTAAATGCTACCTATACTGTAATTAAAAAAAAGAAAATAACATAACTTAATTACATATTAGTTTTGAATCACATACCATAGAAGAGAAAAAGCAGGACAAAAGGCACAGCTGTATGACCTCGGGTTAAAGAAACTGCACACACATCAGGGAACACGGGTGCCACTTCCAACGAAAACAGTCTGTATATCCATAGAGAAGAAAGTGGATAGGCACATTCCGTCCCGTGCAAAACAATCCTTTATTGTGGCATCAAGTTACCAACAGCAGGCAGATAAAACCATGGAGCAAGTACGATCGTTTTGCGCTTACATTGGGCTTCAACAGGTCCTGTTGAAGCCCAATGTAAGCGCGAAACGATCGTCGTCTGTAATTGCTCCATGGTTTTATCTGCCTGCTGTTGGTAACTTGATGCCACAATAAAGGATTATTTTGCACGGGACGGAATGTGCCTATCCACTTTCTTCTCTATGGACATATTAGTTTTGATTGAGGGAATCTGCTGAGATTTCCCTCTGATTACTAAAATGAAAAGGCAAAACTGCTCAAGTCTGTAGACTTTCTACGAATCTGTACACTGATCAATACTCTGGGGAGAATTAAGCAAAACTAAAATGATGCAACACTCACCAAGGGCCACTTGGACCCTTTGGTTTTAGTGATTGTTTTAGGCTTACCTAGTGAGGCAGAATCACTAACCCTAGGTCCGGGTGGGCACACAGACCCCCGGTGTTGGGAGTATCAGGCAGGCACGTGGAAAGCATGAACTTGGCACAGGCAGGAAATTCAGGATCAGTAGAACAAGTGAAGTGGAACAAAACAAGGCTGAATGCAACACCAACTAAGTCCAATAGAAGTTTGCTTTCTGCAATCAATGCATAAATTCAGAAATTTGCCAGAGTGAGGGATAACCTGCTGAGCTGTAGGTATGGAGGATCAGAGCATTGGAACACAAATGGTTGAGCACTAGAGTTGAGCGAAACGTGTCGAAAAATTTCAAAAGTCGTCGACTTTTGGCAAAGTCGGGTTTCATGAAACGAAACCCGACCCTAGGATGAGGTCGGCCACGAGGTCAGCGACTTACGCGCCAAAGTCGCGTTTCAAAAGTTTGTTTTGCGCTCTTTTTCAGCCAATCAGGATCCACGGACACTGTGGGCAACGTGATGACATAGGCACGGGTCACCACCATCTTTCAGAAGGGCATGCAAGTGATTGGCTTGCTTTGGTGGGCGTTACAGGGGGTATAAAAGGGCGTGCATGCCGACCGCCATCTTACTTCTGCCGATATCAGTATAGGGAGAGGTTGCTGCTGATTCTGTAGGGAGAGCGTTAGGCAGGGAAGAAGACCAAAAAACTGCTTCTGCTGCTAGCGATTTGGCCTGCACAACACACCAGTCACTGTGTGTGCAGTGCAAGGGGAGGCTATATAGTGGTGTATCAGTGGTGTTGGTTGTTGGGCTGCCTTCTAAGGCTTCCTGACAGCTGCATTGCTGTTTACCCACTGCTCTGCAAACTGCTTTTTTAAAAGCAATCCCAATTTTTTTTTGTCCTGCTGAGGTACTGAGCTGCAAACTGCTTTTTTAAAAGCAATCCCAATTTTTTTTTTTTGTCCTGCTGAGGTACTGAGCGTGCATTTTTTCACACCATACAGCGGTGTACGCTCCTCACACAGTACCGTGTAACGGCTGTTATCACAGCCACAGTGAAGCTATCTGTGTCACTCTGTGAGAATAAGTCGAGGACATGTTCCGTTCTTACAGACCTGCACTCTAGGGAGATTCCTACTCTGCCCAATTCTACATACACCTTGTAGTTTGTGATACACTAGCCAATTTCTGCCTGTGACATAGCGCTGTGATATTCAGTGGGCCTCACACAATCCAAAAGTGTCCAGTGTCCACAAGTGTCTGCAGAAATTCAAAATCTCCCTTATCCTCTAGTCACTTTGGTCACAGCTGTGCCATCGAGCCTGTGACATAGCGCTCAGATATTCAGTGGGCCTCACACAATCCAAAAGTGTCCAGTGTCCACAAGTGTCTGCAGAAATTCAAAATCTCACTTATCCTCTAGTCACTTTGGTCACAGCTGTGCTATCGAGCCTGTGACATAGCGCTCAGATATTCAGTGGGCCTCACACAATCCAAAAGTGTCCAGTGTCCACAAGTGTCGGCAGAAATTCAAAATCTCACTTATCCTCTAGTCACTTTGGTCACAGCTGTGCCATCGAGCCTGTGACATAGCGCTCAGATATTCATTGGGCCTCACACAATCCAAAAGTGTCCAGTGTCCACTAGTGTGAGCAGAAATTCAAAATCTCACTTATCCTCTAGTCACTTTGGTCACAGCTGTGCCATCGAGCCTGTGACATAGCGCTCAGATATTCAGTGGGCCTCACACACTCCAAAAGTGTCCACAAGTGTCTGCAGAAATTCAAAATCTCACTTATCCTCTAGTCACTTTGGTCACAGCTGTGCCATCGAGCCTGTGACATAGCGCTCAGATATTCAGTGGGCCTCACACAATCCAAAAGTGTCCAGTGTCCACAAGTGTCTGCAGAAATTCAAAATCTCCCTTATCCTCTAGTCACTTTGGTCACAGCTGTGCCATCGAGCCTGTGACATAGCGCTCAGATATTCAGTGGGCCTCACACAATCCAAAAGTGTCCAGTGTCTGCAGAAATTCAAAATCTCACTTATCCTCTAGTCACTTTGGTCACAGCTGTGCCATCGAGCCTGTGACATAGCGCTCAGATGTTCAGTGGGCCTCACACAATCCAAAAGTGTCCAGTGTCCACTAGTGTGAGCAGAAATTCAAAATCTCCCCTGTCCTATAGACACCTTGTACCTTGTTTTACATTACTATATAGTTTGTTGGATTTTGTCTACATTTCTACCAAAAATGAGGAAGGCTGGTGGAAGAGGCCGTGGAATTGGGCGGGGGTTGGCAGCTGGTAATGATGGTGTTGGTGGTGGATCTGATGGTAGTGGCAAGAGCAAAATAGGACCGAATGCAGGAGGTGTTGAGCCTGCGTCATCGTCTGGCTCCATAAGGCTTCGAAGGCTTAGTTTTCTAGGAGTTGGCAAACCGCTTTTAAAGCCAGAGCATCAGGAAAAAGTTTTGTCTTACATTGCTGACTCAGCCTCCAGCTCTATCACCTCCTCTTCTTCAGTTGTAAAAAGTAAAAGCACTGAGTCGTCATTGGAGGCTCATGTTCATGAACCACACCTTTCCTTGTGTCCTTCACCCCAACCAAGATTGAAGGATGACGCAGGCCATACTACTGATTACTCCATGGAGCTGTTTTCACATACTATGCCTGGATTATCAAGTCAAATGGTGAATTACCAAGGCCAAGATGAATCTGACATGGAGTGCACTGATGCACAGCCGCTGATGGATGATTCTGCTGGTACATTCACTCAGAGCACTACATTGTCCTCGCAGTGTACAGAGCCAGATTCTGACCCTGATGAGACTCAGGTGCCCCTTCCCGCACACTATACCACCATACACGGTGACACAGAGGAAGGTGCACATGACATTGAAGAGGAGGTGATAGATGACCCAGATTGGCATCCATTGGGGGAAGAGGGTGCTGCTTACAATAGCTCAGATGAGGAGCATCCACAGCAGACATCGACATCGCAACAGCTGTTATCTGGCAGGCCCGGAGCACTCCAAAGACAGGTTCCAAAAATCAAAAGAGTTGCTGGACAGCTTGTCCAGAGGGTCAAAAGATCACAGCGTGCTAGGCCGCAAAATGTCTGCCAAAGTAGGAAGAGTGCAGTGTGGCACTTTTTTGAACAAAATCCTCATGATCAGGCCAAGGTTATCTGTAAGAAGTGCGCAAAGACCTTTAGCCGAGGGAAAAATCTTAAAAATTTGAATACCAGTTGCATGCTTAGACATTTAAACACCATGCACTTGCAAGCGTGGACACAACACCAAACCTCAAGTGCCACATGTGCAACTGATCACAACGAAGGTAGTCAGCAACGCTACATTGTTTCCCCCACTGTAAGCCCACCGGTTAGCACAGCAGCAAATGTTGAGGTGTCGTTGCAAGGCCACAGCAGTCAGGGAATCCCACTGTTATATCAACGAAAGACTGATTCTAGGCCATCAGAAAGAACACCAACTCCATCACCATCATCAACCCTCTCTCAGTCCGCCCTGTCCACCGCTACTTCCACCATATGCAGCTCTCAAGTCCAGCTCACCCTCCCAGACACTATGAGTAGGTCAAGAAAGTACTCAGTCTCTCATCCGCGTACACTGGGTTTGAACGCCCACATTGCCAAACTAATCTCGTTTGAGATGATGCCCTTTCGGTTGGTGGAAAGCGCAGCTTTCTGCGAACTCATGGCCTATGCAGTACCACGCTATGACCTACCCAGTCGCCACTTCTTCTCTCGCAAAGCCATCCCAGCCCTCCACCATCATGTGAAAGACCGCATTGTCCAAGCAATCAAGCAGTCAGTGAGCGGAAAGGTGCACCTCACAACTGATGCATGGTCCAGTCGGCATGGCCAGGGCCGTTACGTGTCCATCACTGCGCACTGGGTTAATGTGGTGGATGCAGGGTCCACAGGGGACAGCGGTGGTGGGACAGTGCTGCCTAGCCCACGGTCTAGGAAACAGTTGGCTGTAGGCGTTCGACCCTCCTCCTCCTCCTCCTCCTCCTCCAGAAGCGAAAGCTCGTCCACAAAGCGCAGTCGTACGAGCACTCCATCTGCAGCTGCCACTGTTGCACACGAGGTGTCCCCCTATCGAGCAGCTAGTGGAAAGCGTCAGCAGGCTGTGTTGCAGATGATGTGTTTGGGCGACAGACACACCGCCGAGGTGCTGGCCGAGTACTTGAAGCGACAAACTGAGTCATGGCTGGGCAGTGTACATCTTGAGGCAGGCAAGGTAGTTAGTGATAACGGCCGTAATTTTGTGGCAGCCATAGCCCTTTCAAAACTCAGCCACATACCTTGCTTGGCTCACACCTTGAACCTGGTGGTGCAGTGCTTCCTCAAAAATTATCCGGAGTTAACAGCCCTGCTCCAGAAGGTGCGAAGACTGTGCGCGCACATCCGCCGGTCGCCTGTACACTCCGTTCGTATGCAGAAGCTGCAGCGATTGCTCCACCTTCCCAACCACCGCCTCATTATCGACATTGCAACAAGGTGGAACTCCACCCTGCACATGGTGGAGCGGCTGTGCGAGCAGAGGCAGGCCATAATGCATTTGTGGGAGGATACACGGCCAGGCACTTTGAGAGCAGACATGGAGTTGACAGGTGTGCAGTGGTCGAAGCTGAAAGACCTCTGTAAAGTCCTTCAGTGTTTTGAGGAATGCACACGGCTGGTAAGCGCAGACGACGCCATCCTAAGCATGAACATCCCACTTATGCGTCTGCTCATGCAAACTTTGACGCACCTTAAGGAGCAGGCTTCTGCAGCCAATGTTGATGAGGAGGAAGAGGAGGAGGGAATCCTTGATGACATTCAGCCATTGTCTGCTCAGGGACCTCTCCTGGACGAGGTGGAGGAAGAAGAGGAGGAGGAGGATGATGGGGATGATTACTTAGGGGAGGAGGATGCATCTCGTGGGGCAAGTGAAAATGTTGGCGTGGCAAGGTCTGGTACAGGGTTTGTGCGTGACTGGAGGGATGTGGATTTGCCAGAAAGTGCTCCTCCAACCAGCACTCGCAGTGCATCATTGACACCGGGAACATTGGCCCACATGTCAGATTATGCCTTGCAGATCCTAATAAGGGACCCCCGCATTGCCAAAATGATGAACGATGACGACTACTGGTTGGCCAGCATCCTGGATCCACGCTATAAAGGCAAATTACAAAACATCATGCCACAGGAGAACCTTGACCTAATATTGGCTAATAAACAAGCAACTCTGGTAAATCGGTTGCTTGAGGCATTCCCAGCACACAGCAGCGGTGATGGTTCTCACACGAGCCGTACGGGCCGGGGTCAGCTTGGCAGAGGTATTCGTGGTGCACACAGCAGAAGTGGCGTTGGAGACAGGGGTTTCATGACAATGTTGTGGACTGATTTTTCAAGTACCGCTCACACAACTGGTAATACTGCATCGATGGAAAGTGACAGGAGACAGCAGTTGTCAACTATGGTTACAAACTACTTTTCCTCCCATATCGATGTTCTCCCACACAGGTCATTCCCCTTTGACTATTGGGCCGCTAAACTGGACACCTGGCCTGAATTGGCCCAATATGCCTTACAGGAGCTCGCTTGCCCAGCTGCAAGTGTGCTATCGGAAAGAGTCTTCAGTGCAGCTGGATCAATCCTGACAGAAAAAAGGACCCTTCTGTCAACCCAAAATGTGGATGATCTAACCTTCATTAAAATGAACCACGCATGGGTTTCCAAGGATTTTGTCCCACCTTCCCCTGATGACACATAGGGTGACAGAAAAATGGCTTGCTTTGGTCCACCTCTTCCTGGGACTTGACCTATTTCACCTTTTGCATCAGCTGAATGTCCAAAATCAACATATGCCACTTTCTAAAACTCCCTAACTGTGCTGCCTCCCCCCCATGGCCGGGGTCACCACCTAGCGCACGACACCATGCGAGTGCCGTTGCCCTGGACAGGTGGGTAGGCCGACTCTTGGGCGCGGGCACTGGCACAGGGTCCCTCATAGTGCAATCAAGTGTCTCTGACGGTGGTGGTGCACACCCGCCGTCAGACACACCGCCGTACTATGAGGGGCCCAGTGCCAGTACCGACGCCCACGAGTGGGCCCCCCTTGCTTGGGCAGGGCCCCAGCATTTGCAATCTTTACCTCTCCCTGCTCCTCCGCTGTGTAGTCTGGGCCGTCAAATCCATACTGTGCCTGACACCGTTTGAGCCTGCCTCCTGATGTATAGACATATATTTTGAATGTGTACGCTATCCATACATGTTATCTGGGGATACGGTACCCTTTCTAACCTTTGTGAAATCACGTGCAATCCATACTGGGCCTAACACCGTCTGAGCCTGCCTCCTGATGTATAGACATATATTTTGAATGTGTACGCTATCCATACATGTTATCTGGGGATACGGTACCCTTTCTAACCTTTGTGCAATCACGTGCAATCCATACTGGGCCTAACACCGTCTGAGCCTGCCTCCTGATGTATAGACATATATTTTGAATGTGTACGCTATCCATACATGTTATCTGGGGATACGTTACCCTTTCTAACCTTTGTGCAATCACGTGCAATCCATACTGGGCCTAACACCGTCTGAGCCTGCCTCCTGATGTATAGACATATATTTTGAATGTGTACGCTATCCATACATGTTATCTGGGGATACGGTACCCTTTCTAACCTTTGTGCAATCACGTGCAATCCATACTGGGCCTAACACCATCTGAGCCTGCCTCCTGATGTATAGACATATATTTTGAATGTGTACGCTATCCATACATGTTATCTGGGGATACGGTACCCTTTCTAACCTTTGTGCAATCACGTGCAATCCATACTGGGCCTAACACCGTCTGAGCCTGCCTCCTGATGTATAGACATATATTTTGAATGTGTACGCTATCCATACATGTTATCTGGGGATACGGTACCCTTTCTAACCTTTGTGCAATCACGTGCAATCCATACTGGGCCTAACACCGTCTGAGCCTGCCTCCTGATGTATAGACATATATTTTGAATGTGTATGCTATCCATACATGTTATCTGGGGATACGGAACCCTTTCTAACCTTTGTGCAATCACGTGCAATCCATACTGGGCCTAACACCGTCTGAGCCTGCCTCCTGATGTATAGACATATATTTTGAATGTGTACGCTATCCATACATGTTATCTGGGGATACGGTACCCTTTCTAACCTTTGTGCAATCCATACTGGGCCTAACACCGTCTGAGGCTGGTTTCACATTAGCGCTTTTTAAGCGCATGCACGGCCGGGGGTAGCTCCGCCCCCGAGCCGGCTCTCTGCCCGGTGTGCCCGCCCCTTGCTTGTAGCGCCGCCTCCTAGCGCACAGCGGCGCCTGCGATCGGCGCACCCTATCTTTAGCATAGGGTGCGCAGATCGTGCGCAGGCCGTGCGCTAGTTGCGCTTTGACCTGCGCTGCGCACTTTTGACGGTGCGCCGTGCACGCCAAAATCAAACTTTTCGGATTTTGGCACGCACGGCGCACCGTCAAAAGTGCGCAGCGCAGGTCAAAGCGCAACTAGCGCACGGCCTGCGCACGATCTGCGCACCCTATGCTAAAGATAGGGTGCGCCGATCGCAGGCGCCGCTGTGCGCTAGGAGGCGGCGCTACAAGCAAGGGGCGGGCACGCCAGGCAGAGAGCCGGCTCGGGGGCGGAGCTACCCCCGGCCGTGCGTGCGCTTAAAAAGCGCTAATGTGAAACCAGCCTGAGCCTGCCTCCTGATGTATAGACATATATTTTGAATGTGTACGCTATCCATACATGTTATCTGAGGATACGGTACCCTTTCTAACCTTTGTGCAATCACGTGCAATCCATACTGGGCCTAACACCGTCTGAGCCTGCCTCCTGATGTATAGACATATATTTTGAATGTGTACGCTATCCATACATGTTATCTGGGGATACGGTACCCTTTCTAACCTTTGTGCAATCACGTGCAATCCATACTGGGCCTAACACCGTCTGAGCCTGCCTCCTGATGTATAGACATATATTTTAAATGTGTACGCTATCCATACATGTTATCTGGGGATACGGTACCCTTTCTAACCTTTGTGCAATCACGTGCAATCCATACTGGCCCTAACACCATCTGAGCCTGCCTCCTGATGTATAGACATATATTTTGAATGTGTACGCTATCCATACATGTTATCTGGGGATACGGTACCCTTTCTAACCTTTGTGCAATCACGTGCAATCCATACTGGGCCTAACACCGTCTGAGCCTGCCTCCTGATGTATAAACATATATTTTGAATGTGTACGCTATCCATACATGTTATCTGGGGATACGGTACCCTTTCTAACCTTTGTGCAATCACGTGCAATCCATACTGGGCCTAACACCGTCTGAGCCTGCCTCCTGATGTATAGACATATATTTTGAATGTGTACGCTATCCATACATGTTATCTGGGGATACGGTACCCTTTCTAACCTTTGTGCAATCACGTGCAATCCATACTGGGCCTAACACCGTCTGAGCCTGCCTCCTGATGTATAGACATATATTTTGAATGTGTACGCTATCCATACATGTTATCTGGGGATACGGTACCCTTTCTAACCTTTGTGCAATCACGTGCAATCCATACTGGGCCTAACACTGTCTGAGCCTGCCTCCTGATGTATAGACATATATTTTGAATGTGTACGCTATCCATACATGTTATCTGGGGATACGGTACCCTTTCTCACCTTTGTGCAATCACGTGTAATCCATACTGGGCGTGAGTACGGCTGGCGAGCTGTTAAGCAAGCTACAGCACCTGTGGTTTGCATACGTAAGTTTTTCATTTTTTCAGGAATGACAGTTAGGCCTAATTCCGGAACTGCGGTTGACCTGCACTTACTGGGAAATCATTGTTCGCGGGTAATAATTGTAATCAGTGATCCCCATCACTAACGTTGTTCAGCGGGTTATCTGCACCTGTAAGCGACAAACGCTGGCCTTTTCAGTGTAGCGCACATGCAGCCACGGACATGTAAGGGCATGACACACCAGTTATTGGCCAATCTCATGTGCCAGAGCCTCACGTGTCCCTCTAGTAAGCCGGACTCGGACCGCGGGGCATGACGGAGTCTCGTTCGTTAACGGAATTAAGCTTGCAATGTGTGCATCTGTTCTGTAGCTGGCATGGTTGAGGTTTCCTAGGTGGAGTCGAATTTAACCGTAGGCTCCACTCCTGGTGGTGCCCTTCTGGACATTCCTTTAAGGTTCAGCTTTGCAACCATACTGCCCCCGTAAAACAAACACTTTGCCTTCATGAACGCTGTTTGGAGGGTCATGACTCGTGGGAATAACGCCGCCCAATCAGTTAACCTGCTAGAGAGATCGTTCGTTGCTCCCAAGCATGACATCACACTCCCTAGGAAGAAGGTAATGCCACTGTGGCGACCGTACTCCTGGGGGCGACACAAGTGCACTGATGCCCAGCCACTGCTCGATGAATCTGCTGGTACATTGACCCAGACCACTACATTCCCCTCGCACGCTACACGGCCTGACGACGAGGAGTCCAGACAAGTACAGGGATTCCCTAGCGAGGAGACTTATTTGATTGTTTTCAATGTTGGGACAGCAATTTTTGGGGAGCACTATACTCTGGAGAATGATGGATGGGGCCCACCATACACTGGAACATTCCAAAGGTGGATATCAGACACTGGAGCAGCATTTACAGGGCCCATTATACACTAGAGCATTAGAAATGGGGCCCATTATGTTTGGAGCATTATTTGGGCCCATAAGACAGTGGAGCTTCATCCATGGGGACCAACATATACTGTAGCATTATGTGGAGCTCATCATATACTGTTTCAAACATTATATGGGACCAATGATTCTGTATGGAGAAATAGATGGGCCTTGTCATGAGATGTAAAAAGTGAAGTATTTTTCATTGTACTATACCGCTATTTCTCTGCCGTATCAGAGCATGATGAGTTGTGGTATGTGTTAAAGGGGCGCTCTTTCGTCCAGGGCACATGAAAACCTGGAGCCAGCCCTCCCCCCCACAACTGTAGCCAAATAACCCCCATTTTTCAGTGCGTAACTTGTATTATGAAGTTAATTAAGGTTGACAAGTTTAAGTAAGAAGAATTGATGCTTTTGGCATTCAAATGGGCACTGTTGGTGTGTTTCCTGTCCTCCTCTCACTGCCGACTTTTATTCCACATTGATTTACATTGGGTTTCGTGTTTCGGTACGACCCCGACTTTTCCCTATAATCGGACGATCTTGCTCGACCCGACTTTTGGAAAAGTCGGGTTTCACGAAACGAAACGCGACCCTAAAAAACCAAAAGTCGCTCAACTCTATTGAGCACACCAAACAAAGGACATTGGCGTCTTAATACCAAGACATAGGTGTGTGTCTGAGTGGGCCTTAAATTGAAGTATGTATGCCAGGCCACTTGTAAAACCCAATGTGGAGCACAGCAGAGGGCAGCAGCCATAGGGGAAAGTGGTGAAGTCCTGCCAAGGCAGGTGCGTAACACAATGGTCTCAGGATCTCTCTATGACAAGTCAAACATTAAACATTTTTTTTTAAATGATAGGTGACTAACAGAGGAGTCCAGAGTTCAGAACTCACATTATTAAAGGGAATCTGTCACCCTTTTTTTTGCCTATCAGCTGCCGGCATTGACATCAGGGGCTTATCTGCAACATTCTGTAATGCTGTAGATAAGCCCCTGATGTAACCTAAAAGATAAGAAAAACACTTTAGATTATACTCACCGGAGTGGGCAGTCCGGTCCGATGGGTGTTGCGGTCCGGACCGGAGCCTCCTATCTTCATGCGATGCCGTCCTCTTCTTCCCTTCCTGTAGTGGCTCTGGCGCAGGTGCACTGCTCAGTCCTGTTGAGGGCAGAGCAGAGTATTGCAGTGCGCAGACGCCGGGAAAGGTCAGAGAGGTCTGGCGCCTGTGCACTGCAGTATCAGTGGGTGATCCATTTTGTTCACCCTGGAGATAATCCACTGCCAATCTCCCAGGGGCTCTCAGACAACACAAAAACACTCGGCAAAGTTGAATGAATGAGGAAGTTGGGAGCGATGGCTGTCAATTGAATGATTGGTCGACTAACAGCTTTATAATGTGTATGAAAGACATTACTGTGTACATTTTAGATTTTGACTTATTACAGGAATTAAAAAATGCTGGACTTTTAAAATTGCTTCCTCATTAATATTTTTTATGTCTCATTCCTAAGAACAAGTGATAATTTCCTGTATTTTACATTATTATCAATGGCTAATTATTTTGGCAAATGGTTTTATTTGTGAAATCGACATGTACAGCTTTTCTTTTTTTTTTTAAACAATGACCTGACCTCTATAGTCATTGGTTTAAAAGGCTAATATAAGAGGCCATTATTTACACTGTGAAAACGTTAACCCAGGCAATCACAGTCAATAAAACATGGGGGAAAACACAACTCAGCAGTTTCTTTATTGGTAACTAGTAGCTACATAACACTGATACTTTAAAAGGTGTTGTCTGTTTTGGACAACTCCTGGGCAAAGGAGAACTCTTTAAATCCCATTAAATGGCCATCAATAAACCAGCTAGGAGTGACTTATCGGTAGAAACCAATGCCGCCATCGATTTCTTTAACCAAAAGAAAAAAAGCATTACACAACGATAGGCACTCCTGTATAAAAATATACAGATTTTATTAAGCCCAAAATACAAGCACTAATATAAAAACAAATAAAACCAAGATAACTCCCAGATAACCATCCATTTCCTTGTGAACCATCTTCGCCCATCTGTAGGGAAAAAAAATCATGAGGGTTTTGATTCATAAACTAAAGGGCAATTGAACTCTTCATAAGTGTCTCTATGACCCATCAAAAGAAATTAAATAAAAGACAGGGTGTTACATAAACTTATAATTTAAGCTTTACGTTATATTTACCAACATTCTGAAATTTTCTTCAGGGAAATCTGGAAGCATGGCGCGCAAAGCGCGGCTTGAAATAATTTTTAGAAGCACATCCATTTTACAGGCACATCCCTATTACCTGCTAAATACCCCAATACATACAGATGTGTCTCACAAAATTAGAATACCATCTAAAAGTTCATTTATTTCAGTTCTTCAACACAAAAAGTGAAACTCATATATGATATAGAGTCATTACAGAGGGATCTATTTCAAGTGTTTATTTCTGTTAATGTTGATGATTATGGCTTACAGCCAATGAAAACCCAAAAGTTATCTAAAGAAGAATATAATGCTGTCTGCAGAATCTGCAGGGCACGAATCAGATTACTAAAGCTGATAAGTAAGGCTTGCAAGAGATGTCAAAAGCAATACAAAGGATTTGGGGGATATGTAAAAAGTAAAAGAAAGTCAAAGATGCAATAGGATTTTTACAGAATGAAAATAGTGAAAAATAGTGAAAATAGTGAAAAATGATGTTGAGAGGACTGAACTTTCAAATTCCTCTTTTGCATCTGTTTTCTCTCAGAAAGTAAATGTAACATCAACTGATCTTCACTGTGCTATTGAAAGAATAGAAGAATCCACAATATCTATAAACAGAGGGATGGTGAAGGAACACAGAGCTAACATAAATTAATTCACCTCTACAGGTTCAAATTAATTACATCCTAGGGTATTGAAGGAGATAGCAGAGGAAATTATTGAACCACTCTCCATAATCTTTGAAAATTCTTGGAGAACAGGAGAAGTCCCAGAAGGCTGGAGAAGAGTAAATGTTGTCTCTATCTTCAAAAAGGGGAAGAAAGTGGGAATTATAGACCTGTGAGCTTTACTTCTATACCAGGAAGGATCTTTGAACAAATTATTCAACAACATGTATGCAAGTTCTTGAACGAGAATGAAATGATTACCCAGAGTCAGCATGGGTTTGTAACTAATAAGTCATGTCAGACTAACTTAATTTCCTTCTATGACAGAATCACTGACTGGGTGGATCCGTGAAATGCATTACATATAGTATATCTTGACTTCAGCAAAGCATTTGACAAAGTATCTCATACCATCCCTACTGAAAAAAGTGACCAAGTATGGAATGGATAAGTCAACTGTTAGGCTATGTGCACACATTGCGGATTCTGCTGCGTTTCTGCAGCGGTTTTGGCCCTGCGGAAACGCAGCAGTTCCGCAGACATGGTACAGTACCATGTTATCCTATGGCATTTCAAAACCGCTGTGCTCACGCTGCATTTTTTTCCGCGCAGTTTTGCTGCGGTTTACAAACTGCAGCATGTCAATTGTTTGGGCGGATTCCGCAGCGGTTTCACACCTTTAACATAGTAGAGGTGTGAAACCGCAGGGCAAAACCGAAGGCTAATCCGCAGGATAACCGCAGGTCACTTTATTTGCGGTTTTACCTGCGGATCCGCGTGGAAAAACCCGCAGGTGAATCCGCAACGTGTGCACATAGCCTTAGGTGGATTCAGAACTGGCTTAGTGATCGGACCCAAAGAGTTGTCATAAAAGGCTGCACATCTGGCTGATAGAATGTCTCAAGTAGGGTACCATAGGGCTCTGTTCTGGGCCCTGTATTGTTCAACATCTATATCAATTATATAAATGAAAGAATTTAGGATGAACTGATTAAATTTGCTGATAACACAAAGCTAGGAAGGATAGCTAATACTAGAGAGGAGAGAGAGAGGATTCAAAAAGATCTAACTAGAACTGTGGGCAGCATCTAACAGAATGGTTTTTAATAGGGAGAAATTCAAGATTCTACATCTGTAAAAGAAAATTGAAAAAAAGCATATACAGAATGTGAGGAATAGGGCTAAGGAACAGCACTTGTGAAAAAGACTTGTGCATACTAATAGATCACAGGCTACACATGATTAAACAGTGTGATGCAGCAACAAAAAAGGCAAACACAGTTCTGGCTTGCATTAACAGAAGCATACAGTCTAGAACATGTGAAGTCATTATTGCCCTCTACTCCTCTTTGGTGAGACCTCAACAGGAATACTGTGTACAGTTCTTGGCGCCAGATTTTAAAAAAAGACATGAACAAACTGGAAAAAGTTCAGAGAAGAGCAACCAGAATGGTGACCGGTCTGAAAACCATGTCCTGTGAGGAACGGTTACAGGATTTGGGAATGTTTAGCTTGCAAAAGAGAAGACTGAGAGGAGACCTAATAGCTGTCTACAAATTTCTCAAGGGCTGTCACACTGTAGAGGGATCAGCTTTAATCTCATTTGCACAAGGAAAGACTAGAAGCAATGGGATCAAACTAAATGAGGGGAGACACAGATTAGATATTAGAAAAAACTTTTTGACAGTGAGGATGATCAACGAATGGAACAGGCTGCCACAAGGGGTGGTGAGCTCTCCTACAATGGAAGTCTTCAAACAGAGGCTGGACAGACGTCTGTCTGGGATGACTTAGTGAATCCTGTATTGACCAGGGGCTTGGACCAGATGACCCAGGAGGTCCTTCCAAAACTAACATTCTATGATTCTATGAACACTGTTACGAACCCCTTCCTCGGCATGGCTTCACCACCTTCCCCTATGGATGCAGCCCTCTGCTGTACTCCCTGTTGGGTTTTACAAGTAACTCCATGATATCATCTGCCTAGGCCTATTTAAGGCCCACTCAGACAAGTACCTCTTGGTATTAACACTCCAATGTCCTGTGTTTTGTGTGCTCAACCATTTATTTTCCAACTCTCTGATCCTGTATACCTATAGCTCAGCAGGTTAACCCTCTCTCTGCCAGATTCATCTGACGGCAAGTTATTTCCCCACCAAACAAAAAGATCGAATAATGAAATGCCAACAGAGGAATCCTTCTTTATACTGACCTCATCAGTCAAGGAAAGTCAGTAGGGCAACAAATACTTGAAATGATTGGCTGATCCACCAAAATCAAGTGTGTTTAACCAAGTTTAATCTAATGTGTATGTGGGTCTTAAATGTGTGTATGGAAAACTGAAGCCTCCTAACCACAGTACACCTTCAAGAGGATGAAACTTAATTTTCAGATTTCTGTGCCACCCAAGAGACTCGTCATTACGTCAAGAAGTCTGGGAGCTCTCCCATTTTTTTCCAGGAGCCTTCTGGACATTCTAGAAGAGTTAGTGGAGCGCCCTGCAGGGTGGGGGGTTACTCGGTACCGGGCCGGTCAGGCTCTCAAAAGGGGATGTCACGGTGGCAGTGACCCGGTCCGTGGCCCTAGGAGTCCAGTAATTAAATAGAGGCTAGTTTATATGTGATTCGTGACACTACCTGTGGTATTCTGGTCAGAGGCGACCAGCGGTGCAATGCCGTTCCTCTGGAACCATTGGTATGACACAGCTAAGGTGAAAATGGCTCTCCACAGGTAGAGCAGTAGTCCCAGGGCCCTTGAGAGTAGTTTTAGAGGCGGTGATGTAATGTGGCGTGAAAATGGAAGCAGTGCCGTGTTGATGATGCAGGAAGGAAACAGATGACGCAGTTGAATGTACTTCCAAGACTTTACTCACAGTCCTGTTCTGCAGTACAGATGCCCGCCTCAGTGCTGTGTTCTTTAGGTGAGGGGTCCAGTCAACTCCCAGGCAAATGAGTACACCCTTCCAACACTTCCTGTCAGTATGTACCTTCCCAGGTCATCTCCACAATGCTGTTTTCCACTTTCCTTCCTTTCAGCATCTCACAGTCAGTGTCCCAGGCCAGCTGCCGCGGATCCTGTCAGATAACATGATGGCTGCCTTTCTGGTGGAGATAAATATGGTAATTCGCTGTGGCCCATAAAGTAGCCACAGCTGTCAGCTTGCTAGTTAAGTCACGATGTACACTCCACTAGGCTAGGGGCTGAGACCCTTCTGCGACCTAGATTCTTCCCCCACCTGACGGCTATCAGCGTGGGATGAGCCCCACGGGGAGCACTCTCCACCCGTGCCTCTAGAAGAACCACTCTTTCCTTCAGGGAGCTTTCCTTCAAAGCCAATCCGTCCAGCAGCTCCTCCTCACAGGAGCTGCTCCAAACACGTCCTTTCACTTCCCCTCCCTCTGAGGGAACTCACTACAAATCTCCCGCTCTTTTCCTAAGCTCCGCCCACGTCCCAACACACTTTATGAACCAAGCAGGGGCCATAGAGGGTGTTCTGCTGTTCAAAGTGTGTGTGTGGGATGCAGGTGTGGAGTGTGGTCAGGTGTCCCCATCTTACCTGGTCGTGAGATACCACACCCTTGGGTGAGGTGCAGTACCTTTGTGGCGACTGAACCCTCAGGGGCGCCACATTAGCATACATGCTGCTCAATGAATCCTAGTTATGCATCCTTCAAAATTGTTGCAACTGACTATGGGCGATAAGTTGGGCTTGTTTCGTGCCTTTTGAGAGGACCTGTGAATTTTACCAATGCTGCATTCACTTCCAATTAAAAAATGGATGGGTCAGTGAGTCCGATTCGTGAGACTCAGAGCATGTCCTAGTCTCATCCGTCTTGCGGATCAGACTTGGCCATTTAAGTCTATGGGGATCCTTTCCAACCGGATGATACCTTGTACTTCAGATTTTTAGCCGAGTGTCATATGTTTTTATCCAATTCATTCTTAAGAGTCAATGGATAAAGAAAGTTCCGAGAGTCTACCTGCCTTGGTGATAAAACGGATGAGAGATGTGTGAATCCAGCCTTGGTCCTCAAACACCAAGCCATGCACCAGCTTCATACAGGTCTATGCTGCTTTTTTAGATCTCCATATAACTCCAGCATGGAGTAATATGGTGTTGTATAGAAGCCCGGTATGGAGATACAGAGTTTTACTTGCATTTGCAGCAACACTTCCAGTTCTAAGTGCTGGATAACTGTTTTGTTTGCCTTCAAATTATCCAGGTCATGGCTACTTTACCCAGCATAACAATCGCACACATTATTGCTACCCAAGTCTTTAGGCTGAAGGTTATATAAAGAGAGAGTTTTGCGTCCTCCTCTTACATTTCCTTTGAATTGAGAATAGATTACAGATATGCTCCCACAGGTGACCCTTCTCTTTTTTGTTGGTTTGGCCTTCAACCATTGTTTTTGTATTTCAGCCTGATAATTTCTAGCATAAAGATGTACTGTACATTCAACAAGTGGTGAGCTGAAGTGGTAATGGATGTCACTAAAACTTTAGACAATAGTAGAATGAATAGATCCATTAAAATTTAAAAAACTCTGAAATAACAGTAAGCTGCCACAAGAATAAATCCAAGGGCACATTCACAGAATCACACATAACTATTCTTTTTTTTCGCAGTTTTTGTCATGGTTTTCACACTGCTGTATTGTTTTATTCAGCAGTTAATAAAATTGCACAACAAAACGGAAAAACTGCTATGTGTGAAAAAGCCCTACACCTGTGTTCACAGGATACAGAATTCCTGACTATCTTTAATCCTTGGGTTCAATCTCAAATATGTTTTGTAAAATTGCATGACTTATAAAAAAAATATATAACTGCATCTAAATTTACATGAATTCAAATATGGCCAAACGTTGAGGTCACATTGCAGGAAAAATGCATTTTTTGGCCACAGTTTTTCAAAAGTGAGCTTTTTACATGTGAACGTAGCGAAAACTGAACTTATCTCCGCTGGTTTAATACACTTTGAGTACAGTGGATCATACATGATCACAAGTCATCGCATTCAAATACGGTACACGGGGCTCACATTGTCATGACTGGTATGAGTCCCAGGGGTGGAACCTCCATCTGTCGAACATCTCATATACCCATGATTGGGATTAGTGCTATGGACACCTATGACATGGAATAATATATCTTTTTACATGCTATATGTTATTGCTTACCATTAGTTAACAAAATTGAACAAACTCAATCTGCAATCTTCATTACGTCATTCATTTTCATCCCCCTGATATGCAGTTTGATCCATGTTTTCCATTTTTATCTTATGGGAGTTTCTTTCCCAGTAATATAGGCCTAATATGAGGTCTGTGAGTATACAGGGTGCCACTGTCTTCACTTGTATCAGAACAGCTCCAATACTGCACTTATCACCTCTCCATGTCCTTTCCACAAGGTGTATAGACCCTCTGCCCTCCCTGAGATACTTTCACCCCTCTCCCTGCAGATCTGTGTACTACCTCCTCCTCCTCAATCTTGCTATCCATTGCTGAGAGAAGATGGGGGGAGCAAAGAGAGCCATCAGGACCAGAAGTTCCTCAGACAGATTTGAAACATTTTTACAAAAGCACACCCCGATAATAAACCATTTTTAAAGGGAATCTGTCACCCCATTTTTCGAGTATCAGCTGCAGCCACCGCCATCAGGGGCTTATCTACAGCATTCTGTAATGCTGTAGATAAGCCTCCGATGTAACCTGATAGATAAGAAAAATGAGTTATATTATACTCACCCAGGGGCGGTCCGGTCTTGGTCCGATAGGTGTCGCGGTCCGGGGCCTCCCATCTTCTAACGGTGACGTCCTCTTCTTTGCTGGCTGTCATGGCTCCTGCGCAGGTGCACTGCTCTGCCCTGTTGAGGGCAGAGCAGAGTCCTGCAGTGCGCCTGCGCAGGAGCCACGACAAGCAGCAAAGAAGAGGACGTCACCGTTAGAAGATGGGAGGCGCCGGACCGCCCCTGGGTGAGTATAATATAACTCATTTTCCTAATCTTTCAGGTTACATCGGAGGCTTATCTACAGCATTACAGAATGCTGTAGATAAGCCCCTGATGGTGGTGCCGGCAGCTGATACTCAAAAAATGGGGTGACAGATTCCCTTTAATAAAAACAATGAAGAAAATGGCTTAACTTTGCATTTACCAAGCAAATAAACAATTTAAAAATTCTGTGAAAAGCTGTATATGACTTTCCATGAGGAAAAAAACACTTTGAAGTGTTATTTTTTACTTATACAACTCTTATTTCTTTATTAGGTTGTTTAAATGTCATGGAAGCAAGTAGTGGCCACTGTAGGTTCAATGAGAAGCTGATGGCAACATTGAATGTTTGCCTGGGATCTGATATTCCTGGTCCGATCAACTGATCAATAAAAAAAAATTAAAAAAAAAATATATTAGAAAGGCTAAATCATCCTAATATATGACTGGTCTGATCTGATTGCAAGCAGTTTGACAGTAAGCAGAAATAGTGCCCTTGTAAAGCTGGTGCGCAAATTAAACATTATACCACGAGCCCAGAAAATTAACCAAAATATACGAAACATGGCATGCTTATCCTTTTTTTCTTCCCGCTTCCTAAATAAAAAAATATAAAATACACTAGGATGGGTAAATCATCCTAATATATGACTGGTCTGATCTGACTGTTAGCAGTTTGACAGTAAGCAGAAAATGGTGCCTTTTGTAAATCTGGTTCAAATTAAACATTAGGTCACAAGTCCAGGAAAGTAACCAAAAAATATACGAAATATGGAATGCTTATCCCCCCCCCCCCCCCCCCCGCTTCCTATCTATGCAAGAAATCAGTCTGTGACATTTTAAATAAATGGGATCCGGTGTATCTGAAGTTGTAGGGTTCCTCATGGGTATTGCTACTTTGTCTAGAACAAAATTTCCATTCACTACTGGATTTTTTCCAAAATACTCAACACAGTTGATTTTTGCGTAAGAATATAATTTCATAGCATATTCTTGGCAACATTTCTATTTACCAGCCAGTGTTAGAGACCTGCGTTCCATTTCTGGTAAATGCCCTGAAGGCATCTCCCACCAGCCCTTTTCTTCATTAAAGTTCCTCTAAACATTGCTTTAAGTCCATCCAAACTGATTAATTCAGCTCTTAATCAAGAAATACACACTAGACATACAAGGTCTTTTCCAACTCCAAGAGACTGTAGAGATGAAATAAACTCCACTTAATTATCTTACCTTCATCATTAGAGCATTGTTACTGAAACTGCTGCTCGGAGAAGGGGAATCGGAGATCTCATCCAAGCTTTCTATATGCAGGTGGGGAGGGAAGAAACCAGTGAAAATGCATTATAAGTATATACACCAGCTAAGAATTTTCTATTTTAATAATTTTTATTTCATTTTTATTAAATTTGTTTTTAATTTTTTTTAGGAAAAAGCAATGTATCAAGTGACCAAGGTGGTTTTGCCAACAAATGTTTTCCACTTGCTGTCTTGTTTCTTATAGCACATTAGCACTTCTACACTACTTTTATCCCTTCATTCCAGCCTCTGCTATATCTTACCCCACCTATTGTCAATATGCCCACTTGTTTCCAACAGCACATTAGCACTTGTGCTCTCCCTTTCTCTCTTCATCCCAACGTTGTCTGTTATTTCTCTCCCCGCCAGTATTCTACTCGCCTCTTTGTTTCTTATAGTATATCAGCAGCGCTAATGCTAGCATTGCATCATGGCAACTAGGGAAAGGGAAGTTGTAGCCGATACCACTGGCAGCTCAGCTTCCATAGTACTCATCTACTATTCTTGGTAGAACTGCAGGTTGTGCAGAGAGGAAGCATAGCAAAAAAAAGAGGCATAAAAAGTGGTAGAATAGAGAAGGTAACATGCTAGAAAGGATTATGCTTTATTTTTTTTATTTTTTTTAATTACCACACAAATGACAGGTAATGTTTTAAGACCCAAAATAGGCAAACCCTGAAGAAGTTAATAAACCACACAGGGGAACATCTGTCTACAGCAAATATTGAATAAAATACAATCCATGTGAACGTTTGTATAATTTAACATATTTCTAATGTTTATGAATTACCTAATTATTAAAAATTAATTAACAAAGGAGCATGAATGTCCTATTTAGGCCACACTAAAAGTGCTTAGCGATTTTGCAGCTTTTGTGCCTTTTTGTACATATACAAGTCAATGCAATACACTGATCCGGGTCCATAATTACTCTTTTTGTGACTTTCTGCAGATATACAAGTCAAAGCAATACGCTAATCCGGGTCTATAATTACTCTTTTTGTGCCTTTCTGTAGATATACAAGTCAATGCAATAAGCTGATCCGGGGTCTATAATTACTCTTTTTGTGACTTTCTATACATATACAAGTCAATGCAATACACTGATCCGGGGTCTATAATTACTCTTTTTGTGACTTTCTATACATATACAAGTCAATGCAATACACTGATCCGGGGTCTATAATTACTCTTTTTGTGCCCTTCTGCAGATATACAAGTCAAAGCAATACACTAATCCGGGTCTATAATTACTCTTTATGTGCATTTCTGTAGATATACAAGTCAATGCAATACTGATCCGGGGTCTATACTCTTTTTGTGCCCTTCTGCAGATATACAAGTCAAAGCAATACGCTAATCCGGGTCTATAATTACGCTTTTGCCTTTCTGTAGATATACAAGTCAATGCAATAAGCTGATCCGGGGTCTATAATTTCTCTTTTTGTGCCTTTCTGCAGATATGCAAGTCAATGCAATAGGTTGATCCGAGGTCTATAATTTCTCTTTTTGTGCCTTTCGGTAGATATACAAGTCAATGCAATACTCTGATCAGGGTCTATACTTACTATTTTTTTTTGTATTTCCTGCTCAATTGTTTGCTGTCATATCAGAAGGATAAACATCAAATTTCAATTACTATTGATATATTATATAATAAAAATGTTTCTGCTTGTCTTTTGATGGCAGCACCCGACCCTCCTGGGGACTTCAATGGTTTGCCTTTCACGGATATTTTGAGAGTAAATGAATGCATGACAGGCTGGGAAAGGACAACCACTGTTTATAACGTATTCTAAGAAGGTAGAGAAATGTTTTTAGCTATGTCATAAATGACGTTCCTATATTTTCTGATATGTGCGGGTCCATTTAGACTCCATAGGAGGCACGTTTAACTCCTACCATTTGAGAAGCACTACATTCTCACCTGCTGGTATTTTCTACTCTATTCATTTAATGGGTCAAGTTATTGGCTTATTAGTAGCACCCACCTATTGTTCTCGGGAGCAATGAAAGTGACTGACGGAAATGAGTTCAGAGATAAGAAATGCATATCAATGCCAATGCATCTGTCTAGTCCTATTCAACGCAGCTGAAAACAGCTCTTCAGTGCGGCTCTATGGTCGAGTGCCGACAAGATAAAGCACTTCTTTACCACATTAACAGGCATTGGCATGCAAATAACATGATTTTCTCATCAGGAAGAACTAAACTACATATTTATGGAGTAAATAACATTATGCATAATAACTTCATACAAAGATGTCCTCTGTCAAGAACTGAAGAGGTCTGTTCAGTTATCTGTAAGATAAATCTGTTTCTGGATAATGCTATCTGACAACCAGTGTGGCCAACACTTCAATTTCCACTTGGGTTGTCAACTAGATGTCCTATATCTTGATGGTAACTCTATCCAGTAAAACAGCATGGTAGATCAATGCTTTGTGATGAACATTTATAATATTCTCAGCATTTCGAGAAACAAACGCAACCATGAAATGGCTAAATAAGATACGTGTCTTCAGGAGCACACTGCGCCTCTGCCTCCTGACTTCCTGCTTGCCTGGGGGCAGTGCACTCCTGATGATTGACAGTTCAGAAAAGCAGCATGGGTCAGATGCAGGTCTGAACTGTGTGTTCTTTCATGCTGCTAGCAGAGGTAACTTTTCTTCTGCAGCAGCAGAGGAGGGCAGAGGCACCGGAGCTGGAAAGATCCAGCTTTTCAGCAGTGCTTGCAATCTATACTGGAAAGAACTTGCAAGCACGTGTTCTATACCTAGGAGACTGGCCACCTGTGACAGAAAGCAGTGGAGGCCAGTAACTTAGGCAGTGAGCAGTAAACTTTGGAATTAAAAATCCATCCATTCTTGAGAATGGAGAAGATTTTTAATATGAGGTAAATTGCAAAGTTCATCTCATCTCCACCCATCAGACATTGATGACCTGTCCTAAGGATAAACAATCAAGGATAAAGTCCAGAACAATAAAAAAATAAAATAAAGATAAAGTGGTGAATCCATTCAAACGTTTTCTTTCTTAAAATGGTGTGACCACTTTAGTAGTTTTCTCTCCACTCCACAGTCAGAAATTGTACTCATTCCCTTTTTAGAGCCCATATGACCAAACACCCCACTGCACTGTCTATATAGACAATACAAAAATAAACTGTGTGCCTCCAATATGGCCTCCATCAATAAGGGTTTCATTAAAATAAAAAAATAACATTATTACAACATTAAAAAAAATTATCTTCTAAAAACTTTGCATTTAATCAATATAACTGAGAAAGACGACATACTACAAGTCCAAAAAGGACGAGTCAAGGATTTTTAAATCAATTTCACAAAGGTAACTTATTCCCTTGAGAAACGCTATTAACCTGCAGATGTGGAGATAATCTGCAGATTAATAGCATTTAAACCCTGGCTAGCTGGTTTACTGTTGCAGCAGCTACAGTGAGAAAATGAAGTTTTATCATCCCTGCAGCTGATCGCTTCCAGTCATCGGGACGGTGCAGGGAGCACTGTAATCACTCCCTTACACTTTGATTGGCAGCCGGATGTGCAGTGTGTGTGTGTGCAACTTATGTGTGTGGTGCAGGCTGTCAATCAAAATGCTAGGCAGTGATTGTGTTCCGCGGTGATAGTGTACTGAGTGGTCACTGTATCCGCTCCCTGCATCCACCCCGATGACTGGAAGTGAGCGGCTGCTGGGAAAATATATAACGTCTCCCTGTCGCCACTGCTCCAGTAAGACAGTGCAGGTAAATAGCGTTTCATGAGGTAACAGGTTTGCTTTAAACTGGTCATATAAAGACCTGCACAATTTACCTTTTTCCTGTGACCCATCATAGGTGTTGTAGTCAGAGGATAATTCAGAGACTGGTGCTGGTTGCTGAACACCCCATTCATAAGTATTTTCATGCTGCGGCTCCACATGCTGGAGATGTGTGTACTGAGGAGGCTGGCTGCCAGCACGGCCAAGCTCTGCACCTGTAGTGTGCAGATCAGCTCCTGCATTGTGTAGATTGGCTCCTGCATTGTGTAGATCAGCTCCTGTATTGTGTAGATCGGCTCCTGCGTGGTGTAGATGGGCTCCTGTGTGGTGTAGATGGGCTCCTGTGTGGTGTAGATGGGCTCCTGTGTGGTGTAGATGGGCTCCTGTGTTGTGTAGATGGGCTCCTGTGTTGTGTAGATGGGCTCCTGTGTTGTGTAGATGGGCTCCTGTGTTGTGTAGATGGACTCCTGTGTTGTGTTGATGGGCTCCTGCGTTGTGTAGATGGACTTCGGTGTTGTGTAGATCGGCTCCTGAATTGGGTTGTTCGGCTCTTGTATTTTGTAGATCAGCTCCTGTATCTTTTAGATCAGCTCCTGTCTTGTGTACATTGGCTCCTGTGTTGACTACATAGGCTCCTGTATCGGGTAGATTGGCTCCTGTGTTGTGGTCTTGACTTAATTGTTGAGCTTCATTTGAAGTGGAAACTTCTAAGGGGAGACATGAAGCAAATTATTGGAAGAAAATGCATTGCATTTATTGATTTATACCAATGGAAAAAGTTGAAAAAAAACAAAAAACATAAAATTGAGCCAGAGCATACAGTATGTTGGTATAAGTGCAATGCATAGGTGCACATTCACACTGTGGGCATTTAACAGACAGAACCTAAGATAAAAACAAAATGATCAAATATCCTGTAAAAAGTAAGTGAATAGTAATAAACAAGGTGAATAGTAATAGTATATGTAAATAAAATAGGGTACTTAATTGACACTATTTTGATCAAAATAGAGTAAAAGCCATCCAACCGCGACAAGGTGTACCCAATCGGAATGGTACCTAAGTCTTTTAGTTCACCTCACCATGTGTCAGCATATGTCCAAATAAATAAGGGCAGAGCAGAACCCAGAACAGACTGTACAACCCCCTGTCCGTGGGAAGCTATATAAACAAAATGGACAGCCCATAAGGGGAGCCATGCCCCTGTACGTACAAAGTACAAAAAATCTGAAACAAAACCAAAACAATGAGCCAGAGCATATATTAGTATAAGTGCAATGTAAATAGGATATCAGGTGAGTATGGACTTCGTTTTTCTTGCCTAGCCTTGGGCACTTTGACAAAAACTTTTAAAGCAGGGAAAACCCCTACATGGCTTCCTTACATGAGCTAACAGTCATCTAAACAAGATTGTTCATGATCATTTGCTCATTGGCCAGTGCAAAAATACCAATACTGATCAGCCGATGAGCAGCAAACAATCAGGACTTCGTTATCGACTGATTGGATCAATAATGTGGCATCAATATCCTCATTGTCAAAAACCCATTGCGTATCGTCAACGGTATGCAAACAGTTTGGGGACTGAATGCTCTAATTAACAAACGTTTGGTCCTTACATGGTTGGCATTACTTAAACGAGCACAGATCAACTGGTTATATCATAGGTCAATGCCCATTAAGGTCAGAAATCTAGCAGTGTAATCCCACCTGTAGTGTTAGGTGCTGTATTGCTTCCTTGGCCTTCAGAGATGACAGGGTTATTTGTACCTGATGTGCAGTTTTTCTAAAGAAAAAACAAAAAACAAATTGTAACTTATATCTGCAATTAAAATATACCCTTGTAGCATGGGTGCTGTCAGGTACCAGGTCGCTCTCCCTGTGGGTGAGCTGCTGCTTCGCAGGTGGTCGGAGAATGGAGCCATATCTTTTAGGTTAGGGACCCACTGAGGAGGTTTACCGTAATGTGGCATTGTGCTTCATACAGTCTGATCAGAATGTCTTGGAGATCAGACAGACAGGCAAGAATCCCTGTTTGAGAGGAGTCTGATCAGACCGTGTGAAGAGAACCACTAGTATCATTGGTTGCTAGGTACAATGGTCGATTTAATGGCGCTGGAGCTAGCTCAGCTGTGTATGAATAATAAAAACTGCATCTGTCTACACCAATACTGCATTGCCTGTGTGAATGCTACCTAAGGTGAATGCCTAATGCCTACTAGAGAGAGAAAATCAAATCCCTGCAATATACATATATACAGTGAAAGAAATAATTATTGGATCCCTTGCCAATTTTATAAGTTTGCCCACTGACAAAGACATGAACAGTCTATAATTTTAAGGGTAGGTTAATTTTAACATTGAGAAACAGAATATCAAAAATAAAATCCAGAAAATAACATTGTATAAATTATATACAATTATTTGCACTTTGCTGTGAGAAATAAGTATTTGATCCCTCTGGAAAACAAGACTTAATACTTGGTGGCAAAACCCTTGTTGGCAAGCACAAAAGTTAGATGTTTTTTGTACTTGATGATGAGGTTTGCGCACATGTCAGGAGAAATTTTGGTCTACTCCTCTTTGCAGATCATCTCTAAATTATTAAGATTTTGAGGCTGTCGCTTGGCAACTCGGAGCTTCAACTCCCTCCATAAGTTGTCTATGGGATTAAGGTCTGGAGACTGGCTAGGACACTTCATGACCTTAATGTGCTTCTTTTTGAGCCACTCCTTTGTTGCCTTGGTTGTATATTTTGGGTCATTGTCTTGGTGGAAGACCCAGCCATGACCCATTTATAATGTCCTGACTGAGGGAAGGAGATTGCCGCTCAGGATTTTATTGTACATGGCTCCATTCATTCTCCCATTGATGTGGTGAATTAGTTTTGTGCCGTTAGCAGAAAAACACCCCAAAACATGTTTCCACCTCCATGCTTGACAGTGGGGATGGTGTTATTTGGGTCATAGGCAGCATTTCTCTTCCTCCAAACACGGCAAGTTGAGTTAATGTCAAAGAGCTACATTTTTGTCTCATCTGACCACAGCACCTTCTCCCAGTCACTCACAGAATCATCCAGGTGTTCATTGGCAAACTTCAGATGGGCCTGCACATGTGCCTTCTTGAGCAGGGGGACCTGACTGGCACTGCAGGATTTTAAACCTTTACAGTGAAATGTGCTGGCAATGGTTTTCTTGGTGACTGTGGTCCCAGATGCCTTGAGATCATTAACAAGTTCCCCCTGTGTTGTTTTAGGCAAATCTCTCACCTTCCTCATGATCAATGATACTCCATGAGGTGAGATTTTGCATGGTGCCCCAGATCGATATCGACTGACAGTCATTTTGTATTTCTTCCATTTTCTTACTATTGAACCAACAGTTGTCTCCTTCTCAGCCAGCGTCTTACATATGGTTTTGTAGCCCATTCCAGCTTTGTGCAGGTCTATGATCATGTCCCTGACATCCTTATAAAGCTCTTTGGTCTTGTCCATATTGTAGAAGTTAGAGTCTGACTGATTAATTGAGTCTGTGAACAAGAGTCTTTTATAAAGGTGACTATGTAAGACAGTTGTCTTTAATGCACGTAAAGAGTTGATTAGGAGTGTCTAACTGGTCTGTAGGAGCCAGAACTCTTAATGGTTGGTAGGGGATCAAATACTTATTTCTCACTGCAAAATGCAAATAAATTTACATTAACTCTATCTCTCAATGTTAAAATTAACCTACCGTTAAAATTATGGACTGTTCATGTTTTTGTCAGTGGGCAAACTTACAAAATCAATAAGGGATCAAATACTTATTTCCTTCACTGTATATATAATGTAAAGCTAGATATGGATACATATATATTAGTGTGTGTGTGATAATTGCATATAAAATATATTTTCCAGTTTAACATATATCAGCTATGAATAACGCCAATTTTTTTTGTCTTTCCGAGAGAAGCATTTAAAAAGAGTTCATATGCAGTTTAATTAGATGGGGAGCACTGGTTTATAGAAACAGAGTGTAAGCTCGGTATAATGCTTGTTTCGCATCCTGAAACACAAACATCTCATTCTATTGGTCCAGATGAGACTCAGAACAAATCTTCTCTAAGACTTTCAATATAGCTGTGTAGCTGTGGCGGCCTCCACTGAAACCGCTTCACCTACTGTCCCTGAGCTTCCTGTCAGAGGCCCTTTTATGCTTCTGTAATTGCTTGATTCCGAAAGCAAGGAAAAGTCTGTGATACGGCGTGCCAATTACAAGCACATCCTCTCAGTACACGTGGACCCCTGGCCCTTGCACAATCTCAGGTTTTTATAGCTGAGAACAGAACCACAGAGAATATCAGATGGTGGAAAAATGATGATGGAAGGGAACGAAAACCATTTTTACGAAACAGAAATGTGTTGGTTTTTTTTGTTTTTCTTTCTTTTTTTTGTCTTAGAGTCACAAAAGTTGGTGGGAACATTTTTAAAGTGCCGGAAAAAAAAATTGCTAGAAATTTTTTTTCCCAAGAGTCTGTTAAATGGCTTGCTTTTCTCGACTCCATTTACAGCATCTGCAAGAAACCTGCATAAACTGGGAGAACACTAATGGCCGCATTGCACTAGAACCTATAGTAATCAGCATCAATCACTTCTAGCAATACATTAAGGGTGATCTTTCTGTTTTTAACAAGCCGTCATTGCACGAAGTCATTTTTACAGCTTTCCAGTGTATTGTGAGAAGCGCGTTCAGTGATTAACATATGACACAAACAACAAGAAACGATCTTTTATTAGCTCAGACTGTCTGCGTGCCTTAGATTTATAATTGCGATGCTCGTAGTGATACTACACAGTGCGCCCATCCATATGCCCAAATTCAAGATCTGGCCCAGTACCAGAAGAAGGGTTGCATGAAGTAAAGGGCATGTCACACTAAGAGATATCGCTAGCAATATCGCTATAACTTGTGACGTTATAGCGATATTGCTAGCGATATCTCTGTGTCTGATACTTACCTACGACCGGCTCCCCCGCTGGTAATCGCTGATCGCGCGAGAACGTTCAGGACTGTTTCTCGTCGTCAGCTTCCTGCGGCGCTTCCTGCTGTGATGACGAGTGACGCGTGGAGCCGGGCGGGAGGACGCAGGATCGCCTGGTGTGACAGGTAAGTAGCGATCCCCATCCCCAGCGATGTCGCTAGTGAGATCTGCCTATGTGGCAGCTCACTAGCGACCACTTAGCGATGTACCAGCGATCCTGACCGCGTCATATCGCTGGTCGGGATCGCTGGTACATCGCTAAGTGTGACAGTACTGTAATGTATGGTAAACCAGAATAAAAGACAGAATTTAAATCTATCGTAGAATAGATGATAACTTGCAGTTCGGTGGTGGTCCAACTGTGAGGTCCCCATTGATCTGAAGAATCGGGCTCTTAAATATGGAGTGGTGGACGTTGTGAGAATCATGGGGGAATAGTGGATGAGGGCAGGTATATCTCGCCCAGATACCTGTCCTATGTGGCCTAGTCTGGTCAGTATCTCACCTGGTGACTAATGAGTAATGGGAAGCGGATATAAAAGGATGCGAGGTGGTGTGTTAGTTGCTCAGCCTGGGCAACACAGAGAGCATGTCTGTGTGAGCGACACTTGTGAGTGAAAGCTGTGCTTACGGTAACACTGGTTTGGCTGGCTGGGAGAAGCCCTCCAGTTGGTAGTTAGTACAGACCCTGTTTAGTTTGGCTGGCACTGCACTGATTAAGGAGAGCGCCACTGACTGTTGTGCCTCTCTTCCCCTCCCCTTCCATCATAGTGTCTGGTTCTGCCCACTTACGTTCTGGTGGGGTTGGGGTTAAAAATTATGGGACCAATAGGAGGAGGAAGGGCTTAGCACAGCCCCTTCCTGTGGGATATATAGCAGTGCATCTGAGGCCGCCCTCCCTCTTTCCTCCTGGAAGCACATCCTGGAAGTGCTTGTCCCACCCTCCCTCCCTGTTATGTGTACTATTAATGTTCCTTTTGTTCTGTTTTTGTAGTTACAAGTCACAGCGGTAAAAGAAGGAATGGCACGGAATTACGGCTTGCTGGCTGACTTGCCTGCGGATATGGAGCAGGGCATTTGCGGCAAGTGCGTGTTAAGAAAAGTTATGTGCCTTCAATATGGTTGTTTAACAAAGCATTTATTAAAGCTGTGACCGACCTTCACCCATCATTTGGTTTCTGAGTTGATTTATTATGGGGGGGCAGAGGTAATGTGTATGGGTTTGTCCCTGGGTCGCAACAGTCAGTGCCGGACAGGCAAGGATTTGTTTTATGTTTTATTTCCTGTATGTTTTGCTTTCACCTGAAATAAACCTGACCCAGCGTCAGGTATGACCGAATCCCGGCTGTGCACCTGAGTTTCATGCTAAACCCACGTGGCCTTTGACCCCAGCAAAGGTGACCCCGGAGTGTTTTATCACAACGTGCATACTCTGTTCCTTGTCTATTAAACCAGAATCAAGTACGTCGCTATCTTCACCAATTACATAGAGAGCAGTAACACACATGAACAGTCACCACCAGCGGTGTAACTAAAGTCCGATGGGCCCCGATGCAAGATTTGGACCAGAGCCCAACATCCTGGTTTATATATATATATATATGTGTCCTCTATCCTGGCAAATACAGTGGAAAAAAAAGTATTTGATACACTGCCGATTTTACAAGTTTCCCACCTACAAAGAATTGAGAGGTCTGTAATTTTTATCGTAGGTACACTCCAACTATGAGTGACAGAATCTAAAAAAAATCCAGAAAATCACATTGTATGATTTTTACATAATTAGGCCTCTTTCACACATCAGTGTCTCCAGCATGTGTGGTGACAGTTTTCACACGTACCGGAGACACGTACTCACGTAGACACATTCAAATGAATGGGTCTGTGTACATGTCAGTGTGCTTCCACGGACCGTGCGTCTGTGGGCAAAAGACGCTGACATGTCCGTTTTTTGCCAGCAGCATGGACAGCAACACGTGCACATGGCGAACAAACATTGATGTCCTCCGTGTGACACGCATCGGCAACCGGGTAAGAAGCACTATAGTAAGCGCTGTTCCCCGGTGGCAGGTGCAGAAGCCACCTCTCATCATTCTCCCCTGCTCTACCAGCGAGCAGAGGAGAATGATGACAGCCGGCTTCAGCACCTGCCGCCGGGGAACAGCGCTTACTGAAGCGCTTCTTCCCCGGCGGCTGTCTGTGTGATACTGATGCGGCACACGGTTGCCACACATAGTACACACACGGACACGGATATCTCTGGTACTAGTTTTTCCGGTACCGGAAATAAAAGGACGTGTGAAAGAGACCTTAGTCTGCATTTTATTGCAGTAAATAAATATCTGATACAATAGAAAAACAGAACTTAATATTTGTCACAGAAAACTTTATTTCCAATTACAGAGGTGACAGAGTTTCCATTCCTATAGATAACAGAACCAGTATGGAATATGGTTTATGGTACTGCGGTGAATCATTTTCTTGTATAATTGGCCTGATCTTTTCAGCCATATACACCACCACCAGGTAGCACTTGTGAGATAGTGTCCTTCTCTTCTCGGAGAGAGTTAATTTGCATCTCTTTTACCAATGGAGCTTTGTAAATAAGATTCTTTATAAAGCTGGTCCAACAAAGCATTTCTCATGATAGAAATTCCTGGCATGACTGAGGTCCTGGATTCTATTTGGAGATCATACGTATTCCCTTTGATTGTATGGATTTCTATTGGCCTTCCAGTTTCCAAAACATATCTTTCCTTTGAAACTGGCCCTAGTGGATGCAGGGACAGCTTATTAATTCTACTTTGTACCAATTGAAGATAAACTGCAATCCGATTTATGTTGTCCCATCTGAGGGCAGGGTAAAGTAAAGGGCCTGTCACACTAAGCGATGTCACTGGCTTTGTGACGTTATAGCGATATTGCTAGCGATATCGCTATGTCTAATATTTACCTCCGACCGGCTCCCCCGCAGGTTATCGCTGATCGCGCGAGAACGTCCTGGGCCGTTTCTCGTCGTCGGCTTCCTGCTGGGCTTCCTGCTGTGACGACGAGCGACGCATGGACGCGGGCGGGAGGACATCAGGATCGCCGCGTCTGACAGGTAAGTAGCGACTCCCTATGTCGCTGGTGAGATCTGCCTGTGTGGCAGCTCACTAGCGACCACTTAGCGATGCACCAGCGATCCTGACCGCATCATATCACTGATCGGGATCGCTGGTACATCGCTAAGTGTGACAGTACCTTAAGAGACCCTGATTCTATTGCTGGGTAACTTACAGGGCTTCCAGCTGTAGTTTTGATAAAACACTTTTATCTTCTGCAGCTCTGCTAGTCCTCTCAATGAAAGCCTCCAGCTATGTAGTTCCTCAGTATTCATGAGCTCTATCTATTTCCACCTCCTACTATGGATTAGTCAGCTTTCTGCCTATGCACAGTATACTCACTGTTCTACACAGTCAATATGCAGGTTCCTGTTATTTAGTCCTCTGTCTATCCCAGCCCCCATAATACTGATTGACAGATTTTATGCACAGTGTACTCATGGTTCTACACAGTCTGAGCTAATGACGGGTCAAGTAGCTGCAACCCAACAATAAGGGGAAAAAGAACCTCAGCCTGTAATTACAATACATAGTACTGTACCCTTCCTCTACAGATACTTCTGGCTCTGCACAGTCCGAGGTTATGTGGGGCTAGGCAGCTGCACCCTAACAAAAAGGGGGAGAAGAACCCAAAAAGTAATTGAAGTACATTGTAGTACTCCCCTCCCCCACAGATACTCACGATTCTATATCCAGTGTAGCCAGAAAGCTGTCAATCAATGTTGCAGGCTGGGTTATATAGAACAGGCCATTAAAGGGAACCTTTCACCATAAAAATGCATTCAGAACTGCAGGCACCATGTTACAGAGCAGGAGTGTGCCGCTTCAGGGATTTGGCAGCATCCGAGAGTGGACCCTCTGGGTCGCGGAACTGAGGCCCCCAGGGCGAGCGCGCCAGGTGGAACTGACCCCTATACAGGGACCGTTAGGGGAAGGCCCGTGGGGGTCAGACACCGCGACAGCTGGAACCAAGAGGGGCGGCTCGAAGGACCGAAGTGGCCACAGGCAGGATCGGGATACCAGACAGAAACCAAGGTACAGGACTCCGTGCAGTAAGCGCGGAGAGAGGCACGGAGCGGTTTAGCACCAGGAACAACTAGGACGACAGACAGACATCAGGTGGGAGAACTGGACAGGGAGCGGGACAGACACTGGAGAGCGGAACTGAGATGGGGACCAGAGGGGACATAGGCTGCGGAACATGGACCAGGCAGAACGGAAAACAGGCAGGGAGGCAATAGATAGCACGCAGTGGCAGAGACAAACAAGGCTGGGACAGGGGAACCATGAGACAGAGGGAGAGACTATAGACTAGCTATAGGCGGCCAGATCAGTGCAGGGAAGGCACACTATAACCAGGCGTCCTCCCCTTATGGGAGACACCTGAAATCCCCTGCTGACAGGTGATTGGCTGGCCAAGATCCGGCAGCCGCCCACCGCAGGGTTAAGCAATCAGACGGGCGTGCGCGCGACCTAAGGTGCATGTGCGGGCTTGCAGCAGCCCGAGAGGAAGGAGGAGGAGGGAGCGCACGTGAGCAGGGAGGAGCGCGGCAGGCTGGGTAAGAAGATGCAGTGGCGGGACCCGGTGCTGTTGGGACGGCGGCGGGCACGGCCGCCAACGTTACAAGGAAGAGCTGAGCAAACTGATATATAGCTTTGTTAGAAAAGATTCAGTGTAACCTGTTATGAATGAGTCACCGAGGAGGAAAAAGAAAAACAAGCTAAGCCACAGAAAACCAGAGAGGTTGGTAACTAAGCGGATTGCAGACCACTGATCCTATCCACACAACTAGCAGTAGCCGTGGAGCGTACCTACGATGATCCTAGATGCCTCGTCACAGCCGGAGAACTAAATAAGCCTAAAGCAAGAAAAGGGGAAATTTAAACTGCCCCAGTGCAGACCCCAAAGCAATAGACAGCCCCCAAACATGTATTGTCGGTGAGACAAGATGAAAACACAAACACAGATAGAAAAATAGGCTGAGCAAACGATGGGGCCCACACTAACTAGAAAGGACAGGAAAGGAAAGATACTGTCTGCAATCACACACAAAACCCTGCCAAAAAATGTCCAACACTTTCTGATAACAAAAACCCTGAAGTCGCTAGACTTCAATTCCCTATATCAGCACTCTGGTATATTCTGAAGACAGAGCAAAAAGAGACCAATCTAATCAGGGACAAAAAGCAAACTGGCATAAACAGAGACATAAGAATGCAAATTCAGCACAGCCCCAGCAGGGGCTGGCTGACCACAAAAACTGAGTAAACCAGACCAAATCTCATGTGGAAAAATAGCAGAGCACACTTAGCTTGAGAAAGCAGGAACAGAACTGGAAACCAGAACCTCGGGGCAGGAAAAATCACCAGCACAAAATTATAGAGTCGGCTGTTATGATTAAGTCACCGTAGGAGGCAAAAATAGAAATGCTAGCTAAGTCCAGAAAACCAGAGAAGTTGGCAGCTATCGGATTGCAGACCCCTGAACCTATCAACACAACTAGCAGTAGCCGTGGGGGGCTCCTACGATGCCCTAGGCCCCTCGATCACAGTCGGAGGACTACATAGCCTAAAGACAGAAAGGGAAATCTAAACTGCCCCAGAGCAGACCCCAAAGCAAAAGGCAGCCCCCCACATATAATGACGGTGAAGCAAGAAGAAAGAACAAAACACAGACAGAAAGATAAACTGAGCAAAGATGGGGCCCACGCTAGCTTAGATAGGAAAGGACAGGAAGGCTGCTGTCTGCAATCCGTGAAAAACCCTATGAAAATAAGAGCCAACAAACTGACAGTAAAAAGGCCCTGAAGACGCTAGGCTTCAAAAAAGCTATGTCAGTACTCAGGAATATTCTGAAGACAGAGCAACAGGCAAAAGGAGATTCAGCTCACCCCAGCAGGGAATGGCAGGATCCAGAAAAGCAAGGAAAACAAAACACTAATGCAAAAAAGCAAAGCAGAAATCTTAGCTTTAGATGAGCAGGAATCAGACTGGTTTCCTAGAAGTCCACAGAGAAATCACCCGCAGGTCAGAAGGGCGTCGGCAGCCTTATATCCAGTCAATAATTCCACTCAGCCAGTCATCATCATCAGCCCCAGGTGTTTGACAATCAGGCTCACTACCTTTCTTCACCAGAAGAGGGAGTTCCTCGGGCCTCAGTAGTGAAGGGGAAAATGAACTCACAACAGTCGGCTGTCTTAAATCCAGTCAGAGACTCTTGATGTCCACTCATAATCCTCCCCCTCAGGTGGCAGGTCTCTGCCATTTAGATCAGCTTCATTACCTACTGTCACCACTAGAGGGATCCCGGATGGAGAACTCACGACTCCTCTGTCAACACAGCCAGCTCCACCACCCTCACCAGAAGCCAGAGGTAAACCAGAAAATGAGTTCACAACAGTACCCCCTTGAGGAGGGGTCACCGAACCCTCATCCATGCCACCAGGCCGATCACGATGGGCCCGGTGAAAAGCACAAACCAATCTATCGGCATGAATGTCAGAGGCAGAGACCCAAGAATTGTCCTCCTGGCCATAACCCTTCCACTTGACCAAATACTGGAGTCTCCGTCTAGCCAGATGAGAATCCAGTATTTTCTCTACCTCATATTCCACATTACCTTCAACCAACACAGGGTCAGGAGGTGCCGCCATAGGAACCACTGGCTCAACAAACCTCTTCAACAAAGACTTATGAAACACGTTATGGATCTTAAACGTAACTGTAAGAGCCAATCGAAAAGAAACCGGGTTAAGAATCTCCAAAATCCTATAAGGTCCAATAAATCTTGGCTTGAACTTTGGAGATGCAACCTTCATAGAGATATTTTTTGACGACAACCAAACCATATCACCCACGTTAAACCGGGGACCAATAGTCCTATGCCGGTTGGAAAACCGCTGGGCCTTTTCTCGAGAGAGGGACAAATTATCCACCACTTGGTCCCAAATCTGCTGCATTCTCTCTACCACAGTGTCAACACCTGGGCAGGCTGAGATTCCACTTGCCCTGAAGAAAATCGAGGATGAAACCCAAAGTTACAGAAAAAGGGCGACATCAATGTGGCAGAACTAGCTCTATTATTTGGGGCAAATTCGGCCAAGGGCAAAAATGAGACCCAATCATCCTGATCAGCAGATATAAAACATCTCAAATAGGACTCCAAAGTCTGGTTTGTTCTCTCAGTCTGCCCATTGGTCTGTGGGTGAAATGCAGAGGAGAAGGATAACTGAATTCCAAGCTTGGAACAAAAAGCTTTCCAAAATCTGGAGACAAACTGGACTCCTCTGTTCGACACAATGTTCTCAGGAATCCCATGCAACCGAACCACCTGTTGTAAAAACAAGGGCACCAACTCTGAGGAAGATGGCAGCTTTGGGAGTGGTATAAGATGGACCATCTTAGAAAATCTATCACAAATCACCCAGATAACAGTCATTCTCTGAGAGAAAGGAAGATCAGAAATAAAATCCATTGAGATATGGGTCCATGGCCTCTTGGGCACCGGCAAGGGCATCAACAACCCACTAGAACGAGAACAGGGTTTAGACCGGGAACAAGTCCCACAAGACTGCACAAAATTCCTGACATCACGAGATAAGGCGGGCCACCAAAAAGACTGACTCATCAAATCTCTGGTACCAAAAATACCTGGATGACCAGCCAATGCGGAGCAATGAACTTCAGACATCACTCTCTTCCTCCACTGGTCAGGAACATCCAATTTTCCCATAGGACAATGCTCAGGTTTGTCCTCCTGAAATTCTTCCAGGGCACGTCTCAAATCGGGCGAGATGGCAGACAGAACTACCCCCTCACCTAGGATGGTAGTAGGTTTGATCACAATAGGAGAATCAGCAAAGAAACTCCTAGAAAGGGCGTCTGCCTTAACATTCTTAGTGCCTGGAAGAAAGGAGACCACAAAATCAAAACGCGTGAAAAACAAGGCCCACCTAGCCTATCTAGGATTCAAGCGTTTATCCGACTCCAGGTAAATCAAATTCTTGTGGTCAGTGAGGATCACAACTTGATGTCTAGCTCCCTCCAACCAATGTCTCCACTCCTCGAATGCCCACTTCATGGCCAACAATTCCCGATTCCCCACATCATAGTTGCGTTCAGATGGGGAGAACTTTCGGGAAAAGAAGGCACAGAGATTCATTTTAGAAGTCATCGGATCTTTTTGGGACAAAACAGCTCCTGCACCAATCTGTGAAGCATCTACCTCTACCTGAAATGGAAGTGAGACATCAGGTTGCCGTAAAACCGGAGCAGAAGTGAACCTCCGCTTCAGCTCCTGAAATGCCAAAACAGCCTCTGGAGACCAATTCAGCACATCAGCACCCTTCTTGGTCAGATCTGTCAGTGGTTTGGCAATACCAGAAAAATTAGCTATAAATTTGCGATAAAAATTAGCAAAATCCAAAAACTTCTGGAGAGCCTTCAAAGAAGTGGGCTGAGCCCAATCATAAATGGCCTGTTCCTTGGCCGGGTCCTTTTCAATAATTGACGGAGACAAAATAAATCCCAAAAATGAAATCCTCTGTACACCAAAAAGGCATTTCGATCCCTTAACATACAGGGAATTCTCCCTCAAAATCCGGAACACAGTCCGAACATGTTCCACATGAGAATCCCAATCGCTGGAAAAGATCAGAATATCATCAAAATAGATGATCAAAACTTATCCACAAAGTCCCGGAAAATATCATTCATGAAGGATTGGAAGACAGAAGGGGCATTAGTGAGCCCAAAAGGCATCACCAGGTACTCAAAATGTCCCTCTGGAATATTAAACGCCGTCTTCCATTCATCCCCATGCTTGATGCGAATAAGATTATACGCCCCCCTGAGGTCAAGCTTAGTAAACCAGCAGGCACCTTTAACTCTGGAAAATAAATCAGAAATCAGGGGTAACGGATACTGATATTTAACCGTAATCTTGTTAAGGGAACGATAGTCAATACAAGGCCTTAATGAACCATCTTTCTTAGCCACGAAAAAAAAAACAGCACCTAAGGGTGAAGAGGATGGTCTAATATGACCCTTCTCCAACGACTTCTTAATATAAGATCGCATAGCCTCGTGTTCAGGTACAGATAAGTTGAAAAGCCGACCCTTGGGAAATCTACACCCAGGCCTCAACTCAATTGCACAGTCATAACTCCTATGAGGAGGCAGGGACGCAGACTTACTCTCACTAAATACATCATAAAAATCAGCCAAATAGTAAGGAACATCATGAGACTGGGGAGAGGTGGAGAAAACAGGAGTGTCACCAAGAGCACACCGACAGCCCCAATTCACCACAGACACAGATTTCCAATCCAAAACTGGAATATGGATTTGCAACCAGGGAAAACCCAGAATAATAGTATCATGCAAATTATGCAGTACCAAAAATCTACAATTTTCTTGGTGGTCTGGGGCGACCCGCATTATCACCTGGGTCCAAAACTGAGGTTTATTCTCCGCCAAAGGAGTAGCATCAATACCCCTCAAAGGAATAGGCATCCACAGAGGTATCATGGGAAAACCACAACGTTTAGCAAAATCCAAATCCATCAGATTCAAAGCCGCTCCTGAATCTACAAAAGCCTTGGCGGAAAATGTGGATAAGGAGCAGATCAGAGTATTTGCCAAAAGAAACTTAGGTTGTACGCCACCCACAGCAAATGTGTGTGCAAAACGTCTCTCTCGTTTAGGGCAGACAGAAATAATATGAGAGGCATCTCCACAGAAAAAACACAGCTTATTACGCCTTCTATACTCCTGATGTTGCACCCTAGACAAAACTCTATCACATTGCATAGGTTCAGACATTTGTTGAAAAGGTGGCCACACCTCTCGTGTAGTTTTACGTTCACGTAAACGCCGATCAACTTGAGTGGCTAATGACATAGAATCATCAAGACAAGAGGGAACAGGAAATCCCACCATAATATCTTTTACGGTTTCTGATAAACCCTTGCAAAAGAGAGCTGCCAAGGCACCATCATTCCATGTAGTAAGGACCGCCCACTTTCGGAATTTTTGACAGTATAACTCTGTAGAATCCTGACCCTGGTTCAATGCCAATAGCGCTTTCTCAGCTTGATCAATAGCATTAGGTTCATCATACAACAACCCCAAGGCTTGAAAAAATGCATCCACATTAGTCAGAATAGGATTTTCAGGTGTCAAAGAAAACGCCCAATCCTGGGGATCACCGCGCAGCAAGGAGATGACAATTTTAACCTGCTGCGCAGAGCTCCCCAATGAGTTAGGCTTCAAGGCAAGAAATAATTTACAATTATTCTTAAAATTCAAAAATTTAGACCGATCCCCAGAAAACACATCAGGAGTAGGGATTTTTGGTTCAACAGCATGTGATTGAGCGAGACAGGCGTAAATTCCCCGCACTTCAGCAGCAAACTGCTCCACATGATCAGACAATTGCTTAATCTCCATTAAGGAAAAAAATCCTCCGACGGCCCCAGAGAAAAAGAGGAAAAAATACAAATAAAAAAAAAATTCTGACACTTTAAAAAAAAAAAAATAAAATAAATTTCCTGCTTTTGAGTACCCTAGAATCTGCGGTATGGCTGGTGATTCTGTTATCAATGAGTCATCGAGGAGGAAAAACAAAAACAAGCTAAGTCACAGAAAGCCAGAGAGGTTGGTAACTAAGCGGATTGCAGACCCCTGATCCTATCCACACAACTAGCAGTAGCCGTTGAGCGTACCTACGATGATCCTAGATGCCTCGTCACAGCCGAAGAACTAAATAAGCCTAAAGCAAGAAAAGGGGAAATCTAAACTGCCCCAGAGCAGACCCCAAAGCAATAGACAGCCCCCAAACATGTATTGTCGGTGAGACAAGATGAAAACACAAACACAGATAGAAAAATAGGCTGAGCAAACGATGGGGCCCACACTAACTAGAAAGGACAGGAAAGGAAAGAGACTGTCTGCAATCACACACAAAACCCTGCCAAAAAATGTCCAACACTTTCTGATAACAAAAACCCTGAAGTCGCTAGACTTCAATTCCCTATATCAGCACTCTGGTATATTCTGAAGACAGAGCAAAAAGAGACCAATCTAATCAGGGACAAAAAGCAAACTGGCATAAACAGAGACATAAGAATGCAAATTCAGCACAGCCCCAGTGTCATGGTTAGGACATGGTTAATGTCCTGTTCTGACAGGGTTAACATTGCCGGCCTCTCTTTGGATCTGGGAGGGGTATTTATGCTCACTCCATACTGGCATTCTCTGTCAGTTATACTGCTATTCTGGTGTGTCTGACCCCTGGTGTGTGTGTACTCTGCATTGTTTGCTTCCCGTGTATGACCCGGCTTGTTCCTTCACTCTGTACTCCGTCTCTCGTTTTTGGTACCATTGTCTTTTCTGGTTCTGACCTCCTGGCTTGGCTATAGTTACTCCGTTACAGTTTACCCCTATTGTACCGTCTAATACCTGTTCTGGTTTTCTGATCTATTGCTACGTCCTGACTATTCTTTCTGTCTAAGCCCTTTGGTACTGTCCTGCTATCTCGTGCTTTGACCCGGCTTGATCTGGTGTCTGTCTCTGTCTATGCTCCTTGGTAACATTGTCCTGTAGTTACCCTTCTAGGAGTTTCCCTGCAGCTCCTAGCTCTGTGGAGCTTAGGCCACGCCCCCAGCAGTCACGTGATTCAGGTCCTGGAGCATGCATTGTCACCACTGCTGCTCGCTCCGCAGGTATCTTTGTGCACAGTCTTTGTACTCAGGACACGCGCCCTGGCTCAGTGAGCAAGTGCAGTGCGGTGTTCCTGACATTATAACTGACCGTTTCAGTTTTTTTTTCCTCTGAAGGAAAAAAAAAAAGTGTGTGTTATCCTCATGGATCCCATACAAGCCTTGGCTGATCAGGTCAAGCACCTGACCCAAATGTTCCATAAACTCAATGTGGAACAGCGCACGATGGCCCATACCCAGCAACAGTTGGTGGTTACTGTGCAGGGGGCTGTCGATGCAGGGGCTTCTAGTTCTGGGGGTAGAGATGTGTCATTAGCATCCCCCGAATCTCCAGTCAAATTGCCCGATCCCTTCTCAGGGGATAAAAAGGAGTTCAGGTCTTTCAGAGAAGGATGCAAGCTTTTTTTTTCTCTAAGGCCCTGCTCCTCCGGGGATGAGTTCCAGAGGGTGGGGGTCATAATTTCCCTACTTTGGGGGGCTCCGCAAGCATGGGCTTTCTCTCTGTCTTCCTCTGCTCCTGAACGTATGTCAGTGAACTTGTTCTTTGAGGCTCTGGGGCACATTTATGACGAGCCTGATAGAGTGCGTCTGGCAGAGGATATGGTGATGAGTGTGACACAGGGAAGGCACTCTGCTGAATGGTTCTGCTCAGAGTTTAGACGTTGGACCGCCGAAGTATCCTGGAATGACGCCACCCTGAGGGGGTTGTTTCGCAGGGGCCTTTCTGACCATCTGCAGGACGCTCTGGCATTACATCCGCCTCCTGATACCCTGGAGGACGCCATGATGCAGGCGGTCCGTATGGACCGGAGACTCCGTGCTAGAGGAATGATGCAACAAGAGTCTCCCTTGTACCCCAAATTGTGTGACACTTCACCCGTATCTGAGCCCATGAACGTTGGGTCAGTCTCGGTTAAGGAGAAAGAGAGAAGGCACCGCAGAGACAACCTACTATGTTTTTACTGTGGAGCCTCTGGACATTGGAAAAGGAATTGTCCCTCCTGCCCTTCTTCAGAGAAACCTTCAGAGAAACCTTCAGAGAAACGACTGAGTCTGGGCAACAATCGAGGAGGTTGTCCAGACTCCCAGGTACATTTTTTCTCACGTATAAAAATGGTCCTCCAGGTTGAATTGGAAATTGCTGGCGGTCCTGTTATGACCACCGCCTTTGTTGACTGTGGTTCCTCCATTAATCTGATTGATGCCCAAGTTGTGACTCTTAATAAGATAGGGACAGTCAGGTTAAAAGACCCTGTTAAAATTGTGGCTGTGGATTCATCCCCTCTTACCCGGGATGGAATTTGTTTTATGTCTGAAGTTTTTTCTATGAAAGTGGGTTCCACTCATGTGGAAAATTTAAGTTGTTTCATTATGAATAATCTGCCTGCAGGACTGGTATTGGGAATGCCCTGGTTGCAACGCCACAATCCTCTTATTGATTGGGTGAAGGGGGAGATCACCCGTTGGGGATGTAATGATAATGGTCTGTGTTGTAACCCGGTTCCTTTTGTCAATCCGATAAAATCTGTATCTGTGTCATCTGTCGGTCTGGAGGGTATTTCGGAGTACCTGAGAGACCTTAAAGATGTGTTTTCCGAAAGCGAGGCCGAGGCGCTCCCACCACATAGACCATATGATTGTGCTATCGATTTAGTACCTGGAGCCAAATTACCCAAGGCTCGTTTGTTTAATTTGTCCGGGCCTGAGCGCCAAGCTATGAAAGAGTACATGAAAGAAAGCCTTCGCAAGGGGCATATTCGGCCCTCGGTCTCACCCGTGGCAGCGGGGTTTTTCTTTGTAAAGAAAAAAGATGGTGGGTTGCGACCGTGCCTCGACTTTCGAGAACTGAACAAAATTACTGTTAACAACACGTACCCTCTCCCGTTGATTCCTGATCTATGCAATCAACTCACGGGGGCCAAATGGTTTTCTAAGCTCGACTACGAGGGGCTTATAACCTTATAAGGATCCGGGAGGGGGACGAATGGAAAACAGCGTTCCTGACAACTGAGGGGCTGTTTGAAAACCTGGTTATGCCCTTCGGCCTCACTAATGCTCCTGCGGTTTTTCAGAACTTTATTAATGTTGTTTTTTCTGACTTGATTGGACGTTATGTAGTCATTTACCTGGATGACATCTTGATTTACTCTGAGGACAGTCAGTCACACTTGCATCATCTGCGTATGGTGCTTATGAGACTCCGGGAGAACCATTTGTATGCTAAGCTGGAGAAGTGCTCATTTTTTATGCAAGAACTGTCTTTTCTGGGTGTAATTGTATCCGGGGAGGGATTCCGCATGGATCCAGGGAAGGTTCAGGCCATTACAGATTGGGTGCAGCCTCATGACCTGAAGGGGTTGCAGCGATTTCTGGGCTTCGCTAATTATTATAGGAAGTTCATTAAAGGGTTCTCGCAGGTGGTAAAACCCTTGACGGACCTCACTCTTAAAGGGGCAGATGTAAAAAGTTGGTCTGTGGCCTCAAAAAATTCCTTCCTGGCATTAAAGAAGTGTTTTACTACAGCCCCTGTGTTGGTACAACCCGATTCGTCAAGACCTTTTATCGTCGAGGTCGACGCTTCGGAGGTGGGGGTGGGGGCAGTATTGTCACAGGGTCCCTCTACCCTGACTAACCTCAAACCCTGTGCCTTTTTCTCTAAGAAGTTCTCGTCGGCCGAGAGAAACTATGATGTCGGTAACAGGGAACTGTTAGCAGTTAAATTGGCCTTTGAAGAATGGAGGCATTTTTTGGAGGGGGCCGCTCATCCCATTACGGTCGTCACTGATCATAAAAACCTGGCCTATATCGAGTCTGCTAAGAGATTGACCCCCAGACAGGCTCGGTGGGCCCTTTTTTTTTTCTCGATTTCAATTTACCATCACGTTCCGACCAGGGTCTAAAAATGTAAAGGCAGATGCCTTATACCGAAGTTTTGATTCTGTGTCCCCTCCAGAACCTCCTTCCTCCATTCTTCAACCGGGAGTGGTTGTAGCCGAAATCTCCTCTGAGTTACAGAGAGAGATTCTGGAATCACAAGCACAAGCTCCCAGGAATAAACCCCCAGGTAAATTGTTTGTACCCGAACAATTCCGCCCCACACTCCTCCAAGAATTTCATGACTCTATGTTAAGTGCACACCCTGGTATTGCAGCTACCCGGGGGGCAGTAGCTAGGGGTTTTTGGTGGCCCTCTATGGGTACTGATATAAAAAGGTTTGTGAATACTTGTGGGGTGTGCGCGCGCTCTAAAAGCTCTCAGGTCCGGCCGGCCGGGGAATTGGTGCCTTTGCCAATTCCGGATAAACCATGGACACACCTGTCCATGGACTTTATCACTAACCTTCCACCTTCCAAGGGCAACTCAGTGGTATGGGTAGTGGTTGATAGATTTTCTAAGCAAGCCCACTTTGTGCCATTACCTGCGTTACCATCTGCTGAAACCTTGGCTCGTTTGTTTATACAGCACATTGTTTGACTGCATGGAGTGCCTGTGAACGTGGTGTCGGACAGGGGTGTGCAATTTGTGGCCAGGTTTTGGAGAGCGTTTTGTATGAAGTTGGGGGTCACGTTGTCATTCTCCTCTGCCTATCACCCGGAATCTATCGGACAAACGGAACGCACCAACCAGTCATTGGAGCAGATTCTGAGATGCCTGGCCTCCTCCAGACAGGAAGACTGGTGTGAGGTATTGCCCGTGGCAGAATTTGCATTCAACTGTCGGGTTAATCAGTCTACCGGAAAGCCTCCCTTTCTGGTCAATTATGGGTTTGTTCCGCAGTTTGGGGAATTTTCCCGTATGGATTCGGATTGCCCTGGTGCCGAGGGGATGGTACAACAATTAAAAACCCTCTGGAAGGAGGTACAGGGGAACATCTCCAAAGCCCAGAAGAAGTTCAAACATTTTGCAGACAGGAGGAGGGGGGTGGTTCCTGCGTTGACAGTGGGGGAAAAAGTCTGGTTGTCCACTCGTAACATCAAACTTAAAATACCCTCTATGAAGTTGGGCCCCAAATTTATTGGCCCATACAAGATTGTAGAGGTGATCAATCCGGTGGCATACAGATTACAGTTGCCCACCTCCTTCAAAATCTCTAACGTCTTCCACAGGTCCCTATTAAAACCTGTGGGGACAGTTAGAGAAGATCCCTCATCCGTGGCTCCACCAGTGTTGGTAGAGGGTCAACTGGAGTACGAGGTAGGGCGCATCATTGATTCGCGGTGGGTGCGCCGGAGACTTCAGTACCTTATCCATTGGAAGGGATATTCCGTTGAGGATCGATCGTGGGTTCCGGCCATTTCGGTGCACGCTGATCGACTGGTGCGGGCTTTTCATGCCAGGGACCCTGAGAAACCTGGGGGTCCGGTGGCCCCCATTAAGAGGGGGGTACTGTCATGGTTAGGACATGGTTAATGTCCTGTTCTGACAGGGTTAACATTGCCGGCCTCTCTTTGGATCTGGGAGGGGTATTTATGCTCACTCCATACTGGCATTCTCTGTCAGTTATACTGCTATTCTGGTGTGTCTGACCCCTGGTGTGTGTGTACTCTGCATTGTTTGTTTGCTTCCCGTGTATGACCCGGCTTGTTCCTTCACTCTGTACTCCGTCTCTCGTTTTTGGTACCATTGTCTTTTCTGGTTCTGACCTCCTGGCTTGGCTATCGTTACTCCGTTACAGTTTACCCCTATTGTACCGTCTAATACCTGTTCTGGTTTTCTGATCTATTGCTACGTTCTGACTATTCTTTCTGTCTAAGCCCTTTGGTACTGTCCTGCTATCTCGTGCTTTGACCTGGCTTGATCTGGTGTCTGTCTCTGTCTATGCTCCTTGGTAACATTGTCCTGTAGTTACCCTTCTAGGAGTTTCCCTGCAGCTCCTAGCTCTGTGGAGCTTAGGCCACGCCCCCAGCAGTCACGTGATTCAGGTCCTGGAGCATGCATTGTCACCACTGCTGCTCGCTCCGCAGGTATCTTTGTGCACAGTCTTTGTACTCAGGACACGCGCCCTGGCTCAGTGAGCAAGTGCAGTGCGGTGTTCCTGACACCCAGCAGGGGCTGGCTGACCACAAAAACTGAGTAAACCAGACCAAATCTCATGTGAAAAAATAGCAGAGCACACTTAGCTTGAGAAGGCAGGAACAGAACTGGAAACCAGAACCTCAGGGCAGGAAAAATCACCAGCACAAAATTAGGGAGTCGGCTGTCTTAAATCCAGTCAGAGACTCCTGATGTCCACTCACAGTCCTCCCCCTCAGGTGGCAGGTCTCTGCCATTTAGATAAGCTTCATTACCTACTGTCACAACTAGAGGGATCCCGGATGGAGAACTCACGACTCCTCTGTCAACACAGCCAGCTCCACCACCCTCACCAGAAGCCAGCGGTAAACCAGAAAATGAGTTCACAACAATAACCTGTGTTTTAATAATTTAATCCTCTGCTTTTTCTGGGATTTTGGGTCCCGTGTGCGGTCCCATCAGTGACTGACAGCTTTCTCTGTATAAGTGTGCATGCAGAGAAAGCTATCAGTCATTGATGGGGCTGCCCACTGGACCTAAAATCCCAGAAAGAGCAGAGGACTAAATGATAAAATCTCAGGTTATAATACTGAATCAATTTTCACAAAATAATGCATCAATCCACTCACAGGTTCTCTTTAAGAGGACTAGCAGAGTTACCGAAAGTAGTGATTTTATTAAAATGACAGTAAGGAGCCCAGTAAGTGCCACAGTGCTGTAATCAGAGTCTTTGTCCTTATTTTATCCTGCGCTCAGATTATGAAGCATAAACCTTGCGACACTTTCCCTTTAACGAATTCATTTTACATTCTGTTCCCTGCAACCGAGAATATCAGATGCCTTTCTTGTCGTTACCATGATTCCACATAACTAAATTAGTCCTATTATATTTCAAGTGCCTGCTTTCATTGTTACACTGTTGACATGTTGAATGGTGTACTCGGCTATTCATTATTCAAGATGGTCTTAAACGCCGTGATACTTTGCACTTTTATAAGCCTATTTTTAATATAATGTGTTCTTAGGGAACATTCTGAGCATATTCTATAAAGTAATGTGGCCATTAGTATATTTTACAATACACAGAATCACTGGAACCCAATTAAACCTCAAGTGTTCATATTAAAGAGCATTTTCTCTTAAAACGAAAAAATAACGTGGAAGTCCTTGAGTGGTCTTCTCGAGTCCTCTCTGAGATTTGTGGTCTATGGAACCGGGTGGTTTTCCAGATGTTGGAAAACTATCTCAAACTACTTTTGGTCTAATATGTCCAGGTCCAGAAACTCTCCAGATCTTCATTAGTGATGAGGAAATCTGAAATTCGAATTCGACAGTTCACTTGAATTTTGTCCGAAAATTTTGATTTGAAAAATCATCTGTCCCACCATGCAGCACTGCGGCGGTCCAGTTATCTTTTTGGTCCAATCACCAAGACCATCTTTGACAATGTCTAGTATGCTGTATCTTCTGTCTTCTCCATTTTATGCCCCAGCTTTGACATCTACTGCACTGATTAAGCCGCAACATCATGACGTTGCAAACCATGATGGTGCGTAGTGTGCGTCATGACTTAGAAAGAGAGACCCCGATTCCATCGCCGTGTCATATACTGGGCTCATTGCAATATTTTGGATAACATTACTATTTTGCTGCATCTCTTCTAGTCCTCTTACTGATGAGCTCTATATAACCCAGCCTGCTGCATTGATCGACAGCTTTCTGGCTACACTTTGCATAGAACTGTGACTATATGTGAGGGAGAGGAGTCAGACCCATTTTATAAACTACAACATGCTACAATTACTGACTATAGTTCATGTTCCCCTTATTGTTTGGATGCAGCTGCCTAACCTTCCATAGAACTGTGAGTATACTGTGCATAGGCAGAAAGCTGCCTAATCAATAGTCGAAGGCAGAGATAGATAGATAGATCTTGTGAATACTGAAGATTGTATAGGAACTTTCCATTGAGAGGACTAGCAAATCTGCAGCAGATAAAACAGTGCTGCCATAAGGCAGAATGCAGCTGCCTAACCTCCCATAGAACCGTGAGTATACTGTGCATAAGCAAAAAGATGCCTAATCAATAGTCGAAGGCAGGATAGATTTCATGAATACTGAAGATTGTATAGGAACTTTTCATTGAGAAGACTAGCAAATCTGCAGCAGACAAAACAGTGCTACCATAAGGTAAAATAGATTCCAGGTGCTGGAAAACATTGAACATGGCCCAGTAAACACGGTGTTGTTAACTGACCTGCAGAATACATGTAAGGGTCAGGTTAGTATTAGATTTTTATACTTTTTAACTACCGTAATTTCCAGCCCTATTGAATATAGCAAAATGGCGGCCGACTGGCCTCAATTTTGTAGAATTTGTGTGAATCCAATTGGGAAAAAAATGGATTTTGGCAAATCTAAATTTTTCTGAAATTGTAGATGTATGAAATTTGCTTCAGAGTGATTCACTTATCTCTACTTCTCATGTTTTACGGAATCCCATCCACACTATTTTAGACTAGGCAGTTTCTCGTGATCAGTATTATGCCATACTATAAGTGCAGGAACTTCCTTTTTCTCACTTTTTAGCATTCATTCCCTCCTGCTATTAACCAATGGATGGTCTGACTGGCTCACATCTCTGTTATACTTTTCTACAATGTGACAGACAAGAGAGCAGGAGCAGAGAAATAAAGAGTCGCCTCCACTTTCTAAAATAAGAAGTCTATGATGCTGGAAAAGGATTACACTTGACAACAGGCAGTGGACAGCAAGTTATGCAGAAGGGAGAAATAGTGGAGTGAATTTTCAGGGGGAAAAAAATTAAGTGATTTTCAGTGTGCCTAATTATCACATAATCTGTAAAGTAAAATCAAAGTAACTATAAAGAATTGTTTTCCCCTTGACTCCTTTTCTTCTGCTTATCTGTAACAGCAATTCTGTCCTTTTATGCAGAATAAGTACAAGTGACTGAGAGATTAGACAAAATCTGGGAATTATTGGTATGATAGATAAATTGTATGTTAGTATTATCGCTGAGAACTTCTCCAGTGGCTCTAATATATAGGAGTCTCTGGAAAACCTCTACAAAAATATCCACATAGTAAGCTATACCACCAACAAGCATCACATGAAAAAGTTCTAACATATTGTATTGGAGTTTGGTGAGAAACCCATCAAAGAGCAATTAGCTGTTAAATCACTTTCCTGCTGATCTGCATAAACCGAAACAGTAACAATAAATCAGCATTATATTAAAGTGTTCAGATTTTAGTACCAGTCATGTACTTTAAAGTGAATAATGTCCTTTATTTATGGTCAGTTTCTCTTCTTATCTCTTTGCTGAAATCAGGCTCTTGGCCTCGTGTTTGTGCCAAGCAAGTGTTTAGCGTGATCTATTAATCATCTCTATAGGAAACACCCTCTGTTCAAACAGTCTCACTAAACTTATGTCTCCTATAAGTAAGGCTGGAGTCACACTAACCTGCGCAAAATACGCTCCGTATTTTACATGCGTAATACGGATCAATGACCACAAAATAGTGCTCCGTAGGTCATCCGTAAGCAAGGTGAGGTCGCGTATTTTGCGCATGTGTGTCTCCGTATGCAATCCGTATGCAATCCGTATGGCGAGATTTTCTCGCAGCCTTGCAAAATGGACATTTAAGGGTATGTGCACACTTTGCGTTTTCTGCTGCGTTTCCGCAGCGTTTTTGGCTCTGCAGAAACGCAGCAGATTCTGCTGCGTTGTACAGTACCTTTATTTCCTATGGAAATAAAAAAAAGCTGTGCACATGCTGCGTTTTTTTCCGCGCGGTTTTGCTGCGGTTTTCAAAACGCAGCATGTCAATTGTTTGGTGCAGAAACGCTGCAGTTTTACACCTCATCCATTATGAGGTGAAAACCGCAGGGCAAAACCGCAGAAAAAACGCAGATAAACCGCAGAAAAAACGCAGCACTTTGTCCTGCGGATTTCCTGCGGTTTTCTCTACAAAATCCGCAGAGACAAAAAACTATGTGTGCACATACCCTAACGGTTTTGAGGCCTGCAAACTATTTAAATCATTAGCCTGCACCCTATTTAGACACTCAGAAACAGGTGGCTGCCTACATTCTGTACATTTCTCACCTTGCTTTCACGAGGTGTGTTGGTGTTCTTTGTGCAGCATGGCAGAGGGTCTGACATTCAATACAACCGAGCAGGTTCTCTTTACCTGGCTTTTGTCACGGCGCTTTGGCCAACCATATCCTGTGAAAGTGGATCCGCGGAGGAGGAGACGCATGTGGGTACATCCACTTTTGAGGCAACGACTCACAAGAGGGCATTTTCACCGCCTCTATTCGTCTCTGCGGGAGCATCCTGAAAAATTTTACCAGTACTGTCGAATGAGCATTTTCACATTTGATTGCCTCTTGGAGACAGTGCGCCCTGGGATCACATTTCAGGACACTAGGATGCGCCAAGCCATATCTGCAGAGGAGCGACTTATACTCACAATACGGTATGTACTCCACAACCACATTCTCTATGTTCATAATGTGTGTGTTAATTTATGTTTTTTGGCCTTCTTGGACAATGTTTAATACCCTCATCTTACTCAAAATATGTTTCAACTGACACAGCACAATGTTACATCTAATATGTACTGCATATCACTTAGTCATTGTGCCACCAAATATGTGTGTGTTGTTCTCTCTCATTTCCTACCAAGTTTGGTCGGCATGTAACTGATTTTTTTTTACTTTAGCCATTCTAACCTGGACTATTTCTGTTGTTCTACAGCTTCCTGTCCACTGGCCTGTCTTATGCCGCCCTCCACCATGAGTTTCTCATTGGAAAGTCCACCAATTCAGGCATAGTGAGGTCTACATGTGCACAAATCTGGACAAGACTCCATCAGGTGGTCCTACCCGAGCCCAGGATGGAAGACTGGTTAAGGATTTCAAGGGACTTTGAGGAGGACTGCCAGTTTCCAAATTGTATTGGGGCCCTGGATGGCAAACATATCAGGGTGCGTAAGCCGCCGAACTCAGGGTTCCAATTCTTCAATTATAAGCAATACTTTTCTGTTGTATTGTTGGCTCTGGTAGACCCTCAATACAAGTTTATAATTGTGGACATTGGGGCCTATGGAAGGACGGGAGACTCTAGAGTCTTCAATACTTCCATAATGGGTCGGCGGCTACGCACCAACCAGTTTGAACTACCACCACCACGCCAGCTACCAGGCTCCCCCGAACAATCAGTCCCTTATGTCCTTGTGGCAGATTAGGCCTTTCAGTTATCACGTAATGTCATGAGGCCATATCCCCGGCGCAACCTTGACCACAGGCGCAGAATTTTGAACTTGCGCCTATCACGTGCTAGGCGACTGGTGGAGTGTTCCTTTGGGATTCTTTGTGCCAAATGGCGGGTACTCCAGTCTGCCAGTCAGTTGAGTGAGCAAAATGTGAATGAAGTTGTGAAAGCCTGTGTTGTTCTGCATAACTTCACCAGGATACATGATTGTTCCTCCTCTGATGGTGTTGTGCGTAGGCCGGACAATGTGCGCAGGGTGAGACCACCTATCATCCCTCAACGTAGACCGCTCTCTGGCCTCAAAGTGCGTGATATATTCACTAATTACTTTATCTCACCTGAGGGGGCTACTTCTTGGCAAGAGAATGCTGTGTCTATGTTCTAATTATTTTTGGTTCAAAGTGTGTCTAAATATATATTACTCAAGCCTTGTTATGATTCTATGAGTGTTTCTTTGCATTGGTTGGTGTCTGTTAGTATGTTGTGAGGGTTAGTGAGAAATCACACAGAGACGTTAACTAGAGTAGACAAATTTTTAGTTTTGCCTTTTTGTTTTTTGGTTTTTGCTTAAAGGCAAACATAATTTTGCCATCACACAAATTTGGCAATGGCCAAAATGACCCTTTGGGCCTTCGTTAACTTGATGTAACATTAACATAACAGAAAATAACTGCAACAAACATTATGCAATAACAACATTGCTGCATGCCTACATTAACCTGGATTAGGCAACAAAGGGTGAGCTCCATCACCAAAATAAAGTCAATAAGATAACACTCACATTTCCTCATAATGTTTTCCAAACATAGAAAGATTCCACCATGACAGGCAAGGCTACCTCACATCTTTCACACAGATATTACCTGTCTGTAGAACAGACAATATTTAAGCATGCTATACTGGAAAGGATGAAAATACAAAACTCACTTGTTAAGACATAGAGAGAGCGTGATATTGTGAATGCTGTTCGCCTCAAATTGGTTTACTAGAGAATGCTAATAACAAAGTTGACTACTTAACTAAAGGCAAGCACGCCTTTCCTATGCATTAACAAGTGATTAGTGTATTTTCATCCTTTCAGGTAACAGTATAGCGCATTTAAATATTCTCTTTTATACACACATGTAATATCTGTGTGAAAGGCGTGAGGTAGCGTTGCCTGTCATGATGGATTGTTTCATATGTTTGGAAAACATTGTTTACAAATGTGAGTGTTAAATTATGTTCTAAATGTTGGTGATGGAGAACACCTGTTTTTTTCTCTAGATTAGAAGCACCAGTTACATGTCACTGGACATCTCCAAAGTTTGGATTCATAAATCCTCATATGTAGGGGAAGGGGAACGGGGAGGAACAGCCTGGGGGTGCTGCTGGACATTGTGGCCAACATCGCCCTGTGTGGGGCCATACTGTTGCCCATGATGATGTTGTTGTCCAGCCTCCTGGGCCTGTTGGTGATACTGCCCAGAGTAATAATGATGATGGTGAGGGGCTTCTTGTTGGCTATGGTAGGCCCGTGGATCATACCCACCAAGATAGCCAGATCGTCCCCAACCAGGTTGGGACCAGCCTCCAACACTGGGTGGGTACAAGTGGCCATATTGGTGGGGTTGGCTTGCTGAAGACATTTGGGGCTGCGGAATAGAAGGATGGGTAGGGGGAGGAAGGGGTTGAGGTGTTGGCCCACGTATTAGGGGCTGTTCAGACCCTGCTTGAGCAAGCATCTGTGTGGATGGTCTCATGCGCATTAAATTTCTTGGTGAGAGCTGCCACCTCTCCAGAAATTCAAACACCTCATATGGGGTATTGGGGGGGGTGCTTGCATCAAGCAGGATCTGAATACAACCCCTAATACGGAGCCTGACCTCACGGGTAAGGTCACGGAGATAAAGGGTGAGGCTACGTGCATAGGCCTCCTCACCATCATCTGTAGTGACTCTGGACAGGTAATTCAGCACCCCAGTGTCCACATTGGTCCTGCTCTCTTGAATGGCGACCTGGCGCCTTCTTCTTATTCGCCGTGTTGCTAGAGCAGCCTGTGGGGAGGGCCTGATCTGGGCAGTTGGGCTGCTGCTCAAGTTGCCCATCTCTTCCAGGATGGGTGAGGTTGCAGCTGCAGACCGTCCTGGTGGTGTGTTTTGTCGGGCAGCCATTGTGTGCTCTTGTGATGCCTCCTCTTCAGACATCCTTCTTGTAGGGGGAGAAGATGGGCCAGCCACCTCATCCCCTACAGGATCAATAACGGGCTCTGCCTCTGAGGCCGTTCCTCGATACGTAAGGTTGGATTGAGTTCTGTTATGAAATAGAACAGAGGCAAAAATACATCAATATTTTTGTCCCTGTAAAGTATTTGTGTAATGTTTTTGTGTCATATGGTGTGAGGTATGTACTTACGGTCTCAGAGCCGGAATTGGGGCAAGGAAGTTCAGCCGGTCATAATATATATATTTCCGCTTTACATGGCCAGCATCCCCACTCCTGGACCGCTGCTGGCGTTCCCGGCGGTATTGGTCCCGGATGCTTCTCCACCGTTTCATCACATCTTCAACTGCAATGTGACAGGAAAGATTGTCAAAATCACATATTTGAGTGGTCACATTTTCAGACAGTAGTCTAGGCATGGGGCCTTATGGGGTGTGCGTTCTACCCATGGTGGCATATGTAATTGGGCCGATACCCAGGGTCTCATTAGCTCCCCTGAAAATAATTTTTGTGGCTAGGAGGATGAGGAGCTTGTGGCCTAACCCCTAATTATGGCTGTGTGAAGCCACGTGTCACATCCTAATGTAACGGCCTCATGAGGCTAAAATTACATGCCCAGGAAGGGGGGGGGGCTGATTGTAGAGTCATTTTATAGCGCGCGTTAACGTTAATTATATTTTTATGGTTGCACTTACGAATTTTCTGCTGCTCATCACGTGGTCGGTCACCGAAGTCATGGTACATCTGGCGACAGATGCGCCTCCATGACGCCTCCTTTCGTGTGCGGTTCGCATAGTTTGCGTCGCGTGGGTACCATATTTCTGGACGCTCCTGCACCAGCACAATTAGCATCTCCACATTTATGTAAGTGGACGCCATGCTATTGCTGTACTCCGTGGAGGCTGACTTCCTGGATGTCTGGAGCGCTTTTTGATCTCATTTGCATGTCTACGCTTCCTGATGATGGATTGGCCCATTTCCTGTCACCAGCCAAAAGACCTGCGTATTGCTCGCAGGTCACACGTGTGGTCAGTGTGTAATCCGTATTTTTTGCGCACCCATAGACTTGCATTGGCGTGCTACGGGCGTAGTACGCTGACAATCGCAGCATGCTGCGAGTGGCACGGAGCGTAGGATACGGAGGAGAAATATACGCCTGGTGCGAGTGACCCCATAGAGAATCATTGGTCCGTGTCTAATGCGTGCTTTTTGCGCCTCGCACGCACCCGTATTCCTCGCCAGTGTGACTCCGGCCTAACCCATCTAGTCTGCAGTAATGTTCTCCATAAGGCTATCTTCACACTAGGCGTTTTTTTTTATGCAAATTTTCAGCTGCGTTTTACAGCACCAGCAACTTCTATGATAGTTCAGAAATCTCATGCACACAGTTTATTTATTTTTTTTGCCCTCAGTATTTTGTGCTTTGCTTGTTTTTTGCAGAATAGAGCATGTCACTTCTTTCAGCGTTTTTTTCACCGCATTTTCAACCATTGAAAGTAATGGGTGGTGAAAAAAAATCAGGTTTTGCTGTGTTTTTTGTACCAAAACCTTATGAAGTTGAATCTGAGTTTTTTTTTTTTGTACTATTTTTTATCAGCAATGTACAAGAGACAAATGACAAAAACAGCAAAAAACGCAACAAAAAAAACAAAAACAAGCAAAACTTGCTTTTTTGAGGCAAGTTTCTTAATGCCGAGAGAGCATGGTTTTGCAGCAGAAAAAAAATGCTGAAAAAAAGACAAGTGAGAGCATAGCGTAAGGGTATGTTCACACGTGGGGGGTTTTTGCTGAGTATTTTTCATTGTATATTTGGTACATAAAATATGCAGCGTTTTACAGTACCAGCATAATCACTGAGATCTCATACACACGCTTCTGTTTTTCCCATGCATATTTTGAACCCAGCTGCATTTTTGCCGAGACATACAGTAGCATGTCAATTCTTGCTTAGTTTTTGCGGAGCTTTTCACTCATTCTTATGAATAAATGAAAAACGCAAGTAAAAACATTGCGAAAACGCAAGGAAAAACACAACAAAAAAACGCACTTCTTACATGCTCCGTTTTTCCTGCCACCACTCTGGTTTTTGCTGCAGAACAAATGTTGCAAATGCTCGACGTCTGAATATACCCTAAATGTTCTGACAGTTTTAAGAGGCTGTCTGTCCTCAAGATTACCTTCACATGACGGCAGATTTTATAAAACTGATATATATAAAAAAAGCACAGCAGTAGTTGGATCCCTAAGACAGAGAGATGCCAGTCAAAGACATACAGTAGATAGCTAGCTCAAGTCATGGATGTCAGTATGGTGGACTTGTTTGGAAAGCTGGTGGGTTCTTGGATCACCCTCCATTTTAACACTAGCACTAGGCAGCGAGCACATTTTACAAGACTTATTATATGCCATAATTACGTTTCAATAAATGTAGCATAGTATTGCCCGGATAGTGCCTAAGAAGCAGATGTGAAGTTAAGTTTCCTCCATATTACGCCCCAAATGTTTGGTGGTTCCATACACTACTGCATACTATTAACATCATATCGTTACCATAACTTGGTTTCGGAGTCAGAGGCAAACCACTGACAGTTACCACTTGGGTAAGAACCGTATCAGATAGTCATATTTTATCAGTTTTTAACTCGATCCCAATTCATCTTGATAGACTCCATTGACCCAAATTGGGTCCCTCAGTTGACATTCCAAGCCGTTAATGACAAAAACAGTGAGGCAAAAAGTTTAGGACTTCAGATTGATGAAGAATCTGACATCTCAACTGCATAATCGTCATGATGTCTTCCTCAAGACATGGCATTAGCAGTTCAAATATCAATAACTATCCAAATATAAATTGATATTCGCTGGCTTCCATTCCCATTTTATCATATCAGATGCTTCAGGGCTGCATTGGGGATAGGTATATGCTGAGAAGTCCATTGAGTACTCTCATAATAACCCCCCATAAACACCTTCCTTCCTATTCTCTACACCTTCCCCTTTTAATAAATAAATTCTTTGACTCTTTTAACTCTTTTGCCCACACGTCCACACTTTTTTTGTTGATCTTCACATGCAGTTTACTCTTTGTATAACTGATTCTTGTTGATGATTGTTTGTACTTCTGCACTGGGTTTCCAAGCAACACATTGTCCCAGATTCATCAAAATTTTCGCATAAAAACTTTAAAAAAGTCTCAAGTTTTGGTGCAAAAATTTTGAGACTTTTGGGACTTTCAGGGCAATAATTTATGTGACTTCTCAAAGATTTTTATGACAATTTTCTGGCATAAAAGCTTTGATGATTTGGGGCCATAGCCTGTGCACACAAGTGGTGGTTGTTAATTTCTACAGATGCGATCACCCTTAACTTTTTCGCAAATTTAGGGATTCCAATTTCCTTTTATACAAATTTAATATCATGACGTGCTAGAAAAATGTGTAACAGTGTACAGCTTATATCACAAACACCACTTATATATAGTATAAACATGTCGCGACAAAGCATTGCAATAATATATATAAATTTTCCAAAATTAGTCATCTCAAACCACTCATTTTGGAATAGGTTGAGCCAAGAAAAACAGTAATAGAAAGACAGAAGTGTATAAAATGTAATAATACTGTAATTATTTAACTACTTTACCTATGTTATAGGTATATGTTATAGTTCCTTTAGACTGGAAGAATAGCGCAGCATGCATCACTAGCAGAATATCAACAGAGGTGGAAATGTGAACAAGTCCGCTCCTTACCTTTCATATACAGTACTTACATACCAGCCATAAACTAGAGATATGATACACCAGGAAGCTTTACAGCTAGAAAAATCTCCTTTTAGCTGTAAAGCATAATCTGATTGAGGCACTCAGAAGCATCTTGATACGCGGAACGGTCATCGCCTACACACATCCCTCTATGTATCTCTCATCGCCTCTTAATCAGTTATTAATTGGTTTTCAATGGATTACAATAAAGTGGATCAATTTTACAGATGGTGAGTGCCGTTTTTTCTTTATGTGTTCTTGTGACATGATTTTAAGCAATGCACCACTGTGACTGTCGAGTCTTGAGGCCAAGTAGCCGGTTAAGCTATTCTTAGGGCACCGATAGTGCCATGGTGATATTCAATTTTATTTATTTATAACTGATTTAAAATTTATCTCCGGTGTTGTTTACCTGTAACTGCAAGACAAGAGCATGAAGACGGACAAGCCAGGTGGGGTCTTGGTTCCATTCTGGCTCCGGTCGTTCTAGAAGTTGGGGATCTGAGTATTTCAAGCGTTCTGACAACTGAAATGAGAAAAAAAACATTACAATGTGAATATAAAATGTACTTTAGGTCCAGTCCATCAATGAAAGCTATGAATGTGTGGTCTATGCATGAAATATGCCAGCATAACGCACTACACATTTCTGATCAATAGACGGGCAAACTTCACCAGGGGAGAAAATTTCATGATAAAGCTCATCATACAAACGATTCTTCAGCTGATCGTGTGGCCAACAAGCTACCACTGCTGGCTCTTACATACACAGAAGTGTTGGCTCGGCCAAGCGCCGTTGTGTTCTCTGTGAGAAAATCGTTGTTACACGTTTGGTGGCGGCTTATCTCCAGAAAACAATGTGCTTGGCAGTCCAAATCAGATCTACCCCATCCACATCTCCCTTGTGATCAGTTGGCCAATGCACTCATACACATTAGACTGTTGGCTGAACCTGTAGATGGGCTTGACCAACATTAATCTAATGTGTATGGGAAAAGTAGAAAATGGTCACTTATTTTTTTTTTAAGACTCCTATACACATTAGAGCAAACCACTGTAACTGTTGGCTGACAACTATCCCATGTGTATGGGCACCTGTAGAATAGACTGTTAAAACTTGTGACACTCGACTATCAAATCTAATCTGTAGTGGAATCTGACAACAAGTGTTCATTTCCTCTCTCGCACCACTAAATAAATATTAAGCAATAAATTATACCACTGCCTACCAAAATCAAAGGACTGACCTTAAAAGCACATAAATGCTGTTGAATCATCAAGTGCAAGAAAGACACACACTTTTTATCAGTTTTGCAACCAACACATTCAAAGTTTGAGGTTAAAACCAGTTTGCCATGGTGGAGGGTGAGTATAAATAAGGCCACAGCCCCAATAACATAAAAAATGGACGCATTTCCAAAATTACTTCCATCATTGGTGGCTGTCGATACGCCATGGTCCTGTAGGGATTCATGGTCTCAGGGTAGGTAATGCTCACACATGCACTGGATTCTTTTGTCAAACAATGTGACATTTATTTCCACAGGTTGCACAGCACCAAAACCACAAATATAAATCTCTAGCCTTGTCCAGGCACTAAATAAACAACGCTTACCCTGGCTACTCATACACAACAGAGCTAGCCCCAATCCAGAGAGACACAACAGTTATCATCCATAGCGACCACTGATACTTGCTGTTTGGTGCACACGGCCTGTGCAGACTCTTCACGGAGAGATAATCTGGCTTGTCCCTCTCGAGCTCCAACACAAACCCACTCTGGTCAGCTTCCCCCTCCAGCTGACTCACTTAGATAAACACCTAGCCTGTTTATATGCAGAGCTAGCCAGGCGCGGCTAATAAAAGCCTACAGAGCTAGGATTTAACCCTAGCCTACCTGGCACTTCCACAGTGCATTTAATCATTCCATCCTGCGACAATTAAGTTTGACAAAGGACTATGTTGATGGAAGTATCACATCTTTATATTGGATTAGCTATATTAATACATTTTCTAAGCATTCTAAATAGTTATCCCGACATTGAAAGTTATCACCTTTGAGCCCCCCCACTGATTCCGAAAAAGGGGGCTCTTAATTTTCTTTCAGAATAGAGGGATGGCCACTGAGTTCTTTATATTAGAACCTCGTTCTTAGGATCGGTGATGGTTGCGGCAGGCGAGTAGTTATCATCTTGTTGATAGGTGATAAATTTCACTGTTTGGAATAACTCTATCTTCGGAAAGAAAGTGCCAATAGGGTATTTGAAAACAGGTTTTTATAAAACAGAGAAACCCTAAAACATATTGGGAGAGACCTTTACATTCAGCTTGCTTGAAGTACACCTATTTGACCTTCCTTTGCATAAACCAAGATTCTTCCATGTTCCGTTCTCGAAAGACCTCTCCTTACAGACATTCTGTGCAGTTATTCATGAGAGGCCTAGACGCACATATAGGTACACGTGTGCGGATTTAAAAATGTCACTTGAAAGTCACGCATACTATCAGTCGTAGAAAAAAAATAATTACAACTTACATTTTTCAGCTAAAATACTGCTCATTCGAGTCTCATTCAGGCCATAAATAAGTTACGAGAAGAAAGAGACTTTAGGAACTTTCCTCGCTTGATGTGTCACATGTGTAAATTTTAATGTCCTTCTTACATTCATATCACCGCTCTTTCTTTTATAAAGTGAGTTAGGTCACTGCAAAAACATCCAGTTGAATGTATAGGCTGACAACTAAGTACTTGAACCTATGGACATTATTCATTCTGAGAATATCACCTGGAATTGTAATTTTCATTACTTGAACTTCCCCTAAAAATATTTTCTTACAACCTGGATTAACCAGATTTCTCTTATCATTCAAGAAGCAGGATTGCACAGTAAGTTAATAAAACATTTTATAGGTGGCCATAAACATGAAATAATTCTTGAGCAAAAAGCTACCTCAATGAGGGGTGAGTAATAGATGTTGCACGATCCTTCTGACTATGGTTTATTTCCTATAGGAACAAAAGGTTGGCCATGTTGAATTCCAACAGGCTCAATCTTTTTTTTTTCCCCAACATATGCCATTGGGGTTCAAGTTGGGAGGCACACACACACAAAAACATGTATCTTAATTTCCAAAACCTCAAGACACTCCCAGCATGGCAGTCAATAAAAGTTACAAATAATCTGGTAACATCCTAGAGAAATAAAAGAAGGCAAATACATGTGAGCTTCGACAGAAGCTGGAATTGCTCAAATGTTTGTGCGCTTTCGATACTTTTTCAAACTTTTTTTGTAAATGGGGCAGGTTAAGAGTGATCTGGTCATTAAAGGGGTTTCCTGTAGACAATGATCGCTGAGGTCAAGCATTGATCATGTGACTGGAGGTCCCACCCCAGCTTAGCGCTTTTTTAGTACTTGAGAACTGCACATGTATGAGCACAATGGCTCTATTCTCAAAAGGAAATTCGGGACACCCATTTTCATGGATGTCCCAGTGTTGGGGCCCATAGCAACCCTACATCTGTCACCTATCCTAGGGATAGGTGATAAATGTTGTTAAAGGGAACCAGCCACTTGATTCATGCTGCCCAAACCACTGGCAGCATGAGACAGAACCTGTAGGCACTCTGTCATTGCAGAGAAAACATAATTTGAAGAGTTGGTCGGAGCCATGAAGATTCCGGCACAGCCCCCAGCTGATTTATCCCCACATAGCTTTACTTGATTGACAGGTCTCTCACACATGGAAGAAAACTGTCATTCAACTAGAGCGGTGCGGAGAGAAGCCGGCTGGTGGCTGCAGCAGACATGTCATGATCTCCCTATGGTCCCAAACCGCCTCTTCAAGCTATGTTTTCTCTGAAACATTGGAGTGTTTCAGAGACAAACATACCTTACTACAATCGGGCTACAAGACTGATTAATTCTTGCTTTGGTTTCGGCAGCTTGAATGGTGTGAAAAGTTCCCTTTAAAGGGAATCTGTCACCAGGTTTTTGCTATTCAATCTGAAAGCTGCATGATGTAGGGGAAGAGACCCTGATTGCAGGGATATATCACTTATTGAGCTGCTTGTTGTAGTTTCAATGAAATCAGTGTTTCATTAGCAGTAGATTATCAGTATAGGACTACATGTCTAGTGCCATGTAGCCCTCATGCTCCTCCTGTAACCCCGCCCCCCACTGCTGATTGGCAGCTTTTGTGTACAGAAAGTTGCCAATCAGTGGCATGGGCGGGGCTATACAAAGCTCAGCCTTCAGGGAACTGCTAGATCTGCAGCAGATTTAACATTGATTTTATCAAAACTGCAGCAAGCAGCCCAGTAGGTGATACATTGCTAGAATCAGGGTCTCTTCCCCTATCCCATGCTGCTCTCAGTTTACATAGCAAAAAACTGGTGACAGATTCTCTTTAAGAAGAAAACCTCTTTAAAAGTCACTTTAGCCACTGTCCTTTGTACACTGTGTAGGGACATGACCTATTGACAAGCTTGATAAAAATGCTCAGCTGTCAGCTCATTCAAATGAACATGGCTCTAAAAAAAATTTGTTTCAGAATTTTTATTCCACGGGGAATGCAGATGTTTGCTAAAAAATATAATGTCAGGAGAGATGACAGGGCCCCTTTAAGAGAGCTTTTATTATGCATCGCTCTATGTAAATCCAAGCATTAGAAATACATGCATCATTTTTTCTTCACCCACAATGTTTTTTTTTGTGGTTCTCTTTCCATCGTCACTGCGCACGATTGGCAATGAAAGAGTATGAGATTCCATTGCAATTTGCATGTGAAAAGGTGCAGACTTCTGCTCTGAAACAATGCAAGACTTTACCATCCCCGGTAAATGTGATAATAATGCAATGTGCACGGTTTAGAGGCATGAAGAGAAATACACCCTGGAGACCCGAAGCTATCATTTACCATTTTTAAGCAAAAAAAAAAAAAAATGCCAGTTCTTCTGCTTGAAGCGTTAAACACATTTCACTGCGGGCCATTCGAGCAGAGAAGTCATTAATGATTAATGTTTATTCCCAGAAGTTTTATGTCAACAGGGAAATGGCAGAATTCCTGCTAAAATGAGCCTACCGCTTTCTCTCTGAAATAATGTTTAGCTTGAAATGCGTCGGACATTATAGACGGGGAGAAAAACAGATGGGACAGTTTTGTACAGCTAACTCCCATTGACAGCGGTGGAAATAAAGAAGAAAACTGCCATATCGGCTGTTCTGCTCATATGGAACAAGGGCTATAATCTCCCGAGCCATAGTGACGGGGCTCGGATATCTAAGGACGCGTGTGAAGGCTTAAGTCACCTTGATTAACTCCGATATCAACACCAACGATCCAGAGTTGGAGAGGAGGATGGCTGCAGCGATGCACTCGCAATAATGCAGGGCAACGGATGTCAAACCGTAATCCACTAGCCGAGCGGCATACACAAACTTGTAGGTCTGAAACATGAAAAATAATCAGCGTTAAAAAAAATCCTCAATGTTTAGAATAATAAATATGTAAAAGAAGCAAACAGGGTAGCCTTCACTCCTCACACACACAGATAAGCCCCCGATAGCCACGATGCTGTCACCAGTTCTTGGGACCACCTTTTGGAAGTACTATCCAATGCACACCTCAAACACCAAAGAGTTGCTGTTTTGGAAATGTTCACGTCCACTTGTCCAGCCATCATAATTTGGCTCAGATCCTTGGATTTGTCAATATGTCTCTGACTGCGGAGCTCTGTATAACCCCACCCACACCATTGATTGGCAGTTTTCTGGGTACACTGCGCATAGGCAGAAAGCTGCCAATTGGTAGTGAGGGTGGAGTTATATGGAGCTTATGAATCTGGAGGACTACATGGCAGCAGGTTTACTTGTCCTCTGGCGATAATCTCCTGCTGATAAAACATTGCTTTTATAAAACTACAGCAAGCAGCCTAGTAAGTGACTCATTGCTGGAATCAGTGTCTCTGTCTCTACATTATTTTGTTCTTAAATTAGGTGGTAGAAGCCTGGTGACAGATCCCTTTTAAGAGCTGACTGTTCATTTGTTGCCTAATGTATCTCACCTCTTAACAGGCGCCACAGTCACAAAATATTCATTTATTCTATGCTATAATTGTAATTGGCTTTAATGTTATTCCTAATTTATATACACATCACAAACATATTGGATGCACATTTAGTAACACACATATATACTTACGCACATACTGTACATACATGTCACACACTCAAATTGCTGTGCACATAATAAACACTCTCCTGCTGTTATATCCCGTAGTGGAGAAGGAGCCCAGTTAAAGGAATTGTTAAGGACTGTTATATATGTTTTTACTATGGGCCTAAAAACTAACAGGCAAGTAGTTGCTAACAGAGGCAACTACCAGCTCCATGTCAACAGAGCAGCTCATCTTCTTCCAGGCTGCTCTGTCGACAAGGCATGTCTGCCAACGTCAAGCTGATTGACAGTTGCCACCCCGCCATTATGCAATGGGAAGCCGGCTGTCAATCAGCATGATGCTGTAGGGTCAGTAGGGTGAGCTGGGGGGGTGGTCCCTCTTCTTACCGCGCAGAGACGAAACAGAGACAAGATGGAGGCAGGTACTGGGTACAACAGGTCCAAGTTTATTTCTGCGCGCCGTCCGTTTGACGGCCCTCGCAACACAACGCCATATCGCTCTCTCTCGGCCCTCCGCATCCAGAGCCGCTTCGCGACACAGCACAGTACCTCACTCATGGCCCTCTATATCCAGAGCCGCTTCACACACCGTGTTTCTCGCCGGGGACGTATATATACGTCCTGTCCTTTCTCCTTTCCTGATGTAGTTACAGCTTCCGACACTGTGGCTGCCCTAAGCCAAATCACCAACAGTCCGTTCACTGGTCAGACGTCGTACTTTACACGGTGTGCCTATTCCCTTTATCTCGTCTCTGTTGCGGTCTGTCAGGACCACCCCCCTGTTGTTCTCTCTCCTCAGTCCCCCTGGTTTGGTTTTCCTCACAGCGCACAGACTGTCGCAGTCCTCCTGTCACTTGAGCTCCCCCTGGGGACTGGAACCTTCTGGAACCCTCCCTCAGTATTTATAGCTAACCCGGTTCCTTGAAACTGTCACTGTCACCACGCCCCCCATGACCAACGGTTTCTAAAGCCCTAAGCTGATGTCAAGTCCTTTGCTCACACTCCTCCCTGCCATCTAATGGTCAACCCAAGGTACTGCACATCCACTACACTTTCCTAGCTGTTTCCCCACTGTAATAACTGACACCTACCTACACTGTGCAAACCTTTCCTTCTTCTCTCTGACTAGTCCGTCCGTCCGTCAGGTCACCGTCCCTACACTCCTCCTTCCTTTGTCCATTGTCATCCTCGACAATCGCCATCCCTGCCTTCGTCGTTCTGAAGCTACACCTACATTCTGTTGTCGGACCAGCTGTTGAGCCAAACCCACTATCTGCGGGGGCTGAACCATACTGGGAGCACTATGCTCTGAGCAGCCTACTGCTACTCACCAGCGCGCACGCCACATGACAACGTCTTTCAAATTGGGCTAGGTACACCCATACTCTCTCTATGGCGTGTACCTTCCCCTACTCTCCCCTACTGTCACCTTCCACTATTCGGTACGCCATGATCGAGGTCTCTTACCTTCCAGATCATTACCAGCGCCCGCCTTCCTCCTTCAGGGGTGTCCGTGGTGTTGGGGACCTGACCTAGGACGGCTGTCTCTCTCACGTCTTCCATTCCTGTATCTTTCTCTCAATAATGGGTCATGGTCGGCGTCCCGGTCTCCCAGACCTCCTCAACTCTTAGATCCCTACCGGATCTCACACTTTCCTTTGGTCCCGCAGACCTTCCCTTACCCGGACCTGTTGCATATTACCTTGGCCTATTATACATCAAACAACTTTATAATAGCACAAGTACCCATTTTTATAATTTTTTTTCATTTTCTCTTGCTTTTAAACCCAACATATAACAGAAAAAAAAAATATTGCAAGTCTTCTTTCTCCTCCCCCTTCCTTGGACATATGCACTCCCTCGCTTCTTGACACCCCACTCTGTCAGATTTTATGCAACCAACAACTTTAACTTCTTATACAACTGTCACAACGGTGCAACGAAATTTCGAGAGTTCAAACCACTCCCAGACGGCTGGCAGCGAGGGGCCCCACAGCCGTGGAGCACCCGGGGTATAGGGAGTGTCCTAGGAGTTCTTTCTACGGGGGTTCACGGTCCTCTGGCTCAGCAACCACAGCTACCACGTATTAGCCACGGGGGCAGTACTCTTTGTAGTACGACACCCAGTCCCCTTCATGTAGAACCCGGCCGTGACGAATAGATGCCACATTAATATAGACCTTTTGTCCAGTCTCATCCCGGATAAAACCATATCCTCTAGCAATGTTGGTGTATACAGCCGTCCCCGGGATCTTTCCACCGCCATGACAGCCTCCCCCTTTGAGTGGAGCAGGCTCCATACCTCCTGCTCCCGAACTTTCTTTTGCTTGATCACCTCCGTGACCCAAACGGAGGGTGCCGAGCCAGTCCCAGAGTCCGGTGGGCGGGACTTCGCTGTAAAAGTGCGTGGGGCAGAGGTGGCTGATGAAATCTGCAGCCCAGCAGCCGCTGGGGCCAGGTGGCGGGTGAGGACAGCCGGGTCCTTGAGGGCTGGAGTAACAGGATCTGTCCAACAGGCCGCAGCCGGTTCTAACGCTGGCAATTCCGCGGCCGCAGGATAGCCCGCATCCAAAACTTCTAACGGAGCCGAAGTCATGGCCGGTTCTAACAAGGCAGCTCTTGATAAGGGGAGCACAGCAGCGTCTTCTTCGGCTGTACGCCGCACTGGTAGCTCCGGGCAGGGTATCTCAGGGACTTGAGCGGGGGCCTTGCTCAGTTCCGCATACACCACGGGGCCCGTGGTAACTAGGCCTTCCGGTGCGCAGGGGGCCGCGTGCTGCAGCAGAATGGTGGGGGCAGCCTGCGGAGGCACTGATAGGGCCGGGGGTACTCTCACCTTCCCCGGCGCTGCAGCCTCCTTCCCATCATCACGCGGTGGCCCCCGCAGCCTCTGTTCCTTGCTCCACTGTCCGGCAGGCCGTTCCTCCGGACTCGAGAGTTCCGCTGTGAAGTTCTCTGCTGGTATTGGTGGTGGCCGCTCTCGCTGACTCCGCTCAGGCTCCGCTCCCCAGCTCAGTATTCTGCGGTTCACCCGTGGCTCTGAGGGCAATTTCTGCTCCATCTCTCGCCTCCATTGCCACTCCAGGCGGCTGATGCCCCGGCACCCGCAGCGTCTCATACCGTCCGTTGGGCAGCAATCGAATGGCGCCAAACAGCCACAGCCAAGTCCTTCTTCAGTGCCACTCCTCCTGCTGGGTGGGGCATTGGCAGGCCTTTCCACCCATCTGCTAGGGTCCAGTACATGGGAGCGTCGGCCTCCGGGCACATACTGCTGTCCACGGGGATACGTTGGAGGGGGTTCCAGTCCATTCAACACGACTGCAAACACCCGGACCTCTCCCCTGCGCTGTAGTAATGCCGCCATCTTGCGCAGCTCCTGATACCGCCCCGGATCTTCTGTCAGCACCACGGAGTCACCACAGCGCTCCCAATTTGTAATCCACAGGTAAGCCAATTGTAATCCACAGGAAATTGTAATCCAAACAGAATAGTCCAAGTCCTTTTCCATTCTTTGAGGCAGGCCTGCCGCAGAAGATGATGTATTAGCGGCAGCGATCCTGCCGACTACGCCAAATGTAGGGTCAGTAGGGCGAGCTGGGGGGTGGTCCCTCTTCTTACCGCCCAGAGACGAAACAGAGACAAGATGGAGGCAGGTACTGGGTACAACAGGTCCAAGTTTATTTCTGCGCGCCGTCCGTTTGACGGCCCTCGCAACACAACGCCATATCGCTCTCTCTCGGCCCTCCGCATCCAGAGCCGCTTCACGACACAGCACAGTACCTCACTCATGGCCCTCTATATCCAGAGCCACTTCACACACCGTGTTTCTCGCCGGGGACGTATATATACGTCCTGTCCTTTCTCCTTTCCTGACGTAGTTACAGCTTCCGACACTGTGGCTGCCCTAAGCCAAATCACCAACAGTCCGTTCACTGGTCAGACGTCGTACTTTACACGGTGTGCCTATTCCCTTTATCTCATCTCTGTTGCGGTCTGTCAGGACCACCCCCCTGTTGTTCTCTCTCCTCAGTCCCCCTGGTTTGGTTTTCCTCACAGCGCACAGACTGTCGCAGTCCTCCTGTCACTTGAGCTCCCCCTGGGGACTGGAACCTTCTGGAACCCTCCCTCAGTATTTATAGCTAACCCGGTTCCTTGAAACTGTCACTGTCACCACGCCCCCCATGACCAACGGTTTCTAAAGCCCTAAGCTGATGTCAAGTCCTTTGCTCACACTCCTCCCTGCCATCTAATGGTCAACCCAAGGTACTGCACGTCCACTACACTTTCCTAGCTGTTTCCCCACTGTAATAACTGACCCCTACCTACACTGTGCAAACCTTTCCTTCTTCTCTCTGACTAGTCCGTCCGTCAAGTCACCGTCCCTACAATGCTGGCAGTCACGCCCAATCAACAGAGAAGAGTGGATGAGAATCCCCTGCTCTATCAACATGGCACTGACGGAAAGCACTGAGTGAAGGAGTGGTCTCTGCCAGCAGACATCGGAGCAGGGCACAATACGCAGGTAGTTAGCAAGTATCTGACTGTTAGTTCTTAGGCCTGTAATAGGAAAGTTATACAGCTCCCAGATAATAGGGTACATGGGCATAAAGTACACGATTTAGCACCACTATCTACTGTATGCACTCTATGCTGTACTGGCAAACCAAGTGTGGTCTTTGTAAATGGTAACACATTTTATCAATTTTTAGTGTAGAGTTACACACTAAACATTTCCCCAGGTAAAGAATCCCCCTTTCTCCAGCTCCGACGGTACATATGAGTTAGCAGTGTAGCATATCTAGCACAGGGACAGAACAGTAATATCAGGCTCTGTTTACTGTGAATTTAGAATTCACATTCATTGCATTTATCTAAAAAATATTCTTACGCTCCAAACACAGAGTCCTGACATAAATCATACTTGTTTCGTTTATATGCTACACTTTTGAAAAATCACTGAATACCAATTTTGTGTTGCTCAGATCGGGTGTTTAAAAAAACATAGCAGGCAATTCTTTTCTAAGTAGAACAAAAAGAAAAAAAAGATTCAGATGTAAAACTGACGGACAGGTGCTTATATCTTTTGGTTTATGCTTGATATATAGGTGTCGGCATGTAGACCAGGATATATTCCTGGCGCATGTGTTAAAAGTTGTCAACTTTACTTTTTATTTTTTTGCTGGACGGCTTATCAAAATATCATGGAGAGAAAAAAAAATTTTTACGGACACAATGGAAAACCATAATGAATCATTTAGATTATCAGTGGTAGATGTCTACAGTAGAGTTGAGCTAATATGTTCGGATTTGGTCCCGAATCTGAATTTGCCATATTGTTACCCTATTTGTGACGAATTTATGTTTGATGATCGGTTCCCAACATATTAAGTCATTTCTACTTCCATTGACTCCAATGACGTTTGATTGTGTTCGGCGAATATTGCAAAAACAAAATTCACCTTGGATCATAGTCGGAACCAAATTTTGAAAAATTTGCTCAACTCTAGTCTACAGTCCATAATTCTGATGGCTGTCTTCTCGTCCCCAAACCAATGTGATGATTCACTTTGCCAGATCGGTACTGTCCGTGGCATCGTATGTTGAGCGACCAGTGTTCTTGACATTCTTATTATAATTTGATCAGTTGACGTGTAACTTAAATCTTTTTGAAAATTTATTGTTTGTTGGACCTCTGGTCAAACATTTTTCATTGGATTCTATCAGAAAATTTGACCCAACAGAACAAAAAGAAGGAAAATCTCAACGAGAACGCCCGACGCAAAGCAAGTAAAACACATCGAAAACAAAAAGTCTATCCACTGCTGCCAAATGTAAGATGTTAAAACAAATCTGATGAACATGTGCCTGTTCCAAGCAGGCAAAGAAAAGCATAAGGAGAAACATACGAGAAGTTACATCACTTACAACAGATCTTTAACTCTTCTGTCTAAGAAGCAGGTGTGACACACGATACAAATAAGATAAAGAAGCCGTAGAAACCAAACGGTCATAAACGACCTGAAATTCTTTGTGTATGGAAAAATATGATAAAAATAAGGTCTTTGAGGGTTATACAGGAAATCGGTACCTGGAACGAGGGCATAAAATGACTGATTTTTCCCAAAATTTGGCAGTATTCCAAAATTTCCGTGCGCTGGATGTTCGCCGTGCTGGCAAACTTCTTAAAGCTCTGGCTGAAAGAGAGCATCAAAAAAAAGATAGCTATCACATAGATGTACAAAGGGGACAGCAGAGGTTGCAGACAATGAATCGCACACAAAGAATCCAAGAAAAAAAAATTACAGGAAAAATACAAATATGACATAAAGATCTAATAATATTCCTATAGTGAGAGCAAATCTAAAGCAAGACATTGCCCCCCAGTGGAAAATCTGACACTTTCTGGGTAAACATTCATTATATGCTTCATATTCTGCGTTTCCAAATTTTTCAGAATTTGTATAATTTGTCAAAAAATAAACATGAAACGTGTAATTTTCATCCCATTTTGGGCCTCTCTCTGTGCTTCTCCTGTCATTCATATACTATAATTTATAAAACTGGCATTTCAATCATTTTTTAGATAAAGTTAATTGTAGATTTGATTTGAAAGCGACCAAGATCGTTATTTTTGTTCCAGTCGAAAATCCACCTGCGAGATACAATGTGAAATTACAGCCGACGGAGGTCGACAATGCAGACACCACGCTGTGAAGAAAGGTCCATCAGACAACAACAAGGGCCTTGGATCACATCCACACCTTTCTCCGCTTGTGTTTATTTCAAATGCTTGTCAAAGAGAAGCACGACAGTATTTGAATTATTTCTGCTGATTAGAGATTGTGCTGCCAGAGCAACTTTGGGAAGTAATGAATGCTTTTATAACATAGAGTCAATTTAAATATAGTTTAATACTTAGCTTATGGCATTGGATTGCAAAAATCATTGGAAACACATTTTATAATCTGTGTAGTTACGGTAATAATAAAAACATAATGCAAAGAAAGTAAGAAATAAAGCATAAATTGGTTGCCCTACTAGTGTCGGCCACCTGTACTGGCTCGGGTGACGGACCTTGTTTCCTTTCTTTATGGCTGGTTCCCGTTGTACCAGTCCACGCTAGCTTACTAGTTTTTCCAAACCTTTTAAGGCTGGCTCAGGCAGCCATGTGCTGCCTGAGTATTCAGGAAGCATAGCTTTCACTTTCCACATGTATTATAGGAGCTTGTTTCATCATCCACTTCACTTCTCTGTGTCATCTCATCTCTCCCGCAAACAATCTGCAACTACTTCCTAGCTCAGTCCTATGAATCCTGGTGTTAGAACAGTTTTCCATACTAGGACAGCCCCTTCTCAATCTGAATATTTGCCCCCGTTAAAATAATAAAAAAAACAGCACTGTCAGCACTCGCATTCCATGGGTCTCACGTGCGCTTGTTTTGACAAGTGAGCGCTATGACTAATCAGAGCCGGCGTCACTTTCACCGCCTTTGGACCTTTAAGTAATCAACAGGAAATGAGGGCTGCGGGTGGCCGCTCACTTACTTTTATTTCCTTTAGCAGTTTCCTTTAACAGTTTCACCACACTTGGATTTTTTTCCAGTTTTTAATTAAATTGTATGGTTAAAGCCTCACATGGCTATGTCAACAGAAAAATTAAAAAAAAACGTTGTGGATCTTGGAAGAAAAGGAAGAAAAAAAAAACCCAAAATTGAAAATTCCTCAGTCGTTAATGAGTTAAACTATACGGCGGCCTTTATGTAAATATGTATGTAAATAAGCACTGGAACCCAATGGCTGATATCAGGAACCGTGGTGGCAAACTGAAGCTTATGAGATGTTTTAGCCATCTTCTGCATGTTTGACTTTTTCTTTTTTTCGCATTATTTATCAAAAACTATAAGCTCCTTTTAAGTAGTTGAATACTCAAGCATGCAAGTACATTATGTGATTGTTATTGTGCTCGGTACAGTCGCAGACTTACTTTTGATTACTGCCCAGCAGAACTAGACGGTCTGATTTCTCAGAGATCTTGCCAAGGGAGATGCCAGCTGTCAGATAACAGCAGTGTCCTGCCTCTGTAAGACCCTTAAGAACTAAGTATATAAAAAAGATAAGAAATGTTATGCTCAGTTAGAAAACAGTTAGAAAGTATTCATTGCACTATTTCTTATTGTACTTTTTCAAGTTGTGTAGCAATCCTACCTTTAAAGAGAATGTGTAATCAGAAAATGACTACTGTTTAAATCAGGTTATTGTATTAAACATATTTTCTTTTACATTTTTGGATTTTTTTTTATATTTCACAATCTGTATATACATAATATACTGTATATAATATATTTTATATACTTGTTTTAGATAATACAATACTTTTTATAATCATATAACATTTTTAGATCTTGCAATTTTCACACCAGCCACTTGGGCTATCCTAGACTCTAATTTCCTGTTGTTTAAGGAAACAACATATGTACATAGCCACAAAGGAAAAACTGCAACCTTATTTTTTTTATTGAATCATCTAATGATCATTAGCAATGGTCATTATGAAGGGAGTGGGACAGTAGCGCAGCTAACGGGGGTCAAACGGTGTGTTCGTCTCAGGCCCTGGACTCGGAGCTACTTATACTTGTTAACTATACTGACATGCACATTGGCATGCCAATATAGTTAATCTCTGCAGTAGAGCAGGAAGACACGATCTCCCTGTATAATGCTCTGGGGAGGTATAGGAGCATCACACTGTGTATAGGGGAGCTGTAGATGGAGGGACTCAGGAGATAAAATTAACAGTTAAGTGGACACTTAAGAAGAATTATGGTTATGTAACAACCCTGCCAGCATCACTGTATGGCCTCCCATCTCCCACCAGCCTTACTCACGACTCCGGGCCATGCTGTGAGTTCTGTCTGCTGCCGGCTCTTTGCTGTATATCTCTTGCCTCCTGCCTGCTCTCTGCATACTTCCTGGCTGTGTAAATAGGGGGGGCGGTACCGATACGCTCTGGTTCTTATGGAATCTGTGTGCACCTGCCTATGGTGTCCCCAGCCAATTGCCAAGAGGCCTCTGATATTTAAGGCAGCTCCACCCGGTGGAAGCTGCCTGAGCAACACTCTGGCTCAGTCAGTGTCTTGCTGCTGAAGTGCCAGATCCTGTACTGTTTCTGCCTTCTCTGGGGGCTGCATATCCAGATCTGTTTCCATGCACTTGTGTCTTGTTTCCGCCCTCCTGAGGGCTGCATACTCAGGCCTGTGTCCTTGTCCTGTATTTATCTCTGTGTCTGCCCTTGTGTGTACTGTGTTCTATTCCTCCATCTTATCCTGTTCCTGTACCTGACATTGTCTGTACTCAGTCCTAACCTCTGTCTGTTAGTCTCCTTGTCTGTGGCTCCTTTGCCTGCTGTGGCTGTCCTTGTGTCCTCTCCATCTGCCTGCTCTGGTTCCTTGCTTTGCACTTGCTCCGCCAACCTGCGGTTCTCTGCTCTGCACCTGCTCCGTCTACCTGCGGTTCCTTGCTTTGCATTTGCTCTGCCTACCTGCGGTTCTCTGCTCTGCACCTGCTCCGTCTACCTGCGGTTCCTTACTCTGCACTTGTTCCGCCTACCTGTGGTTCTCTGCTCTGCACCTGCTCCGCATACCTGCGGGTCCGTCTTGCTCCACATGAAGGAAGGTAGTGAGGCTGATTACCAAGCACCTGAGCTGGATGATGATGTTTGGGTGACGGGAATTGCTGACTGGATATAAGGCAGCCGACGCCCTTCTGCCTGGCTGGTGATTTCTCTGAGGGATTCTAGGAGACCAGTCTGATTCCTGCTCCTCAAAAGCTAAGTTTTCTGCTCTGCTTTTTGCATTTGTGTTTTGGTTTTGTTTTGCCTTGTTTTTCTGGATTTCTGCCATTCCTTGCTGGGGTGAGCTGAATTCCTTTTTGCTCTGTCTTCAGAAAATACCTGAGTACTGATATAGTCTTTTTGAAGCCTAGGTCTTCAGGGCTTTTTTCCCTATCAGTCTGTTGGCTCTTGTTTTGATAGGATTTTGGCGGATTGCAGACAGCAGCTTTTCTATCCTGTCCTATTTAGTTAGTCCCATCATTTGCTCAGCCTATTTTCCAATCTGTGTGAGTGTTTTTTCATCTTGCTTCACCGTCATTATATGTTGGGGGCTGCCTATTGCTTTGGGGTCTGCTCTGGGGCAGTTTAAATTTCCCTTTCAGTCTTTAGGCTATTTAGTTCTCTGGCTGTGATCGAGGGGTCTAGGGCACCGTAGGAAACCCCCACGGCTACTGCTAGTTGTTGATAGGTTCAGGGGTCTGCAATCCAATAGCTGCCAACTTCTCTGGTTTTCTGGACTTAGCTAGTATTTCTGTTTTTGCCTCCTACGGTGACTCATTCATAACAGAATCACCAGCCATACCGCAGATCCTAGGGTACTCAATAGCAGGAAAGAATTGTAAAAAAAAAAAAGTGTGTATATTTTTCCTCTATATCTCTGAGGCCGTAGGGGGAATTTTTTTTCTCTCAATGGAGATAAAGCAATTGTCTGATTGTGTGGAGCAGCTCGCTCCACACGAGCTACCTTGCTCATTCACATGCTGCTGAACCAAAGATCCCTACTCCTGATGTGGTTTTGGGGATCGGTCTAAATTTTTGAATTTCAAAAATAGTTGTAAATTATTTTTTGCCTTGAAGCCTAACTCATCAGGGAGCTCCGCGCAGCAGGTTAAAATTGTCATCTCTTTGCTGCGTGGCGATCCCCAGGATTGGGCGTTTTCTTTGAAACCAGATGATCCTATTCTGACTAATGTGAACGCATTTTTTCAAGCCTTGGGGTTGTTGTGTGACGAACCTAATGCTATTGATCAGGCTGAAAAGACCCTGTTGGCATTGAGCCAGGGTCGAGATTCTGCAGAATTGTACTGTCAAAAATACCGAAAGTGGGTGGTTCTTACTACCTGGAATGATAATGCCTTGGAAGCTCTCTTTCAGAAGGGTTTGTCAGAAGCCGTAAAAGATACTATGGTGGGATTTCCTGTTCCCTCTGGTCTTGACGATTCTATGTCATAAGCCATTCAGGTTGATCGGCGTTTATGTGAACGCAGGACTGCACGAGAGGTGTTGCCACCTGTTGAACAAGTGTCTGAACCTATGCAATGTGATAGAGTTTTGTCCAGGGAGCAACGTCAGGAGTTCAGAAGGCGTAATAAGCTGTGATTTTTTTGTGGAGATGCCTCGCATATTATTTCTGTCTGTCCTAAACGAGAGAAACGTTTTGCACACACGTTTTCTGTGGGTGGTGTTCAACCAAAGTTTCTTCTGGCAATTACTGTGATCTGCTCCCTGTCCACATTTTCCGCCAAGGCTTTTGTGGATTCGGGAGCAGCCCTGAACCTAATGGATTTGGATTTTGCTAAACAACGTTGTGGATTTCCAATGACACCTCTGCGGACGCCTATCCCTTTGAGGGGGATTGATGCTACTCCTTTGGTGAAAAATAAACCTCAGCTTTGGACCCAAGTGGTAATGCGGGTTGCCCCAGACCATCAAGAAAATTGCAGATTTTTGGTGTTGCATAATTTGCATGATACCATTGTTCTGGGGTTTCCCTGGTTGCAAATTCATAATCCAGTTTTGGATTGGAAATCTGTGTCTGTGGTGAGTTGGGGTTGTCGGTGTGCCCTTAGTGAGGCTCCGTTTTTTTCCACCTCTCCTCAGTCGCATGATGTTCCTGACTATTTGTCGGACTTTTATGATGTATTTAGTGAGAATGAGTCTGCGTCTTTGCTTCCTCATAGGAGTTATGACTGTGCAATTGAACTGAGCCCGAGGTGTAAATTTCCCAAGGGTCGGCTCTTCAATTTATCTGTACCCGAGCACGAGGTTATGCGATCCTATATTAAGGAGGCGTTGGAGAAGGGTCATATTAGACCATCCTCTTCACCCTTAGGTGCTGGGTTTTTTTTCGTGGCCAAAAAGGATGGTTCATTAAGGCCTTGTATTGATTATCGTGCCCTCAACAAAATTACTATTAAATATCAGTATCTGTTACCCCTGATTTCGGATCTATTCTCCAGAGTTAAAGGTGCTTGCTGGTTTACCAAGCTTGACCTCAGCGGGGCGTATAATCTTATCCGCATTAAGCATGGGGATGAATGGAAGACGGCGTTTAATACTCCGGAGGGACTTTTTGAGTACCTGGTGATGCCTTTTGGGCTCACTAATGCCCCTTCTGTCTTCCAGTGCTTCATGAACGACATTTTCCGAGACTTTGTGGATACATTTTTGATTATCTATCTGGATGATATTTTGATCTTCTCCAAGGATTGGGATTCTCATGTGGAACATGTTCGGACTGTGTTCCGGATCTTGAGGGAGAATTCCCTGTATGTCAAAGGATCGAAATGCCTTTTTGGGGTACAGAGGATTTCATTTTTGGGATTTATTTTGTCTCCGTCAACTATTGAAATGGACCCGGCCAAGGTACAGGTCATTTATGATTGGGTTCAGCCCACTTCTTTGAAGGCCCTCCAGAAGTTTTTGGGTTTTGCTAATTTTTATCGGAAATTTATAGCAAAATTTTCTAGTATTGCCAAGCCATTGACTGATCTGACTAAGAAGGGTGCTGATGTGTTGAATTGGTCTACGGAGGCTGTTTCTTCCTTTCAGGAGCTGAAGCGAAGATTCACTTCTGCCCCGGTTTTGCGGCAACCTGATGTCTCACTCCCGTACCAGGTAGAGGTGGACGCTTCTGAGATTGGTGCAGGAGCTGTTTTGTCCCAAAAGGATCCTGTAACATCTAAAATGAATCCCCGTGCTTTCTTTTCCCGAAAGTTCTCTCCATCTGAACGTAACTATGATGTGGGGAATCGGGAACTGTTAGCCATGAAATGGGCATTTGAGGAGTGGAGACATTGGTTGGAGGGAGCTAAACATCAAGTCGTGGTCCTCACTGACCACAAGAATTTGATTTACCTGGAGTCGGCCAAACGCTTGAACCCTAGACAGGCTAGGTGGGCCTTGTTTTTTACACGTTTTGATTTTGTGGTCTCTTTTCTTCCTGGCACTAAGAATGTCAAGGCTGACGCTCTCTCTAGGAGCTTCTTTGCTGATTCTCCTGTGGTGACCAAGCCTGCTACCATCTTAGGCGAAGGGGTAGTTCTTTCTGCCATCTCGCCCGATTTGAGACGTGCTCTGGAAGAGTTCCAGGAGGACAAACCTGAGCGTTGTCCCAGTGGAAAGTTGTATGTTCCTGACCAGTGGAAGAAGAGAGTGATGTCTGAAGTTCATTGCTCTGCATTGGCTGGTCATCCAGGTATTTTTAGTACTAGAGATCTGGTGAGTCGGTCTTTTTGGTGGCACACCTTGTCTCGTGATGTCAGGAATTTTGTGCAGTCTTGTGGGACTTGCTCCCGGTCTAAACCTTGCTCTCGCTCTAGTGGGTTGTTGATGCCTTTGCCGGTCCCCAGGAGGCCATGGTCCCATATTTCAATGGATTTCATCTCTGATATGCCTGTCTCTCAGAGAATGACTGTTATTTGGGTGATTTGTGATAGGTTCTCTAAGATAGTTCATCTTGTACCACTCCCTAAGTTGCCATCTTCCTCTGAGTTGGTGCCCCTGTTTTTGCAACAGGTGGTTCGCTTGCACAGGATTCCTGAGAACATTGTATCTGACAGAGGAGTTCAGTTTGTGTCTAGATTTTGGAGAACTTTCTGTTCCAAGCTGGGAATTCAGTTGTCCTTCTCCTCTGCTTTTCACCCTCAGACCAATGGGCAGACGGAGAGAACAACCAGACCTTGGAGTCGTATTTGAGATGTTTTATTTCCGCTGATCAGGATGATTGGATTTCATTTTTGCCCTTGGCCGAATTTGCTTTAAATAATAGAGCTAGTTCTGCCACTTTGATGTCACCTTTTTTTTGTAACTTTGGGTTTCATCCTCGATTTTCTTCAGGGCAGGTGGAGCCTTCTGCCTACCCAGGTGTTGACACTGTGGTGGAGAGAATGCACCAGATCTGGGACCAAGTGGTGGATAAGTTATCTCTCTCCCAGGAAAAGGCCCAGCGGTTTTCCAACCGACATAGGACCATTGGTCCCCAGTTTAAGGTTGGTGATATGGTTTGGTTATCATCAAAAAATATCACTATGAAGGTGGCTTCTCCTAAGTTTAAGCCTAGATTTATTGGACCTTACAAGATTTTGGAGATTATTAATCCGGTCTCTTTTCGTTTGGCTCTTCCTGTCACATTTAAAATCCATAATGTGTTTCATAAGTCCTTGTTGAAGAGGTTTGTTGAACCAGTAGTTCCTGGGGTGGCACCTCCGGACCCTGTATTGGTTGAAGGTAACATGGAATATAAGGTAGAGAAGATACTGGATTCCCGTCTGGCTAGACGGAGACTCCAGTATTTGGTTAAGTGGAAGGGTTATGGTCAGGAGGATAATTCCTGGGTCTCTGCCTCTGATATTCATGCCAAAAGATTGGTGCGTGCCTTTCATCGGGCTCACCCTGATCGCCTGGTGGCGTGGATGAGGGTTCGGTGACCCCTCCTCAAGGGGGAGGTACTGTTGTGAGTTCATTTTCCCCTTCACCATTGAGGTCTGATGAACTCCCTTTTCTGGTGAAGGAAGGTAGTGAGGCTGATTACCAAACACCTGAGCTGGATGATGATGACTGGGTGACGGGAATTGCTGACTGGATATAAGGCAGCCGACGCCCTTCTGCCTGGCTGGTGATTTCTCTGAGGGATTCTAGGAGACCAGTCTGATTCCTGCTCCTCAAAAGCTAAGTTTTCTGCTCTGCTTTTTGCATTTGTGTTTTGGTTTTGTTTTGCCTTGTTTTTCTGGATTTCTGCCATTCCCTGCTGGGGTGAGCTGAATTCTTTTTTGCTCTGTCTTCAGAAAATACCTGAGTACTGATATAGTCTTTTTGAAGCCTAGGTCTTCAGGGCTTTTTTCCCTATCAGTCTGTTGGCTCTTGTTTTTATAGGATTTTGGCGGATTGCAGACAGCAGCTTTTCTATCCTGTCCTATTTAGTTAGCTTGGGCCCCATCATTTGCTCAGCCTATCTTTCTGTGTGTTTTTTCATCTTGCTTCACCATCATTATATGTTGGGGGCTGCCTATTGCTTTGGGGTCTGCTCTGGGGCAGTTTAGATTTCCCTTTCTGTCTTTAGGCTATTTAGTTCTCCGGCTGTGATCGAGGGGTCTAGGGCACCGTAGGAACCCTCCATGGCTACTGCTAGTTGTTGATAGGTTCAGGGGTCTGCAATCCGATAGCTGCCAACTTCTCTGGTTTTCTGGACTTAGCTAGTATTTCTGTTTTTGCCTCCAAAGGTGACTCATTCATAACACCTGCGGTTCCGTCCTGCTTCGCATTCCTGCGTGCTCTGCCTTTGCTCCGCACTCTTGCGGCTCTGGCTTTTCTCCGCACTCTTGCGGCTCTGCCCTTGCTTCACGTTTCTTGCGGTTCAGCTCGCTGCACTGCAATCAGCGGCTCTGAACCAGCGGCTCTGTTCTGCTCCACGCTCCGCAACCTTGCGGTTCTGCTCCATTCTTGTTCCACTTCTTGTGGCTCTTTATCTGTCCCTGCTCCTCCAGTCTGAACAGGTCCCTACCTGTTCCCACACACTACACCATGTTTCAAATTATTATGCAATTTTTCTCTGATTTTCCTAAATGGTCGGTGCAAATGACAGTCAGTCTAATAAAAGTCATCACCCGTTAGATTGTACATCGAATTTTATTGACGAAACCTCCCAATGATAACAGTATAATCTCCAAAATGAATAAAAACTCAAAATGTACTGTTCCAAATTATTAGACACAGTAGAATTTCTAAACATTTGATATGTTTTAAAGAACAGAAAATGCTCATTTGTGGAATTTGCAGCATTAGGAGGTCACATTCACTGAACAAAAAAGCTATTTAACTCCAAAACATCCTAACAGGCCAAGTTACATGTTAACATAGGAACCCTTCTTTGAGATCACCTTCACAATTCTTGCATCCATTGAACTTGTGAGTTTACAGGTTCTAGGGCTACTCAGGGTATTGTGACCATCAAAGGTGCACAAGGGGCATTATTACTTTCTAGGGGCAAAATTTTGACACTATTTTCTAGGGCACTAGCACAGAGCATTAATTTTTTCTAGGCGCAATTTTACATCTAGAGCGCACAAAGGGGACATTATTATTATGCAAATGGCACAGTGATGGGCATTATTATGTGGGGCTGTAAAAGGAGCATGATTTTTGGACCACAGCAGCAGCGGCTCAGTGTTGGGGTGACAGTAGAATTAGGAGTTTGAGCAGGTTGGAAATAGATGGGGACGGTGCAGGAAATGTGAGAAGTCAGATATGTCTTTGTTGTAATCTCTGCAGACGAATCCTGGTCGGAGAAGTTGTCATGTCGGTCTGGGCCAGAAGGAAAAGACAGGAAAAGTTAACAACTCCATCAGAAATAACGTCAGCTGTAAGTCACCATCTATAACTGTACTGTAATCTCCTATATGATCTGCAAGACTGGTATCTACTACTGTATGGTCACCATAGGGCGGTAATATTAGTACTGGGTCTTTGTGTAGAGATTTATTTTCAGTAACAGCACAGTGTTCTGCTGAGGTTCCGTAGTACCCACGATTAAGGTGTGATGCCATAGTTGTAATCACGATTACTTGGCTAGGGTAACACAAGAAAAAGAAAGAGCAATCAAAGAAGCCCACTTTTATTATAAAAATATAAATTTTATTATCTCATCAAAGAGAACATGAACATGGGAGAGACACAAAGTGCATATGTGCATAGACAAAAAATATACCAAAAGGGTACAGATAATACAGGGCATCAAAAAGTACTAAATATCTGAAAATCCATGTAAATCGTTACCGATTCCTTCAATATACATATCAATACATATCAATACATGGTTGCATCATGCAATGTGCTGGCCCACATAGCGATAAGTATAAAATGGTAATAATATAGCCACCATCGCACAACTGATCTTACCTATGTAATAAAAACGATGCCCTGTGACCTGCACCTACCCCAACGCGCGTTTCGGCGTTGCCTTCGTCAGGAGGCGTCCTGAAGAAGGCAACGCCGAAATGCGCGTTGAGGTGGGTGCAGGTCCCAGGGCATCGTTATTATTACATAGGTAAGATCAGTTGTGCGGTGGTGGCTATATTATTACCATTATAAACTTATTGCTATGTGGGCCAGCACATTGCATGATGCAACCATGTATTGATATGTATATTGAAGGAATCGGTAACTATTTACATGGATTTTCAGATATTTAGTACTTTTTGATGCCCTGTATTATCTGCACCCTTTTGGTATATTTTTTGTCTATGCACATATGCACTTTGCGTCTCTCCCATGTTCATGTTCTCTTTGATGAGATAATAAAATTTATATTTTTATAATAAAAGTGGGTTTCTTTGATCGCTCTTTTTTCTTGTGCTAGCTTTGATATGCGATTGGCTTCATATATAGGTCCTATTTTTTGCACCAATATGTGCTATTATTATATACTGATTATCGATTTATCATAATGGTGCGTGATTTATTGCTGTGTGTTTGTCTTACTTGGCTAGGGGCCCACTCAGACCATTTGCTCTCCTAAGTTGAACTAATAGCTATGCTTATGGAGAAGGAGCAAGGTTAGGTGTGACATCGCCTATTGTGATTTGCGGATGCTGTGTTATCAATTTGCTTATAGAGGTGTGGGTCGCCCTCTCACACTCAGGGCAGCGGGGTACTCGGTACCGGGCCGGTGTCAAGGTGGGAATGTGTCACAGCTGCAGTGACCCGGTCCGTGGCCCTGGGCGCCCAATATCAATGGCGGTGATGTTAATGGTGTTAAAGTTTATTAGAATAGTTTGTGACGCCACCCGAGGTGTTTGGCAAGTAAGATGTTGAGCCAACGCTGCATGCAGATCCGCTGGGACTGATGGTGTGGTGCAGCAAAGATGGTGTAGCTCCCCACAGGTGGAGCTGTAGTCCCAGGGCAGTGTAGGTGCAATGGATGAGGAGATGCGCAGAATGGTATAGATGTTGTTACCCAGGTGTAGCGGTGCTGGAATAACTGGAGGACACCAGGGTGTGCGGTTCCAAGGCTTTACTCACTGTTTGTAGTTCACACACACGCCTGCCTCCGTACTGTGTTCTCCAGGTCAGGGCTCCAGCCAACCTCCAGGCCAGATAGGGTTCTCCCTTCCACACTCCGCCAATATGTACCTTCACTGAACGACTCCTCCAATGCGCCTTTAGGTGCGACGCACTCCAGTACTTAGTTACCCTGGAATGCCTCTCTCTAGGTGTTCCTAGTCTCTACTTGTATGACAGACAGCTGTAGCCTGCTTCGGGGATTCCTCACTGCGTCCCGGCTCTCTATTCAGTTGCTGTTGTGTCCCAAGTCTATGATGGGAGCAAGGTATTAGTGACTCACTACTCCTCCGGTATCTGTTGCCGGACATAAAGATCCAATCAACCTCGGGGACCGGGCCCCGGCCTTTGCGCTCTGGACTGGAAGGGTTCTATATCTTTCTTCAACCAGCTTCCCACCGTCCTTCTATTCTCCTTCGTTCCGATCTGTTCTATCTCTCTTATGGAAGGTTAGGTTATCAATCTTATCAGTCTCTTTCTCTGGTCTTTCTCGTGCCAGCAGCCCAGATCACTGGGACCTGCTGCAGCACGTCCTTCAGACACCCATCTTCACTCTTCTCTCTCTCTCTCTAACTAACCAACTAACTCTCACTCTTCCCACTCTTTTGTATCATCTCACTCCACCCGCCTCCCAGCACATCTCGAGTTACAAAGCAGGGTTCCACGAAGGGTGCTCTGCTAACCCCCAGCCTGAAGCTGTTAGGTGGCCCCACTGAACTATCCTGTGTGTGGAATGCAGGTGTGGAGCGTGGTCAGGAGTTCCCACCTTACCTGGATGGTGGGGCACTACACCTTAGGAGAAGGTGCAGTACCTCTGTGGCGACTGAAGCCTCAGTGGCGCCACCGGTGTCATCAGTCACTGTAATTTTGTCTGTTATGATAATGAGCCTGCTAAAAACTCTTCCTGAAAGGACAGGAAGTATAAGTCTAAAAACGCCCCTGTCGCCACTGGGAAAATTGCAAGATTACTAATTTTGCCTCTTAACATAGATAATGGCATGGAAACAAAAATCCCCAAATTTGTAAAAAAAAAAAAAAAAGAAAAACATGTACAATAAAAACCTAATATAAACAATAGATCATTTCCTTATGACACATTCACTTTCAGATCCATTTAGATGTCAGCCTATTAACGAGCATCTATTGACTATATACAAGTTGTTCGGCGTATGCTAGCTGACGAGTACTAATGGAAAGAGAATGATCATTAATACGATTGTTCTGCCCCCATACATCATGTTACCGCAGCACATGCACTACTTACACTGGGTGATGTGCTGAGGATAATGGCAAATTTTCTGCCAGCATAAGCGATCTAATCACCTGATGAATCAACGTTTTGTTCATATGTCGGGTGATCACCATCATTTTTACATGTGTAATCGGGAATAAGCTTTTTAAAATCATCCTAAGGCTATGTTCACACAGGATTTTTTTTTACATGGATTTTAAAGCAGATCTGCTTTAAAATCCATCTCAATGACTATTCAGAGAGCATTTGGGGCACTTTTTGATGTGGATTTTGAAGTCGATTAGCTAAAAAATCATAAATCATTACACATAATAAACCTCAGTGTGAATATACCCATAGGAAGTTTTCTGTTGTAGACTTTGAAAACTTCCACCTGAAAATCCACTTTAAAGTTTGTCAGCACAGAATATCTGTTCAAACCAAGCACATGCGCTGTGTGCATCCTTTGCATGGCCAAGTATTTAAGTAGACCTTCCCACCTACCTGTTTTCCCCTCTACATTCCCCCCCTTTTATTTTGCCTATAGAACAAATATATCAAGCTTATAGAGCCTATACTGGTTTTTTTGTGTTTTTTTAGACATTTTATGTTGCTCAGAAGTTTTGATCGCAATTGAAAAAAAAACTGCAGTGTAAAAAAATGCACCACAGAACAAAAAAAACAGGAGGAAATGAAAATGCACCTTGCCAAGGAGATTTTAGAAATCTCATTAATTTTGATGTGAAAGTAAAACATCTCTTTTTTCACATGCAAACGAGTGTGGCATCAAAAACTCTAAGGATGAATAAGAACTAGGAGAGTATTAAAAAAATGAGTTTTTTAACACAAAATCCCATTTAAAAAATAACAAATTGTCACCTACAGTATTCATCGTCTTGGTGATTAATTGTTAGATTGGTGGAATCCTCACCAATCACCAGAAAGGAGGAACTCTTCTCCCATATTTCTCCTAACCCTAAGACCATGGGCAGGAGGAGTTGAATGGAGCTGTCTTTATCAGCACCATAGATTAGAGTGGGGGCATCTGGTTGCCTGTGCAACCTGCTGCTTTATTCTACTTTTACTTGCCATGGACTTCCAACTGACTTGCAAGTGACCCAAATCGTGGGCATAAGGGATATTAAGAAAACTGTACAATGGGTGTTCCTAACATGAATCTGATTGGTTCTTTTAAATCAATACTTTCAATACCTTGTTGAAACACATTTAACATCTAAACCAAATGTCCGCCAATTTACGTCATTCTGGCAAAGAACACTAGGAAAATTTAACTTAGCTCTTTTACATAAAAGTTATGCTGCAGAGAAGAGCATCAGGACAGAACTCTTGCAAATTGCTAGCAAACAGATGCAAATTGATTCATAGATTAGATCAAAAGTGCTGCTAATGTATTTTGGTCCAAACTGCAGTCATGTAAATGCATTTGCCCCGTGTTTTAGACTTTTTTTTTTATTCCTAGATGTGATCTGAAAGCCAATTAATACTGTAAAGAAAAAAATAATCAGGTAGCTTTATGTCCCCAGTTAACCTATAGACAACGCATATTCGATGCAGACGCGCAGGAGCTGGGCTGCGTACGGTATACAAACATCTTATATAGGCTGCTAATTATTCTCCAGGGTAATTTTTTTTCCAGGGGTCACAATCATAGATTTGATGCACATTTTCTGCTCGCAAGGGAGGACGGTAAAAATATTAAAACTTTTTTTTTTAAAAAAGGGTCAGAGTTTAACCCATTAGCAAAAATATTCATTCTATTCAGAGAAAGGATATTCCAATGACATTAGAGATTTAATCAACGTATCTAGGCACAACGAGGAGGACCTGAGATAATAAAATCATTCATTTTCAGCATACACTAACCGTGAACTGCAATTTTTAAGTTTATAAATTATAATAAAAAAAAGGTTTTTTTTCTCCAGACACAGCGCCACTCTTCTCTAGTGCCAATGTCTGGCATTACAGTTTAGTAATATTTAAGTAAATAGGACTGAGAGGTGTCACGGTCATGTGTCTGGACGCAGCGAGTACCGCAAGGCGAACCCGTAAGACACCCGTGACCCTGGATACAGCGCCTCCAGTGGGGCAAATTTAAATAATAAAACGTGCAACTGGATATGCCGCCTCCAACTGGCGAATTTAGGTATTATACGTTATACATACAGTAGTCTAGAAACCCCGCCTCCAGTAAGGCGAATTTAAATAATAAAGGGGAATCTGGGTAACATTAACAATGGTGGGCCCTGCAATAGGGAATAGGGAAGTGGAGACCTCCTGTACTCCCCTGAGCCAGTGTCCCTGCACTCCTAACGTTCCCTATGTGGGTTCCGCACCGGGAGACGCACAGGAACCTAAAAACCCTAGCTCACCCTGAACCTAAACCCTCACTAGGGAATTGGTCGGTGCGGAAACTAATCCCACCACTGCACCAAACACACATGAGGGAAAATGACAATACAGGGGAAACACCACTTAGCTTTGCTCTGTTGCGTACGCTCCTAGCAACAGAGCCCACCACCTGTATCTTCTCCACCCGGATCCATCACCATAACTGGATCCTTCACCATAGTGCAGCCTTGGAGCAGAGTCCACCACCAGTTGCAGCTGCCCAGTAAACAGAGTCCCAAAGATGAGTCCAGTTTCTGCCAAAAAGTCCAGCATGCTTGAGTCCAGCTCTCAGCAACCAAGTCCCGCATGCTGAGTGCAACTCTCTCCATAGTCGTCACTCCACCAAGCCATGCAAGCACTTCCTGCTGACACCATAAACTGTGACTCCACCACGCCATGCCAGCCCTTCTTGCAGACCACATAGCTGCCACTCGTCCCCTCTGGCTGGGCTGCGCAGGACTCATGTTTGTGACGTCCGTCTGCAAGTCTGGGCTGCAGAAAGACAGCGCCCCGAGTAACCCCGATACCCTTTACCCCTATACAGGGATCTGGATTTATAGCAGAGCCCAGGAGGCGCTGTCTGAATAGGAGCAGCAAACCAGCGCAGGACGGTAGCCAGAAAAGGGGTTAAAAACAGGACCAAAAACGTAGGCCAGAAATCAAAGTCAAAACCAGGCAGGCAGCAATGGTACAAAAATGGCAGACAGTAGCAGAGTCAAATCCTGGCCAAGGTCAAATTCATAAACCAGGAGGGCAACCAAAGTACAAAATCAGCAGGCAGAAGAGAGGTCAGGAATTCAAGCCAAGGTCAGCGTCAGAAGTCGGGAGAAAGGCAAAGGTACGGAATCGGCAGGCAATAGAATGGTCAGAAATCCAGGCAGAGGTCAGAGTAAACTATAGTAAATCACAAAGTAGCACGCAGGGGAACCAAGAATATATCCGGCGGCTTGCAAGACCAGTCCCAAGGTATTTGAGGGATCAGGTCATCCCTCACAGGTTCCCGGACTGATGATGTCATCAGGACCGCCCCCAGGACCAGGCTGGATGGTGATGCACCAGCTCCTTCATGACTGACCGAGGAGCGGAGCCTGCGTCCAGCAGATGCCTGCGCAGGAGCCTCATCTCCATTGCTGCCATCACTCGGGGGTGAACCACGGCGCCTCCCAGTGACCAAGGCATGAACAGCAGGCCGTGAGTCAGACGGTGATGGGACAGTCCGGCGCCTCCTAGTGGCCGAGGTCGGGACAGCAGGCCCTGAGTTTGACGGTGATGTGACAGTCCGGCGCCTCCTAGTGGCCGAGGCTGGGGCAGCAGGCCCTGAGTCTGATGGTGACGTGACAATGTTCAGCTCCTTCCTCACCCAGGCTTGCTTCCCAAATGACGAACACAATATCACCAACAGTGATTGAACACACCTGGCTCTCTTTTATAGAGCTTCACACCTGATTTATAATTACGTGCACATTAAACCAAAAAAACTAAAGTGCACTACCATTCACCACCACCGGGGCAACTTAGAATGAACGACACCACGTGTAATAATTCTAATGGCCACCGGGGGCAATCACTTTGGCACCTAGCCAAAGGGAAAAAAGTTCACTTATCCATTTAATCTGTCAGATCCACGCTGGATCATGGCAAGAGGCAATTATTGTACAGCGCATTTTGAGAAATAAACTACTCAAAAAGCAATTGACTAGACTAGAGCAAGCTTTATGCTGATATTGTACCAGAAAGGAATGATGGGAAATTTGGAGCCTGCAGAATTATGAATGCAGCTCTGAAATATAATTTTGGGTCTAAATAAGGATCAGTGAGAGAGAAGTCCGGGTCCAGCACCTCCCATCTTCCTGCGACACCGCCCTCCTGGTTGCTTCATGGCTCCCCGACATTGTGCTCCTGCGCAGGCATACTTCTCTGCCCTGTTGAGGGCAGAGCAAAGTACTGCAGTGCGCAGGCGCTGGGTCTCTCTGACCTTTCCCGGCACCTGGCTGTTAGTGCAGCGATTGGCCAAAGCCTTGTTTGGCTGACAGCCATCCAATGTGTATGGCCAGCTTTACTCTCCAACACCCTCCTGGTGGTATGCCAATCTACTAGTGAGCAATTATTCACATTGTTACTTGTATGGAAATATGGCAATTATTTCTTAAGGACTTGTTCACATGTTGCGTTTTTGTTGCTTTTTTTTCACCCCGCACATATTTTTCTGCGGAAAAAATGCAGCGTTTTACAGTGCCAATAAGGTAAATGAGATTTCTGAAATATCGTGCACACACAGCTTATTTTTTTCTTGTAGATTTGCACCTTAAAATCGTTTTTTTCTAATCTGCAGCATGTCAATTTTTTCAACATTTTTTCAGCATTTCTCACCCATACTAATGATTGGGGGAAACAACGCAAGTAAAAAAGCAGCAAAAATGTACATATTTTACAGTGTTTTTCCTGCCAACACTTTATCACTCTATTTTTTGCAGGAGAAAAATCTGTGTCACATATAGTGCACTTTCCCTAATTGTCAGTCAAAGATTCTTTTTGCATTAGATCTGGAATAAATTCATAGGGATGTCCCTTATTTCTGCATAGTATGGACTATAAAGGCAGCTGGAGCTCTTCTGCCATCTTTCACTACATATATTACTCACTAAATTCAGGACAGGGGAGTTTTCCCTGACATCTTTAAAAGCTCACAAATCCTAAATCTCCTAATAGCAGGATCTCAAAAGATGTCCTTTTTCATATTTTTAGTTCCTGTATAAGGAAATGTCTTTTAAAGCTTCAGAGGTAAATTTTCAAAGACTGTCTTAAAACTCTCTGATAACTCTCCTGAACTCTATGTTCTCCCTGAACATTTAAAACAGCTATGACATAGGCTTTTATTTTAGTGGATATAAAGGACAGCAACCACAGCAGAATCACACACTGGTGGAGAATTTTTCTCTGAGGAGCATAGCCTGTAAAGTATCCTACAACATCAGGATGTCCTCATGAAGACCTCTCCATCAGGTGCATTAAAAGCATCTCAAGTGTCCAACCGGTACCATCATGTCCCATGACTTGGGAATCATACAGTATTGTATTAGTATTGTTTTTGTTGTATATTCAAGTTGGCTTTTAGAGGTCTGTCCTCTTTCTCTCCCTATATCCCAGCTTTGATGTATGGAAGAGCCATCCTTCGTCCCCAGTTAGTGTTTGTCAGCCATCTTTCTAGGTTCATCTCTGGTTCAGAGTTGTCTTTTTACCTACTGCAGTTATTGCTGTCACCATTGAGTATAATACAAGAATTCAGCCTGAGAATAAACTTCTTCTGGAATGTTCTTACATGCCTCCGCAGTCGAGCTGAAGCTACCTGATGAAGTTCTTGGTGTGAGTACTGGCTCAATACAGACATCCATAGAAATGCTGTCTCCAGAGCCCCACACTTGCAGCCTAGTCATGGACTCAGAATAGGTACTGTGCTCGGCACTGACTAGGATCTGGAACTTTGAAATGGGTCATCGGTGGATGGATGACTCTGATTAGGCTTATATTTCTAACTCATGTGTCAAGGTTCTTTAACAGGTCAGATATTGATTTAAAGGGAAGCAATTATCAGAAGTTTACTAAATGTTTAAGTCAGGTTTTTGTGTTACATGTATTTTTTTAAAACAATGTGTCAATGTGTGTTTTTTTTTCGCATCACAAAATCTTTATATTTTCTCATTGGCTACTTGGACTAACTTAAGTGGCATTTACACTGCAAGATAAAAAACGCTCGTTTCACAATTGTCTGTTATGTAAACAGGCTGCCGATGAATGAGAAAAACGCTCGTTCGTCGAGTGAAATGATCTTTTATGCAGCATAACAACAGATCATCGTTCTTGGCGGTGCATCGTCCGGTGTAAAAAGGACTCACGCTACTGAGAACTATGGCAGCCTATGCGTATTAAATGATCTAGTATACATTTCTTAGTTTGCTTTGGTCTGATTGTGTAAACAGGCACTGAAACAACCACAGATCGGGAAAAGTTTACCGGCTGGCAGTAGTATTGTGCTGCTGGTTGAACCGTCTAAACAGACCCTTAGGCCAGGGTCACACTTGCGAGTGTGATGAGAGAAACTCGCGCATCAATACCCGGCACTGCCACCGGCACTCGGACAGGAGTGTGTGGCTGCATGTATTTCTATGCAGCCGCACACTCCGGTCCCGAGTGCCGGCAGCAGTGCCGGGTATTGATGCGAGAGACTCGCGCAAGTTTCTTGCATTGTACTCGCAAGTCTGACCCCGGCCTGATACTCATACTTCTTGTCCTTTCAGTAACAGTTTTCACCAAAATCAGAAGCATGATTACAATAACAGGTAACACCTCTATACAAACCTGATAAAATAGGATCCACCAACTACAACAGATGATGTCACAACTGACCTCCTCCTCCCTTCACAATGATCTTTGCACATGCTCATTAGACACTTCACTTCAAAAGTTAGGGAATTGAGAACATAACCTACCTAGATTGTCCCCCATGGCAATAATAGCCCGTTGGTTCACCTCTGGATCTGACATTGGGTTGGACAGCATCACGGCCAAATGAGGTCTCCAGTCTCCCCACTTTTTATCCCCACCGAACTGTTTTACATAAAATATGATATTATAGTCAAAGATTGTGGAAAACATAAATGGTAGTTATGGCATCCTATATAAATATTGGTTTCTGCCAGAATGTTCAGAGTATATAGCCAAGCCTAAAAAGACCTAAACTACATGGGAAATGTGGCATTACATGGCAAACATTAAGATGAAATGTAGCACATGGAGGCCTCATGTCTTCCGATTGGGACACCCCTCTTTCTGCTAGGTCAAATGGGCGAGGGTTGTTCCATCAGACAAAGAGAAAAACTTAAATTAGGATGAAATAACCTTTCATTTCCATTGTAGTTATTGGTACACTGCAAACCATATTTGGAGCAAATGTGAACTTTAAGAATGATATTGGGGCGACGATGGATCCATATTTCATTCCAAGGGTGAATGCTCACTACTACTTATTAGTTTGCAATAAAAACAAGTTAAAGAAGTAACTTTTTTGTTTTCTAAGGATACTTTAGCAAAGTATTTGTTTTTCAAATGACCATGGGAACCTTTTGGCTTCACTTCTACAGTCTTTACCATCTGTGCTCCAAAGTATTTTAAGGACCAACTGTGTTATCCACGTAACCTGCCAAGTAACTGTAATTAAGGAACATTTTGAACACCTTGGGGTTTTAAAAAATTTGGTGCCTCCAACCCACACATGTTCTTTAATTTCTCCCTATTTAAGGCCAGAACTCTTATGTATGTTCAAAATTTTATTTTTGTAAGAAAGCTATAGCTAACATTTTACAGAATCATGATTATGGATGAGAACAGAACAGTTTCTTATAGACAAAAATTCCTACAAATATATTATAATATTTGTCCCTGCTAAGCCCTTCAACGCGATTGTCTATGAAGGTCACGATCGTAAAAGACAAAGAAAAAAAAAAACAGACCCGGCTTATGATGCTTAGCTGCAAACAATACAATAACTTTTTAAGGTCACGATCAGAAATTAGCGCTCATCTGCCATAATGTAAAAAAAAGGAGATGTAGAAGGAAATGCTGGCAAGGACGTTTGTCAAAAGTGGGAAAAAAATGCTATTATTTCTCAAAGTAATCATTTAGGTTTATTTACTATGAAAAAATTGTTCTTTTTCCCTTTTTTCGCAAGAAAATGCATTCAAATATGTCTCATCATAATGGGTTGCAAATTTTGTAAGGACTGTGCAGAAAGAGTTAAGTATATTGATTATTCATTTTGTGGGAAATAATCTATATTTCTTGCAATTTTTTTAAAAAAAAAACTTTGCTAATTTTGAGGAGTCCATTGGGTAGTCTCACTCAATGACTGACTGCATTTCGTGTGTGTACGCTGCCTAAGACTATTCACTATCCAACCCTTAACCCCCAAGGGTGGTTTGCACGTTCACGACCTGGCCAATTTTTACAATTCTGACCACTGTCCCTTTATGAGGTAATAACTCTGAAACGCTTCCATGGATCCTGGTGATTCTGACATTGTTTTCTCGTGACATATTGTACTTCATGCGAGTGGTAAAATTTAATTCATATAACTTGCGTTTATTTGTGAAAAAAATGGAAATTTGGTGAAAATTTTGAAAATTTCGCAATTTTCCAACTTTGAATTTTTATGCCCTTAAATCACAGAGATACGGCACACAAAAAACTTAATAAGTAACATTTCCCACATGTTTACTTTACATCATCACAATTTTGGAACCCACATTTTTTTCTCTTAGGAAGTTATAAGGGTTAAAAGTTGACCAGCGATTTCTCATTTTTGCAACACCATTTTATTTTTACCGACCACATCACATTTGAAGCCACTTTGAGGGGTCTATATGATAGAAAATACCCAAAAGTGACACCATTCTAAAAACTGCACCCTCAAGGTGCTCAAAACCACATTCAAGAAGTTTATTAACCCTTCAGGTGCTTCACAGGAATTTTTTGAATATTTTTAAAAAAAAAATAAACATTTAACTTTTTTTCACAAAAAAAATACTTCAGGTTCAATTTTTTTTATTTTACCAAGGATAACAGGAGAAGTTGGACTGCAAAAGTTATTGTGCAGTTTGTCCTGAGTACGCTGATACCTGATATGTTGGGGGGAACCACTGTTTCGGCGCATGGCAGAGCTCAGAAGGGAAGGAGCGCCGTTTGACTTTTTCAATGCAAAATTGGCTAGAATTCAGATCGGACGCCATGTCACATTTGTAGAGCCCCTGATGTACCTAAACAGTGGAAACCCCCTCAAGTGACTCCATTTTGGAAATTAGAACCCCCAAGGAACTTATCTAGATATGTGGTGAGAACTTTGAACCAACAAGGGCTTCACAGAAGTTTATAACGTACAGTGGTACAATTAAAAAATCATATTTTTTCCACAAAAATGATCTTTTCACCCCCAATTTTTATTTTCCCAAGGGTAACAGGACCCTAATAGTTATTGTGCAATTTGTCCTGAGTACGCTGATACCCCACATGTGGGTGTAAATGACTATTTGGGCGCATGGCAGAGCTCAGAAGGGAAGCAGCGCCATTTGACTTTTTTGGCTGCTATTGAGATCGGACACCATGTCCTGACTGGAAAACCCCTGATGTACCAAAACAGTGGAAACCCCCCAGAAATGACACTATTTTGGAAACTAGACCCCCCAAGAAACTTATCTAGATGTGTGGTGAGAACTTTGAACCCCCCAGTGCTTCACAGAAGTTTATAACGCCTGGGCGTGAGAATAAAAAAATCGTATTTTTTCCACAAACATGATCTTTTAGTCACCAATTTTTTTATTTTCCCAAGGGTAACAGGAGAAATTGGACCCCAAAAGTTGTTGTCCAATTTGTCCTGAGTACGCTGATACCCCATATGTGGGAAAAAACTACTGTATGGGCACACGTCGGGGCTCGGAAGGGAAGTAGTGACGTTTTGGAATGCAGACTTTGATGGAATGCTCTGCGGGTGTCATGTTGCCTTTGGAGAGCCCCGAATGTACCTAAACAGTGGAAACCCACCATAAGTGACACCATTTTGGAAACTAGACCCCCTAAGGAACTTATCTAGATGTGTGGTGAGAACTTTGAACCCCCAAGAGCTTCACAGAAGTTTATAATGCCCGGGCATGAAAATAAAAAAATCGTATTTTTTCCACAAACATGATCATTTAGTCCCCAATTTTTTTATTTTCCCAAGGGTAACAGGAGAAATTGGACCCCAAAAGTTGTCCATTTTGTCCTGAGTACGCTGATACCTCATATGTGGGAGAAAACTACTGTATGGGCACGTGTCGGGGCTCGGAAGGGAAGTAGTGACGTTTTGGAATGCAGACTTTGATGGAATGGTCTGAGGGTGTCATGTGCGTTTGGAGAGCCCCGAATGTACCTAAACAGTGGAAACCCACCATAAGTGACCCCATTTTGGAAACTAGACCCCCACGGAACTTATCTAGATGTGTGGTAAGCACTTTGAACCCCCAAGTGCTTCACACAAGTTTATAACGCCCGGGCGTGAAAATAAAAAAACATTTTTTTCCACAAAAATGATATTTTTGCCCCAAATTTTTTATTTTCCTAAGGGTAACAGGAGAAATTGGACCCCAAAAGTTGTTTTGCAATTTGTCCTGAGTAGGCTTATACCCTATATGTGGGGGTAAAACACTGTTTGGGCGCATGGCAGAGCTTGGAAGGGAAGGAGCACCATTTGACTTTTTCAACGCAGAATTGGCTGGAATTGAGATCAGACGCCATGTTGCATTTGGAGAGCACCTGATGTGCCCAAACAGTGGAAACCCCCCAATTATAACTCCAACCCTAACCCCAACACACCCCTAACCCTAATCTCAGCCCTAGCCCTAACCCTAACCCTAGACCTAGCCCTAACCCTAACCCTAATGGGAAAATGGAAATAAATACATTTTTTTTATTTTATTATTTTTCCCTAACTAAGGGGGTGATAACGGGGGTTTGATTTACTATTTATGGCGGTTTTTATGTTTGGCAGCTGTCGCACGCTAAAAGACGCTTTTTATTGTAAAAATAGTTTTTGCATCACCACATTTTGAGAGCTATAATTTTTCCATATTTTGACCTACCGAGTCATGTGAGGTCTTATTTTTTGCGGGACGAGTTGATGCTTTTATTGGTGTCATGATCGGGCACGTGACATCTTTTGATCGCTTTTTATTCCGATTTTTGGGACGCAGAATGAACAAAAACCAGAGTTTCATGAATTTCTTTTGGGGGGTGCGTTTACACCGTTCTGCGTGCGGTAAAATTGATAAAGCCCTTTTATACTTCGGGTCAGTACAGCTACAGCGATACCTCATTTAGGTCTTTTTTCTATGTTTTGGCGCTTTTATGCAATGAAAACAATTTTATATAAAAAATAATTATTTTTGCATCGCTTTATTCTGCGAGCTATAACTTTTATATTTTTTTGCGGATGACGCTGTATGGTGGCTCGTATTTTGCGGGACAAGATGACGTTTTCAGCGGTACCATGGATATTTATATGTGTCTTTTTGATCGCGCGTTATTGCACTTTTTGTTCGGCGGTATGATAATAAATCATTATTTTTTGCTTCGTTTTTTATTTTTATTTTTTAAGGGGTTCGATAAAGGGGTTAACTAATGGGAAAGTTTTATAGGGTGGGTTGTTACGGACGCGGCGATACCAAATATGTGTACTTTTATTGTTTTTTTTTTATTACCAAAAAATGAATTTATTAGGGAATATATATATATTTTTTTAATTTATTTAGCGGTTTTTTAAAAATTATTTTTACACTTTTTTTTTTAACTTTATTATATTGTCCCAGGTGGGACATCACTGTCCTGTGACAGATCGCTGATCTGTCACATTACAGATCACTGTGACAGATCAGCAATCTGTCACAGGCAGTGTGCAGGTTTCCTCCTTGCCTGCGCTTTGCAGGCACTGAGGAAGCCAGCTCCCTGCAGGCCCCCGAAGGTCCCCGTCGCCATTTTGGATCCGGGGACCTGCAGGGAAAGAACCCCCCGCAGCAGCGCTGCAAATTGTGCTGCTGTGGGGGACTCAGGGAAGCACAGAGGGAGCCCCCTCCCTGCCGATGCTTCCCTTTAGCCCCCGGTACACCGCGATCGTGTTTGATCGCGGTGTGCAAGGGGTTAACGTGTCGGGGGCAGTCCGTGACCGCCCCTGACACATTGTGCCGGGTGTCAGCTGTGATAATCAGCTGACACCCTGCCGCGATCAGCGGTGCTCACCACGTGGGCGCCGCTGATCGCTGTGACGTACTATCTCGTCCCTGGGAATTAAGTCCCAGGGCACATGGACGGGATGGTACGTCACATGACAGAAAGGGGTTAAAATATCAGTTTTAGATCAATATAACGATATAATAAATATTTTCCCATAAAACCACATATCAATACACTCGGCTCCTCCTGCCCCATTACATGCCACATGCAGATAGGATGGCATTTTCAACCTGATGAATCCCCTTAAGAACCTGCACTCCCTTCACTATTCAAACAATACTTGTAAAATCAGAGGGTGTGATTTCATGTATAACTGGTTACAGTTGTGCTTACCCTCCCAATTAGAGATGAGCAAAGTTCTTAAAATTAATTTCAGCTTTTCAGGCAAATTCAGTTATACTTGGTCTGAATAAAACTTTGCCGAATCGAAACTACTGTGAAAATTAGGTCTGGTTGTTTGGTGTTGCACTAGGGTGCCAAAGGCCCACCAGTGACATTGAATCTGGGGACCCACTATTCAACATTATCTACCCTTGTTCACAAATTTTGCCTCTGCTTCTATATAACCTTGGTAATTTGTTACCCCAGTGCTGCAAGGTTAGTGCTGACCACTGAGCCCCCATGCTACCCTAACTACGCCACTGCTACACAGGGGCCCACTGAGAGATTCATCTGTTTTCCTGTGGGCCAGTCTGAAACTTCTGTGGTCTCTCCAAGCCCTAAAGAATAATAAATTTGAGGCCAGAAGCGGGAAAAAATTATTAAACCTCATATTCACCTGTCCTAAGCCCTTACATGTTCTTCCGGCGGGTGCTCCGTCCTCTGCTCACTCTGTCAGCCACTCTTTGAATCTTCCACCACTCTTCATCCCCTCTCTGAATTGTCTGGCACTAGGAATCTCGCGGTTACATTGTGCTCGAAAAAGATTACCCAAAGCAGCCACATGGACTGTGATATACATCATTGATGTGCGTCATGCACCACGTGACCACATGATGCCTGGTGTTGTAAGATCCAAAGAGTGACCGGAAGGAGCGAATGGAGGTCCCGGTGCGGCACTGTGGCAGCAGGAAAAAAAGAGTATAAGCTTTTATAATTTTGTAAGCCTTTCCCAGTCCTACAAAGAATTCATCAACATGGTAGTCAGTCTTGGACTGGTACACAGGAGAACAGGAGAATCCTCCGGTAGGCCGCCCCTGTGAAGTGGTGCTGATGAGTAGTGCTATTACACTATTACCGAAAATGGTATAATCTAATCATTCATTAAACAAGTTAATAATACACTACATAAAGAAGCAAAAGTAAATTTGTGCACTGGTGTCAGATTTTTACATGTACTGCAGCTGAACAGTCGTCTCCAAGAATCAGTGTTACTGGTGGGCCTCTCCAAACCCAGTCTGATGCTGATGGCCATTTTGCTGGATTAGTGCAAATCAAATCATGAAATATTTTTGATTAAGGTGAATCTGTTTTTTTTTTTTTTTTTTTGCAACATATGACTATTTCGATTTGTCATGAATCGATCAGCTCATCTCTACCACAGTGATAAGATATTCGGCACAACTGTTGATGAAACATCTACCCATCCTTATACCCGGTGTGAAAATGGACAGATCTTGATTACGCCGCAAAAAATTTTAATGTGAGAAAATTACATTTTTTTTCTGTTACTGTGCACTTAGAGATATTATTATTTCTCCATATCACGGGCCACTTTTTCCCAGCTTGCCGGATATCAGGCATTACAACCCGCGGCGTATCGGCTACCCTTAGTCTGTACGTTGCAGCATAGTGATTACTAAGAAGAAGAAAAATCAAACTCACGGATGCAGCTTGCGGTATGCGACCAGCCATTAGCTGAAACAGGGTTTGTAATGGGTCATTGACAGCCAAAGTGCTAGTAAACCTGAAAATAGCAACAAAACCATCATTGATACTAAATTAGTAACCTTACCGAGAAGGAAATGGGATGAGAGATAGTGCACGCTGTGAGGATTATTCCATCCGCAAGTAATGTGTGATCAATTCGCAACCCGGACTGTTATGTTTATTCAATAATTTTCCGTACAGTCATGGCCCAATCAATTACATTCCCTACAAGTAATGAGCGACCTCCTCCAACTAGATTCTTTACAAGTAATCGCCGGTCTTACAGCCCTGCTTCATCTCCTGTCTAATTACAAGAATTTCCTACCATCCTCTCTGCAGGGCGGCCTAATCCCTTCCCCTTCTGCCGCTATTAAATTACAACTCATAATAACACTTTCCTGTCTGTGGCTGTTAGGAAGATAAGGATGATAACAGATCAGACAAAAGTGCATTTACCTTGCCATTACCCAGCTGTAGGTCCTTGAATCCATCTTGCTGGCGAGAAACAAAGCGTGCCCCCAAAGCTGACTTTTCATGGCCCAATCAACGGCTTCCTTGCAAAATGTGACATATTAGCAAAGAAAATGCAAAAGGCAAAAAAAAAAACCGTATAAAGAAAAGTTGAGTGGGCGAAGTAGGTTTATTTCTAACTCTTAAGATTCATAGATATGTGCAATTAGTAAGTGTTGGAAAAGACAAGGACAAAGATTAGCATTAAAAAAAAAGAGTTTGAGAGTTCGGAATTACAGTATATAGCATATGTATAATACAGGTATACATATTTAGGTCCAAACGTATTCGGGAGGCGACAAACTTTTCATACTCTAGGCCCTGTACATCATCACAATGAAATTTAGACTTTCTGCTTTAAATAGGTTGTACACTACTTTAGCATTGATGACCCATCCTTAGGATAGGTCATCAATGTCTGATCGGTCAGGGTCCAACAGCCCCACCGATTAGGTGTTCTTAGTGTCGGCAGCCGGAAATGCTCACTTGCAGAGTTGGTCATCTTCGATAGTTGACGCAGCCTTATATTGCACATCCGCCTCCTATTGATTTGAATTGTAGGTGGATGTGTAGTCCCTTGCCGCGACCACTCTCAGAAGATGGCCAACTTCACAAGTGAGCATTTCCGGCTGCCAATACCAAGAACAATGGAGGTGATGGGTGTTGGACCTTGACTGATCAGACATTGATGACCTATCCTAAGAATACAGTAAATCATCAAAGCTAAAGTAGTGGACGACCTCTTTAATTTAATGAGTTTTATAAATACATTGCATTAACCAATGGGAAACACAATGCTGTAAATCAGGGGTTTATAACCTGCGGTCAGGATGCCACCTAATGCCCGCAATACCCTTCTCATGTATTTTCCATGTAATAGACAAGACTAGTGCGTAGTGCCTTGAGGATGGGTAATTATGAATGGTGTGCTGCTCGGTTATTTCTGGAACAGCCATATTTTGGCAGAAGGGGTGAGTCCTGCTTTCTGAAGTCCAGAAAGGAGTAGATGAGATAAAGAAGATGCAGTTCATGAGTTATGCAATATACATTGTAGTTCATAGGAAAAGTGAAACACTTCAATGTTTCAGCATGTGGCATTTTAGCTGAATGCATGGTCTCTTTCTTTCTGGACTTCAAACCCATGAGAAAGGTACCTCTACCTTGCTGATATTTGGGAGCTCTAAAATGGAACCAACATCTATTAGAATTTTTTGGCATTTACTTTGAATATTCAATAAATGACTTGAACGGTAAATACTGTGGCAATATTGAAACCCTTGTGGTTGGTTCCATCTGACAATATGGCCCGTGGACTGAAAAAGGTTGTGCAACCCCGCTCTAAAGTGAAAGAATGAGAGATAGTCACTTTACCAATCAATCACTGCTCCCATTCCTAGGATGCTTAGGTCCCCAATGTTCTTCACATATCTTACTTGGTCCAGATAACAAATAGACATGTGACTGGGAGTGACTCCTATTCCCAGGCTGCTTAGGTCCCCAATGTTCTTAACATATCTTATTTGGTCTGGATAACAAAAAGACATGTTACTGGTGGTAACTTGTTGACACCTCTGCGGCCCATCATTGGCTGAAGCGGTCACAAGCATATCCAACTGGAACAGCATGAATGGAGAACAAAGAAGACCTGGGAAGAATTGGAGTAAGAGCAGCAAGGGATCGATAAGTTGTGTATTAAAATTTTTTTTATTTAGGGTGTTGTTCTTGGTTGAAAAACATGTATGGACAACTCCTTTTATGTCAAAAAGTCAAATTCAGTTAACTGTCCTGCAAATTAAGAGTTAACAATCAAAGGCATGTATCTGGATATGACTCCAATTGAAGACTGGAAGGCAGAGAACAAGATGTGAAGATTATCGGAGTCTTCTCAGTAGCAGAGATAATTCAGAGATCATAGAGGAAGTAGGAGCAGGAACGCTGGAAAGTACAGAATAGTAAAGTAAGTATATTGTGAAATCAGCTGGCGACACGCTTATACTGTAATCACCCAGTGCGCTGATCAATTGTCTGTTGGAGCATCCATAGGATCAATCCAGCAGCAATCCAAGGAAGTCTAAAGTGGCAGATCACGTAGACAGTATGTGAAAGCTGCAAATTGATCAATCATATTCATCCCCGAACATGCAAAAACGCTGTGTAGTTCGTGCAAAACAAAAATCTAACCTGTGAAATTTTTGGTAACAAATAGTCTGCTTGCGACAAAAAAATATAATTGATTATGAAAAATGATCAAAATTAGCAATTTTGGACAACTTTTATCTTATGTGTATGGGAAGCTTTAAGCAAGTCCTTACGATGACTTCAAGTCTTAGAAGTTATTCTAACCTCTGTCCACAAAGCAGATCATAGTGATCATCGTTTACTAACCAATATCCCAACTTAAGGTCATCAATGTGGAATAGGTATAACGTATACGAAAGGCTGGACAGACATCTGTCTGAGATGGTTTAGTGAATCTTGCATTGAGCAAGGGGTTGGACACGATGATCCTGGAGGTCCCTTCCAACTCTAACATTCTATAATTCTATGAACAATCTCAGGTAGAGTCATCTCCATGATCATTATCTGGGAAGGAAAGCTTGATTCATGAATTAAAATGCAGCCAAGAACAGAAGTAAATTGGTTAATAAAGTTAATTGTGGTCCTCAAAAAGGTTAAAGTATGAGAAGAGACTTTTAAGACGCAAATAAAGAGTATGATGTCGTGAATTTAAGATGGACAACTTGCTTTTTTTCGACCAAAGTAGAGCAGCTTTGTGAATTTTTCGACGGCCTGCGCAGTTGTTTCAGCATTAGATGGAATCTCTCCGGTTAGAAGATCCATTTGTGCGCCATTAGGAATGAGAGGTGGTTCATCACCCAGAGAGATGAGCTCGCTGTGCTCTTGCTCTTTTCGGTATCTCTCCAACTTACAGTCTTGAAGTAATAGATCAGCCAGGTCAGTCCCAGTAATACACTAAAGAAAGAACGATCTTGTGAAAAAACAATGTCATAGATAAAATAAATCTGTAACTATAAATAAGCAAGGATATTTCTATCCAGTTGGCGGCAATGACTGTGTACTTCTCTAACAATGCAGCTAACATTTTGGTTTCCTTCCGGTAGGGAAGTTTTTCCTAATCTACAGTTTATCGAAACTAAAACAATTATCACACAGAAAAATCTTGTAAGATACCAAATAGTTTATGCCAGCCATATTAACGAGCTGTTGGGTGCTTGTCCGGCCATTAGCATCTTTCTCAAGTACCTTCATGAACATGTATTTGGGGCCAAGGCAACCAGCTTGGCCAAACTACGTCTTTCATAGAAGGAATAAGCAACTAGAATTGAGGAAACATCAGGGTATAAAAGCCAACAAGAGCTGTCCTTCTGATGTCTACCAAGGCTCAGAGTCTCTTGAGTTGTTCTCATACAGAAAAGGTTGCTGCCGACATGGATCCATTGGGTATGGCCAGCTGGGTCTAATGTCTATTGCGGCCATATAATACCCCTGGGTGCAAACCCTCAATGACAAAAATAGACTGGTTGGCTTCAGTTGTAGACAATTTATCAATGATATTACAAGTAGACAATATAAGGAGAGTATAAAGGGTTGTTCACCCCCCCAAAAAATAATGTGCTTCTACTCTAATTACATATAACTTAATAATCAACGTGTAGTGGCTGGCTGGGCTGTCACAGCCTATGCATTAACAGAGAAGGCGGTTAGCTTAGCCATTGAAATGTATAGTTAGATAACCCTTTTAGACACAGCTCTGATGATGTGCCCGACACAGGAGATCCCCAACACAAGGTCCAAAGCGGATCCCGGAACACATGTTGGAAAATGGATATTGGTGGAAATATCCTACTACAAGTGTATTAGTATGTTACATATAAATATTGTCTCCAGATGTCATAATAAAAAGCTGCATACAATATTAAATAGATTAGCTGGAGCTAATGAGGCTGGTGTACTTACTTGGAAAATCCAGTTCAGAATGACTGTATAAATCTTTATGAAATTTTTCTTGCCATTCATTAAAATAATAAGCATGTTCTGTAGCTAGACTAATGCTCATTATAATTTGAGCCATTCAGCCATGAAACCAGGGATTTTCAAAGTAAGTACTCCAGTGTTTTGTAATGTGTATTGTGAAATCTGATACAATGATCACTTTGACTTAACGCACCACTCTTTTTTATGTCAGTGCTGGAGTGGTGCTACCAAACTAAGCTCCCTGACCCTAAATATTATACTTACCAGCCACCGTCTTCAGCTCCTCCAGTCCCGCATCGCCATCTTGTGACCGCAACTTCTGACCGACCAGAAGTTAGAAGTAACGGTCACAAGTTCTCAAAGTAAGTCCAAGAAAGTCTCAGTCTGGCCCCGTTCATAGACTTCCAGCTCGCTCGGCAAACACTGGAGCGATCTAGCAGATCGCAAACTGCAGGAAACCGACAGGAGCTGCACTGGGAACAGATAAAGTTAGCGACTGATAAGTGAAGGGGACTGGTGATTTAAAGGGGTATTCCCATCTTCAAGATCCTATCCCAATATGTAGTAGGTGTAATAATAATAATATTAGCAAATACCTCCAATTAGCAATGTACTATAGTTCAATGGTTACGACCACTCAAATAGTGACTGTTAGGCTGTGTGCACACGCTGCGGATTCCGCTGCGTTTCCGCAGCGGTTTTGGCCGCTGCGGACACGCAGCAGTTTTAGCTGCGGTGTACAGTACCATTCATTTGAATGGGAAAAAAAAAAAACGCTGTGCCGACGCTGCGGAAAAAACCGTGCGGATTTGCTGCGGTTTTGAATCCGCAGAAAGAATTGCATGTCAATTCTTTCTGCGGAAACCGCTGCGGGTTCCTATCTCCACCATTGTAGAGATAGTGAATCCGCAGGACCAAACCGCAGGCAAAACCGCAGATAATCCGCAGGTCTTTGGACCTGCGGATTATCTGCGGTTTTTGCAAAATCCGTGCGGATTAATCCGCAGCGGATTCCGCAGCGTGTGCACGTACCCTTAGCTGCTGCTAGTGGTCGTAAACATTGATACCTAAGCTGCTGCAATGCCCTGCACATGCGGTAAGTGACAGCAAATCAGAAGAGCTATACTACATTTCTAAGTGGAGGTATTTGATATTATTATTATTACACCTACTATATAATGGGATAGGATCTTGGAGACGAGATTATCCGTTTAAGGATGGAAAATTTTAAAAAAGGACTGTGCAGCCATTCTGACATGGAGTTTCAAATTAAATACACTAGTGTCATCTACTTAATAGTCTATGTAGTTTGTATTTTGACATCTGGTGACAGATCTGCTTTATCTTTACTGTTATGCTGGTGATTTAGAGCCCTATATGCAAAAAATGTAATTATTTAAAAAAAAAAAAAAAAATTACGGTAGCACAGAAATTTGGAACTAAATGATTCAGTTTAAAAGTCAAATATTAATTTTAAGTATATTTCCATATGTCTAAAGTCTTTATAGAGAGAGATAGTAGAACCTGAAGCAAACTGGGCAAAAATGTCACTCTTAAATGAATGGCATAAATAATGCAAAAAAACATAAAAAGATGGAAATCATTCAATACTTTACAGGGGATGGCCGAGCAAATAGAAAAGTTCTCTATGGGCTTGGAGCTATACAAAATACCAAACTAACTGATACTCACCAGCACCCACTAGGATCCATCACAGGCCACTTTGTAGTCAGCAGTGACACAGGAAGAGGAAGCGTCACCATCCCACCATCAGCAGGACGTATGATTGCTTGCAGCAGTCACGTGATCTGCTGATGCTCAAGTCACCTGACTGCTGCACCCAATCACAGGCTGCAACATTTCCACTTCCTGTGTCAGAGCAGATCACATAGAGGCCTACGCTGGATCCAGGTGAGTACCGGGAATCAATTAATTTGTTATTTTTTACAGCTATAATCCCATGGGGAACTTTTCTTTTTTCTTTTGGCCCAGATAACCCCGTAAATATCAATAAATATAAAAAAAAAATTGAAGAGATCATTCTCAATAGAAGCAACACACACCAGACTTTCTTTTTACAGTTTCTATGTATTCACCAGCCTAAATAGATAAAGTTTATAAAGTTTTAAAGTAGAATGCCCAAGGACAGGTGCTGGAAATCTGCGAGCCACCAGATCCTTTAAATATTAACTAAAAACTGCACAATGATTGGTTAAATCCTCCCAGACTCTTCAACACTATCATACAAACAAAGCAATTAATTACTACAAACCCAGACTCTTGGCTGAAAACCACATGCATAAAAGCAATCTGCATAATGTTAATTACGGAAAACCATATTTACATAATATATGATCGACTGTGCTATAAATGTATATTGAAACAGCACTCCATGGATGTTGCAAAGTGACATTTGTTCTTTGCTAATGCAAGGCAGATTTGCAATATTGTGTTCCACATACCCCATTCTGCCGACACATCTGCAACAGCACCTGCCATAGCAAAGCGTTGTCCCGGCTCTTTGCACCCTGCGAGCACAGGCACTGGCTCACGTTCTGCTGGCAATAGTTCATTACATCTACTTTATGTAAATCCTCCCTGTAGGATGCCAAGAGGAGAGATATTAGTCCAGAGAAGACCTACACACCTGTTGATTAAGTGGATTTATGAAAAAAAAGAACTTATCACAATTGATTAAAAATAGTCTAAGACAACTATACATTATAGAGAACTTTACAAAGAGACGCATTTCATGCCAAATTTTTTATTTGGATTTTTGTTTGATTTTTGCACTGGGTATAGATGACACACTGAATAGTTTACCATTATTTTTTAATTTACATCTTCAGTATTTTTATAAGATTCCTGACACAAAGTACTCGTTTGCTTTTTATTTCTTTTGTTTAATAATTTACAGAAAATAATATAATATTCCAGGACTATCATAGAGGTTTAGAAATAAAATGCTGAGTTTTATAATAAAAATAAACAGATGTGTAAAGCTGATCTGTCACCACCAGAATTCAAAATACAGTGTTCTGCCTATTAGGGTAAAAGATGAGGTTAAATTACTGTTGTCATTTCAATAGTCTGGAATACTCTGTTAGTGATGTCTAATTTGGTAATAGCACCATCTGTTGATGTTTAATTGTACTGAATGTTGTTTTTCTGTAAAGCAGTCAGTTGCAATGCGGGAGAGTCCTATGCATGCTGTCTAAAGGTCCTTTTGATACAGAAGTTTTCCAGACACTTGTGTGTGTCTTGTTCCCTGAATTACCTTACTTGAACTCCATTATTCTGGACAAAGTATACCTGGTAAGGGAACAATCTCTGCTCCCGTGATTTTGTGTTATACAGAACTGTTGTTAAATCAGACGGTGATTGTTACTAGGTCATGTGTTCACATGTACAAGCTCCATCTTGCTGTGTGCTTTACTATTAATTGTAAATGTCATAGTTATGTGATATTCTAAGCTCAATACTTATACCTGTTATTTGCATTCTTGTAGATTTACCACATATATTTCGTTTCTACACAGCCATCTTTTGACAACAAGTTAGACTACAGAGAGGGGTCTGCTTATTTTGGAAGACAGAAGAGGTTTATGCTGTGTGTCCGATTACACACCTTGTGAATGTGTAAGAAGACAGAACACAAAGTGTATACATTAATAATAAAAATATGCAAAACACAAGCCGCGGAGACACCATCACATGTTTCTCAACGCAAGCAATGATTAGCCAGGTCTTTCCCCGGGAAGGAACAACCACAGGAAGGGCCGTCTCCAATGAAGGAAACCACCTATGCCAAAACATGGTATCCATCCACAGACAGCTGTTTCGGGGTATTGCCCCTCATCAGTGTGGAGTAGTAAACTGGCCAGTAGGAGCAATGCCCAGTGGAAGACTGTGAAAGATGAGGATGAATGAACTCATGGAGATCAACATCCAACACTGTGGAGACACCATCACATGCTTCTCAATGCAGTGATTCTAGAGCAATGCCCCCATCCCTTAAGGGAAATATGTAAAAATATGCAAAACACAAGCCGCGGAGACACCATCACATGTTTCTCAACGCAAGCAATGATTAGCCAGGTCTTTCCCCGGGAAGGAACAACCACGGGAAGGGCAGTCTCCAATGAAGGAAACCACCTATGCCAAAACATGGTATCGATCCACAGACAGCTGTTTCGGGATATTGCCCCTCATCAGTGTGGAGTAGGAAACTGGCCAGTAGGAGCAATGTCTAGTGGAAGACTGTGAAAAATGAGGATGAATGAACTCATGGAGATCAACATCCAATACTGTGGAGACACCATCACATGTTTCTCAACGCAGTGATTCTAGAGCAACGCCCCCATCCCTTATGGGAAATATGTAAAAATATGCAAAACACAAGCCGTGGAGACACCATCACATGTTTCTCAACGCAAGCAATGACTAGTGACTAGCCAGGTCTTTCCCCGGGAAGGAACAACCACGGGAAGGGCAGTCTCCAATGAAGGAAACCACCTATGCCAAAACATGGTATCCATCCACAGACAGCTGTTTTGGGGTATTTCCCCTCATCAGTGTGGAGTAGGAAACTGGCCAGTAGGAGCAATGCCTAGTGGAAGACTGTGAAAAATGAGGATGAATGAACAATACCCCGAAACAGCTGTCTGTGGATGGATACCATGTTTTGGCATAGGTGGTTTCCTTCATTGGAGACTGCCCTTCCCGTGGTTGTTCCTTCCCGGGGAAAGACCTGGCTAGTCATTGCTTACGTTGAGAAACATGTGATGGAGTCTCCGCAGCTTGTGTTTTGCATATTTTTACATATTTCCCATAAGGGATGGAGGCATTGCTCTAGAATCACTGCGTTGAGAAACATGTGATGGTGTCTCCACAGTGTTGGATGTTGATCTCCATGAGTTCATTCATCCTCATTTTTCACAGTCTTCCACTAGGCATTGCTCCTATTGGCCAGTTTCCGACTCCACACTGATGAGGGGCAATACCCCGAAACAGCTGTCTGTGGATGGATACCATGTTTTGGCATAGGTGGTTTCCTTCATTGGAGACTGCCCTTCCCGTGGTTGTTCCTTCCCGGGGAAAGACCTGGCTAGTCATTGCTTGCGTTGAGAAACATGTGATGGTGTCTCCGCAGTGTTGGATGTTGATCTCCATGAGTTCATTCATCCTCATTTTTACATTAATAATAAAGACCTCTTACAATTAATGACTCATGAGGACGGTTCACTTATTGTTAAAAATCCATATTAGAATGGCTGTATAAAACTTTATGGAGGTTTAAATGCAATCTCTGCCTTTATAACCTGATTGACAGCTCTTCAGAGTTCCTCCTCCCTGCTGAGATCTTACACTGCTTAGTACAAACTGCAGCTGTCAGTCTGTACATTTTAAGCTGTATTGATAAAATACTCATTCTAATATCATGATTAATTCTTTACATAGACATTATGACAGATTTTCACAATATGTACTTCAATCTTTTCAGGGATCTATTTAACAGTGCATACAGTTTGTCTCAGGGACAGATCAACACTAAGGGATTTCATATTGCTATAATTCATATATCACACTGGCTATTCAGGGATGTACTAGCACTGTACATTTTAGTGGTACAGTTACGGGGGACTTGGGCTCAATGAACCATTATGCCACCTCAATTTTAATTTTGAGGATTTCCCCCGCTTCTGATTGACAGTGCTCACTTCCCCAAATCGAACAATGCCTGGACTCAAGCCACGTATCTGCACACATGCACTAACACTGTCCGAGTCAACCATGTGCACACAGAATCAATATGGGCATTCAAACAGTCTGGGCTGATACATTCTTTTCTCATATTTCTCTCTACAGCCGCCACTCGCTACAGTGATATACCCGGTAGTGTAGCGAGCAAACAGCTTCCGAAAGCCAGCTTTATTCTTTGACTTGATGAATTGTTACAACAACCACCAACCCCAAAAGAGGTCTTCCATGGCCAGACATAACACTAAGGTATTCAACGTGTATCAAGGTTTAGGGCTTTGCCGGTTTCTAAACTTAAATCTTTATATAAGGACAGGGTCCCTTAAGTTGCATCTCTGGAACAGTTGCTGGCTGGTGGAGCGAGATTGAGGGAAGAAAAAACAAGCAAGCAAAATCAGGACCAGAGATTCAACGACAAGGGCAAAATGTAATCCATATCCACAGTTAGGGTTAGTAGGGTCAGAATCCAGGCTGTCAAACCAGTGAGGGCAGTTGGGGTAAGAACACAGAGTAGAAATTCTGAAGTGCACAGGGAAGTATGCAAAAATTATACAAAAGGTAGCTCAGAACACATGGGATTTAAATAGGCTGCATATAAAGCTTATTGGCTGCAAAGCCAATCCCTTGATTTGTCTGCTGTCCCTTTGATTAGACAGTAAACCAAAATAACGAGTTGCACTTTTGAAGTTTCAATCATTCTGGCTCAGTGGTGTTTGTGTTGACCGATGTTTCTATTAGCACCACCACCAGGAATAAAGAACTACTGACTGACAAAGACAATCAGGACTGCAATGGGGCAACTCCGTTAGTGACAGGTGCACATTAATTACTATAATTTCAATTTATTTAACTTTATTTTGTTTTACCATCCGGGTTTAATTGTTTATTGTATTCTCAGTGTCATGTCTCGATTACTATGACTTTAATTTTTTACTCTTTTTATTTTATTTTGGCTGTCAGTGTTTTGTTGCTATTGAGATAAATGCAATTAGCGAACATTTACAATCTCATTTTGCATATTTGCCCATTTGTTGTGGCTTAGTCTTAAATTTTATTTTATGTTTTCATTATTTACAGGATAAGTGTTAAAACTGATCTGGTTCCATGCCAGAATTTCATTGTCAGAAATGTTTTATGGTCAGAGTATCGGAGACGTGCCGAGAGTCGTTACAGGCAGATGATGATAATGATATTATAATGGATGAAATGAACAGAACACATGGAGAAGACGTTTTTTATTACTTCATTGAACTTAAGGAATATTGCATAATTTATTCTGCAACTACATCTGATCTACATTTACATTACTCTATTGTTTTACTGACGATCTGAAACTGCTTAGTCTGATAAATATATGCTAAATGCGGCACATCGGGAGAGGATCACGGATCACCTGTCATATACTTTTTGACAGCACCATACAATTGAAGTGGATTTGTCACCAGATTTGAAAATGAAAACTGTATGCAATTAAGTAGCTATTTTAGACCTGATGAGGCTAGTGTACTTACGTTAAATAGCGCTGTAATCCTTTCTGAAAGTTTAAACCCAATTTCCGCCCGCTTTATTAAAAGCTCCTCAGCGTTCCTCCTCCCCGCTGAGACCTCATGCTGCTCAGTACAAGCTGCAGCCATCAGTCAGGTTAAGAATAAATTCATGAACGACTGACTATTTGGACATATGAGATCTCTTATTCTATAGCTTGTCTCAATATTTTTCCAACTGTAACACAATTGGTGGCTTTTCACTATCACTGTACGGAGCTCAGGAGCTTTTTCTTCCACCCAAAAAAATTATATGTATACCAAAATGGTAAACATATAATTGATCCCCTCACACGGCTCCATTGACAAAAGAATTAAAAAGATACGGGTCTCAAAAAATGGTGACACAAACCAATTTTTTTTCAATTTTTTATTTTCATTAACCATTAAAATAAAAAAGAACTTAGCTTGGAATCGCTGTAGTCCTACTGATCTGAAGAACCATGTTACCATGACATTTTTGCCACACAATGAATCACATAAAAAACATTTTTCATCATTTGGAAATTTTTCAAATGTTTCAGTCCATTATATGGCAAAAAGAATGGTGTCATACAAAATCATAACTCACCCTTCAAAAAGCAAGCCCTCATATGACTTATGATGGCAGAAAAGTAATGAAAAAAAACTTATGGCTCTTGGAAGAAAGGGGAAGGAAAAAAAAAACTTGCCTAGAACTTAAGAGTTAAATTTCAGGATTATACAGTCATTTTGACATAGACTTTCAAAGCAAGTACACCTGCCTCTCAGGCCTAAGATATCTATTTAAGAATGTATGGAGTTTATATCATGAAATATGGAGATAGATCTCCTTAACCCTTTCACTATCTATGACGCACTTGTACATCAAAAGTAGTTTCTCTGCTTGTGATGCAGGCTCACATGCCGAGCTCGCATCTTTCCCCGCACCTGATGGCTAATTTAATCATGGCCTCTAACAGCCACAGGTGAAGAGGAACTCTTCCAGCAGCTGTTAACCAATTAAAAGCCACTGTCATTCATCCCGCCCATTGGCGCCCCCGTCATATGTTTGCGGGGTGCTGATGGGTTGTCATGACCACCGGGGGTCTGCTGATGGACCCCATGCCTGTTATTACAAGCCACCTGTGAACACCGGCCGGCTATGTAAAGCAGCAGCGATCAGATGATCGCAGCCTTAAGTCTCCTTAGGGTACTATTAAATTCAGTAAAAAATTTTAAAAAAGTGTTTAAAAATATGAAAAAAAATGTTTTAAAAATAAAGTTCAAATCACCGACTCCCTCTTTTGCCCACATTAAAAATGAAACAATTAAGCAAAAATAAAACATACACATATATGGTGTCGCTGCGTTCAGAAATGTCAGATCAAAATATAGCATAAATTATTCCGATCAGTACACAGCGTAGCAAGAAAATATTAAAAAAAAAAAAAAATGGAGTCACCAGTTTTCGGCCGCCGCAAAGGCGCAATAAGAGGCGGTCGAAACACCGTATCTCCTCCAAAATGGTACAATTAAAAACATCAGATCAGTGAGTAAAAAAAAAACCTCACCCAGCGCCAGATTACGAAAACCAAAAGCGTTACGGGTCTCAGAAAATGGCAACAAAAGCAAAATTATTTTTTAACAAATTTTCGAATTTTCTTTCACCATCTAAATAAAAAAAACTATGCATGTATGATATCTGCGTACCCGAACTGACCTGGGGAATCATACTGCCGGGTCAATTTTAACATGCAGTGAACATGATAAATAATATACCTAAAAATCAATTGTGGATTTGCACTTTTTTCATAATTTTGACACACTTCGAACTTTTTTTTCCCTTTTCCAGTACGCTATGTGGCAGAATGAAAGGTGGCATTCAAAATTTCAACTCATCCCGCAAAAAACAAGGCTATATTGACAGATAAATAAAAAAAAAGTTATGGCTCTTGGAAGGGGAAGAAAAAAACGAAAAATGGAAAATCGCTGGGTAGTGAAGGGGTTAAAGGAGTAATATGCAGACACCTTTATGGTTCAGTTCTGATATACCATACTAGAATAACTTAGTTTTTGAGGACCAGCAATATTTATGGTGTGAAGAACGGATATTTTATATCGTTCTGACACTATTACCGGGATTTGAATTAAAAAAATTATCTGCAAGAAATAAAACTATAAGATGTAATATTAAGAAATCATTATTTAATATCTGTTACCGTACACAGTGAGACAATCCAAGAGTTCCCCAAAGTGCCTCTTATCTCTTAGCCCACACGGACAGGGGCTATGTATCTAAGCAAGATTCCATTTAACATGTATGTCTGTGGGAAAACGAGCCTACTGGGAGCGGAGCAAAAGGAATGTCGGCAGAATTCATGAGCGTCGAGTTATTTGTGACATTTAAACATAAATATTAAAATTCTTCTTGATGTGTATCTAAGCATAAATTCACTTTTTTCTTAATATATATTTAATAAACAGATTGAAAAAAAAATGGTTTCACTTAAAAGGTTCTTCTTAACTTTTCCATTCATACAACTGATCTAATTTATCATTTATTTTCTCTACCCTCTATATACAGTACAAGTCAACTTGACATGTCTTGAATTTCTGGTGATGTCTTGATATTTTCAGAAATACTCCTGGAAAATTTATGGTAACCCTGGCTTGAAAAGAGACACATGGGGTCCAGAATGGATTACATATGGGAGCAGGATGTGGTACGTTATTACTGTAGGGGCTAATTATAACTGCTGTGATGTATTTCACTTTTGAGGACACTGTTTTCAGTGGGGAGAAGGTCCTGTTACTGCGTACCCTCTCTTTTTTTCTTCATCTGGCATACTGAAGAAGTTGGGGAAAAATTGGGAAATGTGCTCTAGATAATAGTGTTATTTTATGCAGGGACAACTCCTGGCTGGAAGAAGTGATGGTGGTTTGTGCTGGATGAAAAAGAAAAGCGAAGATGAAGTTCAACTAGAGACGTCACTGGTGAGTCAGTGAGTTACCTGTACACTGACACTATACACTGTATAGTATATACAGAGCTCCTGTGCATAATGTCACTGGTGATCACTGTATTACCTGTACACTATACACTTTATACTGAAGTCCTGTGCATAATGTCACTGGTGAGCACTGTATTACTTGTACACTATACACTATATAAAGAACTTCTGTGTATAATGTTACGGGCAATCCCTGTATTACCTGTACACTGACACTATATACAGATCTTCTGTGTATAATTTGCCAAGTGATCACTGTATTACCTGTCCACTGACACAATACACTGTATACTATGTACAGAGCTACTGTTTATAATGGCATTAGTATTGTTTTTTTTATTGATGATCAGTATTGTACAAGTATTCAGTCACTATATGGTGGTAATATGTGGTCTGGTCATGGTATGGCAGTATTTGTCCTTTGTATGTGGTATTATTTGGTCAGTATGTGGTGGTAATATGTGGTCTGGTCATGGTGTGGCGGTATTTGTTCCTTGTATGTAGTATTATTTGGTCAGTATGTGGTGGTAATATGTGGTCCGGTCATGGTGTGGTGGTATTTGTTCCTTGTATGTGGTATTATTTGGCCACTATGTGGTGATAATATGTGGTGTGGTCATGGTTTGGTGCTATTTGTTCCTTGTTTGTGGTATTATTCATTCAGTATGTGGTGGTAATATGTGGTCTGGTCATGGTGTGACAGTATTTGTCACTTGTATATAGTATTACTGTTCATTTTAAAAAAATGTATGTGACACATTCCCTTAAAAGAAAAATAAATAAAAATATACCTAAAAAGAGCATTGAATATTTTAACAAATGTTTAATAGGCTACAGTAAAGTAGGGCCGGGCCACAAGAGTCTACCTTCATGGTATCGTGGTGGTGGCTTAAAAAATCTTTTGGACAAAATAATACCTGATGGCTATGTATGTGTTATGGTGTTTGGTGGGAACTGGTAATGTGTGATTGGTGAGGATGTGGTGCAGAAGTGGAGTTTTTCCACGAGTGTGCGGTGGAACTGTGCAATGTTCGTGGAGTGGAGGCGGAGCTGGGGTGGAGCTTGGGCAGAGTTTCAAGGGGACCCAAAAATTTTGCCGGATTGGTCCCTGAAATTCCTGGTAGCTCTGGTAGCAGGGTTTGCAATCGCAGCAGGGCCCTGGAGCATAGGGAGCACAAAAGTTGTCTTTGGCTTATATGAAAAGACTATTACTATTAGAGACTTAATAGCTGGGGGCCTAATTGGAGCAGTAATTGGGGACTCCTTTGGAGCTTTTGCATTGGGGCCCACAAGCTTCAAGTTACGCCACTGTACAAATGCAGGTATGTATTATGGCCATATGGAAACTTATATGGACATTTGGCTACTGTAGGACCAAGCAAAAGGAGTCCCAGCTCAGCCTGGCACTCTATCCTCTACAAGTGGTAGTAATCTACCCATGGTCTTCACAATGAGGAAACAAACAGAATGTTTATGTCACTTTTCTATCTAACAAAGGTGGAAATAGGGGGCAGGAAGAAGTCTTGAGGATGTCTATGGCCCTACACTTGTCAAGGGCAACAAATGTCTAAAGTGAGTCCTGGAGAGGATCCGGAGCCAAAATCATAAGCCTGGAGTACTTTTATATGCACCTAGTAAAAACTCAACCATGAGCTTTCTTCTACTTATCATTAGCTTATTTTTAATGAAATGTGTTATCTATAAAATTATTTTTTATACATTGTAATTTTGCTCTGTTTGACATCATTTAATGATTATACCTTTAGCTTCATGGCTGCATTGTAACTTCTGTCTGATTATTATAAAATCTGCAAGACCTCAAACGCATGCAGAACATAGGAATTAACGTGATCCTTTTTAATTTAATGTGATTTTAACTGTAAGATGCACTGCAGGTTCAGTTCAATTTTAGTTAAAAGGAATCGGATGTAACAAATGAACACTTTGAAACACACAGTGCACAGATGTGCTGCAGAGGCGGCTGTCAATCACAATGCCAGGGCGTGCTTACAGCCGCCGCTTACAGTATAGTGGGAGGTAGTAAATAAGTTTATTTTCTCCTGGTAGCCACTACTTTCCGTAGAGTGGCCGGGCAGCATTGTAACGCTATTATCTGCAGATTAACCCCATATCTGCAGGCATATAGCATTTTTCTATGTAACACTTTCCCTATTGTGATGAGTCAAAAAAGCTTTCCATATTTTTTAAAAGTGGCCACAGGGTTGGGATAGCAGTAAAATAAAGATATAACTTTTACTTAAAGAGGTTATCCACTACTTTTTCATTGATGACTTATCCCTAGGATAGGTCATCAATTTCTGATCGGTCGGGGTTCGACAACTGGCACACCCGTTGCTCTCGGTGTCTGAGGCGCCCGGAAATACTCGCTTGAGGATCTGCTCTGTCTTGTGATAGTGGCAGCAGCAGAGTACTACACTTGCGCCTTCTGTTCAAATCAATAGGAGGCTGATGTGTAGTACCCGCGTGTGGCCACTATCAGTAGACGGAGCAGCTCCGCAAGGGAGTAATTCCAACTGGTGGCCGCCACCGTAGACGCTGTCAACAACTGATGGGCGAGTGTGCCAGGTGTCGGATCCCGACCAATCAGGCATTGATGACCTATACTGAGGATGAGTCATCAATTAAAAAGTAGTGGGCAACCTCTTTAATTCTCAGACATCTAATGTTTCAGCACCGTTGCTCCGGTGGTCTAATCTGGGGCAAAAAGTGATATTTTTTCCATCCATACAGTCACTTCTCTTTCCATCCATACTGTCACTTCAGGGCTCAACATAGGGATGGCGGTGCTGGAGCTTTGTGGATTTTTTTCTTTATTTTACCATTATCCCATCTATCTGGCCAGTTTTCATAACAGAAGTGCAGAATTTTTAATTCTACGAATATTTTATCCAATTAGAACAACCCATTTAAAGGAATTGTTTGGTTCACATTTGGTCATGCAAAACTGTTCACAGGGTTAGTTAGGAGACATAGAACATAGTTATAACCTCTCTATGTACAGTATATGGTTTAACTACCAACATGACTGTGAAATAGATGTTTTGTGCTCGGGTGGTGGTCCACAACCCTCCCCAGTGTTCTTGAGTAACAGCTGGAGCATGCAATCAGAAGACCACAACAGTCAACAATCAAGTGTAGAAGGGATGGCGCCTTCAACGCACTTAAGAGAGCAGAAAAAGCCAGATTGCTACTTCTCTTTCACAATGCCGATATCAAACCAGACCCACAGGTATGTTTAAACTGTGTTTCAAGTCTCCCAGATGGGGAAAACTATTGGCAGACTCCCATTGAGAGTCAGCTGAGGAGGTCTCTAATTTAGGAGCCACCTGTTGACCAAGCAGACAAAGCTAAAAACAGCTTTTTACCACTCTCGAGAACCCCACGTCTCAGATTTATACAGATGTGTTGTTGATCCTCAATGACTAATATGTAATGCTGTATTTTGCTTGCAGGGTACTGATCAATTCCAAATTTAATTCCTTACTGATTACAGTTAAAGGGAAACTGACAGCTGACATACTGTATGCTGCCAGAACCACGGGCAGCTTTAAACAAAAGTCCAGTTCTGGAATATTGTAGTGTTTTGTAGGAAACATACATTTAAACTCCATCTGGGGTCCTTGATGTTTGAATGACTAGTCCAAGAGGACGTTGTTAGGCGTCGGGTTCCTGTTGCTGCACAGCGGAAATCCCGAGCCCTGCTCTCGGCAGTCTCCCATTCCTCCCCAGCCGCAGAGGAGGTTGCTCAGCAAACTCGTCGGTCCCGGCACTCTGCCCAAACCACCTCCGTGGGTTTGCTTGCTGCTGCCACCTCTGGCACAGCTATGGCAATGCAGGCTGCTCAGCAGCGAGATTCTCCAGGGACTAAGTCCTCATGTCGGGCCACTGAGCATGCCCGTGGAGTGATCTCCCATTGGAGATCGAAGGTCACGTGCTCATGTCCTGCTACTGTTCAGATTGGCTCATCCGAGAAGCCAGGAAGGTCCCGGACACTCGCGGCTATAAAAGGTTTGCATGGCCGCTTGGCCATGCGCTAGGATACTCTGTATTTTCAGACCATGAGGAGTGAGTGATGTATGCACGTATGAATGTCTCTGGTGACTGACTCATTATGAAACCCCTACCCTTGGTACGCATGTGTTGTGCAGCCTAGCCTGCTAGCGCCCAGGCTTAGGTGTAGGTAGGGCAGAGTCGGAGTCAGGCATTAGTCCCCATCAGTGACTTGGCACGCCACAGTGCACGTGCTCCACACTCCGTAGCCAGCGTCTATAGCGGCGTTCGCGGCAGCGACGCCGTGCGCTCAGAGGGCCTAGTGGAACTCTAACCCCGTGTCTTTGGGGTAGAGTTCTGTGGCCGCTTTCTGTGCGCTTTTTGGCTGGGCTCTATGAGCTAAACAGGCTCCGGTATTTGCGTTCAGCGGCTGTGCGGCTCTGTAAGTCAAAAGAGTTCGCTCCTGTTCACACTGGGTGAAGTAACCCACGTGTGACTGTTTTCATGCCGCTCTATTCTTCCGCCATTACCTAGCAGCAGTGTACCACCTCTGCACGGTGGACCCCGGGCTGGCAATGCACCTAATATTATTTATAATTTGGTGCGTTCCGCCAGCCCTAACATTATCCTAGCGCCAGGGTCTGGCTAGTAATGGCGGACGAACAACGACTGCACAGATACATCCAGCAGCTGGAGGGTAGGTTGGCAGCGCTAGAGCGTTCCACCTCAGCTGCGGATGTTACTTCGGTTGCTGTTCAAGCAGCTACAGAGGCTGTCGCCGGTGTCTCCACGGCCAGCCCTGCCCCGACCTTGTCTCCCCTCCCGCTGCCCGAGAAGTTCTCGGGTGATAGTGCATCATGCAGGGGTTTCGTGAGTCAGTGCTCCATTCACCTGGAGTTGCTGGCCACACGATTTCCCTCTGAGCGGGCCAAGGTGGGATTTATCATCTCCCTCCTGTCGGGCAGGGCCTTGGAGTGGGCCCCCCCCGTTGTGGGAGCGTGGGAATCCCCTGGTACAGAGTGCCACCCATTTTCTGCTCACTCTGAAGCAGGTGTTCCTGGGACCTCGGGCCACGCACGACACCGCACTTCAGTTGCTTGCCCTAACCCAAGGTTCGTCTCTGGTCAGTCAGTATGCCATCCTCTTCAGAACTCTGGCCTCCGAGCTGGAGTGGTCAGATAAGGTTCTCATACCTATATTCTGGAGAGGCCTGGCTGATCATTTCAAAGACGCCCTGGCTACCAGGGAGGTGCCCACCACTTTGGAGGAGCTCATTACGGTCTCCACCCGAATTAATGTTCGCTTCACCGATCGAGGGCTGGAGCGCTCCAAGTCCAGCCAATGATATAGGTTGGCACCAAATTTTGCTAGACCGCTGTAATCTCCTGGTCAGCTGCCCGAGCCTCCAGAGGCCATGGAGGTGTCCCGCAGGGGGTCCAAGTCCCGGCCTGCACGGGAATCTCTAGTCTGTTTCCGTTGTCGGCAGACTGGGCATGTTGCTAACCAGTGCCCACAGCGGTCGGGAAACGCTCACGTCTAGTGGTTATCGGAGGGGGCCTACTAGACACAGCGACTTTCTCCTCCAAGCTCCTGTTTAAAGGGGCGTTAGAGTTCAATTCATCCACTCTGATTGTGGAGGTTTGCGTGGACTCTGGGGCGGAGGGCAATTTCATGTCGTCTGCCTTCGCCCAACAACACGCAATCCCCCTGGTCCTGCTACCTCAACCAGTCACTATCAGAGTGGTGAATGGTGCGACACAGTCCCGTCCCAAATCACCCACCAGACGGCTCCACTGAGACTCTCACTGTCTCCTTCTCATCAGGAGATGCTATCTCTTCTTGTTATGCCCGAAGGTATCGACCAGGTCCTCCTGGAAGTTCCCTGGTTACGAGCTCCCTCTCCTCACATAGAGTGGTCCTCGGGAAAAATCCTCGGTTGGAGCAAGTCCTGCGAGGGTAGGTGTCTGAGGAACTGCGTACAGGTCGCTACATCTGAGGTTCCCGTAGATCTCTCCTCACTTCCCAAGCCGTACCAGCAGTATGCAGACGTTTTCTCGAAGAAGGCGGCGGAGACCCTTCCGCCGCACCGCCCTAACGACTGTCCTATTGACCTCTTGCCCGGTGCTGAGCCTCTGCGGGGTCGAGTCTACCCCCTATCTCTCCCAGAGACAGAAGCCATGTCTCAGTATATCAGGGAGAATCTGGCAAGAGGATTCATTAGGAAGTCGGTGTCTCCGGCGGGAGCGGGAATCTTCTTTGTCCAAAAGAAGAATGGAGAATTACGTGCGTGCATCGATTACAGGGGTCTTAACACCATAACCGTTAAGAACAAGTATCCTCTACCCCTGATATCGGAACTGTTTGATAGGCTACGGGGAGCGAGAGTGTTTACTAAGCTTGATCTGCGAGTAGCCTATAACCTGATTCGCATCCGTGAGGGGGACGAATGGAAGACGGCATTTAACACCAGAGATGGGCACTATGAATACCTGGTGATGCCCTTCGGGCTATGTAATGTGCCAGCCGTCTTCCAAGACTTTGTGAACGATATCTTCCTATCTTCCGGGATATGCTTACCACCTCGGTAGTAGTCTATCTGGGCGATATTCTCATTTACTCTCCAGATATTGACTCCCACCAGAGAGATGTTCGCAAAGTTTTCGATCTCCTGCGGGTAAACTTCCTTTACACCAAGTTGGAGAAATGTGTGTTTGAGCAGGAGTCCTTGCCTTTCCTGGGCTACATCATCGCTGCCCAGGGTTTGGCCATGGATCCTGCCAAACTACAGGCGGTGATGGATTGGCAAGAACCCCATTCTCTCAAAGCGGTGCAGCGCTTTATGGGGTTCATAAATTACTACCGCCAATTCATTCCCCATTTCTCAACTTTGGTAGCGCCCTTGGTAGCCCTCACCAAGAAGGGTGCAAACCCCAAAATGTGGTCGGAAACTGTCTTCAAGGCCTTCGCTTCTATTAAATCCCACTTCGCTAGCGCTCCCATTCTACATCGCCCCGATGTAGATAAGCCCTTCATTCTGGAGGTGGATGCCTCTTCTGTCGGTGCTGGAGCGGTCCTGTTCCAGAAGGACTCGCAAGGTCGGAAGCACCCATGCTTCTTCTTCTCTAAGATCTTCACACCAGCGGAGAGGAATTATTCCATCGGGGACAGGGAGTTGCTAGCAATGAAGCTGGCCTTCTCAGAGTGGAGACACCTCCTGGAGGGGGCTCGCCACCCTTTCCAGGTGTTCACCGACCACAAAAATTTGGTCTATCTACAGACAGTCCAGCGGCTGAATTCTCGCCAGGACAGATGGTCCTTGTTCTTCTCCCGATTCCATTTCACTCTGCATTATCTCTCCGGGAGAAGAATGTCCGGGCCGACGCTCTTTCTCGCTCTGTGGTGTCATCGGAGGAGGAGGAGGAGCCTCGGCTGATAGTCCCATCGGAGAGCCTGAGGACCGTGGCTCCGGTTGCTCTCGAGTCGGTACCTCTAGGCAAGACTTTTGTCCCTGCCCATCTGCGACCGGAGGTCCTCTCTTGGGCTCATTCGTCCAGGGTGGGGGGACATTTTGGGACCAAACGGACCTCTGATCTCCTGGCAAGGACGTACTGGTGGACGTATATGGCCCGTGACGTCAGGAACTATATTAAGGTGTGCATCTCTTGCGCCCAGAATCGGTCCTCTCGGCAGCGGCCCGCTGGGTTACTCTATCCCCTACAGGTAGCGGACAGGCCCTGGGAGATGGTCGGTATGGACTTTGTGGTGGGTCTGCCCAAGTCCAGTGGCAGCATCGTCATTTGGGTGGTCACCGATCATTTCTCCAAGATGTTGCATCAGGTGCCACTCTCGCGGCTGCCTTCTGCACGGGGCCTGGCAGCGTTGTTTATTAAACATGTCTCCCGCCTGCACGGCATGCCGGATAAGATTGTCAGCGACCGGGTTCCTCAGTTTGCGTCTCGGATCTGGAGAGAGCTCTGTTCTCTGCTCAGCATTGAGCTAAATCTCTCCTCGGCCTATCATCCCGAGACAAACGGGTTGAGTTTGCACCGCGCTATATTGGCCCTTTCAAGGTCTTCGAGCAGATCAATCCTGTGGTCTACCGCCTGGCCCTTCCACCACACTTGGCTATTTCTGACACGTTTCATGTGTCCCTCCTTAAGCGAGTTCACATGTCCCGGTTTTCTGAGCCATCTGCCGGGACATCAGACCTGTCGTCTGACGAGTTTGAGGTCAATGCCATTGTGGGATGCAAGATGATGCGGGGCATAAAGTTTTATTTGGTGGTTTGGAAAGGGTCATGGTCCAGAGGCTCGGCCCTGGGAGCCGGTGGAGAACATCCACGCTCCACTTCTCATTGCGGAATTCGAGCGGAGCGAGGCTCAGAGAGGGGGCCCTAGGAGGAGGGTAATGTTAGGCATCGGGTTCCTGTTGCTGCACAGCGGGAATCCCGAGCCCTGCTCCCGGCAGTCTCCCATTCCTCCCCAGCTGCAGAGGAGTTTGCTGAGCAAACTCGTCGGTCCCGGCGCTCTGCCCAGACCACCTCCGTGGGTTTGCTTGCTGCTGCCACCTCTGGCACAGCTATGGCAATGCAGGCTGCTCAGCAGCGAGATTCTCCAGGGACTAAGTCCTCATGTCGGGCCACTGAGCATGCCCGTGGAGTGATCTCCCATTGGAGATCGAAGGTCACGTGCTCAGGTCCTGCTACTATTCGGATTGGCTTATCCGAGAAGCCATGAAGGTCCCGGACGCTCGCGACTATAAAAGGTTCAAATGGCCGCTCGGCCATGCGCTAGGATACTCTGTATTTTCAGACCATGAGGAGTGAGTGATGTATGCACATATGAATGTCTCTGGTGACTGACTCATTATGAAACCCCTACCCTTGGTACGCATGTGTTGTGCAGCCTAGCCTGCTAGCGCCCAGGCTTAGGTGTAGGTAGGGCAGAGTCGGAGTCAGGCATTAGTCCCCATCAGTGACTCGGCATGCCACAGTGCACGTGCTCCACACTCCATAGCCAGCGTCTATAGCGGCGTTCTCGGCGACACCGTGCGCTCAGAGGGCCTAGAGGAACTCTAACCCTGTGTCCTTGGGGTAGAGTTCTGTGGCCGCTTTCTGTGCGCTTTTTGGCCGGGCTCTGTGAGCTAAACAGGCTCCGGTATTTGCGTTCAGCGGCTGTGCGGCTCTGTGAGTCAACAGAGTTCGCTCCTGTTCACACTGGGTGAAGTAACCCACGTGTGACTGTTTTCACGCCGCTCTATTCTTCCGTCATTACCTAGCAGCAGTGTACCACCTCTGCACGGTGGACCCCGGGCTGCGAACGCACCTACTATTATTTATAATTTGGTGCGTTCCGCCAGCCCTAACAGACGATCAATGGCGGCTTCTATTTGCCCACCCTCCTGGAGTGACGGGTCTCTCCCTACATGTTTGTACGGAGACTCAATGGCAGCAGGATGGAGAGAAGCCTCCGATTCCAGCCTCTTAGACTCAAGTGGAATGGGCCAAAATGCCTTTTATGCGTATATTTTGTCTGAAATATAGAAAAAACATCTGGCTAAAATGACCAAGCCGGTTTCTGACTCATGCTGCCCTTACCTCGGGGTTCTGGCACCATATATCAGCTGTCAGGTTCACCTTAATTACTTGGGATTCTGAAATTAATCTTCTTCTTGTCATGGAATCCTAACAAAAATGGTAACCCTTAGCAAACAATTCCTTCAATTCTTAGTCATAATTGATTGGTTGGTTGTTTTTAGTATACAGTGTAACCAATACATTCTCTTCAATCATTCACCTCTGCATAGGACCTGGAAATTCTCTCATCTCCTCTTGTTCCAAAGTATCACAAAGCAGAATCTAGAGAAAAAGCAAATAAGTCACAGTCAAGAGATGTATTCTGCTTCATGGAGAATTCCAGATATCGGAAATGATCACATATCCGCCCTCTTCTAGCCACAACAACAGCCAAACGGAAAACTTCCCTAATTGAGGTGACCATTAACGTCTCAGTGGTCAGACCTCCGGGATTTAGTAGTTGCCACCTGTCCTGTGGATGGGCGATGACTTGGAATACCTGGAATACCACTTTATTCACAAAACTATACCAAAAATAATAGATTTATTAAACATATGGAGGGAAAGGTAACTGAAGGGATGGGGGGTTCACCTGTAAACTGGGACAAACATAAACCCCCCATAGATGGAGAAATGTTTCCCATGTTCAACAATAAGGTACAGTCATATGTAAAAGTTTGGGCACCCCTATTAATGTTAACCTTTTTTCTTAATAGCAATTTTGGTTTTTGCAACAGGTATTTCAGTTTCATATATCTAATAACTGATGGACTCAGTTATATTTCTGGATTCAAATGAGGTTTATTGTACTAACAGAAAATGTGCAATCTGCATTTAAACAAAATTTGACCGGTGCAAAAGTATGGGCACCTTTATCATTTTCTTGATTTGAACACTCCTAACTACTTTTTACTGACTTCCTGAAGCACTAAATTGGTTTTGTAACCTCATTGAGCTTTGAACTTCATAGCCAGGTGTATCAAATCATGAGAAAAGGTATTTAAAGTGGCCACTTGCAAGTAGTTCTCCTATTTGATTCTCCTATGAAGAGTGGCATCATGGGCTCCTCAAAACAACTCTCAAATGATCTGAAAACAAAAATTATTCAACTTAGCTTTTCAGGGGAAGGATACAAAAAGTTGTCTCAGAGATTTAACCTGTCAGTTTCCACTGTGAGGAACATAGTAAGGAAATGGAAGAACACAGGTACAGTTCTTGTTAAGCCCAGAAGTGGCAGGCCAAGAAAAATATCAGAAAGGCAGAAAAGAAGAATGCTGAGAACAGTCAAGGACAATCCACAGACCACCTCCAAAGACCTGCAGCATCATCTTGCTGCAGATGGTGTCACTGTGCATCGGTCAACAATACAGTGCACTTTGCACAAGGAGAAGCTGTATGGGAGAGTGATGCGAAAGAAGCCGTTTCTGCAAGCACGCCACAAACAGAGTCGCCTGAGGTATGCAAAAGCACATTAGAACAAGCCAGTTACATTTTGGAAGAAGGTCCTGTGGACTGATGAAACAAAGATTGAGTTGTTTGGTCATACAAAAAGGCGTTATGCATGCGCTGTATTGTTGACCGATGCACAGTGACACCATCTGCAGCAAGATGATGCTGCAGGTCTTTGGAGGTGGTCTGTGGATTGTCCTTGACTGTTCTCAGCATTCTTCTTCTCTGCCTTTCTGATATTTTTCTTGGCCTGCCACTTCTGGGCTTAACAAGAACTGTACCTGTGTTCTTCCATTTCCTTACTATGTTCCTCACAGTGGAAACTGACAGGTTAAATCTCTGAGACAACTTTTTGTATCCTTCCCCTGAAAAGCTATGTTGAATAATCTTTGTTTTCAGATCATTTGAGAGTTGTTTTGAGGAGCCCATGATGCCACTCTTCATAGGAGAATCAAATAGGAGAACTACTTGCAAGTGGCCACCTTAAATACCTTTTCTCATGATTTGATACACCTGGCTATGAAGTTCAAAGCTCAATGAGGTTACAAAACCAATTTAGTGCTTCAGGAAGTCAGTAAAAAGTAGTTAGGAGTGTTCAAATCAAGAAAATGATAAGGGTGCCCATACTTTTACACCGGTCAAATTTTGTTTAAATGCAGATTGCACATTTTCTGTTAGTACAATAAACCTCATTTGAATCCAGAAATATAACTGAGTCCATCAGTTATTAGATATATGAAACTGAAATAGCTGTTGCAAAAACCAAAATTGTTATAAAGAAAAAAGGTTAACATTAATAGGGGTGCCCAAACTTTTACATATGACTGTAGTTACTATAGCCAAATGTGGTTACTCTTAATTACAATGAATGGGAAATACAGAAGCTGGCAACTCAAGGAATGAATCATTAGACACTAAAATTATCAAAATTATAATGTAGCCATAAAATTATGGTCAAGTTGCATTTCTACTTTTTTTTCACAAATAGCTGCAACGTGAGAACATGACAAAAGGGTCCTGATTATTTCTCGCTATTCCTATCAAATAAATGTTTTTCGGTAATGGAAAATAAAAACTGTACATAAAAACAATTTCAGAATGTGCAAATTTCTTAGCTGGACATGGACACTGTCGGTGTGATTGACAAGTGCCAACACGTAGAACAGTAGTCATTTTTATTTTATTCTCGGTTTTGTCCAACTGCAATTTTTCTTATGATCTAAGCTCAGAGTTAAGCACTTTACTGCACTAAATGAATTTGAAATGTGATCATGTCTCCTTCGAGGTCACAATATATTTCAATCCCGACAAGAAAAACGACTGATAAGATCATGCAGAATTATGAATGCAGCTCTGAAAGACAATGATCTAAAGAATGGTGGGAAAAAAAGTAGTGCAACTTAAGTAACAAAATGCATTACAACGCTGTCAGACTTTATATGTAGATTATACCTATATGTAAACTGGGAAATGGAACTCAAAGGTGAATGTAGCCATTAAGCCAGATCTATATATTGCCGGAGGTCACCAGTAATATTGTGCAGTGAGAGCGTTGGCAGACTTTATAATGACATGTAAATAGGACCTTAGGCTCTTACTTTGAGGGGTTAAGTCCAGGCGAGATATGTTTTATAGTCTGTTAAGACATGACACCACCTTCTTCCATTATAGAATTTATCTTAACATGACATCTACATAACTCAGAGCAATAAAAATCCACAGTTATCATAAATATTGGGGCATTTCTATGACTTTCAACCCTTAGTTAATGTTTGCAGCCTCTTTAATATGACCCTGCGTAATATATCCAATGACTCGGAATTTTTATATGCTATTTGCATAATTAAAATGTGAATATTAGCATCTTCCCTAAAGTAAGGATCCCCAACAGAGAAAAAGGCAAGTGGTTATCTGCAGGTAAAAAATGGAAGCGCAGCTACAGCAAGAAAATGAAATCATATTCTCCCTGCACCCGCTCTCGGCCAATCGGAACAATCAAGGAACGTTACAATCACAGCTCACACTGCACATTCAGTGCGGCTGTAATTAATCCTCACTACACTGATTGACAGTCTGCTCTGTGCACACACACTGCAAAGCGGCCTGTCAATCACTGTGCCGGGGAGCGATTACAGCCGCCGCTCACAGTTACCATTTCCTGCACCGACCCGATAACTGAAAGTGAGCAGCTGCAAGGAGAATATAACTTCATTTTCTTGCTGTAGCCGTGTTTCCAGTAAGCCGGCTAAATGGGATTGACAAGTTATCTGCCTGCAGATTACCACTATATCTGCAGATAAATAGTGTTTTGGGGGGTAAGAGGTTCCCTTTAAAAAGAATGTGTTATCAGAAAATCATCTGTTTTTTAGTTCAACTTTTTATGCTAAATGTTTTGTTTTTTTTCAATTTTTTGATAATGTTGTTAGGCGTCGGGTTCCGGGCGCTGCACAGCAGGAATCCTGAGCCTTGCCATCTTCGGTCCCCCATTCCCCTCCGGCCGCAGTGGAGCCTGCCCAGCAGACTCCACGATCCCAGCGTTCTGCCCACACCAGCATCGTGGGTTTGGTTGCTGCTATCACCTCTGGTCCAGTTATGGCAATGCAGCCTGTCCAGCAGCAAAAGACTCCAGAGTCTAAGTTCTCCCTTCGCTCCACTGAACATGCTCAGGAGACGATCTCCCATTGGGGATCGGGAGTCACATGCTCAGGTCCTTCTCCAGTTACGATTGGTCTATCTGGAGGATCAGGAAGGTCCCGAAAGGGCACAGCTATAAAAGGCGCGCTATGATAGACTCTGAGGCTAATGCATTTAGTGTATATGTGATGATGGATGAATGAGCCTGGTGACTGACGCATTATAATTCCCCCCTCTTTGGATATTATGTATGTGTTAGGGTGAGGGATTAGAGTCAGTACGTTAGCTCTACACTGCATAGCGCCGCAGTGTTCCTCCACATCCACCGCTAGCGCCTGGGGCGTCGGCCAGTATAGGCCTCCTTGGCCACTGCTATCGCAGCATCCGCTAGTTACGCCGTGCGATTTAGTAGCGCTTTCCAGCCCGGTTACTAGGCTGGTTAGTGGCATCCGTCAGGGTGGATACTGCACACGTTGCAGCAGTGGTTCACACCCCGTGACCTGTAACGTTAACAGGGTGCGGTTGTTCGCCGGCAGGCACGTGTTACGTGAAGTAACGGCGCACGTGTCTGTTAGCACCGGCTCAGTGGTTACGCACCAGTGTCCGGCTTTACTCCTACACACCTTTCCCTCATTGTTTAGCAGCAGTTGGTCACCTCTGCACGGTGAGCCCTGGGCTGCAAACGCACCTTATATATTATTTCATCTTTATTATTTGGTGCGTTCCGCCAGCCCCGTAACAGTTGTTTTCAATTTTCCATTACTTTATATTAGAAATAAAGCCCAAACAGACCTGAAATTTTTGCCATACGAATCGATCCAATCTACTATATAATCGTCTAATTCTGTTTTTCTGTAACGGAAATCCCGCGGTGCTGATTGGTCGTGCCGGGCCGGCCACGACCAATCAGCGCATTCGAACGACACACGCCTCCGTCGGGAGATCTGCAGCACAGGGAGAGAGAGGCGCGGGGAGAGAGAGAAATTCTAGAATACCCGATGCATTAGAATCGGGCCACCATCTAGTATAACATAATGGTGGCAATTGGACACTCATATTTCAGGATTTTTGGGAGATGGCAGAGGGTTCAGATTACCTCATCACCACCACAGTTCCTCTCCTGAGCAGGGGAGGAAGAAAAAGACTATAGTGACACTACAGCGTGAGATCCCAGCTAATTCTTTGTTCAAAAACAGACAGGGAAATGTTTTACCTCAATGTTTTACTTCAAAGAAAGAATCATTTGCGATCCCCACCTGTAATGTCTGTATACTTTCTTCTCCCAACCCCCCTTGCCCAGGAGCTGTGGTATGATGAGACCACATTGTACGGGCAGACACAGCCATTACACAGTACACAGCAGGGGCATATTTCTAAGATTATCTCAGCACAGGAACATTTTATTTAAACGCATCCAATTGTGTAAACTATTATTATTCCAAGATCTATTGAATAAAATTAACTTTTGTCCATGGGGAAACCCCTTTAAGAAGGCGGGTCACATGCTACACAGGATGTTTCCTTCTGTTTTGGGAGCTGGGACTAAAGAAAGTGCAAAGTTTCACTGCTAAAAAGACAAAAAATGGCAATATACTCCTGATTTTTAATACATGTAAATTAGAAAGAACATTGTTTTAATAATCTCTAATATTTAATTGAAAAAAAAAAATTACCCCTTTAAATCACGTTGACAGCTGTGTATATAGGATTCAGTAAAAAGACAAATAAACGTCCGTATAACAAGGCAGCGTTCATAAGTTATTGATTTCTATTTTCCGAAGTTATTTTCGTTACCTCGGTGCTGTGAATCTCCACAAGTGCTGGTTGACCCTCATCTGGAAAGTTAGGACAAACCCTTATCAAGTGCCCCCGGGCGCCAAAACACACAGTGACATGGGGCAAGGAGAACTTCATCGGAGCCGTTGGTTGCGGCGTTTGCTCCAAGGTGTCTTTTAAAAAAGAATGGGAAAAAAAACACATATGGATCAAATATAGTGATCTTCCAGCAAACTGTAACAATCTAAATAATAGAGGAGGATGAAAAAAAAAAATCACATTTTATCTATTATACCGCCGTAAAAACCAGACTGCTATGTATAGTTAATGCACCGGAACGCACCATTGTGCCAATATGACCGCTATCATCATTTATTAAATTCGCAATGAATGGTACGGGCCTGGCACTGACTACTAGAACATAAATTGCTTTGTCCAGTCCTGGATTGCTTCGATTAACTTGGCTTTTACCGTAAGAACCTGAGACTGGCAGAGATGAAAGGCAAGACTTGTGACGGTTTCATTAAAAGGATGGCATGTTGGGTAATTTGTATAATAATTCAGCAGCAAAGGCCTTTTGGGTATTACAGAAATGTGAGAGTAAGGGTAATGATTAAAGGGGAGATCTAGCATTTCCTTCTTGGCTTTGTGATATGTTGCTCAATAGCCTAGGTTTTTAATTTCCATAATTAAATGTTGTTTGATGTCTTTCACTTCGAATGATATTGCATTTTAAACTTTTATTAAACACCACTTAGCTGTTTTTAATATTATGAAATGGCTCAGGTGCTTTTTACAGCTGAAATTTAGAAAAGTTTTCTTTTTTTTTCAATCAAAGCCTCGAACGCATCGTTCAGACAGAACTCAAGTGTCCTGTATGTAGAACCAGAGACATGAGTATTCCATTTACTCTTTTCTAAAGGTGTCTTGAGTAATAGTACTTGGGAAGAAGCCACCAAAGAAAGTATATGGGGGTGACAAAGTCACTGGCAAAGTATTGGAGAAAAGATCTGTTTCATTGAGGCTAGTAGCTTCAGTGATCTGAATCCTAGAAGTTTGCTCCAGCACACTGAGAAGGGTTAATAGTCCATTTATTTAGGGCTAGGCTTTTTAGTGAACAGCTGAAGAGCGGGTGGGAGGCTGTTCACCATATCTCCTCTCCAGGGTGGGGTATAGAGGGTAAATAGGCAGCCTTCTGAGTCATTCAGTGTTCGGTGTGTCTGGAGTCGGGAGCTCCAGAGAAGTGTTTTTGTGTTAAACTGTACTCAACCCAGTTGTTATATCCTAAGCAGGTGGATCCCCGCAGCTGCAGAAATTGTACATCATTTTGTTTTGTTTTCTTGTTCTGCCTCAAGGGCAGTGTTTATTTTCACTTTGCACTGGTTTATGCGAATGTATATAATAAACCAGTGGAAGATTGAAAGAGACAGTGTACCTGTGTTTGCACCGTGTGCAATTGAGAGACGATCTACCACAAGAGGTACAAAATTTTGCTCCCCCTTCTTTGCCTGAGCCTACCACACTGTCAAGAGATCGGCACCTGCACACTGTCATGCAGAGCTACTTATGCAGAGCGCAGCAAGCAAGATGAGTTTGTCACAGGCTGCTGCGCTCTGCATAGTCATCAAACGAAATTACAAAGCTCAGTATAACCAGGCAAGCTTTGTCTTCTCAGTTTCTGTTTATGAAAAGCACAGCAGCCGTTGACAAACTCATCTTGGCTGCTCTGCTCTGCATTGGCAGTAACAGAGATGGCAGAAGATGAGCAACTGCACAAGATTAAATACTGTATTCATTCATTACATTTTTTTCTAATTATAGTAACTTGCGTTAAGGGCTTGGGATTGGTTTAGGGTTAGGCTTATGTCTCGGGTCAAGGCTAGGGTTAGGAAATGGGCTGGAGTTATACAATTGTTTCTTTGCAAAAATTTACAAGTATAACTTTCTAATTTTTAAATTTTATGTTTTATTTTAGGAAAAAAATTAAACAACTTGGAAGTCAAAGTGCAAACTATAATTACATAAGTATTTTCCTGAAATTACAATATATATGCTTGACAGATAAGGGGTTCAATACTGAACCGATGAGCAAATGGAGAGCAAACACAGGAGATGGCAACTCAAGCTACACCATTCTCAGTCCTTTCCTTTCAATTCTGTCCTTATTGATAACTAAAGCTGACGATTCAGTGAGTGTGAAATGCCATGTACAGTAGCTACAGCCTGTCATTGCCGCCATATAATATTAGAAAGTATAATGCTCTCTTATAGCAAATAGGTTTCCAAAAACATATCTCCAGGAAGCCGCAGAAAAAGAACTTAAGCTACTTTCACACTTGCGTTTTTTGCTGTGCGTTTTTTGCGCACACAAACGCATGAAAAAAATGCATCATGCGCTTGTGTGCGGTTTTTTTGAAGGTTTTAGTGCATTTTTTTAAAAAACCGCATGCTTTTTTGCGCATGCGCACGTATGCGCACCCATAGACTTTAATGGGTGCTTTGCTGTAAAAAAAAACGCATTGCGTGCGCATGCATTTTTGGGGGGCAAGTCGGACGCACAAAAAATGCAACAGGATGCATTTTGTGCGCCCGAGCGCACACTGCAAAAAAACGCATGCGCATACAAACGCGTACGTGCGCATATGTATGCGCACATATGCGCACCCATGTTAAAGTATAGGGGAAAAACGCATGCTTTTTTGCGCTAAAAAGCAGCGCAAAAAGACGCAAGTGTGAAACCAGCCTTACTCATGCATTTGGACTCACTTTGGGTCTAGTTTGTAAAATTTTCTTATATGTAGATAATGATATAAATAAATGGAAGGTGTTTTGAGGACCACCCCAATCAATCAGCCCAATACGTAGGGACGTCATAGCAGTGAGCAAGCACAGAGAGCTTCTCTGGAGCAATGCAGTCGTCCATGGATAATGAGATGTTGACAGTCACATGACTATGGGGCTATTAATTTAATTTCATAATAAATATCAATCAATACTCACCATCCTGCAATGGATTCCAGGAGTCTGCTGGATCTTGCATGTACTGACTCAACTCATAGCTACTGGATGACATTCCAGAGTCTCGGTACTGGGACAGCAAACTGGGTTCAGCTGAACTGAAATACTAAGGTATAGACAGGATTTTTTATAGAATGAAAAATAGTCAAAAGAATGTGATTTTTATAACTATATCTCCTTGTCACCACCTCAAATTCTAGAACAAAGGATGCAGTCTTCAGTAGGTCACAAGATATTGAAATAAGTATTGAACACATCACCATTTTTCTAAGTAAATATATTTCTAAAGGTGCTATTGACATGACATTCTCACCAGATGTCAGTAACAATCCATCCAATCCACACAAGTAAAGATATCATCCATAGATGTCCATATATTAGTTATATGTAATAGTGAGAAATTACACAGGGAAAAAATATTGAACACGTGAAGAAAGAGAAGTACAAAAAGCCATGGAAAGTCATGACACACGCTAAACTGGGCAGAGAAAGCACGCCTGCGCAGGAGCCGAGTGAGAAGCAAGGAGGAGGACGTCATCGTATGAAGATGGGAGGAGCCGGACGGGACAGCGACACCCACCGCACCCGACTCCGCCCCCCAGTGAGTATAATCTAATGTGTTTTTCTTATCTTTCAGGTTTCATCGGGGGCTTATCTACAGCATTACAGAATGCTGTAGATAAGACCCTGATGGCTGTGGCCGCAGCTGATAGGCCGAAAATTAGGTAACAGATTCCCTTTAAAGTTTGCTCAACAACATTTACACAAGTTTGTGTAATACTGGGAAAATACAGTCTGGTCCGATGAGACCAAAATTTAACTCTTTGTTTTCCATAATACATGCCATGTTTGCAAGGAAAAAGGCACTGCACATCACCCCAAAACCACCATACCAACAGTTAAGTTATGAGAGGGAATCATCATAGTCTGGAGCGTTTCTTCAGCATACGGCACTAGAAACTTTAATATAACTGAAGGAAGGATGAATGGACAAATGTACCGAGATATTCTTGATAAAAATCTGCTGCCATCTACCAGGATGATGAAGATGAAATGAGGGTGGACATTTCAGCAAGACAGTGATCCCAAATACACAGCCAAGGAAACTCTCAATTCTTTTCATAGAAAGAAAATAAAGTTGCTAGAATGGCAAGAACCTACCCTGAATCCAATAGACAATTTATGGAAGGAACTAAAGCTCAGAGTTCATAGAAGGAGCCGACAGAACCCTCAGGATGTGAAGAGTGTTTGTGTGGAAGAATTGGCCAAAATCATACCTGAGCAATGCACGCGACTAGTTTCTCCATACAGCAGGAGATGTCTTGAAGCTGTCATCATCAACTAAGGCTTTAGTAGGAAGTATTAAGCAAATTTCAGTAAGTGCATTCAATACTTTTTCCCTGTGTCATTTCTGAATATTACACATAACCAAATTTTTCTTTACCTATGTGGATTGGATGGGTTGTTATTGACATCTGGTGATAATTTCATGTCAATAGTGCCTTTAGAAATATATTTACTTAGAAAATTGGTGACGAGTTCAATACTTATTTCACACCCTGCACTATAGTCATACTAAAAATTTGATGGCAAAAAGTCTAATAAAAATATATTGAATTATAATGATTGTACTAGAGACTTTTTTATCCTTTAAAGGGAATCTATCAGCAGGATTTCACATCCCAAACTATTTATATACGCATGTAGCGCTTCCAGAGATAAGTCCAGAATTACCTTTACATTGACAGTCCACTCCTCCATTACTGAGAAATCAGGGTTTGAATTGATCTAAAAATTAAGCTGAAGTACTGTGGTAGATTTGAAGCCTCTGTCACTCCAGCTCTATTTCCCGCCTCCTCCTGCTTGACTGACAGCTCCTTTGCCTCAAGTCACAAAGCATACAGGCTGTCAGTCAAGCGGGTTTGAACCGTCGATGGGTGGGGAATAGAGCTGGTGTGACAGAGGCTTCAGATCTACAAATAGCTCTTCAGCCTCATATGAATATCAATTCAAACACTGATTGCTCAGCTATGGAGGAACGTACTGGCCATGTAAAGGTATTTTTGGACTTATCTTTTAAAAGATACATGTGCGTATAAAAAAGTTTGGTGGGTGAAAGTTCTGCTGACAGATTCCCTTTAAGTCCTTTTTACTAAGTTGAGTTCTTTTGACTAAGGCTAGGGCCATAAGTGTCTTTGTCGCACAATATCAAGTCTCAGACCCCATGACCGAAACACTTGTGTGGTTTGTCTGCGACGCGATGTCGTCCAACTGTTTTAGAGCTGGAAATTTGGTTGTAAAAAAAGCAATCACATCGCAGACATGCACAACTTACAATGTAGTTTTGGATGGCAAAGAAATGGGCAACCAGCCAAACTAGATTTTTGGCCACAATCGTACTTTGGTTGGATAATCTTATAAGCCACAATGCAATCAGATTCAGAATCATTAGAAACAACAGTACAATGTGTAATTGCGATATTTGTATGTCACGACCCATGGTCTCCATGTAGCCACTACTTCAAACATACATAATCCAAGCATCCATGTTTACGATGGAGTCAGAACAAACAGCTGTAGGGTCAGTAGGCCGGACTGGGGGGTGGTCCCTCTGTATACCACGCAGTAACGTACAGACACAAGATGGAGGCAGTTTTCAGGTGCAACAGGTCCAAGTTTATTTTCCGCCGTCCGACTGACGGCTCTGACAACACACCGCAATTCCTTCACGGCCCTCCGCTTCAAGGCCCCGATACACACACACCGTACTTTCACTTGGGACGTAGATACACACATCGTCCCTTTCTCAGCTTAGTGACGTTCCTGCCAGTTTGGTCACTGTGGCCGCCTTAGGCCTGTACACCAACAGTAATTTTACTGGTCAGCTGTCGTCGTCAAATTCGGTATGCTTTCCCTCAGGACCTCGTCTGTACTGCGGTACTTCGTGTCAGGACCACCCCACTGACTTCTTCTCTCCTCAGTCCCCTGGATGAGCTTTCCTCACAACACCCACTTTGCCACAGGCTCCTCTCCTCTTGAGCTCCTCCCGGGAACTGGAACTTTCTGGAACCCTCCTGTCAAACTTATAACTTTCCCGGTTCCCTGTAACTCCGCCCCCCATGACCAATGGTTTCTAAAGCCCTAAGCTGCTGTCAAGTCCTGAACTCACACTCCTCCATGGCATCTTGTGGTCAACCCCAGGTACTGCACGTCACCTACACTTTCCTAGCTGTTTCCCCACTGTCATCACTGCTATCTGCCTAAAATGTGCAAACCCTGCTTCCTACTTGCTAACAAGTCCGCCCGTCAGGTCACCTTCCCTACACAGCTGTGGACTCATTGAGTGTTTGGGCAATAGTTATTTCATGGGTATGGGCTGTTTTAGGTCTTTATTGTGCTATAGGTTTTTGGACAATGAATACCATCACGGTCCTCTCAAAACTAGACGTAAGACATTTCCGTAGTATGAGAGAGATGAGCACCAAAATCCACCCTACGTGAACCCAAGATTGGGCAGGTTGGGGCAGTTTCAAAAACATTACCTTGTTACTAGACCTCATTAAATAATTCTTACCTCTAATCTATCCAATGCTGAATCACATCTTCTCTCCGCTGGGTGCTGGACCCTATCATCCTCATAGCGTCGCAACCTTATAAAGCAAGGTAAATGTTAAAGAAAAGCTAAATGGTCACTGCTCACTCAACAAACTTTGCAAAATCAATAGTATATGTGAATATAAGAAACACTGTAATGCATCTTATCAGTGAAATATGTTTCTTTCTCCACTTATGAACCAATTTTTCCCTTTCAACCTGCCTCCTGAATGCACAATCCATTTTAAAATACAGTTTTAATATGTCTTGGTCAAAGCAAGATGGATTGACAGCTCACTGAGGTGTCAGGTTAAGGTGACTATTAAATTTAATGGATAATGTAGGGGAGGAGGAGTGAGAAGGAGAACTCATCATAGTGAGAGACCAGCTAGACACAGGCAAATCCATCTGAAGCATGAAACTAATGTATTCCACTTTGTGCTGGATTCACAGCCACACAGCTCAGTACGCTGTATAATGTATTCTATGCTGCTGCTTTGTCGGTTTGCTGCAGAAAAAGAAGGCACACTGACTTCCTGAGTGCAGTGTAAGAGAGACATCATAACAGCTATTCTCCTCTCACTAGCTCAGAGACAAATGAAAATTAGAAATAGAGCTTGCAGAAAGGAAACCTGGGAAAATGAATACAAGCAATATAATAGTCATAAATAGTGTTCTTCACACACATCAGCATTCCAAAAGGATCCCCAAAGCAATAGATTCTATTGCATTTTGCTGCATGAGGACGTTTACATTTAGTGGATTTTTACGGTAATCTTGCAATGGATTCAGTCTATGAATTTGCAAATGGTGAAATGCCTTTTTAAATTCCACAGCAAAAATTGACATTTTCCATTTCTAATGCAGATTTCTTTTACATCATTTGGACAACATTTAGTAAATTCTCATCCACTTTGCTGCTAATGTAATATGATGTGGCTTCTCTGACTACAAATCTGGATGTAAAATCGCCAAAATATCCATCTTAAGTGAAATAATAAAGTTTTCCAATACCACATTGATTCATTTGAATGGGAAAGGAAATGTCCTATAATGTATTTTGTTTCATTGCAATCCATTTTTAGCTGGATCAAAAAAAAAGTAGCCTGCAAAAATATTTTGTCAGGCCAAAAAAAACGGAGAGCAATTGTATCCGCTTTATAAGACATTGCACTTTATGGCAAACGGATCGCAATGCATGCTCATCTGTTATGTCACCAATTATCGGATCCATCTTTTAAACACTGAGCATGCCCTGATCAGCTGGTGAGTTCTCCTTCAATGGAAGTCTTCAAACAGAGACTGGACAGACATCTGTATGAGATGGTTTAGTGAATCCTGCATTTAGCAGGGGGTTGGACAGTGGATACGATGACCCTGGAGGTCCCTTCCAACTCTACCGTTCTGTGATTCTATGACTATAGGTGTTCAAAGACACGTCTAGTAAAATGAATCCGTTACGAACGGAACATAAATAGATGCAAAATGGAAACCAAAATGGGCAACAGATCCAGTTTTTTTGTATATTGGATCTGTCACAAACAGATGACAATTGGTCACGTGAGAAGAACCTGACACTACAAGTGGTAAAAAAATACCTGATCTGCAGTTGTCTTAACATTTCTGAAACTAAACAGAGAATATGGGGTGAGGAAGGAAGTGGGGGGGAGAATAGAAACATGCTTTACATTAATCTGATGAGGTGTAAGTTCTCAGTTATCATGTGGAATTGTGAGCACCATCTAAGAAGCCTCTAACGACTACAGCTGCACTTTGCGCTAAGCCTCGCAGACTTTTCGAAGAGACAATTTACCCCAAAGTGGTTATGACATCAATCTGGTGTAAAACACTTTGAAACGTCACACAATTTTTGTGCAATGTAAGGTTACGAAAAAAAAAATTGCAACTTTTGGCTTCTTGATGCCAGTTTTGGGCAGCCCTCACTGAATTGGGCTGAGCTGTGGCAGGACAGGGCATGGTGACGCCTGCTTATACAATACATGACGAGCTGCGGAGTACCTTACACCACAAATCTTACTCCAGACTCTGATTTGTGGCGAGACGCATGGAGACGAAACTTTTAGGTCACATTCACACATTCAATATTTGATCAGTATTTTACCTCAGTATTTGTAAGCCAAAACCAGGAGTGGGCGAAAAATGCAAAAATGCTGAAGTGTTTCTATTATACTTTTCCTCTGACTGTTCCATTCCTGGTTTTGGATTCCAAAAACTGAGTTAAAAAACTGACCAAATACTGAATGTGTGAACGTGGCCTTAGGATGAACCTGATTTATTAAGAGGCGTGCACTTCTTAATGAATCAAGCGCCTCAGACTCCACCACTCTACCTCATAAAGACTTAGCGATGCACATGTCAATGGTCGTCATAATAATGTCACCTGACCTTCGGAAATCACAGCATCGGCATCGTAGAAGCGACGCCGGTCTAGGAGCTAAGTAAATGTGGTATTTTACTTTATGTGACGCACTTTCAGGTAACCTGTCACTTGAGAACTGCTGCTGCCCAATCGACTGCAGCCAGGTATGCTTTTTTCTGAAATGCCAAAATAGACTTTAAAAATCCATCTAGGCACCATAGCTGGTGACTAGACTAGTCCAGCTCCCGCGGCCTGCTTTTGAGACCTGTCAACCACACGCAGCGGCGCTGGGAGGAGCCGGCCAGGGGCAGAACCAGATTAGTTTAGCCTCTCTGGCTATGGTCCATTCCCAGATTTTTACAGCATATTTTCTCTGAAACGCCGGAGCATTCCAGAACAGAATATATCAGATAGGCTCTGATACACGATGCCCGTAGTTTGGGCAGCATGAATAAGGTGACAGGTTCCCTTTAAGTAATTAAGAATGTATTAACCAGACAACCCCCTTAATATCATTGTATGCGACGTACAAGTAACATAGTAACATAGTTAGTAAGGCCGAAAAAAGACATTAGTCCATCCAGTTCAGCCTATAATATTCTGTCAGAATGAATCCCCAGATCTACTTCTCCCAGTGCAGTGCATTGGGAGTCTGAAATTCACTGCCTGACCTATCCAAGGCCCATACTGCTATTTTATTCCTCTCCCATGCTTTACACTGTAGATTTGCTTGTTCAGATTGGCAGCCATGTCCCTGTATAAGAAAAACCAAAACTAGCTGTCTAGAAGATGCGTGGAAGGCCTTAGGGTATGTGCACACGTTGCGGATAACCCTGCGGATCTTTCCGTGCGGATTTGGGTAAATCCGCAGGTAAAATGAACTGCGTTTTACCTTCGGATTTAGTGCAGATTTAGTGCGGATTTCCCCTGCGTTTTGACACCTGCGGATTCCTATAATGGAATGGGTGTCAAAACGCTGCGGATCCGCACAAAGAATTGACATGCTGCGGATTTAAATCCGCAGAAAATCTGCAGCATGTGCACAGGGTTTTCCATTTCTCATAGGCTTTAATGGTGCTGTACAACGCAGCTGAATCCGCAACGTGTGCACATACCCTTATGGTGCTGCACTACCTGAGTACGTCTCTCTGCGGGTGCACGATCCCCAGGTTCTGGTCACAGGCGTACGTTTTGGAGGAATTCTGCACCCAGCGCTCAATCTGATTGTTGTAAATTCTTCTCCCATCTGTGAAATGAAGGAACATCGGAGGTATAAATAGATTAAGAAATTATTCAGAGAAATGAGTGCAGCCATGACTATAATATAATTAATATTTAGCAGTTCCTCTTTAATGAGGAAAGTAGGTTACATGATACGTTTGGGAGAGGAGGAGAAGAACTTCCTTTTGCAACTTGAGTTAAGAAAACAGAAATCTAATTTTAAAACTTTAGGAAAAGCGCAGGTTACATGTCCTCGACAAATCTAATTCAAAGGACTATAAAAGCAATGGAAACACTAAGAAGTCGAAAACAGCCACAAGGAAGTGCACTGTACCTTTCTCTTGAGAAACACCAACTGGAGGCTCATAATTATACTCTCTGTTGCCATAGTTTTCTCTATGTACGGTCTCGTAAAATCCATATCTTTCATCATATCCCTGCCTGAAAAGATAGGAAGAGGTCAAGCAAATACGACATGAAGAGGACGGCTTTTTTTTTTCTGAAGTTATATTCCTATTAGATGTAACAGTCATACGGTTCCGCAAAAACACACTCAGAGATACATCAGGGGCACAAGATGAACATATAGAGCTAAATCCCTACAGCAACAATGAAGGTTTAATGTCATCTTTATTCAGTCACCATCTTATCTACAACTGATACATATATACTTCAAACTGACAGATAGATGGATGGTAGACAGATAATGTAAAAATGATAGCTAGGTAGAAAGATGGATGGATGGATAGATAGACATTGTGAGTGTAAAACCCTCAGCCATGACACAGCAACCATCCGTATAGAGGTCCAAAAGAAAGCAAAATTCAAGGCTCTATCCTGGGACCCCTTCTCTTCTCCATCTATACCCTTTCCTTGGGACTCCTAGAGTCCCATGGTTTCCAGTACCACCTATACACTGATGATACTCCGATCTTCCCCTCTGGCCCAGATGTCATCTCTCTGCTGTCCATAATACCAGACTGCCTATCAGCCATACACTCTTTCTTCTCATCATGGTTCCTATTACTCAATAAAGACAAAACAAACTTCATTATCTTTCTAACATTCCACTCATCCCCCTACCAGATCAGAGAAAATGAGATCGCCCTTTCCCCTGTGTCATAAGTTCACTGCTTTGGTGTAATCCTTGTCTTTGCTTTGCCCATCAAACCGAACATCCAAGCCAATACCACCTCCTGCCACATGCAAGTCAAAATATTTCCATAATTCGTCCTTTAACTAACTCCAAATTAACTAAAATGTTAGTGAATGCCCTCCTCATCTCCCACCTGGAATACTGCAATATCCTCCTCTGTGGCCTCCCAACCAACACTCTCGCACCTCTCCAGTTCTTCCTTAAATTTGTTGCTCGATTAATCCATTTCTCCCCTTGCTACAGCTCCTCTCACCTCTGCCAGTCCCTTCACTTGGTTCCACTAATTTCCCAGTGAATCCAGGCCAAACAACTAACAATTGAATTGTAAAGCAGCAGACTTTTTGGCTCAGATAAACCTTTAACCACCCCTGACACTCTATGCACTGCTTGACAAAGGCTCAAAGACTTATGTTATGAGCTGAAAAGTTGCCATTTTGCACAGTGATGAATAATTCACTATTTTTTTTTTTGCATCTGAAAAGTCGACTGCAGCACAGCCTATATCTTTCGATTTTCCTATTGTAAGAGTTGTTTGGGGGACAACTGGTGGGTGTGCAGCAATTATTACTCTGGACTTGTGCTGCTGTTTTTTACAAGAGAGAGAAAGACTAGAAAGATAGATGATAGATAATAGATAAATAATAGGTAGATAGATATGGGATAGATAGATAGATAGATAGATAGTGTGACAGAGTCGCTGGCATAGTATGTGAGTATGTGAAGGGAATTACGTGTTACTGCACATACTGCGCTCAGTGATGCAAAATCAGAGTATTTTTGCCTCCAACATGCTGTGCTGGGAGGTTTAATAGGAACCTATGTTATGAGCTAGTTTTGGTGGACCTCCATAGAGCGGGTGGGAGGGGATTCACCGTATCTCCACCTGCAGGGTCCTGAGAGGACCTGTGTGATGTCAAGGTCATGTGATCATCACATGGGTTGTTAAAGGGAATCTGTCACCCCTTTTTTGAGATATCATATAATGATATCATTCAATTGTGTGTCACATAAGGATTCTCTTAGTACTTTTGCTTCCCCCTGACCCCGCACCTTTCATGCATAAATACCTTTTTTATATAGGTTCAGATGTATGTAAACTGCCGCTGTCTGGTCCGATGGGCGGGGCTTATTCACCTGCTCCCCCCCTCTATGTCTTGCTCTACGCATTTCTTCTTGTGTAGAGCAAGACAGGGAGGGGGGATCAGTTGAATAAGCCCCGCCCATCGGACCGGACAGCGGCAGTTTACATACATCTGAACCGATATAAAAAGGTATTTATGCATGAAAGGTGCGGGGTCAGGGGGAAGCAAAAGTACTAAGGGAATCCTTATGTGGCACACAATTGAATGATATCATTATATGATATCTCAAAAAAGGGGCGACAGATTCCCTTTAAATACCTGGCCATGAGAGTCAGCGGGTGTCATGTTTTGGGACAGTAGGAAATCCCAGATAGCTCCCGGAGGAGGTAAGGACTGTGCGGGTAATCTACAGGTTGAAACCTGCAGAGAAAGGACTCTGTGATACTATATTTGTTTTGTTTTTCCGTTAAGTCAGGAAGGCTCTGCTTTTGTTTTTCTGAATACTGCCTCGATGTATGCTGAGGTTAATAAACCAGCAGGTGTTTCGGCACCACAGTGTTCCTGTGTCTACCTGAAGAAGCAGCTAAGCGTGTCACCCCCTCACAATAGATAATAGCTAGATAGATAATTAGATATAGATAGATATGGGATAGATAGATAGATAGATAGATAGATAGATAGATAGATAGACAACATTTCAGTTCACATAGAACCTTTCTCAAGTATCGGATGGAACACACTGGCGCTCACTATATTCCAAAAAATTGTGGTGGAGCCGCTGGTACCTAGACAGATGCTGTGCCAACTCCGTCAGTGAGCCTGATATAAGGTTTAAAATGGAAAGTACCGCGCTGATGGTTACTGATGGTTAGTAATTGCCTAAAATGTATAATCTCTAGTCTGGGATATCTAAGTTAAGATCAACCCCCACTAGACTGAAAGATGCAGTTGGCCCTTACTTGTAAAATGGTTTCTGCCAAATGCTATGCTGCATGAATGCACTAAAAACAAATTATATTAAAAGGCAAACAGCTCCAATTCATGATTGAGGCCCTTAGGGGCCATACAATCCAGGGTGAATATTCATTGGGATTTGACTCTCGACATTTGTTCAAGGAAATCACCCCCTCTTTGGTTTTGGTGAACAAGGCAGCACCATTACATAATCCTAATTGACCACTATTGATACAGTATCTACGGTGTATACTTTGTCAGTGGCTAACTGACTCGTTTATGCCACTTGCATTATGCACTAGTACACAGTTTAAGATGTACAATTACTAGTCTATTGGCGCACAAACTAGGTTCACTTGTTTCTATCAACAGCATCAGTACAATTAAATCTGGGCTCTCCACCTCTCCACCTCAACTGGGTTGTTGCAGCAGTGCACCCTAGTTGTTGTGCACACCCAACTAGCCAGCCAGCCCATTTTTTTGTTTTATAGCTTGGAGCGCGGTACCTTTCATTTTAAACCTTTCTCAAGCATCATTTCGGCTCAAGGAAGGAAGGAAGGTAAAGAGTGAGGGAAACAAGGAAGGCAAATTAGGAAGAGAGCGGGAAGGGAAGGCAGGAAGGGAGAGACGGGTGGGTAGAAAGGGAAAGAGGGAAGTTAGGAGAGAAAGTTTAGAATGGGAGAGAAGAAAAGAGTGAGGGAAGGAAAGAGGGAGAGAAGGAAGGAAGGAAGGAAGGAAGGAAGGAAGGAAGGAAGGAAGGAAGGAAGGAAGGAAGGAAGGAAGGAAGGAAGGAAGGAAGGAAGGAAGGGAGGGATGGATGGAGGGTGTGAGGGAATGAAGAAGCATGGAAATCTAATCATTTGTTTCACGCTACTGTTCTTTGTCTCTGAGCATAGAAGTCCGGGAGATGCATTACAATTTAGGGCAAACAGTCTGTGCCTTATATTGCCATGTACAGTGGGGAAAAAAGTATTTAGTCAGCCAACAATTGGGCAAGTTCTCCCACTTAAAAAGATGAGAGAGGCCTGTAATTGACATTTTTATTATTTTATTATTATTATTTATTTATATAGCACCATTGGTTCTATGGTGCTGTACATGAGAAGGGGTTACATACAGATTACAGATATCACTTACAGCAAACAAACTAACAATCACAGACTGATATAGAGGGGAGAGAGGACCCTGCCCTTTCGGGCTTACATGCTACAGGATGGTGGGGAAGGAGACAGTAGGTTGGGGGGTTACAGCAGTTCCAGTGATGGTGAGGCGGTAGCTCCAGTAGTGGTGAGGAGGCAGCGGGGATCACTGCAGGCTGTAGGCTTTCCTGAAGAGGTGGGTTTTCAGGTTCCGTCTGAAGGATCCGAGTGTAGTTGATAGCAGGACGTGTTGGGGCAGGGAATTCCAGAGGATAGGGGCTATTCGGGGAAGTCTTAGAGGCGGTTGGGTGAGGAGCAAATAAGTGTGGAGGAGAGAAGGAGGTCTTGGGAGGACCGGAGATTCCTTGAGGGAAGGTATCTGGAGATTAGTTCAGAGATGTATGGAGGAGACAGGTTGTAGATGGCCTTGTAGGTCAGTATTAGCAATTTGAACTGGATACGCTGAGGGAATGGGAGCCAGTGAAGAGATTTGCAGAGGTGAGAAGTGGAGGAGTAGCGAGGAGAGAGATGAATTAGTTGGGCGGCAGAGTTGAGAATGGACTGGAGAGGTGCAAGGGTGTTAGCAGGGAGGCCACAGAAAAGGATGTTGCAATAGTCGAGGCGGGAGATGATGAGGGCATGCACAAGCATTTTAGTAGATTGAGGGTTGAGGAAGGAACGGATTATGGAAATATTTTTGAGCTGGAGGCGACAGTAGGTGGAGAGAGCTTGGATGTGCGGTTTGAAGGACAGGGCAGAGTCAAGGGTTACTCCGAGGCAGCGGACCTCCGGTACGGGAGAAAGCGTGATGTTGTCAATTGTTATAGAAAGGTCGGGTAAGGAAGATCTGTGAGATGGGGGAAAAATGATCAGTTCAGATTTGACCACACTGAGTTTGAGGAAAGGAGAAGAGAAGAAGGAGGATATGGCTGATAGACACTCTGGGATTCTGGAGAGCAGAGAGGTGATGTCTGGGCCAGAGAGGTAGATCTGAGTATCATCGGCATAAAGGTGGTACTGGAATCCGTGGGACTTTATGAGTTGCCCCAGAACAAGTGTGTAGATTGAGAAGAGTAGAGGTCCTAGAACAGAGCCTTGGGGGACTCCAACAGAGAGAGGGTGGGATGAGGAGTTAGTGTGGGAGTGGGAGACGCTGAATGTGTGGTTGGAAAGGTATGAGGAGATCCAGGATAGGGCGAGGTCTTTGATGCCAAAGGAGGAGAGGATCTGTAGAAGGAGGCAGTGGTCAACTGTGTCGAAAGCAGAGGACAGGTCTAGAAGCAGGAGTATAGAGTATTGTCCGTTAGCTTTGGCTGTATGTAGGTCGTTGGTAATTTTGGTCAGGGCTGTCTCAGTGGAATGATGGGGGCGGAAGCCAGATTGTAGATTGTCAAAGAGCAAGTTAGATGAGAGGTGGGAGGAAAGATCAGTGTGGGCATGCTGCTCCAGGAGTTTAGAAGCGAATGGGAGCAGCGATATTGGGCGATAGCTGGACGTGGCTGTTCGGTTTGAGGGTTGGCTTTTTAAGGATAGGTGTGATTGTGGCATGTTTGAAAGCAGAAGGGAAGGTTAGTGATAAGTTGAAGAGGTGGGTAAGGGATGGGATAAGTGTGGTGGTGAGGTTGGGGAGGAGGTGGGATGGGATGGGGTCTAGTGCACAGGTTGTAAGGTGCGATTTGGAGAAGAGGCGATTAAGCTCCTCTTCAGTGATGTTGGAGAGAGAGGTTATGGGGTTTGGGCATTGGTCTGGTATACAAAGGGGTTGAGGTGGTTGGGCAATAAAGACTTGCCGTGTTTGGTCTATCTTGTTTTTGAAGTGTGCGGCAAAGTCCTCGGCAGAGATTAGGGAAGTCGGAGGTTGCAGTGGTGGGCGGAGGAGGGAGTTAAAAGTATTGAACAACTGTTTGGGGTTGTGGGATAAGGAAGATACAAGGGATGTAAAGCAGGCCTGTTTAGCAGAGGTGAGAGCTGATTTGAATGCAAGTGTTACTTGTTTGAGTGCAGTGAAGTCGTCTTGCAAATGTGTTTTCTTCCACATCATAGGTAGAACACAACTATGAGAGTCAAAATGAGAAAACAAATCCAGAAAATCACCTGGATTGCAAAAAATGGTGGAAAATAAGTATTTGGTCATTAACAAAAGTCCATCTTAATATTTTGTTATATATCCTTTGTTGGTAATGAAAGAGGTCAAGCGTTTTCTGTAAGTCTTCACAAGGTTGGCACACACTGTTGGTGGTATGTTGGCCCATTCCTCCATGCAGATCTCCTTTAAAGCAGTGATGTTTTGGGCCTGTCACTGGGCAACACGGACTTTCAAATCCCTTCAAAGATTTTCTATGGGGTTGAGATCTGGAGACTGGCTAGGCCACTCAAGGACCTTCCTATGCTTCTTACAAAACCATTCCTTCGTTGTCCTGGCGTTGTGCTTAGGATCATTACCATGCTGAAAGACCCATCCAAGTTTCATCTTCAATGCCCTTGCTGATGGAAGGAGGTTTGCTCTAAAAATCTCACGATACATGGCCCTATTCATTCTTTCATGCACACGGATCAGTCATCCTGGTCCCTTTGCAGAGAAACAGCCCCAAAGCATGATGTTGCCACCCCCATGCTTCACAGTAGGTATGGTGTTCTTTGGATGCAACTGAGCATTCTGTCTCCTCCAACCACGATGAGTTTTGTTTCTACCAGACAGTTCACAGATAATTATATAATTGGAATCTGTGTCTCTTCTGGTAGCTACAAACTATTCTAATTCAGGACCATTTGTGATTGTGAAATATTCTCTATGTATGGTAATTTTACAAGTCTGTATTAAGGGACTGTCACACAAATAAAATCTTGGTTTGTCCGTTGTCAGTATTTGCAATGTGCCGTGCAATAAATAGCACACGGAGCCATTGTAGTCTGTGTGCTAGTGCACAAAGGTGATTTTCCAAACGGACCTTGGGTCCACCTGGAAGAAAAATTGCTGCATGCAATACTCTGGACTGGATTACGGATCAGACCATTGCATGCGAATAGTGGGCAACCCTGCACCCATCTGCTCTGGGCACACAGAGCAGTCACATCCATAATTTGCGCTCAGCTTTCATCTGACCTTAGTCTTAAATCGTTGCATCCATCCAGCCGAAAGTTGCCGCACAATTGGCTGTCCAAGATGTCAGTGGGAAACTGAGCACTTAAATGAATAAGTGAGCACTTCAGGTACAAATTGAACAGCAAGCAGCAGATCGATAGATTAAAAATAAACCCAGCACTTTTAGATTTCAGCATCTTAGCAGTGGATGACGGCACCGCACATCTCTATAATAGCTGTAAATGTGTGCAAAAAGCGTTCTGTAGCCGGCAGCTCCCCTCTGGCTGTTAAGGCACAAGTCGAACCTGATCATTATCCGCTGTTCAGAGATGGCGGCATAAACAAATCTTATATTGCTTCTGATTTTTGTCATTCTAAAGGTGACTTATATGGCAAGTTCAGCTCCCATAGTGGTGATGTGTTTAAAGGGAACCTGTCACATTGTGCAGGCAGACCGATCTGTGGACAGCGGGGTGTAGAGAGGGAGAAGCCAAGCAGAATGATATATCTGTTTGTTGGAAAAGATTTAATATTACTTGTATTTTAATAATTGAAATTCCTGCTGTTTGTATAGATGGGTCCAGTGGGTGGTCCTATGAGTGACTGACAGCTATAGGCATGCATAGTCATACAGGGAAGACCGTCAATCACTGTGTGGGACCGCCCGCTGGATTCGTGTGTACAGACACTAGGAATTTCTATGAATAAAATGCAAATTTTTCTAAAACTATTCCTTTCTCTATAACATCCTACCTGCAGATCGGGTACCACTGTCAATATGACAAGTTCATTGTCACCCAATTTAGCATTGTTTAACGTGCCCGTTCGAGCCCTTACGTACCCCGCCATACATGTACACAAAGGCAAGACATAATTGTGCTGTCAACAGTAATTTGCAGTCAGAATCAGAAATAGTTTTGATCTTGGGGTTACTGTCATCAAAAAGTCCCTACTAGAACCTAAATTAAATACAAGACAGGTAATAATTCAATAGAAAAAAATGTATTCCAATTGATTACTTTTTTTTTAACTTCACTCCTCTACAAAAAAAATAACATGACTCATGGATACGATGAGCAAAAATGGGAAAATATCCTGCGTCTTAAAGGACAAAATTGCCTGTCGCTTAAAGAGTTAAATTCCAAAATCTTATATTTCAACACATATAAAATTCAGAAAATAATCTAAAAAAAAACCAGGTAAAATGAAGATGTCTCATCTCCCATTATAAATAATGCAGGTAGCCATTATCTGATTAATTAGGTGAGATCATTTTCCTAGAAGTCCCCACAAATTGCCATAGGCTATAATGAGATTGGTACTATATGAATAAATGATACAGTATTCCCTTACGCCTGTAACTGCACCGCCTCTCCGGAAATGTAAATGATAAAAGTTATTCCTAAGATAGTTGTCCCTTCCGCTCCATTCATTATCTAGGGGACTCCTGGATTCAGCCGTTTCCGGTAGTTCCATAGACAGTGGATGAAGCGGAGGTCAAGACGTCAAAAACTGGAGCAAGTTCGGAAAAGAGCTACCAGAATGGTGAGCGGAATGCAAAATATGTCTTACGAAGAATGGTTATAGGACCTGGGAATGTTTAGTTTGCAAAAAAGAAGGCTAAGAGGAGACTTAGTGGCTGTCTACAAATATCGGAAGGGCTGTGTGAGGCAGTGACCAGTGTCATATGCGAGGGTCACTATGTGTTCCCCCCAGGATGCGTATAGAAGCGTTTTGAGTCTACGGGAGTGCATTGCAGTCACAGTCATTACTGATCTTGGTGTTACTGTCATCAAAAAGTCCCTACTAGAACCTAAATTAAATACAAGACAGGTAATAATTCAACAGAAAAGAAACCTGCCATGGGCTTTTATTTTTTAAATAGACTATAGGATGGTAGTTGGGTGGTCCGTTTCCTTCCCGGCTGGGTTTTCCCTGTGGGGTACGACCACAGGTTCCTTGTAAGAACACCTGCAGCAAAGGGCTGGGTGTGCCAGTTTGGTTTTGCAAGCACACAGAGCAGAAGGATCTGCAGAGCCCAACCTGTGTGAAGCAACACAGAGCCAAGCAGAGCTAAAAGGCCTGGCACCCTCAGCGTACATGGAGGTGCAGTTGCCTACAGCAATCAGTCCCAGTTATGGACTAGCTTGTTTTCCCGGCTGAAATCCGGAGGATACCTTTTGAGTTCCAGTGTAAGTTTTCTTGGACATTAAAAGACTTTGTTTTGAACTTTCCTGGGTCACTACCTGTCTGTCACACTGCATCAACCCCGCTGCACTACAGGCTGTCACAGTGTGTAGAGGGATCATCATTATTCTCATTTACACATGGAACCACGAGAAGTAATGGAATGAAACTGAAATGGAGAAGATACAGATTAGATATTACAAAAAAACTTGTTGACAGTGAGGGTGATCAATGAGTGGAACAGGCTGCCAGGGGAGGTGGTGAGTGCTCCTTTAATGAAAGTCTTCAAACAGAGGCTGGACAGACATCTGTCTGAGATGGTTTAGTGAATCCTGTATTGAGCAGGGGGTGGGATATGATGACCCAGGAGGTCCCTTCCAACTCTAACATTCTATGATTCTATTCCAGATGGGGCTCTGCAAAACCTGGATCCCGGATTGCAGAGTTTTGAGTTTGCTGGGGGTTCAGAAATGTTCTTCTGTTTGATGGAAGGATGCTCTATCATTGGTGGGGGGTTAACTGGTTGGAGAGGGCAGAGCCTAAAAAAAAGGGAATGGCTATAAGAAACTTCAGCACCCAGCCCCAATCATTCTCCTAAAAAGTTGGCTGTTACAAAGTTGAACAAGTCCTTTCCAGGATGAACAAGCATAGATCAGCTGAGGATGGCTTCTGTCTTCAGGAGATAAACTCTTTAAAATACCTGACTTGCTATGAAAAACACTAGATTAGAGTACCCTACTCTGGTGGTCATCCTGGGGTACTGCAACACATTTTTTAATATTTTGTTCTGAGAATCTATAATATAATGAAATGGGGGAAACTCACCGGGACAATGGCCGATATGCTTCACTTCTGTCGTATATCTCAGCTCGAGATGCAGGCCTCCTGTAATCTATGTGTCTAGGAATGTTTGCTGGGTATTGGGAATAATAGTCCATCCATGGGGCGGGCCATGCTTGATGACTTCCTTGCAATGAATAAGGAGGGTAATATCCATAGCAGCCATCTCTATAATGATGTGGAGGTGGAGGTGGTGGCGGATACATTCCTCTCCACTGGCCCATATCTTCTGGGGGTCTGCTCGGAGGCTGGTTGAACCAATGAGGAGGCCCATGGTCCATTTCAGTCAACTGTCACCTGTAAGTTTCAGAAGATAATAATGTAATATCGATCACTTGTTCATTATCCTAGCACTTAATATTTATTTAAAGCAGTTGTCAAGAATTAGAAGAACATAGCTGCTTTGCTGCCTGACGTCTGATATTGAAGCTCAGCCCTACTGAAGTGAATGGAGCTTAACTGCAATACCAAGTATAACCTATGGTCAAAAGTGGCGCTGTTTCTGAAGGAAAGCAGCTATGCTTTTCTAATCATGAACAACCCATTTAAGTTAAAATATTGCAAGATATTTCCTTATAAAAATCTATAAACTGCTTTTTCCCTTTACAATAGTGATATAGAAAATCAGAAATAGCTGAGCTCGATTTCCCTACAATGCTCTTCTGGGAAGTTAGCAGAATATTGACAAGTTTTAGGCTGTTTTCTATGGTATGAAATTAGGCGTACAAGTTCCCTCTCCAATGATAAAGACAAGTCCACACATTTCAGAAAGGAAGCCACCGTCATGTGGACTGGAGGTCCAACCTAAGGGTCTTATAGTTTCATTAAAACCATACAACTTTTTCATTTTTTTATCCTCGGCTTCCAAGAACTACATTTATTGTTCCATTGACATAGATGTATGAGGGCTATTGTCTTGTGGACCCAATAGTTTTTAATGGCACAATTGAAAGGGGTGGTCCCAAGGCTAAAGTATTTTTCATTCTAAATCCCTATCTATTTAGTGCCATAATTTCATGGGCTGGGCTAATCCCAGTGTGATGTGCATAATGACAGCGCACTCGGCTCAGATCAGTAGTAATGAGCTGCCAACAGAGTGGTGTCAGAATACCCAGCGTGCAGAGACCAGTGACCTCACTTGCGGGGGGATGTTCTGGTTTCTGCACAATGGGTATTCTGACAATACGCTCTGTTGCCAGTTTGTCACTACTGAGCTGAGACAGCAACAGAGAGTGTGCTGTCATTGTGCACATCACACTAGACCAGACTATGAAGTGCACGTCACTGATGACGCTTCATTTCAGGGAGGGGGCAGTGGCTTCGGCAGTGACCACAGCCTCTGCTCTGCTGATGACGCTTCATTTGAGTACTCCAGTATGCACTGGGATTCTCAAACGAAATGTCATCAAAAAGGAACTAGGCAAAAAATAGAAAAGTAATTAGTGTAATTAGGGAAGGATAGGGAATTTTAATGTAAGTTGGTTACAAAATAGTTTAGATTATGGCACTAAATACCGTAGATAGGGATTTAGGATGAAAATTACTTTGCCTTCGGACCACCCCTTTCATGCTCCATACAATGTATTAAAAAATGTAGAAAAAATCTTGGTGCCATAGGATTAATTAAAAAAAAAATCAAAAAACACCATTCTGCAATTTTAGGGATTTTTTTTTTACAAGGGCTTTTTGTGTTCACCGTGCAATAAAAGTGATATAATAGATAAAAGGGGTTGTCCATAGAAAACAAGTTATCACCTGTAAACAGAAAAGATAACTTATCGGACGGGGGGGTCCAACCGCTGGGACCCAAGAATGGGGAAATTTTATCCCTCTTAAATGGAGTGGCAGTACCCATGCTTGACGAATGCTCCATTCACTCCCAATGGGCTGCCAGTCACGGCAATAAGCTTGGGCATCCAACTTGCCGCTACATTATGTGCCAGTGGGGGATTGATGTGAGTCTCAGCGGTCAGACCCCTTCCGGTCCCAAGCCAGTTGCGAATAACCAAGGTTCCTGGTATATTGCGGATTTGGGATGTGACCCCATGCACTTTCATTACGCCGCCATGTCACAGCAGCAAATATCGAACTTTGACCGCGTGACCTGCATGACGGCCAAAAGCGCCTTATAGTCCCAGCCTTATTCTGTAGGTGAGTACAGGTACTGAGATAATAAATTCAGACTTTTTTTTTGTTTTATGATTTACTATTTTTACACAATAAAAACCCTTTAAAAAAATGTATGCGTTGTGTCACAATATTCTGAGAGCTATGACCTTTTTATTTTTCCTTCAGTGTGTGGGTGTTTTTTTACACAAGTTTGTTTTTGCTTTTATTGGTGCCATTTTAAAGTCCATATAACTTTTTATTCACTTTTTTTTTTTTTTAAGGCGAAACAACTTACAACATGCGGGACAAATAATGTGATATTTTGCTGCGGAATATGATGATGTTACATAAGCAAACATAATATTTTCATATTGTAATCATTACAGATTTTTTAGGGTTTTTTTGTTGAACCTTTTAGATTTTTGTATAACAAAGGAAAACAGCTGATTGGTGTAGGTCCCCACCATTCCGATATTAATGACCTGTCCTAAGGACAACTCCTTTAAACAATTATCACTGAAAACAATGTAATATACAGATGTTATGGGTCCACTGGAGTGAAAGATACTTTGTGCAGCCTCTGTTCCGTCTAGATGAGGGTCTTGAATGAACAGCCCACTAATTAAAGGGGTTGTTCAGGCTTGGGTCTCAACTCTATGTGATTGGAGACTTGTGAATCCTCACAACGTGCAACGGCGTGCTGTCAGGATTCACCCGTGCAGAAGCCGGGAGTGGACGGTCAAGTGACTACAAGTATGCAATTTGCATACTTCTGGACACATTCTGACTAGACTTGTCTGGTCTTGCTCAATTCACTTGTCTTACGCGAGACTGTGCACGTCTAGTCTGCATGTGACCGCATGTATGCAAATCGCATACTTGTAGTCACAAGCCTGCCCACTACCGGCACCGGAGAATTCTGCAAGCATCTAGTGTGCGTAATGTGAGGATTCACAAGTTCGCACATAGATTGACTGCAGACTTGAACCCCGATTTGCATAATTCCGGACACAATCCGACTAGATGTGCCCGATCTCGCCTAATGCACTTGTATTTAGAGAGGCCGTGCACGTCTAGTCGACACGTGACTGCATGTATGCAAATTGCTCCCAGGGTTGGCACTGGAGAATTCTGACAGAGCACACTGTGCACATAGTGAGAACTCATAAGTTTGCAGTCACATAGAGTAACTACAGACTTGTACTCCAAGCCTGGACATCCCCTTTAAAATAGTACAGCTACCTAATATTCATATTACAAGCTTTCCGTATACCATTACCTCCATAGAAATATAAAAACAGGCATTTACTTGTCAACTAAGGTGATGTAGATAATCATACATTCTACTATGTGATCCAAAGCTCAAATCTGAGCCTAAGAGGTACAACTAAAAAATGCAAAGAAAAACAAAAAACAAAACCGAGGATCCTTACCTACAAAATATAAATCATGAAGAGACTCACCTGCGTCAGTCACGACAGAGGAGGCCTGATTCTGAGCAAACCGTGCTAAAGTCCATCTGCCACATGAGCGCCGGAGCTTCATGGATTAGCTGCAGGTCTTTGTATACAGACAAGAAATAATAAAGGGTCAAGGTACATGCGAGTGATGACAAACCCGTTCAGCCGGCCTGTAGCTAAAAATACTACAGGGGAATCTCAGTGACTGGGCTGACATAAAAGAAATAGAGAACGTCATGAGGACCCTCCCGGGAACCGTCCTGCTCAATCACAGGTCCATCACATCAGAGTAATAAACTGGAGTAAAAGTGTCTAAATCCCAGAAAGAGTGAATGAGGAAAGTAATAGTATGTACCTGCCTGTAACACAGTACATTACTGACTGCATGATAGTAAGATACATGCAATACACTGTAATGCTACTATAGAACTGATATTAGCCCTATAATAACACTTTACATAGGAATTATGTACATATAGGAATTCAATGGATATACCCATCTCTAAGCTCCGAACACATTCAAATAGAATTTTTGTATTGTTTGCTTCCTAAATACAAAGTTTGAAGTAAGGGGGTCTATCACCCCAAAATGAAAATTCAGTTGCGTAACTATCGTTCCTTTTTTTTTCCATAAATCAATAGTACAAGTGAAAATATAGCTTATCAGAGAAATCTGTTTTTTTCTCCTCCTGGACTGATCTTTCAATCTCAAAAGTCTCAATTTACAGATAAAAAATGTAAAACAATTTTTATTTATTTTATTATTAGATTTATATACATTTTAACAAAAATGAAAAATATTACACCAATAAATAGATATATTTATGTAAAAAAAATTAAAAAAAAACACATATCGCAGCGTCCGGAAAGACCCGACCTATAAAATGTCAAACTACAGGGTGGGCCATTTATATGGATACACCTGGGTGGGCCATTTACTGTATAAAGTTGGATCCAAAATGGCTGACTTCAAAATGGCCACCATGGTCACCGCCCATCTTGAAAAGTTTTCCCCCTCCCATATACTAAAGTGCCACAAACGGGAACTTGATATCATCAACCATTCCCATTTTATTTAGGCGTATCCATATAAATGGCCCACCCTGTATTTAACCCATTCAGTGAACTTCATTAAAAAAATTTATAAAAAAAATATGCTTTTTTATCATACAGCTAATACAAGTGGAATAAAGAGCAATAAAAAAAAGTAAAATATAATAAACATGGTACCGCTGAAAATGTCATCATGTCCTGCAAAAAACAAGCCGCCATATAGCTCAATCAGCGGAGAAATTGAAAAGTTATAGCTCTCAGAATAAAGCGATGCAAAAACAATTCTTTTTTATATAAAATAGTTTTTATTGTGTAAAAGCGACAAAGCATAAAAAAATTATATAAATGAGGTATCACTGTAATCGTACTGACCCGAAGAATAAAACCGCTTTATCATTTTTACGATATCGTGAATGGCACAAAAAAAACAACAATTTCTGAATTGCTGTTTTTTGTTCATTCTGCCTCCCAAAATAGAATAGAATAGAAAGCACTCAGGAGAAATTGCAAAAATAAACTGTGAGGTCTATTTTTTCTAGCCCATATAAAAATTAAAAACTCGGGGCTAAAACAACATTAGTCGTTAAAATGTAATTATTCTTTTTTCACTGCACAATGGTATAAATTTCTGTGAGGCACAAGTATTGTCAATATAATCACTACACCCGTAGTTTATAAAATGGGGTAAGGGGTTTCTGCTGTTGGGGGCTCTGCCAATGCGACATGGCATCCGCAATCTGTTCCAGCCAAAACTGAGTGTCAGAATTCTGCTGGTGCTCCTTCTCTTCCAAGCCCTGCCGTGTGCCCAAATGTAGTTTTCCTCCACATATGGGGTATTGGCATACTTAGCAGAAATTGCACAACAAATTGTATTGTCCATTTTCTCCTGCTACCTTTGTGAAAATGCAGTTTAGCGCAAAAAAAACAACATTTTTGCAGGAAAATTGTATTATTTCATTTTCACGGCTCAATGTTGTAAAATTCTGAGAAGCAGCTGTGGGTTCAAGATGCTCATCACACCTCAGGATCAGTTCCTAGAGAGGTTTAGTCTTTAAAATGGGGTCACTTGTGGGGGGTTTCAGAGACTCTGCAAACATGACATAACGTCCAGCCAATTTTGCATTCCAAGAGTCAATTGGTGCTCATTCCTTTCTGAGCCCTGGCGTACTCCCCCAAAGAGTAGTTTTCCACAACATATGGGGTATCGGCGTACTCAGGAGAAATTTCACAACAAATAATGTGGTCCAATTTCTCCTGTTACCTTTGTGAAAATGCAAAATTTGGGGCTAAATCAACATTTTTGTCTGAAAAAGTTAAATTTTTCTTTTTTCCTTCTACATTGCTTTAATTCCTATGAAGCACCTGAAGGGTTAAAAAACTTTTTGAATATGGTTTTGAGCACTGTGAGGGGTGCGATTTTCAAAATGGTGTCACTTTTGGGCATTTTCTGTCATATAGACCCCTCAAAGTCACTTCAAATGTGAGGTGATCCCAAAAAAAAATTAGTTTTGAAAATTTGCTTGGAAAAGTGAGAAATCGCTGATAAACTTTTAACCCTCATAACTTCCTAACAATAAAATTGTTTGGCCTGGTCAAAAAAAGTGAAAAAAGGCTTGGAGATTAAAAGTACGTTTCCACGTACCGTATTCCCTGCGCTTTGGAAGGAGCGGAAATCCTGCTCCACCCAAAGCCCCGCCCCCTTTTGTCCATGCGGTGATTCCGGATGTGCTCACTGAACACATCCGGAATCGCCGCAGTATATCCATAGAGTAGCCTGTTTACCTTGCGGAGACTGAGCGTCTCCGCAAGGTAAACAGACATGCTGTGGTCTAAAATGACGTGCCGCATGTCCAGTTTAGCGGGTGTGTCACCCGCGTAATCGGACGCATAGTTGAGACGGGATTTCAAAAATCCCCTCCACTATGCAGGAACATCTGGACTCTGCGGATTAAATGCTGCGGCAGGATGCAGCGTTCAATCCACAGCTAATCCTGAATGTTTCCGGACCGTGGAAACGTGCCCTAAGGAGTTAAACATTTGTATAGAGGACGTAGCCCTATAAAATTCATACCAGTACTATACATTTTAGTGGTGTAGTTGCAGAAAAATGTACTCTAATCTGTATTCAAATCAGGGTACTTTGGTGCGCCCTTGTTGTGACCAGTGGCTCGGTGCACCGTTACACCCTCTGATTTGCATATGCAGCACTGTCCCTGATCTTGATTGACAGGACTCACTTTCTTACACTCTGATCTCCAGCTCCTGTCAGACTGTGGCATTGCTCAATGCATCCGGAAGTGTAGGAAGCGGTTGGTTTCGGAGAGGCCTGAGATCACAGCGTGTATGCCCCACACTTTGTGTGCGCCCATCCTAACACAGAGAGCGTGACGCTGGGCTCCTACAGTGCTGGTGCGCAAATGCAGGAAAATGGATTTAAGTTTAACAGGTGCTCGCTACAGTTGACAACACCTTTAAATCTTGGTGGTATAGCATCACCTACTGAGATAGGAATGTCTTTTGATTGTCAGGAGTCATCCCAAGCAAGAATAGAGCACACCAACTGGAAAAAAATTTTGGATGAAAACTCATTTCAAGGTAAATTTTTTAGCTTCCAAAATCTTACAATCCTGTTGTTCTTTGATACAAATTAAGGGTATGTGGTACATGGAGTCTTTAAGATGCCAAGTTTTTCATGGTGTAACTAATTCAGAAAAAGGCCAAAGGACTTTACTCCACTACCTATACAGATATGAAGTTGTACACTTATTGGTTCATTGTGGGATATTTCAATTTCAACCACTTCAATTTAGTTTCTGCTTGCGGTAATTTAACAGGAAAGACTTAGGCTATGTGCGCACGTTGCGTATTTGCTTGCAAAAATTTCTCCAAGGTTTTGGCATCTCTTGGCAGAAAAACGCAATGGAAAATCGATTCTTTTTCATGCGGTTTTTCATGCAGGTTTTTCATGTGTTTTTGGAAATCTATAGAGCTAAATAAAGATATATCATTAAAAAAAAATAAAAAAAAAGAATTGTGACGTCATTTCTTTGTTCAGCCTTTTCTTTTTCATTCTGCAGTGAAGACCATAATATCATTACATACCATGTTCAAATATAATGTGTACACACACAAAACAAATATAAGTGAATTTATATATATGTAATACCAAGCCCGAGGTTAAGTAATGAACAGGTGTCAGCCAGATACCCTCATTAATAAAACTGGTACATAAAGAGTTAAGTAAAGACACACTCATACACACAGTCACCTGCCTATGAAGGAGCATTAACATAATTAACCTACATATGCTGTAACAAAGCAGCAACTGTCAGAAATCTGTGTGAAACGCAATATCTGTTTATTTTTCAAAAAAATTTTTTAAAAAATTGCGTGGGCTCCCACATAGTTTTCATAACCAGCAGAGGGAAAGCCAACAGCTGAGGGCTGATATTATATTTCTGGGAAAGAGCTGAAAGCCATAAAGGTTCCCAGGCTATTAATGTCAGTGCACAGATGTTGGCTTAGCCTTTACTGGCTAGTTAACAGGGGAACCCCAGAAAAAAATTTACATGGGGTCCCCCTATAAAATCAAACCAGCAAAGGCTAAGCAGACAGCTGCGGGCTGATATTAATAGCTTGGGAAAGGGCCATGAATATTGGCACCCCCCAGGCCCTCAGGCTAAAAAACATCAGCTCTCAGCCACAACATGAAATGGCGCATCCTATAGATGCACCAATTCTGGCACTTAGCCTCACTTCCCACTTGTCCTGTAACGGTGGCAAGTGGTGTTTATATTTGTGGGGTTGATGTCACCTTTGTACTGTCAGGTTACATCAAGCCCACGTGTCAGTAATGGAGAGGTGTCTATAAGACACTTATCCATTACTAATCCTATAGTTATATGGTAAATAAACACACAGCCAGAAAAAAGTTCTTTATTTGAAATAATCACACAGACTCCTTTATTGAATCTAAATTGAACATACTTACTGAATGCCTAATCCCCGACGCCCTCGTCTCCTGCAAACAATCAAAAAATAATAAACCAACATATAATACTATCCTGTATGTCATAGTCCATTTAATACCGAGTATCCCATGGTGATCCGGAGATGTGACTGCTCTACCTGGCCTCCGTCGATACACTGACAGGAGGTAATCGCACCCACAGTGTATCACCGCGCTACCGTTAGAGTTCACCAGGTCCTGTGCTCTCACTGAGGCTATGTGCACATGTTGCGGATTGATCTACGGATTTTTCCGCGCGGATTTAGTGAAATCTGCAGGGCAAAAGTCCTGCGGTTTATCTGCGGATTAGCCTGCGGTTTTGCCCTGCGGTTTCACACCTCATAAGGCTAAGTTGTGAAACCGCTGCGGATTCCGAACAAACAATTGACATGTTTTGCATAGGCTAACATGGTACTGTACACCGCTGCGGAAACCGCTGCGGGTCCGCAGGGCCAAATCCGCTGCGGATCCGCAGCACAATCTGCAACGTGTGCACATAGCCTTATGGCACTACCACTGTGTGAGAACCTTCTCACGCAGTGGTGCTGTGAGAGCACCGCAGCTGATCAGCTGATGAACTCCGGTGAACTCTCACGGCGGCTCAGTGATACGCTGCGGGTGCGAGTACCTCATATCAGTGTATCGCTGGATGACATCGAAGTGGTACACTCGGTATTAAGTGGACTACGATAGACAGGGAGTATATGTTGGTTTATTATTTTTGATTGCTTGCAGGAGACGCGGGCGTCGGGGATTAGGTGTTCGTGAGTATATATATTGTATGTGAATATGTACATAATTATGTAAACGTTTTGAATTTTTTTTTATAATTGAACTCAGGCACCGGATGATGAGACTATTCTCCCATCATCGGCTAATGCTGTCCCTGTTAAATGTGACAGCAGACATATCCGGATGAGAGTAGTAGTCCCATCAGATGATGCCTAAGTACAATCACTATGGGCTGTTCGTCACATGGGTACACACACATACAGAAACCCGCAGACAGACGCACACATCTGCAGACAGACGCACACACCTGCAGACAGACACAAACAGACGCACACACCCGCAGATGCACACCGACAAAGACAGACAGACAGACACAGACAGACACGCACATATTCTCCACTCACACACTCTTCCTCCTTCTGACATTATTTCCTTTGACAATTCTGCACCGTTTTTGGCAGCAAATCTGTAGCAAATACGCAAACCTTTTTTACATCTACGTTTTTGCGGCAGATTTGACTGACTCAATTGAAGTCAATGAGTCAAAAACGCTGCAGAAACGTAAAAAGAATTGACATGATACAGAAAATAAAACACTGCAAATACGGATGGAAATTTACGGATCACGTGCACAGCACTTCAGGATTGTCATTGCAGTACCTTGCATTAGTATTCCATTGCGTTTTTGGAGCATTTCCACTTGTAAAAAAAAGTCGCGAAAATGCCTCAAAAACGCATCGTGTGCACATAGCCTTACAGTTATGGGAGCTTTCTTGCTCCTGAGTGTCCATCACATGACATGAAGGTTACTATTGAATCACAGCAAAACGAAATCTTGAAAACTATAATAGAAAAATATAATAAAAATTTCTCTAATGCTTTAATACATTTTAAACTAGCTTTATTTGCTGAAAATGGAATACTCTTAAGAAAAACTAGTGTACGGGAACATTCAAAAAGGACATAATTTAAGTGCTATGTGAGGAGGATGAAAATGTACAGTAATCATTTTTCCGAATCGGTTTTCTAACCCCTTAATGATCACCGATACACCTTCATTGTGCATCAATGGTTTGTGCACCAGACACTCACAAGAGAAGGAATACGTGGTACCTTACCGCTTCTGCCTTCCTGAATGCTGTTTATACATTGCTCATATCAGCACTGTGCATATAATATCACTGACTATACAGGCTAGAACTGAGGAGTATAGAGGTAATCTATACAAATAAGTCTTTTCTGAACTTTTGGGAAAACATGCTAAAAAATAATATTTAAAAAAATGATATAATAATATAAAAAAAAAATTAAAAAAAAACCTTCCCACAAATGGAATGTTAAGTTCAGCTCCTCAGACAGGGACCCTAACAGCTTAAAGTGGATCTGTCACTGTATTTTCCCACCAGCACAAACTGCATAATATAATACTAAATAGATCTATTAGTCCTGGTGAGGCTGCTGTACTTATTTTGAAAACCCATGTCAGAATGACTGTACAATTCTTTATGAAAGTTTAATTCAATCTTTGCCCACCTGGCCTGACTGACATCTCATCAATGCTTTTCCTCCCTGCTGAGATCTCACGCTGCTCGGTACAAGCTGCAGCTGTCAGTCTGGATGGGTGGTCAGAGACTGAATACACTTGGACTTATGAGCGCTCTCACTCTTCAGCTGGACTCATCTTATTATCAGGATTATACAACCATGGGGCAGCACGGTGGCTCAGTGGTTAGCACTGCAGCGCTGGAGTCCTGGGCTTGAATCCCACTAAGGACAACATCTGCAAGGACTTTGTATGTTCTCCCCGTGTTTGCGTGGGTTTCCTCCCACATTCCAAAAGACATACTGATAGGGAATTTAGATTGTGAGCCCCATCGGGGACAGTGATGATAATGTGTGCAAACTGTAAAGCGCTGCGGAATATGTTAGCGCTATATAAAAATAAAGATTATTATTAACCATTTTTTACTTGGATTTTCAAAGTAAATACATCGGCCTCATCAGGGATCTATTTCATAATATATGCCTTCTTGCATTGTGAAATCTGGCGACAGATCGTCCTTAATTAGGACATGATTTACGGTATTAAGTTTTAATACTAATAGTTCTATGTATATAAAAGTACAGAATGTTATTGACCATTGTGCTGGATTCTTAAAGTCAGGTCCTCAGAAAAAAAAATAGTCTTTAGCTTTGGCATAGATGTGGTCGTCCATGCTGCATAAAATATGTTATGACCTTTTTGAGTGTCAGTGTATTACATATAATCCCTAAAATAACCCCCAACCTCATATAGAGGGGCATGGTGCCTGAATAGAATTTCCTTACTGTCTCATCTTTTCCTGCCGCTTTCTCCTATTACCGCACTCTGTTTCTCCTATAAACCTGTAAGCTGTATTCATCGTGACAGTAAAATCTCATTTTATATTTATTGTTAGTTAATCTATCTATCATAATAAACATGTCAAACGTGCAATTACAGGAATCTGCAGAAGGCAAACAAACAAACATGGAAGCAATCAAAGGAAAGCCGCGGAACAGCAGCCGGTGAGCAAGATGCTGCAGGAGGAGCTAGAGGGCACGTGAGAGCTGCACACATCTGACTGTCCTATCTAAGGCCATGTTCACACGGTCAGTATTTGGTCAGTATTTTACGTCAGTATTTGTAAACAAAACCAGGAGTGGGTGATAAATCCAGAAGTGGTGAGGTGTTTCTATTATACTTTTCCTCTGATTGTTCCTCTCCTGGTTTTGACTTACAAATACTGACCAAATACTGAATGTGTGAACGAGGACCAAAAAAGGAAAAACTGATATAAAGAGAATGGGATGGATTGTTTGTATAGCCTTAACCACTCAGTCTCACTTATTATGAGAGGCGGATAGAGGGGTTCTTGCTCCTATAAGTCAGTAAAACTGTTTTTACACATTGGAAAATCTCATTCTGAAGCCCCTGTCATCTATTTCTTCCATTCATTCATTAAAAGGATTGCTTCCTTTTCTTTTTTTTTTTTTTTTTTTTTTACTTAATACACATGTATTTTGGTGCTAAAACATTTTTGCAATTGGGTTTCAACAAAAATTTTGCACCGTTTGCCTTCTACAGCCTCTGCGTCGTTGATCTTGCGTACTGATGGCTGCAGAAAGAGTTAACCGAGAATCCGTCAGTGAGCTCCTCCCGTTCTGTCCCGCGACAGGAGAGTTTGTAACCCTTATCTGTCTTTTTCTGAGCTCCTCTCAGCTGATTTATGGCCACAGAACAACATCAAAGCTGAACGGGCAGTGAGACAAAGAGCCTGGGAAAGCAAAAGTGGCACAAAAGTTTTAATGAAAGTTTTAATGAAACATGAATGCAGACATTATTTTAACCTATAATAATATGTTTTGGTTAAAAAAAAAAATGTCCCCAAAAGTGGATAATCCCTTTAATCTCTGATTCCAATAAGTCTTTATAAAGCTGAGCCCTGCAGTCTGGTTCTGCTACATTGTAGCAGTATATTCACTCTGATATTGCTCTGTGAGTAATTCTGGGAATGTGACACAAAGATACAAAAAGTGACAAGTTCACACTATTGTGCAAACTTTTTTGCTCTGAGCTAAGATTGTAAGAAGTATTACACCCTCCTGTCGGCAGATTTTACCTGCAGAACAAGTAATAATCAGCCTGAATGATCAGGAACTGCTCAATAATACAAGTAATAATAATAATAATACTACACAGTTTGTGACAAATAGCACAATAAGATATCTATAAATATTATACATCCACTATATCTCCTATCTATTCATATTTATTTCTAGAAAGCAAAGTTGCGCTTCTGTTTCTGCCCTGTCTTGTTATGTTTTTCCCCATACACTGTACAGATTGGAGCTTAGGAAGGAACGAGGCCCCGGCGTCTCCACCTTCAGGGGTAATCCTAGGACAAGGATAGCCAGGGACCCCTAGCCTGAGGGTCAGTATAGCTGCACACCTGATATCCCGCAGTCACACTGTGACAGCTGCCTGCTTCTTTGCTTGAAGGATACATGATCTTCATCCATTTTTTTTATCTCTGTGCTGCTTTTTTTTCAAATATCTACCTCTTCATTCCTGTTTTCCTCCTATCCATCAATCTATTCATATCTATCTAAAAATGGGAGCAGCTTCCCCCACCACCCACACCTCACTCCCATAAACCATATAGCTTGTGCTGCTTCAATTTCTATTTTTTTAGCTATGTTATCAATTCATACGTATCAATCTGTAAAAAAAAAACAACAACAATCAGCAGCTCCTAACGAAATAAAGTGTGTACAGGTGGCAAGCTGCTGTAAGTCTGGAATAGACAACCCCAAGAGTCCAGCAGCTTACTGTGCGCCCCGGCATGTGTGCAGTCATTGAATAGATGGAATATAAACTACTTTACTGCTGTAGAGAAAAGATTTAGAAAGTTGGAAATGAGAGCCCATCAGCCATGGCAGGGCGACCTCTCTATGATGACACCCTGAACCTAATATTTATCAGACAAGCCTTTTCCAGGATAAAAGTCTACACGTGTGAAGGGCAGGTCTATCACACAGCGATCTCTCTATCTATAGCCGTTTATTTCTTAGCCAATAAACTATTCATATCTATTCAAAATGGAAGAACCTCCCCAGAAACCAGACAATTTATGCTGCTTCAAATTTTTTTTTCCTATCTAATGATATTTACCTATCCACCTTGTCAGGTCTGTCTATTAATCTATTCATATCAATGAATCATCTATCCCCTAAGCATCTATCAATCTATGGATATGTCTATGTATACAGTATATCTATGTATATTGCTCATATCTAGCTTTCTAGTTATCTTTTATGTTTCTATCCATATCTATAAATCTATCTACAGACTCTATCATCTGTCTATTATATCTACTTATTTATCTTTCTCCCACAGCAACCTATTATCTATCTATACGTCATCTCTCTAGTTTTTCTCTCTCTATAGTATATATTTATCTTTTTATTATCTATCTATATATTGTCTATCATATATTTATCTCTCTTTACAGTATCTATTCTCTATCATCTATCTATTATCTATTCTCTATCTATCTATTATCTATTCTCTATCTATCTACCTACCTATTATCTATCTATCATCTATCTATTATCTATCTGTCTATCTATCTACCTAACTATTATCTATGTATCATCTGTCTGTCTATCTATCATCTATCCATCTAACTATTATCTATCTATTCTCTATCTACCTATTATCTATCTCTCTATTATCTATCATCTATCTATTATCTATTAATCTATTATCTATCTATTATCTATCCATCTATCTATATCTATCTTTCTATCTATCTTTCTATTATCTATCCATCTATTTATCTATCTATTATATGTATCTATTATCTATTATCTATCCATCTATCTATATCTATCTTTCTATTATCTATCCATCTATTTATCTATCTATTATATGTATCTATTATCTATTATCTATCCATCTATCTTTCTATCTATCTTTCTATTATCTATCCATCTATTTATCTATTATATGTATCTATTATCTATCTTTCTATTCTCTATCTGTTATCTCATATCTACATCTATTGTTTGTCTATTCTGTCCTTTTATCTCCAGTCGCTCCTTCTCTGCTCTCTCTAGTCTCCGTCCCCCTGTCCCTTCTCCGTGTCCTTACACACAGGCTCTCTCCTCCGTAGTCCTGCTGCACTCTCTCCATTATCTGGCTCTTTCCCCTCCTGCTCTGCTGCTGCTTCCATGGCTCTCTCCCGCACACAGGCGCCGCTCTCCTCCTGCAGAGATCCCGGCCCAGCAGCAGCAGGATCCGGGCAGTCGGCGGCGCTGCTGCTGTACAGGGAGCTGCTGCAGCTGTCACCACTCCGCGGCCGCACCGCCATGGATACTCACAGCATCTGTCAGCAGGGAGCAGCATTATCGGCCAGCTGACTCCGCCCATCCACTGACTGCTACGTCATCAGCCGGAAGCACACAAAGGAACCTTTGTTTCAGCACGGACATATAAATATACTGCACATCGACCCGGTTCTAGCACCATCTTGAGAAGGTCACAATCTTGCCAATAATTTCCGCAAAATAAAATATTTTGGTTTGAATTTGTGTCAAAGTCTCATAACTGCAATGTAGAAATTAATCCTGCGTTGTTTTTGTTTTATTAGGACTTATTTTTGACTTTGCGAAACTCAGTTAATTGAGTTGCAGGGTTTGTTTTGCTATTTTTGTACAAGGTCTAGTTTTTTTCATTTTTCTACTCTTTTCTTTTCACTCTGTATAATCATTGCAATAGATCACTACATTAATGATTCCTCCCCTTCTACCGGGAGCCGTAACTTCTTTATTCTTCCGTCGGGGTACGAGGGCTGGAGGGTTTTTTTATGGGACGAGGTCCAGTTTTGGATGACCCCGTTCATTTTATGATGCAAGGTACTGAAAAAAAAAATCAATGGTGGGGAAATGAAAAAAAAATCCACCATTGTTTTTTGGGGTTTAGTTTTTATATTTTTTTTTTTGGGGGGGTTGCATTTATTGTGCAGTAAAAATGACCTGACGGTATAATTCTTCATGTCGGTGCGATTCATTGTATAGGTTTTTTTTTTAGTTATTAAATAAATCAGAATTTTGTGAAAAAAAAATATAAGTTTGTTTTTACCTCCATGTAAAACACATTCGTCATTTTTTTTTTTTCATTTTTATTGAATTTTTTCTCGTTACTACCTTTGCGGTATGATTTCATTAATTTTCCGTTTTCATAGATCAGACTTTTACAGACTGAGTCAGTTATTTAAAAAAATAAAATAAAATTGGAAAAAGGAGGTGATTGCAACTTTATTTGTAAAACTTTTTATTTAGTATTTTTTTTAAAAACTTTTTATCCATTTTCTTTCTTTTATTTTGGTCCTCTTAGAGTCATTGAATCATTTGATCGCTTGTTCGATATACTGGGATACGTCAGCCTGTGGCTCGGCATTATGGGAGCATAACGATGACAGCAACCAGGGGAGGGGAGATCTTTCCCAGGCATCTGGCTGCCATGTCAACCCTTTTGTACCCCGTAATTGTCGCCCCAGGACCTGATGGGTGCTAGAACAACTCTGGATCATCATTTATTATTTTTATTTGTATTATTGTTATTAATATTATTATTGTTATTAGTATTATTATTAGTAGTAGTAGTATTGTTATTATTATTATTATTATTGTTATTGTTATTAGTTTTAGTATTATTATTATTGTTATTAGTATTATTAGTAGTAGTAGTAGTATTAGTAGTATTGTTATTAGTATTATTAGTATTATTATTATTAGTAGTATTATTATTGTTACTATTATTATTATTATTATTAGTATTATTATTTTCTTAGAATTTTGCGTTATCCCTCCTTTATCCCTAAGGTACATCCGTGTTTTTGGCGTATAAAATTTGTAATCAATTCATAAGTAAGACACTAAAGAAATAACTTTTTATATAAGTCCATTTAGCTAATTTAGGTGGAAGTTTTCAGTATTTTATTATAAAACCTTCAGATGCCATCAGTCCTAACATTTACTGTCATCTCTCAGTCTTCTGTGACTCAGGGTAAATTCAAAAGACAGTTTCCTTACGCCATCTGGTGGTCACATGGTGAAACAATTGAAACTTTACCTGTTCCCTTTGATAAGGTTATGAGCTTTGTTATCTTTTTTTTTTAATATTTATTATTTTATTTTCTAATATTTTATTATTTTGCAATGCCAAGGTGTTGTACAGAGGAAAATAAAGCTACAGAGTAAAGGTTTGTTCACACCGCCTCCTTTTCCAGCAGTCAAAAAAAATGTCAGTTTTTCAAGCAGAATCACTCCCTTTCTCCAGAGATTTGTAAAGCTGAAGGGCATTTTTTTTTGTCATTTCTTGAGCACTTTTTCAATGTATTTTACAACTCTTACTTTTTTGCCATTTCACTGGCATCCTCCAGACATTTAAAAAAAAAAAAAAAAAAAACAATATGAAAAACGCTAACTTTTTTAAAGCAAAAAATGGTGACAAAATACTCAAAAAGGCGCTCAGGCGTCGTCTGGCTGTTTTTTTTTTTTATCTTCCAGTTAACTTTTGCTGTAAAGAATTAGCAGAAGAATGGACGTTTCGCTTCTAACTGCTTGGCGTCTTTGAAAGCCTGAAGCATTTACGAGACGTGCCAAACTTATGCCAAGCAAGTCTTTTTTCCATACAAATTAATAGGACCATTCTTTTGATGGTTTGGTTGCGCTTTTTCTGCCATTTTTTTTTTTCATCAGACCCGCTTTTAAAAAATAAAAAACATCGGAAAAAGATGCAGTGAGGACACATCCTAACAGGGTGACGCAGAAGGAGAGAGATCGCAGCTGTCTCTGATGTTTTAAAATATTTGTATAAAAGGGACACAGGTAACACAAAGAATGGTTCCCGCAGCACCCAATGGACGTATGATGTAACACGTCCCTCTCATCGGACTGACAGCTCTCATGTGACACCTTTTCCCTAATGCCGATCTTGTTAGATTTTATCCAGATATCAGTCAGATTTATCCTGTAATCCTATTACAATTCCCACCAGAATTATCCCTGAGCCCAGGACTAAATGGAAATACTGCCGACTTATGTAATAGTGCATTCTTGGCTTGTAATATGTTTGCACATCGAGATAGATCTGCGCTAATCTCGTATCAGATATTCCGGATCATTGGATCATAGAGAAATAAATAATATTTTCCCAGAAACAACTTTCATCAATCGAGTAAAACTATAGTCCAATTGGCCCCAGTGTAAGATTTGGAACGGCCCCCTATCCTGGTATATACATATATGTATATCCTCATATATATCCCTCATCCTGGGCCCATTCTGGTATATATATGTCCGCCATTCTGGTATATATGTTCCTCTTCCTGGCCCCATCCTGGTATATATATCCCCCATCCTGGTATATATGTCCCTTGTCTTGGGCCTCATCCTGGTATATAAACTATGTCACTCATCCTTGCCCCATCCTGGTATATATATATATGTAATCCATCCTGGTATATATGTTCCCCATCCTGGTTTATATGTCCCTTATCCTGGGCCCCATCCTGGTATATATGTTCCTTATCCTGGGCTCCATCCTGGTATATATGTTCCCCATCCTGGTATATATGTCCCTTATCCTGGGCCCCATCCTGGTATATATGTTCCCCATCCTGGTATATATGTTCCCCATCCTGGTATATATGTCCCTTATCCTGGACCCCATCCTGGTGTATATGTTCCCCATCCTGGTATATATGTCACTTATCATGGGCCCCATCCTGGTATATATGTTCCTTATCCTGGGCTCCATCCTGGTATATATGTTCCCCATCCTGGTTTATATGTCCCTTATCCTGGGCCCCATCCTGGTATATATGTTCCTTATCCTGGGCTCCATCCTGGTATATATGTTCCCCATCCTGGTATATATGTCCCTTATCCTGGACCCCATCCTGGTATATATGTTCCCCATCCTGGTATATATGTCCCTTATCCTGGACCCCATCCTGGTATATATGTTCCCCATCCTGGTATATATGTCCCTTATCCTGGACCCCATCCTGGTGTATATGTTCCCCATCCTGGTATATATGTCACTTATCATGGGCCCCATCCTGGTATATATGTCCCTTATCCTGGTCCCAATCCTGGTATATATGTCCCCCATTCTGCCGCTGTTCTTTAATGCATAGAAAAAAACAATTACATTCATCTTCTTTTGTCTTCCTTTACAAATTATGAATTGAGGTTTGTATGAACAGCATAGATCTGAAAGGCATGTTTTCGGAGTTGTGACAGAGTGGCGAACGTAACACACTGTCTTATGTGACTTGACGGTTATAGTAGCACCTCCAAATTAATATCGGCAGATAGATGATGCTATCCATGCCATGTCTCCTATCGAAAGGTACAGTGAAGGAAATAAGTATTTGATCCCTTGCTGATTTTGTAAGTTTGCCCACTGACAAAGACATGAACAGTCTATAATTTTAAGGGAAGGTTAATTTTAACATTGAGAGATAGAATATCAAAAATAAAATCCAGAAAATCATATTGTATAAATTATATAAATTTATTTGCATTTTGCAGTGAGAAATAAGTATTTGATCCCCTACCAACCATTAAGAGTTCTGGCTCCTACAGACCAGTTAGACGCTCATAATCAACTCATTACCTGCATTAAAGGCAGATGTCTTACATAATCACCTTTATCAAAAGGTTCCTATTCACAGACTCAATTAATCTGTCAGACTCTAACCACTACACCATGGCCAAGACAAAAGGAACTTTATAAGGATGTCAGGGACAAGATCATAGACCAGTACAAAGCTGGAATGGGCTACAAAACCATAAGTAAGATGCTGGGTGAGAAGGAGAACACTGTTGGTGCAATAGTAAGAAAATGGAAGATATACAAAATGACTGTCAATTGACATCAATCTGGGGCACCATGCAAAATGTCACCTCGTGGGGTATCCTTGATTATGAGGAAGGTGAGAGATCAGCCCAAAACTACACGGGGGGTACTTGTTAATGATCTCAAGGCAGCTGGGACCACAATCACCAAGAAAACCATTGGTAACACATTATGCTGTAAAGGTTTAAAGTCCTGCAGTGCCCGCAAGTTCCCCCTGCTCAAGAAGGCGCATGTGCAGGCCCGTCTGAAGTTTGCCAGTGAACACCTGGATGATTCTGTGAGTGATTAGGAGAAGATGATGTGGTCAGATAAGACAAAAATTGAGGTCTTTTGCATTAACTCAACTCTCCGTGTTTGGAGGAAGAGAAATGCTGCCTATGACTCAAAGAACACCATCCCCACTGTCAAGCATGGAGGTGGAAACATTATGTTTTGGGGGTGTTTCTCTGTTAAGGGCACAGGACTACTTCACCACATCAATGGGAGAATGGATGGAGCCATGTACCATAAAACCCTGAGTGACAACCTCCTTTCCTCTCGCCAGGACATTAAAAATGGTTTGTGGCTGGCTTTTCCCAGCAAGACAATGACCCAAAACATACAGCCAAGGCAAGAAAGGAGTGGCTCAAAAAGAAGCACATTAAGGTCATGGAGTAGCCTAGCCAGTCTCCAGCCCTTAATCCCATATAAAATTTATGGAGGGAGTTGAAGTTCCGAATTGCCAAGCGACAGCCTCAAAATCTTAATGATTTAGAGATGATCTGCAAAGAGGAGTGGGCCAATATTCCTCCTGACATGTGTGAAGACCTCATCATCAGCTAAAAAACATCTCCCTGCTGTGCTTGCCAACAAGGGTTTGGTCACCAAGTATTAAGTCTTGTTTTCCAGAGGGATGAAATACTTATTTCTCACTGCAAAATGCAAATAAATTTATATAATTTATACAATGTGATTTTCTGTATTTTATTTTTGATATTCTATCTCTCAATGTTAAAATTAACTTACCCTTAAAATTATAGACTGTTCATGTCTTTGTCAGTGGGTAAACTTATGAAATCAGGAAGGGATCCAATAATTATTTCCTTCACTGTATAATCATGACAGGAACAATGTCATTAATATCTCCTACCTGGGACCTCCAGGGGTGAAGATATCATGGAAGTTGGGGATCCCATGATTCTCTAATAGAACTAGCTAGATTCCTGACAATCCATGTTATAATTTACCAAAGGAGAGGTATGTGGACAGGACTTGTGTTAATAAAGGCAAATACCGAAATATGATAAGTGTCAGTCTTGGGAGACACAGTGTGCTGTTGTTCTGTACCTTTATCCCCAAAAATTGAAGACCTCTCCTGTTATGAGCTCATTTTCTGCTCCACCAGTTGAGTTATCCTTCCGTTCTCCCTCTGGTGGTGACAGGAGGTTGTTGTGAGCTCATTTTCGGGTTTACCTCTGGCTTCTGGTGAGGGTTATGGAGCTGGCTGTGCTGACAGAGGAGTAGTGAGTTCTCTATCTGGACTCCCTCTGTTGGTGAAGGGAGGTAATGAAGCTGATCTAAATGGCAGAGACCGGCCACCTGAGGAAGAGGACTGATTGGACATCAAGAGTTTCTGATTGGATTTAAGGCAGCCGACTCCCTAGTTTCTTGCTGGTGATTTTTCCTGACTGTGGCTCCTGGTTTCCAGTTTGGTTCCTGCCTTCCTAAAGCTAAATTTTCTCTGCTATTGTTCATATGAGTTTTTGTCTGGTTTACTTAGTTTTTGTGTTTAGCCAGCCCTGGCTGGGACTGGGCTGAATCCCCATTTTGTCTCTGATCAGTTGATCTCTTTTGCTCTGTCTTCACAATATACCTGAATGCTGATATAGTGATTTGAAGTCTAGCGACTTCAGGGCCTTTTTCTATCAGACGTGTTGGACATTCTTTTTGGCAGGGTTTTTTGCGTGATTGCAGACAGCAGCTTTTCTTTCCTGTCCTTTCTAGTTAGCGAGGGCCCTATCGTTTGCTCAGCCTATCTTTCTACCTGTGTCTGTGTTTTCATCTTGTTTCACCAACAATACATGTTGGGGGCTGTCTATTGCTTTGGGGTCTTGTTGTGAGTTCATTTTTCTCTTCACCATTGAGGTCTGATGAACTCCCTCCTCTGGTGAAGGAAGGTAGTGAGGCTGATTACCAAACACATGGGCAGCTAGATGATGACTGGGTGGCTGGAATTGAGGACTGGATATAAGGCTGCCGACGCCCTCCATAACCCTCACCAGAAGCCAGAGGCAAACCCGAAAATGAGCTCACAACAACCTCCTGTCACCACCAGAGGGAGAACGGAAGGATAACTCAACTGGTGGAGCAGAAAATGAGCTCATAACAGGAGAGGTCTTCAATTTTTGGGGATAAAGGTACAGAACAACAGCACACTGTGTGATCCTATTCTGAATAATGTGAACACATTTTTTCAAGCCTTGGGGTTGTTTTATGATGAACCTAATGCTATTGATCAAGCTGAGAGGACCCTATTGGCATTGAACCAGGGTCAGGATCCTGCAGAGTTATACTGTCAGAAACTCCGAAAGTGGGCGGTCCTTACTACATGGAATGATAGTGCATTGGCAGCTCTCTTTCGGAAGGGTTTGTCTGAGACTTTAAAAGATACTATGGTGGGATTTCCTGTTCCCTCTGGTCTTGACGATTCTATGTCATTAGCCATTCAGGTGGATCGGCGTTTACGTGAACGCAAAACTACACGAGAGATGTTGCCACCTGTTGAACAAATGTCTGAACCTATGCAATGTGATGGAGTTTTGTCTAGGGCGCAACGTCAGGAGTTTAGAAGGCGTAATAAGCTGTGTTTTTTCTGTGGAGATGCCTCTCATGTTATTTCTGTCTGCCCTAAATGAGAGAAATGTTTTGCACACACATTTGCTGTGGGTGGTGTACATTCTAAGTTTCTTTTGGCAATTACTCTGATCTGCTCCTTATCCACATTTTCCGTGAAGGCTTTTGTGGATTCAGGAGCGGCCTTGAATCTAATGGACTTGGATTTTGCTAAACGTTGTGGTTTTCCTATGACACCTCTGCGGACGCCTATTTCTTTGAGGGGTATTGATGCTACTCCTTTGGCGAAGAATAAACCTCAGTTTTGGACCCAGGTGATAATGCGGGTCGCCCCAGACCACCAAGAAAATTGCAGATTTTTGGTGTTGCATAATTTACATGATACCATTGTTCTGGGTTTTCCCTGGTTGCAAATCCATAATCTGGTTTTGGTTTGGAAATCTGTGTCTGTGGTGAGTTGGGGTTGTCGATGTGCTCTTGGTGACATTCCTGTTTTCTCCACCTCTCCCCAGTCGCATGATGTTCCTGACTATTTGGCTGATTTTTATGATATATTTAGTGAGAGCAAGTCTGCGTCTTTGCCTCCTCATAGGAGTTATGACTGTGCAATTGAGTTGAGACCTGGGTTGACTTTTCAATTTATCTGTACCTGAACACGAGGCTATGCGATCTTATATTAAGGAGTCGTTGGAGAAGGGTCATATTAGACCATCCTCTTCGCCCTTAGGTGCTGTTTTATTTTTCGTGGCTAAAAAGGATGGTTCATTAAGGCATTGTATTGACTATCGTTCCCTCAACAAAATTACGGTTAAATTTCAGTATCCGTTACCCCTGATTTCTGATTTATTCTCCAGAGTTAAAGGTGCTTGCTGGTTTACTAAGCTTGACCTCAGGGGGGCGTATAATCTTATTCGCATCAAGCATGGGGATCAATGGAAGATGGCGTTTAATACTCCGGAGGGACATTTTGAGTACCTGGTGATGCCTTTTGGGCTCACTAATGCCCCTTCTGTCTTCCAATCCTTCATGAATGATATTTTCCAGGACTTTGTGGATAAGTTTTTGATCATCTATCTGGATGATATTTTGATCTTTTCCAGGGATTGGGATTCTCATGTGGAACATGTTCGGACTGTGTTCCGGATTTTGAGGGAGAATTCCTTGTATGTTAAGGGATCGAAGTGCCTTTTTGGTGTACAGAGGATTTCATTTTTGGGATTTATTTTGTCTCCGTCAACTATTGAAATGGACCCGGCCAAGGTACAGGCCATTTATGATTGGGTTCAACCCACTTCTTTGAAGGCTCTCCAGAAGTTTTTGGGTTTTGCTAATTTTTATCGTAAATTTATAGCTAATTATTCTGGTATTGCTAAACCACTGACTGATTTAACTAAGAAGTGTGCTGATGTGCTGAATTGGTCTTCAGAGGCTGTTTCGGCCTTTCAGGAGCTGATGCGGAGGTTCACTTCTGCTCCGGTTTTATGGCAACCTGATGTCTCACTTCCATTTCAAGTGGAGGTAGACACTTCTGAGATTGGTGCAGGAGCTGTTTTGTCCCAAAAACACCCTGTGACTTCTAAGATGAATCCCTGTGCCTTCTTTTCTCGAAAGTTCTCCCCATCTGAACGCAACTATGACGTGGGGAATCGGGAATTGTTGGCCATGAAATGGGCATTTGAGGAGTGGAGACATTGGTTGGAGGGAGCTAGACATCAATTTGTGGTCCTCACTGATCACAAGAATCTTATTTATCTGGAGTCGGCCAAACGCTTGAATCCTAGACAAGCTAGATGGGCCTTGTTTTTCACGCGTTTTAATTTTGTGGTCTCTTTTCTTCCGGGCACTAAGAATGTTAAGGCAGACACCCTTTCTAGGAGTTTCTTTGCTGATTCTCTTAATGTGACCGAGCCTACTACTATCCTAGGTGAGGGGTAGTTCTTTCTGCCATTTCGCCCGATTTGAGACGCGGCCTGGCAAGTCAATTCTTTCTGCGGATTAGAAAACGCAGCAAATCCGCATAGTCTGCACTGTGGTTTCCATTTCCCATAGGATATTATGGTACTGTACACCGCAGCAGAAACTGCTGCGGATCCGCAGGGCCAAAACCGCTGTGGATCCGCAGCAGAATCCGCAGTATGTGCACACACCCTAAAAAGGTGCAAATGGAAGGTGAATTTGGTGCAAGCAAAAAAAATGTAACAATGAATCAGGGCTCCTTTGGCTCCTATTTATCATTTGCTTTTTTAAGTCACTTTCTTTTTTTGTATTGTGTTATTTGTTGCAGTTTTTAACTCCAAATTTATCAAAATGGCACACACTAATTATGAGTTTGGGGAAAGTTAAAAAAATTGACTTTTTTCTTGTTTTGTATTGTTTTGGCACCGAAAGTCGCAAAAATGGCATCAAAATTTTGACATACTGAAATATACATAAGGAGGAAACTCTGCATCTGCACCAAATTTTGCGAATTCTTAAAAAGTCGCAATTGAAGAATTGGGTGAATACCAAGAAAGTCTACCCATAGAAAGAAAACAAACAACAAGTGAGCACATAAAAAATAGACTTCAAAAAAGCCGCAAATAGAATAATGAATTGGGTGCAAATAACAAAAAGGTGAAAAGCACACATAGCTAGACAATAACAGGCACAAAAGTAATGAATCAGGCTCTTTGCCTTCTGCACTTATGCTATGGTCTACTAAGTGATGTCAAGCCAGAAACTATTTTGGAAAATAAAACATCTTAAAATTAAAAAAAATCAATGAACCTAGAGGCAAACAAAAGTAAAAACTTAAAAAAAGAAAAAAAAAGTGTTACGCTGCCAGCTGCACATCTTAATGATTTGCTGCCCAAGTGCAGAACATTTATCAGACAACAATTAATAATCTCATTAATTATAGCCGAGGCTGTAAGTGCAGGGATTTCTGCACGTGGCTTTCATACTCCACACTGAATAATTCAAGATGTTTTGAAAATTTTGTTTCCATTTTTCATTATTTGCATACATTACCATGTCTATACATCCTGTGATTTCCATAATTCCACCATTTTTTTTCCAGGTGTTGCAATTTCAATATTGAGGAATATATAACCTCTTAAATAATGGCAAAGAAAAATTACTAAATTTGCTTTGATCATTCGAGTGGTTGCCTGACAATAAAAGCAAGCAGGCTCGCATATGTACACACCCTGTGGAGCCAGCAAAGGCGTCTCTGGTGTGGCAGCTCTGGATCCAGGAAAAGTAAGAGCAGAGCCCTTAATTAAAATTATTCAATTGTTTTGTGACTCTATGGTAACAGACTACAAACAAACCCTGTGTAGTCTGATCTTGCAGTCACACTCCCTTACGTCTATTCCTTCCTTCCTTGCAGTAGGGGCCAGATTACCCCTCTATTACGTATTTTATGTTCTAAAAATGCTACTCAGAATATTACTGTCAGTACTCTAATATATACCTTATATATACTATACAGTATATATCTAATATATAGAGCTCAAGTGTGTGTATGTATGTATGCATGTGTGTGTGTATGTCCGGGATTGGCACCGCACCGTCGCAGCTACAGCCACAAAATTTGGCACAGTCACACGTCTGGACCCCAAGAGTGTCCTAGGCTATGTTGTGAGGCGAAATTTTAACCCCGCGCGTTCCAATTCACCAAACAATTTTGCCCCTATCAACATAATGGGGAAAAAGTGTGTGTGCATCAAGCCCCGCCCTTCATTATGATGTCACAATTGTTGCCATGGCGACGCTGATTCATCATAGGTTGCAATGGTGGCGGTTATGTCATAACCGTTGCCATGGTGATGATGTCATAATGGGTATATGGGCACGGGACTATGGGATGGAGGATATGTATGACGGGTATATGGGCACGGGACTATGGGATGGAGGATGTGTGATGGGTATATGGGCATGGGACTGTGAGATGAAGGATGTATGATGGGTATATGGGCACTCGACTATGGGATGGCGAATATGTATGATGGGTATATGGGCATGGGACTATTGGATGGCGAATATGTATGATGGGTATATGGGCATGGGACTATTGGATGGCGAATATGTATGATGGGTATATGGGCATGGGACTATGGGATGGAGGATATGTGATGGGTATATGGGCACGGGACTATGGGATGGAGGATAATTATAATTTGCTATAACTAACCACAGTTAGTTACTATGCCTGGGCAGCGCCGGGCTCTTCAGCTAATATATATATATATATATATATATATATCTTCAAATTCCCAAGCACTAAATTTTGCATTTATTTTCAGAAAATGAGAAATGGTGAAAATAACCAAAAAATGCAGTGCTTGCAGACCTCAAATAATGCTAAGAAACCAAGATAATAATCATTTAGAAACAACAATACTAATGTTTTAACTCAGGAAGAGTTCAGAAATCAATGTTTTGTGGAATAACCATGGTTTTTAATCACAGCTTTCATGTGTCTTGGCATGCTTTCCACCAGTCTTTCACACTGCTTTTGGGTGACCTTATGCCACTCCTGGTACAAAAATTTAAGCAGTTCTTCTTTGTTTGATGGCTTGTGACTATCCATTTTCCTCTTAACCCTTTCGCGCCTGAGCCTGTTTTTGCCTTCGTGACCAGGCCAATTTTTTCAATTCTGACCAGTGTCACTTTATGAGGCCATAACTCTAGAACGCTTCAACGGATCCTGCTGATTCTGACATTGTTTTCTCATGACATATTGTACTTCAGGATAGTGGTAAAATTTCTTAGATATGAACTGCGCTTATATGTTAAAAAAATCGAAATTTGGCAAAAATGTTGAAAATTTTGCAATTTTCAAACTTTTAATTTTTATGCCCTTAAATCAGAGAGTGATATTGCACAAAATAGTTAATAAATAACATTTCCCACATGTCTACTTTACATCTGCACAATTTTGGAAACATAATTTTTTTTTTTTAGGAAGTTATAAGGGTTAAAAGTTGACCAGCGATTTCTCATTTTTACAACAAAATTTACAACACCATTTTTTTTAGGGACCACCTCACATTTGAAGTGAGTTTGGGGGGTCAATATGACAGAAAATACCCAAAAGTGACACCATTCTAAAAACTGCACCTCTCAATGTACTCAAAACCACATTCAAGAAGTTTATTAACCCTTCAGGTGTTTCACATGAATGAATGGAATGTGGAAGGAAAAAATAAACATTTAACTTTTTTTCACAAACATTTTACTTCAGAACCATTTTTTTTATTTTCACAAGTGTAAAAACAGAAAATGAACCACAAAATTTTTTGTGCAATTTCTCCCAAATACGCCGATACCCCGTATGTGGGGCTAAACCACTGTTTGAGCACACGGCAGAGCTCAGAAAGGAAGGAGTGCCGTTTGACTTTTTCAATGCAGAATTGGCTGGAATTGAGATAGGACGCCATGTCGCATTTGGAGAGCCCCTAATGTGCCTAAACAGTGGAAACCCCCACAAGTGACCCCATTTTGGAAACTAGACCCCTTAAAGAACTTATCTAGATGTGTCGTGAGCACTTTGAACCCCCAAGTGCTTCACAGAAGTTTATAACGTAGAGCCATGAAAATAAAAAATCATTTTTGTTCCACAAACATGATCTTTTAGCCCCCAATTTTTTATTTTCACAAGGGTAACAGGAGAAATTGGACCCCAAAAGTTGTTGTCCAATTTGTCCTGAGTACACTGGTACCCCATATGTGGAAGAAAACTACTGTTTGGGCACACGGTGGGGATCGGAAGGGAAGTAGTGACGTTTTGGAATGCAGACTTTGATGGAATGGTCTGCGGGTGTCATGTCGCGTTTGCAGAGCCCCTGATGTGCCTAAACAGTGGAAATCCTCCACAAGTGACCCCTTTTTGGAAACTAGACCCCCCCAAAGGAACTTATCTAGATGTGTGGTGAGCACTTTGAACCCCCAAGTGTTTCACTAAAGTTTATAATGTAGAGCCGTGAAAATAAAAAAAATCATTTTTTTTCCACAAAAATGATCTTTTAGCTCCCAATTTTTATTTTCACAAGGGTAACAGGAGAAATTGGACCCTAAGAGTTGTTGTCCAATTTGTCCTGAGTACGCTGGTACCCCACATGTGGAGGGGGGACCACTGTTTGGGCACACGGTGGGGCTCGGAAGGGAAGTAGTGACGTTCTGGAATGCAGACTTTGATGGAATGGTCTGCGGGCGTCATATTGCATTTACAGAGCCCCTGATGTACCTAAACAGTGGAAACCCCCAATTCGAATTCCAACCCTAACCCCAACACACCCCTAACCCTAGCCCTAACCCTAGCCCTAGCCCTAACCCTAGCCCTAACCCTAGCCCTAACCCTAGACCTAACCCTAGACCTAACCCTAGACCTAACCCTAGACCTAGCCCCTAGCCTGCCTACCTGCTTTTTTTTTCTTTACTTTTTTTTTTATTTTTGTGTATTTTATTTTTTGTATTTTTGACTCATAGTAACGCCACTTCTCCTCTGATCTCACACTGGCAGATGATCAGAGGAGAAGCAGCGTTACTATGTGACAAGATCGCTGCCCGGCACATAGTAACGCCATTTCTCCTCTGATCTCACACTGACAGATGAGCAGAGGTGAAGCAGCGTTACTGTGTGACAAGATCGCTGCCTGACACAGCTGTGCCAGGCAGCGATCAGCTGTGCCAGGCAGCGATCTAGTCACACTGTAACGCTGCTTCACCTCTGCTCATCTGTCAGCATGAGCTCAGAGGAGAAGTCGCGTTATAATGAGGGAGATCGCCAGGAAACAAGCAGCTTTCCCAGCGAGCTCTCTCATTGGCTGCTGTGACGCGACGTCATCAGGACCTGAACCAATCAGGTCTCGATGACGTCGGGGGTCCCAGCATGCATTGTGCACCGGGATCCCCGCGTTATAAGGTATGAGGGGGTCCCGGGGGGCACAAAACCGCCGACAGTAGATAAACGTCGGCGCTGCACAAAGCCCAGCAAGCGCCAACGTTTATCTACTGTGGGCGGTCGCGAAGAGGTTAATCACATTTCAGCGGTTTTCAATGGGTCAAAGCGACCTTCTGTTTCAACACCACCCATTGTTTCATTTTGGCAAGGGAATGCCAGTCTGCCAGTTGTATGAAAAATGAAGCCTGATAATAGCACTTTATATCAGACACACCAGTAAGAGTCTACAATTCTACCTTCTGCCTGGAACGTCCCGGTATGAATTTATTCATCACAGAGTATAGTTCAATGAGAATAAATGCAGTAAGACAGATGAATGGGACTGCTTGTAATATACATATATTTAGGAACATCCATTTTGAGGACATTCATTCTTACAATTTTTTTTTTCTTCATATACCTTTAAACATTTTTCACACTGTCAGCCCTTAAATTACCTGCCTTTTTAATTTTTATTTTATAACTCAATAGTATGCATGAAAATAAGCAACTTTATAATATTTCTCATCAGAAAAAGCTGCTTCTTTCTCCTACTGGATTGTTCTTTCATTCTCAATTCACAGGTAAAATCTGTATTCAGTGAAGACAGAAGTTCCCAATACTGAGATAGGAGATGACAGTTGGTGCTTTTAAAATTCAATGGAGAGGAGATAAAGAGGGAGGAGCTAGAGGAAGTCACAGATCTTCTGCTGCAAATGACAGCTCTCTGAAAACACCTTGGAGCCACAACTGTCATCTCCTATCTCAGTAATTGGAAAATCTAAATTTACTGAAGATAGATTTTATGCATGAATTAAGGTCTAAGGCAGAGGTCTCAAACTGCAATTCCTCAAGGGCCGCAAACCATGCGTGTTTTTGAGATTTCCATAGCATTGCACAAGGTGCTGGAATCATTATCTGTGCAGGTGATTAAATTATCACCTGTGCAATACAAGGAAATCCTGAGAACATGACCTGTTTGCGGCCCTTGAGGAATGCAGTTTGAGACCTCTGCTCTAAGGGGTAACATTTTTCCTTGTGGAGAGTAACAAACCAAGCCTGGCTTATCAGAGTAAGAGGCTTATAAGCCATGCATGCTCCACTTGGAAATTAAATATGCAAATTAACAAAAATAACAAAAAAATGCAGTGCTTGCAGACCTCAAATAATGCTAAGAAACCAAGCTCATAATCATTTAGAATCAACAATACTAATGTTTTACCTCAGGAAGAGTTCAGAAATCAATATTTTGTGGAATAACCATGGTTTTTAATCCCAGCTTTCATGCGTCTTGGCTGCTTTCCACCAGTCTTTCACACTGCTTTTGGGTGACCTTATGCTACTCCTGGTACAAAAATTTAAGCAGTTCTTCTTTGCTTGATGGCTTGTGACTATCCATCTTCCTCTTGATTACATTCCAGAGGTTTTCAATGGGCTTCAGGTCTGGAGATTGGGCTGGCCATGACAGGGATTTGATGTGGTGGTCCTTCATCCACACATTGATTTACCTAGCTGTGTGGCATGGCGCATTGTCCTGCTGGAAAAACAGTCCTCAGAGTTGGGGAACATTGCCTGAGCTGAAGGAATCAACTGTTTGTCCAGGATAACCTTGTATGCAGCTTGATTCATACGTCCTTCACAAAAATTAATCTGCCCAATTCCAGCTATCATCACTGATCCTCCACTAAATTTCACAATGGGTGCAAGCCAGAATTGAGCCCTTCTTTTCCTCACGCAAGACTTTTCTTTCCAACTCCTTTGGCATGGTAAAAGTTATTTTTCATTCCTATTACTTTTGGGATATTACTACCACTCGTGTTGCCATCCAGCTTGTCCTATTGCAAGAGGACTGTGAGCACCACAGCAGGGTTTCTTATACTTTCCTTCATTAAATAAGATTTGGTTCAGGTGATCACCTAATCAGAAGCACATTAAGTAGAATGAGGTGCACTCTGGTTGGAATTCGTCTGACACTGGAATGGAATGGCTGTCAGACATGGCGAGAAGCTGATTCTTATAAAACTGTGCAATGGTCTCTTAATTTTTGCAGTAGAAGACCAACGCAGCAACCAGGTGTGTAACTGCATAGCTATTTACTATAGTAATAATCTGTCTGGTACTGGAAAGTGTCCGTGGACTGCGGTGGAAAACAATGACAAGTGCGGAGCTGATGAAAGTCTTTTGCTCATTAGAAAAAATCATTAAAGTGACTTGTTCCACAGAGATCTGCTAGAGGTAAATTGTGATAATGTATGTGCAGCAGGACAAAGTGCAATTAGCAGCGTAGCTGGCGTAATACATCTAATAACCTGTCTATGAGAATCAACATTAGGTGCCTTAGATATAGGTTATGTAACAGAGAAAAGACGGTCCTGCTACGTTTAATATAATGTTCTTCTGCGGAAGGTAATAAAACGATATGTACTCATACTTGTGATTCATCGTGGTTACAGGGACTACTAATCAGAGTCGGCTTCATTCTTTGACCAGTTTTACCTCCTTGAACTTTTTGTTGCTGACTCAGGTCTACTATTCTCGTGGGCCTCACTGCTGAGTCAACTGTGGTACATCACTTGGCCAGCTCTGCCACATTGAACTCTGTTGCTGACTCGGCTCCGCTGTTCCAATGCCTCATGGCTGAGTTTACTCTGTTTTCTTCAGCTGCTGTGATTCCTGTTCTTCAACTTCAGTTGCCATTGCTCCCATTGAGGCACTTCCGCCAACTTGATCGACCCGCTGTTCCAGCGGCTTCAGCCCATGTTTCCCAAAATCCGTGCAATTAAACTTTGTGTATCCATCTCACCAATTGTGGCATAACAACTTTCCTATTCTCAATGAGTATCCAGTAGAGTCCTGGAAAAAGGAAAGACTTTCCAGGCCCTCAGAAGAATGGTCACGTCTCCTCATTGCCTCACAAGACAGTGCCCTTTATTGTTTTATTCAGAAGGCAGGACCTGGGCATAGATCCGGCATGGTTGATGAAAAATGGACAGTTTTAGTATGTATTTTATTTGGCACATCTGTGTATATAGCGTATAGAAGGAGGCCAGTTCAAAAATTGGTCTACAAAACTAATGTAGGCCAATGTCCGTAAAATGATATGGGCAGTAATGGGAATGCAATATTACATAAAAAAAAAGAAAGAAAGTGGCAGTCCTTTCTTACAGGACAAGGGACTTTTAGCTGCAGATCAGAGATCCCACTATTGTTAGCCTCAGGCCATCTTCACACGTTCAGTATTTGGTCAGTATTTTATATCAGCATTTGGAAGCCAAAATCAGTGGAACAATCAGAGGAAAAGTATAATAGAAACACGTCACCACTTCTGCATTTATCACCCACTCCTGGTTTTGGTTACAAATACTGATGCAGAATACTGACCAGATACTGAATGTGTGAATGTACCCTGACTTAAAGTCTCCCAATATCAGAAGAAACTGATTATACCAATCGGTTTTCAGGTTATTGTTTGTATGAGACTTTTTTTTCCTTGATTAAGAAGATGAATACATTTTGACATTCTGAAAACTTTCCATGATTGTCAATAAATCGGAATTTTTTACTATTTTTTTGATTGTTTCTAGATTTTAGGCTGATGACTCTTCTACGTGATAAAAAGAAATAGGACGTGGACGGTGAGTGGTGTGCATTGCATGCCAGTGTAGTGGTACCACCAAACAAGTTGCTGTTAGATAAAATCATAAAAGGTTTTTCTTCTATGAACCATAAGAACCTGGGAGTATAGGTGTCAATTTTTGGAGAATTATCCAATATTTTTATAGTAATTTTATTATAGTAGAATAATATCTTATTCAAAAATAGCTTTATCTGGACACATCGTACCAGACATGGAGCATTGAGACCCTCTTGGACCACATAGTCAACAGGTCCTTCCGACAGTCGGGTAGGTTTTGTGAAAACATTTTTTAAATCATCACCTCTTGGTCAAAAGCTCGACTTAAGGTAGGGTCTCTCGTCACTCCTACTTGTGTCTTGAACCCAGAAACTATAGGAATGGAAAACTGTGTGTGCAAGTTGTGTCTCAAACAAAAGGAACCATGCAAAAGAACGGAGCGGTAGGAGGACAGTTCCTGACAAGAATTAATGAAAACTCCTAAAACAAGAAAACTCTGGAGAACAAGTCAAGCGCTTGTAATTTGTAGATGATAGAGCTGGTACTACGTGATGAAAATTGGAGTCTTCCACTGACTTCTGGCCAAGGAGAAACTCTCTGGAGCAAACTGACTGAACGGTATAAGTTGGCTATGAAATCTTGGGAGACTATTACCCCGCACTAGTTTAGCCTATATCTTCCAGGTATCTACAGTATATTAATAGATATTTGTTTATCAATATGTTGGATCCAAAGTGTATCTTTCATTGAGGTCAAAGCGACCTTCTGTCTCAACACCACCCATTGTTTCATTTTGGCAAGGGAATGCCAATCTGCCAGATGTAGGAAAAATGAAGCCTGATAATAGCACTTTATATCAGACACACCAGTAAGAGTCTACAATTCTACCTTCTGCCTGGAACGTCCCGGTATGAATTTATTCATCACAGAGTATAGTTCAATGAGAATAAATGCAGTAAGACAGATGAATGGGACTGCTTGTAATATACATATATTTAGGAACATCCATTTTGAGGACATTCATTCTTACAATTTTTTTTTCTTCATATACCTTTAAACATTTTTCACACTGTCAGCCCTTAAATACCTGCCTTTTTAATTTATAACTCTATAGTATGCATGAAAATAAGTAACTTTGTAATCTTTCTCATCAGAGAAAGCTGCTTCTTTCTCCTACTGCATTGTTCTTTCATTCTCAATTCACAGGTAAAATCTGTATTCAGTGAAGACAGAAGTTCCCAATACTGAGATAGGAGATGACAGTTGGTGCTTTTAAAATTCAATGGAGAGGAGATAAAGAGGGAAGAGCTAGAGGAAGTCACAGATCTTCTGCTGCAAATGACAGCTCTCCAAAAACACCTTGGAGCAACAACTATCATCTCCAATCTCAGTAATTGGAAAATCTAAATTTACTGAAGATAGATTTTATGCATGAATTAAGGTCTAATGGGCCTGTCACACTAAGCGATATCGCTAGCAATATTGCTATAACGTCACTGGTTTTTGTGACGTTATAGCGATATTGCTAGCGATATCGCTATGTATGATACTTACCTCCGACGACTCCCCCGCTGGTTATCGCTGATTGCGTGAGAACATCCTGGACCGTTTCTCGTCGTCAGCTTCCTGCTGGGCTTCCTGCTGTGGAGACGAGCGACACGTGGACGCGGGCGGGAGGATGTCAGGATCGCCTCGTCTGACAGGTAAGTAGCGACCCCCGACCCCTGCTATGTCGCTGGTGAGATCTGCCTGTGTGGCAGCTCACTAGCGACCACTTAGCGATGTACCAGTGATCCTGACCGCGTCATGTCGCTGGTCGGGATCGCTGGTGCATCGCTAAGTGTGACAGCACTTTAAGGCAGAGGTCTCAAACTGCAATTCCTCAAGGGCCGCAAACCATGCGTGTTTTTGAGATTTCCTTAGCATTGCACAAGGTGCTGGAATCATTATCTGTGCAGGTGATTAAATTATCACCTGTGCAATACAAGGAAATCCTGAGAACATGACCTGTTTGCGGCCCTTGAGGAATGCAGTTTGAGACCTCTGCTCTTAAGCGATCCTAAATATCCTAACTTCCTGTCATATTGCAAGGCTCGTTAAAAAGACGATATGGTTTCTTTTCTTTTTTTTTTTTTTACACAAAATTACAAAAAATTATCAAACACTTTCTAAACTGGACAAAACACATTAACTAGACATGGACATACATACATAAAAATAATCTGAAGAGTTAGTATATTTAGATCTTTTCCAGCTGTAACAAATGTACTTCAATAATTGTTTTGCCAGAATAATGAAAACTTAATTTCCTCCATCTTAGCTATTCAATTAATGTGATTTATGGTTTCTTCCCAGCTAAGGATGTTTAATATTTTCCAGTTTCTAGCTATACACTTTTTATATTGCTAATAAAATTTGGATTGCTAAAAGGGCGACTTATAAAATATTTCAATTTTAATGTATCTTTCCATGATTGTAAAAAAAAAAAAACATCGTATTGCCTTACTGCTTGTTAAAAAACAAAACTTACAGGGTTACCAGCATCGACGCTAGAATATTAGTTTGAACTTCCAATTAATGCAATGTTGTAAAAAAAATATTTGTCTGATATAGAAATACCCTGAATTAGAATCCTAGAAGTAATTTTACACTATTAATTTTATTCCAAATGAGGAAATATCCAGTTTTAAAGAGACTTTTCGCCATTTACGAGAAAACAGCTGATTTTAAAGAGTCATTGGACCATTTATACCCACGGTGTATTATAAAACTTTGACGTTGTCACATTCATTTTGGAAAACCTCATTGTGTGTGAACAACCAATTAACACCTCACATGTACATGAACGCCTTGATGCAGTGAGCATTTTGCCAGATAAGTCAAACTAAAGTCTAAAAGGGATTGTGTCAGCAGAAAAATTATCTCTTGGCTAAATAAGGTTTTTGCGTTATATGTCATTTAAAAAAAATGCCAATTTTTTTTCATAATATAATCTCTATTAAAAAATATAGTAATCTTGCAATTTTCACACTGGCCACTGGGGCTATTTTAGACTCATACATCCTATCCTTTCAGGATGAGTTTTCGGTAGACTCCTTATCAGCAGAGTCAGGATTACAATAATAGGTCACACTTCTATACACCATTCACAATATGCGATGTCAAATCTGATCCTGCTTCCCCCTCCCTTCACAATGATCTTTGCACACGCTCATTAGATGCTTCAGTACAAAAGATAGGGTCAGAGTTTGTTCCTTGCATGTAGATGCAGGAGTCTAAGAAAAGTCCCAGTGACCACTGTGAAAATTGCAAGACTGCTAATTTTTAGTTTTAATAAAGATTGCGATAAGGAAAAAAAAAGTCAGAAATGTTAAAAAAAATCTATAATCCAAAAAATGGATTTAAACAATATTTAATTTTTTTATTATACATTCCCTTCAAAAATACTCGTTAAAGGGAATCTGTCACTTCATTTTTCGAGTATCAGCTGCCAGCACCTGAGCAGTGCGCCTGCGCAGGAGCCACGATGGGAAGCAAAGAAGAGGACGTCATCGTTAGAAGATGGGAGGCGCCGGACCGGGCCGCGAGACCCATTGGACCAAAACCGGACCCGGACCGCCCCTGGGTGAGTATAATTTAACTCGCTTTTCTTCTCTTTCAGGTTACATCGGGGGCTTATCTACAGCATTACAGAATGCTGTAGATAAGTCCCTGATGTCGGTGCCGGCAGCTGATAGTCGAAAAATGGGGTGACAGATTCCCTTTAAGCCTCTAAAACAGGCAGTACATGACGACCACAAATCCCAAAAAGCAAACCTAAAAAGAACAAAGGGCACTAAAATCTCTAACATCCAACATACCTATCGCCAAATTTTAAAATTGCAGCAAAAATACATTGTAATCTACTGTAGAATTCTGTAATAATGGTTCCTATAAATAAAACTTTTTGCAACATTGAATACAATCATAAAATCTGATAATTGTAGGGTATATTGCGCAATGTGTAAATAGGAGCCTACAATAAAAATTAGTCACCAAATGTGTGTACCACAGGAGTCAAAGGTGTATTAGGTGTGCCACTATAAGAGTAAGGCTGGAGTCACACTAACCTGCGTAAAATACGGTCAGTATTTTACATGCGTAATACGGATGACAGACCCCTAAACAGTGCTCCGTATGTCATCCGTAAGCAAGGTGTGGTCGCGTATTTTGCGCATGTAAGCATCCGTATGTAATCCGTATGGCATCCGTATGGTGAGATTTTCTCGCAGGCTTGCAAAATGGACATATAATGGAGCCCTATGACAGTTTTAATAAAGAAATGAAAGAATAGATATAGACACATAGAATGCATATATATATATATATATATATATGTATTCTATGTGTCTATATCTAGTCTTTCATTTCTTTATTAAACCTGTCAGTGTGAGTTTACTGTGTCGCGCACTGAATTGCCGGCTTTGCTAAAAGACACCGGGTGCGTATTTCTCGCAGGTCACATGTGTGCTCCGTGTGTAATCCGTATTTTTTGCGCACCCATAGACTTGCATTGGCGTATTACGGGCGTAGTACGCTGACAATCGCAGCATGCTGCGAGTGGCACGGAGCGTAGGATACTGAGGAGAAATATACGCCTGGTGTGAGGTACCCCATAGAGAATCATTGGTCCGTGTCTAATGCGTGCTTTTTGCGCCTCTCACGCACCCGAATTCCTCGCCAGTGTGACTCCGGCCTCAGTGCACATAACATCTTTAAGACTTGAGCGCACCTGCCGATGTTTTCCTGGGCAAAGCCAATTCACAGACCAGCAGCCTTTTTCCTGAAACGGCTTTTCTGTTGTTTTTTTTAACCCCTTCACCCCCAAGGGTGGTTTGCACGTTCATGACCGGGCCAATTTTTACAATTCTGACCACTGTACCTTTATGAGGTCATAACTCTGGAACGCTTCCATGGATCCAGGTGATTCTGACATTGTTTTCTCGTGACATATTGTACTTCATGTTAGTGGTAAAATTTCATTCAAATAACTTGCGTTTATTTGTGAGAAAAACGGAAATTTGGCGAAAATTTTGAAAATTTCGCAATTTTCCAACTTTGAATTTTTATGCCCTTAAATCACAGAGATACGGCACACAAAAAACTTGATATCTAACATTTCCCACATGTTTACTTTACATCAGCACAATTTTGGAACCAAAATTTTTTTTTGTTAGGAAGTTATAAGGGTTAAAATTTGACCAGCGATTTCTCATTTTTACAACACCATTTTATTTTTAGGACCACATCACATTTGAAGCCACTTTGAGGGGTCTATACGATAGAAAATACCCAAAAGTGACACCATTCTAAAAACTGCACCCCTTAAAGTGCTCAAAACCACATTCAAGAAGTTTATTAACCCTTTAGGTGCGTCACAGGAATTTTTTTGAATATTTAAAAAAAATGAACATCTAACTTTTTTTCATAAAAAAAATAATTCAGGTTCAATTTTTTTTATTTTACCAAGGGTAACAGGAGAAATTGGACTGCAAAAGTTATTGTGCAATTTGTCCTGAGTACGCAGATACCTGATATGTGGGGGGGAACCACTGTTTCGGTGCATGGCAGAGCTCAGAATGGAAGGAGCGCCGTTTGACTTTTTCAATGCAAAATTGGCTGGAATTCAGATTGGACGCCATGTCACGTTTGGAGAGTCCCTGATGTACCTAAACAGTGGAAACCCCCTACAAGTGACCCCATTTTGGAAACTAGACCCCCCAAGGAACTTATCTAGATATGTGGTGAGAACTTTGAACCCACAAGGGCTTTACAGAAGTTTATAACGTACAGCGGTACAATTAAAAAATCATATTTTTTCCACAAAAATGATCTTTTCACCCCAATTTTTATTTTCCCAAGGGTAACAGGACCCTAGAAGTTATTGTGCAATTTGTCCTGAGTACGCTGATACCCCACATGTGGGGGTAAACCACTATTTGGGCGCATGGCAGAGCTCGGAAGGGAAGCAGCGCCATTTGACGTTTTTGGCTGGAATTGAGATCGGACACCATGTCGCTTTTGGAAAACCCCTGATGTACCAAAACAGTGGAAACCCCCCACAAATGACACCATTTTGGAATCTAGACCCCCTAAGGAACTTATCTAGATGTGTGGTGAGAACTTTGAACCCCCATGGGCTTCACAGAAGTTTATAACATAAAGCCATACAATTAAAAAATCATATTTTTTCCACAAAAATGATCTTTTCACCCTCAATTCTTATTTTTCCAAGGGTAACAGGACCCTAAAAGTTATTGTGCAATTTGTCCTGAGTACGCTGATACCCCACATGTGGGGGTAAACCACTATTTAGGCGCATGGCAGAGCTCGGAAGGGAAGCAGCGCCATTTGACGTTTTTGGCTGGAATTGAGATCGGACACCATGTCGCGTTTGGAAAACCCCTGATGTACCAAAACAGTGAAAACCCCCCACAAATGACACCATTTTGGAAATTAGACCCCCTAAGGAACTTATCTAGATGTGTGATGAGAACTTTGAACCCCCATGGGCTTCACAGAAGTTTATAACATAAAGCCATACAATTAAAAAATCATATTTTTTCCACAAAAATGATCTTTTCACCCTCAATTCTTATTTTTCCAAGGGTAACAGGACTGTAAAAGTTATTGTGCAATTTGTTCTGAGTACGCTGATACCCCACATGTGGGGGTAAACCACTATTTGGGCGCATGGCAGAGCTCGGAAGGGAAGCAGCGCCATTTGACGTTTTTGGCTGGAATTGAGATCGGACACCATGTCGCGTTTGGAAAACTCCTGATGTACCAAAACCGTGGAAACCCCCCACAAATGACACCATTTTGGAAACTAGACCCCCTAAGGAACTTATCTAGATGTGTGGTGAGCACTTTGACCCCCCCAGTGCTTCACAGAAGTTTATAATGCCCGGGCGTGAAAATAAATAATTCGTATTTTTTCCACAAACATGATCTTTTAGTCACCATTTTTTTATTTTCCCAAGGGTACCAGGAGAAATTGGACCCCAAAAGTTGTTGTCCAATTTGTCCTGAGTATGCTGATACCCCATATGTGGGAGAAAACTACTGTATGGGCACACGTCGGGGCTCGGAAGGGAAGTAGTGACGTTTTGGAATGCAGACTTTGATGGAATGGTCTGCGGGTGTCATGTTGCCTTTGGAGAGCCCCTAATGTACCTAAACAGTGGAAACCCCCCACAAATGACACCATTTTGTAAACTAGACCCCCCAAGGAACTTATCTAGATGTGTGGTGAGCACTTTGAACCCTCCAGTGCTTCACAGAAGTTTATAACGCCCGGGCGTGAAAATAAAAAATTCGTATTTTTTCCACAAACATGATCTTTTAGTCACCATTTTTTTATTTTCCCAAGGGTACCAGGAGAAATTGGACCCCAAAAGTTGTTGTCCAATTTGTCCTGAGTATGCTGATACCCCATATGTGGGAGAAAACTACTGTATGGGCACACGTCGGGGCTCGGAAGGGAAGTAGTGACGTTTTAGAATGCAGACTTTGATGGAATGGTCTGCGGGTGTCATGTGCGTTTGGAGAGCCCCTGATGTACCTAAACAGTGGAAACCCCCCACAAGTGACCCCATTTTGGACACTAGATGTGTGGTGAGCACTTTGAACCCCCAAGTGCTTCACAGAAGTTTATAACACTCGGATGTGAAAATAAAAAAATCATTTTTTTCCACAAAAATGATATTTTTGCCCCCAATTTTTTATTTTCCAAAGGGTAACAGGAGAAATTGGAGCCCAAAAATTGTTTTGCAATTTGTCCTGAGTAGGCTGATACCCTACATGTGGGGGTAAAACACTGTTTGGGTGCATGGCAGAGCTTGGAAGGGAAGGAGCACCATTTGACTTTTTCAACTCAGAATTGGCTGGAATTGAGATCAGACGCCATGTTGCATTTGGAGAGCCCCTGATGTGCCCAAACAGTGGAAACCCCCAATTATAACTCCAACCCTAACCCCAACACACCCCTAACCCTAATCTGAGCCCTAACCCTAGCCCTAACCCTAGCCCTAGCCCTAGCCCTAGCCCTAACCCTAGCCCTAACCCTAGCCCTAACCCTAAGGCTGTGTGCACACGCTGCGGATTTTGCTGCGGTTCCGCAGCGGTTTTGGCTGCTGCGGACCCGCAGCAGAAACTGCTGCGGTGTACAGTACCATGATTCCTTATGGGAATCAAAAACCGAGATAAAAAACCGCAGGACAAAACCGCAGAGCAATCCGCAGGTAAAACCACAGGTCTTTTGACCTGCGGTTTCACCTGCGGATTTTACAAAATCCGCGCGGATGAATCCGCACCTAATCCGCAGCGTGTGCACACAGCCTTACCCTAACGGGAAAATGGAGATAAATACTTTTTTTTTAATTTTATTATTTTTCCCTACCTAAGGGGGTGATAACGGGGGGTTTGATTTACTATTTATGGCGGTTTTTATATTTGGCAGCTGTCATACGCTAAAAGACGCTTTTTATTGTAAAATAGTTTTTGCATCACCACATTTTGAGAGCTATAATTTTTCCGTATTTTGACCCACTGAGTCATGTGAGGTCTTATTTTTTGCGGGACGAGTTGTCGTTTTTATTGGTACCATTTTCGGGCACGTGACATTTTTTGATCGCTTTTTATTCCTATTTTTGGGACAAAGAATGAACAAAAACCAGCGTTTCATGAATTTCTTTTGGGGGGGTGCGTTTACACCGTTCCGCGTGCGGTAAAATTGATAAAGTGGTTTTATTCTTCGGGTCAGTACGGTTACAGCGGTACCTCACCGTTTTTTTATGTTTTTGTCGGTTTTATGCAATGAAAACTATTTTATAAAAAAAATTATTATTTTTGCATCGCTTTATTCTGCGAGCTATAACTTTTTTATTTTTTCGCTGATGATGCTGTGTGGCAGCTCGTATTTTGCGGGACAAGATGACGTTTTCAGCGGTACCATGGATATTTATATGCGTCTTTTTGATCGCGCGTTATTACACTTTTTGTTTGGCGGTATGATAATAAATCATTATTTTTTGCTTCGTTTTTTATTTTTATTTTCTAAGGGGTTCGCTAAAGGGGTTAACTAATGGGACAGTTTTATAGGGCGGGTCATTACGGACGCGGTGATACCTAATATGTGTACTTTTATTGTTTGTTTTTTTTATTATTTCCAAAAAATGGATTTATTGGGGGAATATTTTTTTTTTTTTTTATAATTTATTTGGCGATTTTTTTTTTAATTATTTTAACACTTTTTTTTATTTTTTTTTTTACTTTATTAAATAGTCCCAGGTGGGACATCACTGTCCTGTGACAGATCGCTGATCTGTCACATCACAGATCACTGTGACAGATCAGCGATCTGACACAGGCACTGCAAAAAGCTTCCTCATGCCTGCGCTTTGCAGGCACTGAGGAAGCCAGCTTCCTCAGGCCCCCGAAGGCCCCCGTCGCCATCTTGGATTCGGGGGCCTGGAGGAAAGGAGCCCCCCGCAGCAGCGCTGCACATTGCGCTGCCGTGGGGGGCTCAGGGAAGCACGGAGGGAGCCCCCTCCCTGCCGATGCTTCCCTTTAACCCCCGGTACACCGCGATCATGTTTGATCGCGGTGTGCAAGGGGTTAACGTGTCGGGTGTCAGCTGTGATAATCAGCTGACACCCGGCCGCGATCAGCGGCGCTCACCACGTGGGCGCCGCTGATCGCGGTAGACGTACTATCCCGTCCACGGTCATACGGGCCCGGGTACCGTGGACGGGATAGTACGTCGGATGTCAGGAAGGGGTTAATAATTTGAACTCTAATTAGAGCGTTTCTGAATCCTAAATAGGTAAAAAGAAATAAGACAAGACTGAACATGTGCTCATCAAAATTTTTAAACAGCTGAGCGTTCTGGTCATTTTTTCAGGTGGTTTCGCAGTTCTTTTTCAGGAGGGTTCCAGGTGGAAATCACCTGAAGAAGACATTGTCTGCACATACCCTAAATCTTGTAAAAACGTGTGCAAACTTTTAAAACTGTTTGCTAATGTCACCTGTATTCATTGCATTACTCGCTCTGTAAAATTAAAACTTCAGGACTTTAATAGCATTTAACAATGGAACTAAAAAGCATTTCCCCTTAAAAAATAGTCGCTCGTAAATATTCTTGTCTTCAAGGTCTTGCGTTGTCCTCTTCTGTCAAGTTGTAAGTTATATCGGTTTCAGATGCCATCACAACTCGCGCAGAGATTGTCACTCAGCTATCTTAGTCATCTTTACCTACATAATCAGTGATGCATCTACTGACACCACCCATGGGTCCTGTCATCGCGGGCATTAGCATGCTGTCATATAATAGTTCAGCACAGATTTAACTTGACAGAAGATGACATCTAGTAAGAGTTATTCAAGTGCTGAGGTCTGAACAATATGCCACAATGGAAAGTTTCTGTTTGTAACCAAATTGCTTGCAAAATCGTATGCAAAAAAACAAAAAAAAATAGTGTACCAATAAAAAAAAGTAAAAAAAAATAGTTTAGCTTTCTAAATTTTGCTATAAAATTGTAATTATTCGCTTATTGCTGCATTATCATCTTCAGTGCGCAACTTATTTGTATTTTCTTATTTGTGTATTGCATTTGCTTTATACTTTTTTCCTCTAATTATTGTCAGTGCTGATATTACTCACATGATCTACTGATCTAATATTAAACACTGCAAACCTCGACTTTTAATAAAACAAAATATACTAGTCCACACATCCATAGAGTTAATTATTTTTATTAAACTCGGCGTTACAGGTTTATGGAAGATTGAATTATACAAATATTTCACAATAAAGATTCCGAGTCCGGAATTTTCGCCATAAGCAAGCACATATTTGTCTTCATCAAATGGGGGAAGATCGGAAGAAAAATTAGTTCAATTTAGAACTGAATTGCTTCTATACCAATGGGGCTTGTATAATTGGTCATTAGGAAACCATTACTACTGATATTTTGGCCGGGTTTACATCAGCCACCTGCGGCATTCAACGATCATTGATCGGTTAAATGTTTGCCGATCGGCGGTCGTTAAATACCGTAGTCTGTTTAGACAGGACGACTGCAGTTCAGATGTGCACAGACCGATCAGTAATAGATCGTTTTATGCATATAGATTATTGTTCTCGGCAGCACATGACCTGTTTTTACAGGATGATGTACTGCTGAGAACGATTATCTTTTAAGCATGGCAAAAGATACTATATCCGATGAATGAGCATTTTGCGTAGCAGCTTGTTTACACTGCCTGATTATCGGGAAACTAGGCACGCTCGTTCTTGTTCTCGATAATCAACCAGTGTAAGCCCGCCCCTACAGTACAAAGACTTATTAACCTATTTGGAAATGTTAATGGTTTCATGGGCCTTTTGTTCCTTTAGAGCACGGTATCTCAAACTCCAGTCCCCCAACAGATCATGTTTTCAGCATTTATTTAGTAGTGAAGGTATTATTATCAAGAGTGAGAAATAAAGATTAAAATATTCTCTTTAACTAACCGCGGCATATGCCTCAGAACTTCCCAGTGGGCGTGGCTGTGTTTTGATTGGCTAGTTTCATAGGGAAAAAAGCACACGCCCAAAGGGAAGTTCTGTGCAAAGCTACATTTGCATCTACTGTATATTTCCAGGGGGGCATAAATGGAACGGAGGGTCACAAATGAAAAAGAAAAACTGTTCCAGAATCAGCGTTACAGCGACAATTGGTGAGGGTACTCAGTTTAAATTGAAAAAATCTAGTGAAAGTTCCCCTTTAAGTTGGCTTCCAACTGGACGGTCTAACTGTTGGAAGATTATCAGTACATTAGATTGTAAATATCCAAACATTTTTTATCACAGTGTCCTTTGGAATATTAGTGTGTCCCTTTACCCTTTCCACAGCTGTTTATACTTTTTAGCCATAATGTTACATTACCCATAAATCATTATTGCAATGCATGGACATGACATTGGTTGTCAAGGTAACTGTCTGTGAGACCCCCCCCCCCCCCCCGAAAATGGGAACCAAAGATCTGTTCTCCATAATACCTGCATTGTACACTGAATCTTATCTCGGAGTAATTCATGAGCCCATTACATTTTCTCATGCTTTACGATGTCAATATGTCACCACGATTTTCAGCTTGTGCGCAGTGTAAAAACTGCAGTTTACATTTATAAAAAGCAATTTATCTTCATCGCTATGTTCATTATTGTTTCTCCATGGTAACATAGAGACAGAACTTCCCCAAAATACCTAATAAAAGAAGGACAAAGGTTTAGGATTCTAATATACCTTGTATACTGAACTTTATTTTAATTAATGCTTAGGCAAAGGCTAAACAGCAAAGTTGTCGACAAACTTTCTTCGGCAAAAACTTTTTTCCAAACTTATACCCTATTCTTTCGTAGAAACGACACTCTAAAAGCGCTGCTAGCACAATGCCTTTGAATTAGAAAGACCAAAATGAAGCCTTTCGTGATCTGCGACGTAGATGTTTGTCACTTTTTGTGTGCAAGTATATGAAGCGGGTTCATGAGCTGAGCCCGCTTCACACACAGCAGATGTTGGCTGCATTATATAAAAATTAAGCAAAGATAAAAAAATGTTTTAAAACATATTAACAAAAATATATAAATTACATGGAATTACTTCCACTCCCCGCCTTTCCCAGAATAAAAAAAATATAGAATTTAAAAAGTATAATAATTAAAGATTATCAAATTAATATTTTGATAATTAAAAAAATATTAAAATAGAAAAATTAATTAACCAGTTTGGAAAAGAAAAATAAATTGAAGCACCAGAATTGCTGTTTTTCACTTCTCTGTACATCCCTCAGCTCTCAGTCATCTCTCAGTACAGCCAGCTGGCAGCGACAGAATGTTATTAACCTGCAGATTAGCCCCATATCTTCAGGCTAAGATTGTTTTTTTTTTACATGACAGATTCCCTTTAAATTTCCAAATTCATCACCAAAAAGGATCATGAAAACATGCATGACACGTAAGGTATTAGAATACTGTTCTACTAACCCTGATATCTTATCCTGAGAAGAAGCGCCCCTTGTCTGCTATACAACTTGAACAGTGCTCTGCACCTAGTCACAGCAAGGCTGAAGACCAGTATGGTTTGTATTAAAGACAAGGGGGCAGCACTAATCAGCGAAATTAATTCTATGCAGGAGCTAATAGTAAAAAAAATTGAAAATTTTTGCTATGTAATCTGAGAGCATCATGATATAGGGTTAGAGAGCCTGATTTCAGCAATGTATCACTTGCTGGGCTGTGTGCTGTTGTGTAAATAAAATCTTTGACTATCAGCGGGAGATTATCACTACAGGACTAGATGTCTTGTGCCTTCAGATCATCTGTTTTGTATAACCCCGCCCCCTCCACTGATTAGCAGCTTTCAATGTACACAGAAAGTTGCCAATCAGTGGTGAGGGGCGGGGTTACATAAACTACAGCATTCAGAGAACTGCTACATCTGCAAGAAAAAAAACAGATTGTATAAAAAAAAGCAGCATTCAAGCTAGTATCAGCCTCTACATAATGCTGCTCTCAAGTTACAAAACAAAAACCTGGTGACAAACTCCTTTTAACTATTGCCGTATGGCTAATCAGTGCTGTATAGCCACAAGTTTAGTATTTCTACATTCAGCAGAAATTGTGAGCCTAATTTTTGTGCCAGTTTTACCCATTTCCCTTTGTGAAAATTTGAAATCCGGGGCTAAAACAGCATTTTTTGGTAAAAATGTAATTGTATTTTCTTCACTGCCCAATGGTTTAAGATTCTGTGCACCCCTAGATTCATTCATTGAGAGGTTTAGAGGTTTAGTTTGTAAAATGGGGTCACTTATGGAAGGGTTCTCTTGTTCTGGCACCTCAGGGGTTCTCCAAATGGGTCTCACCACAGCCGCAAGCCATAACTGTAAAATCTGCACTATAATAGCTACTTCCCTTCTGAGTTTTGTACTGTGCCTCAATATTAGTTCTCGATTACATTCAGAGTATTGCCACAATCAGGAGAATTCCATTTTTCCTATTATTCCTTATAAAAAAAATAAAAAATTGAGGCAAAAACAACATTTTAGTGGTAAAAATGTAATTATTCTTTCTTCACCACCCAAAACTAATATCGCCATATTTGTAGAGCTATAATTTTTCCATATTTCGTCCCACAGAGTCATGTGAGGTCTTGCTTTATCGCTGGACGAATTGACGTTTTTATTGGTACCATTTTTGAGTACTTAACAATTTTTTATCACTTTCTATTCCGATTTTGTGGGAGCCAGAATTAACAAAAAACAGCAATTCAGGTATATTTTTTGAGGATTTTTTTATGCCGGTCTGCATTAAAAATTAATAAGGCAGCTTTATTCTTTGGTTCAGTACGATTACAGCGATACCTCATTTATATATATATTTTTTAATCTTTTGGTGCTTTTACACAATAAAACTTTTGTTAACTGGTGTGACACTCTTATAGAATGGGCTGTTCCGGATGCAGCGATACCAAATATGTGTACTGTTTTTGTTTATTTGTATTTTTTTTTTACATAAAAGTGTGGTTATTAGTGTAACTTTATTTCTTCTTATTGTTTAGTGATTTATTTTTTTATATTTTTAGAAAAAAAATATATTTTAAACTTTTTACTTAGTCCCTCCATGGGACTTTCACTTTTTTAATCTTCTTTTTACTTTGATTGCAGCATTTCAATACATTATACCTGTACAGAAAGCTTCTTAGCCCGTGCTTTGAACATGGTCTAAGAAGTTTTCTGTAGCTTGGTGACCTAGGAATCATCATGACGATCCGAGTTACCATGGCAACTATCAGACCCCAGATCTGAAGTCAGATTGAGCTCCCGTCCCTCTGCCTGCCTCCAAAATGTTACGATCACTCTCAATCACAGAATTTAGGGGGTTAAACAGCCAGGGTTGGTGCTATCACTGTCCATGGCTGTTAGTGCAGGAGCTCGGTCACTAGCTGCATTACTAACCTCGGGGCTTGATGTCAGCTGACAATACAAAGGTGACATCAACCACCCCAACTATCACCCCACTTGCCTCCACTACAGGGCAAGTGGGAACACCGAGGCTAAGTGCCAGGATTGGCGCATCTTAGAGATGCGCCTTTTCTGGGGCGGTTGAGAGCTGATGATTTTCGCCTGGGAGGGGCAGTATCCATGGCCCCTTCCTAGGCTATTAACTTCAGCCCGTAGCTGTCTGCATAGCCTTTTCTGGTTATTAATTATAGGGGGACCCCATGTAATTTTTTTGGGAGTCCCTCATTTTAATAGCCAGTAAAGGCTATGTATACAGCTGTGAGCTGATATTAATAGCCTGGGAAGCTCCATGGGTATTACCCCTTCCTTGGCTATAAACATCAGCCCTCAGCTGTTGACTTTCACTCTGCTGGTTATGAAAATTGCACAGTAGCCCTTGCCATTTTTTTCCAAAAAATAATCTTTTATTGAATAAACGCATGTATAGTAAGCTGTACACACTGTACTAATTGTATTTATCACAGACATCTATATATCTACCTATTCTATTTGTATTTAATGTATGTAATCCATCTCTTCTATCCTGTCGGCTCCTGCTGTGATTTTACAGTACACAGCAGATGAATTGCCAACTTTTCTTTTACGTATCTATGTAATATATATACATATATGTGTGGGTCTCTGACATCTATATATCTATGTATTCTAAGTGTTTATATCTATTCTAACCTGTCACTCTGTGATATTACTGTATGTGGCACATGGATTGCTGGCTTTTATTCTGTCTACAGTGGGAATGGAAAGTATTCAGAACACTTTAAATTTTTCACTCTTTGTTTTATTGCAGCCATTTGGTAAATTTACAAAAGTTCATTTTTTTTCTCATTAATATACACTATGCACTAAATATTGACTGAAAAAAACTGAAATGTAGAAATTTTTGCAAATTTATTAAAAAAGAAAAACTGAAATATCACATGGTCATAAGTATTCAGATCCTTCGCTCAGTATTGAGTAGAAGCACCTTTTGAGCTAGTACATCCATGAGTCTTCTTGGGAATGATGCAACAAGTTTTTCACACTTGGATTTGGGGACCCTCTGCCATTTTTCCTTGCAGATCCTATCCAGTTTTGTCAGGTTGGATGGTGAACGTTGGTGGACAGCCATCTTCAGGTCTCTCCAGAGATGCTCAATTGGGTTTAGGTCAGGGCTAAACCCAATGTTGGAAGGTGAACCTTCAGCCAAGTCTGAGGTCCAGAGCACTCTGGAAGAGGTTTTCATCCAGAATATCTCTGTACTTGGCCGCATTCATGTATCCTTCAATTGCAACCAGTCGTCCTGTCCCTGCAGCTGAAAAACACCCCCATAGCATGATGCTGCCACCACCATGTTTCACTGTTGGGATTGTATTGGGCAGGTGATGAGCAGTGCCTGGTTTTCTCCACACATACCGCTTAGAATTATCGCCAAAAAGTTCTATCTTCATCTCATCAGACCAGAGAATCTTATTTCTCATAGTCTGGGAGTCATTCATGTGTTTTTTAGCAAATTCTATGCGGGCTTTGATATGTCTTGCACTGAGGAGAGGCTTCCGTCGGGCCACTCTGCCATAAACGCCTGACTGGTGGAGGGCTGCAGTGATAGTTGACTTTGTGGAACTTTCTCCCATCTCCCTACTGCATCTGTGGAGCTCAGCCACAGTGATCTTGGGGTTCTTGTTTACCCCTCTCACCAAGGCTCTTCTCCCACAATTGCTCAGTTTGGCTGGACGGTCCGGTCTAGGAAGACTTCTGGTGGTCCCAAACTTCTTCCATTTAAGGATTATGGAGGCCACTGTGCTCTTAGGAACCTTGAGTGCTGCAGAAATTATTTTGTAACCTTGGCCAGATCTGTGTCTTGCCACAATTCTGTCTCTGAGCTCCTTGGCCAGTTCCTTTGACCTCATGATTCTCATTTGGTCTGACATGCACTGTGAGCTGTGAGGTCTTATATAGACAGGTGTGTGCCTTTACAAATCAAGTCCTATCAGTTTAATTAAACACAGCTGGACTCCAATGAAGGAGTAGAACCATCTCAAGGAGGATCACAAGGAAATGGACAGCATGTGACTTGCAGTAAATATGAGTGTCTGAGCAAAGGGTCTGAATACTTATGACCATGTGATATTTCAGTATTTCTTGTTTAATAAATTTGCAAAAATTTCTACATTTCTGTTTTTTTCAGTCAAGATGGGGTGCAGAGTGTACATTAATGAGAAAAAAAATAAGTTTTTTGAATTTACCAAATGGTTGCAATGAAACAAAAAGTGAAACATTTAAAGGGGTCTGAATACTTTCCGTACCCACTGTACGTTTGGAATAACAGACACTGAGGATTCACTTTAGTCTTTTTCTTTGCTGGATAATAATATTTATAATATCTGATATACTGTATAAAAAAGCGCTTAGTGGCAAAATGTCCCCAGAACATGTTGTCAGCGATTTCGTCTGGAAATAGCAACTGCATCCATCCGTCTCGCTTCAAAGTTCAATAAACCTGTAGAAGACTGAGATGTGGACGCGACATTTTTTTTTTTCATTTTCTACACTTTTATGCAATTTATTAGAAACTCAGCAACTTGCCCCCACTGTGATCTGAATTGTTGCTGCCTGATACAAGACACTGTTGAGGAGCCTGCAGAATCCGGTGTGCCTTCTGAGCCTGGTAGGAGGCAAATGTATCTAAAAATGGATTTGGTGTATATAATAGAAAGTAGTAGAATCAAAAAAGGGCATTTTGGCCTCTAAAGAATTCAGTACACATGCTTTCTTATGTACTCGTCACAGGTGTCCTTGCTTCTCTTATAGACTTAAGGAAGAGAAATCGAGCCAGGTGTTCACATTGTCAAATCTTGTTTCATTGTAAGTAGCATATTTTTTAACCAAACATAACTTCCTAAGAATTGGTACTTAAAAGTGGATTAAAAGTGTCTGGGATCAGAAAAAAAAAATCCAAAATAGCGCCACTGTTGTTGATGGGTTATATTGCATCTTATCTTATTCTTGTTAAGTTCACCATACCTATGAGATAGCTGTAGACTGAATGTGCTTTCGGTAGACAGCTATCTCAATCAGCTCCTCCAAGTGCCTGGGTTTTCAGCAGGATAAGAGGAGGAAGCCATTACCAAACACCTCCAGCCGTGATTTATCTTTCCTGAAAACAAAAAGATTCAGAGTTGATTTTCCAACTGTCGATCTTTCTCTCCCCTGACATCATTAGTTGGGTGATTCTCAGGAAGCCCCCATACACATCAGATAGTCCTGCTGGAATTGATGTGTTCGGTCAACTTTGATATAATATGTTGTAAGATGGTGGCCAGAAAGGTCCTTAAGGGGAGATATGTATCATGGAGGTTGGTCGCTTCGGTGATGTGTGCTCGGAAAACATGCTCCAGCAAATATAGTGCTGAGAACGTTATTAGGGCAATCCAGGGCCAGGTTTTAAGAGCAGTAAAAGGAGATGGGTGAGAATGATTGCTCACATATCCCACTCCAAGAGTGTGGTTTGGCAGATAAAATGGAGCCCAAGTGGATCACCCCCAGGGCTGTGGGACTACTCGGTACCGGGCCGGTGTCTTAAAGGGGAAGTGTCGCGGTGGCAGTGACCCGGTCCATGGCCCTGGGTGTCCATGTAAAATAGGTGGAATGAAGCTGAATAAAGTTTATAGGTAGATAATTTGTGACGCCAACTGTGGTTTCTGGTCAGAAAGGAGGTGACCAGCGCTGCAGTGCAGATCCTCTGGGACAGATGGCATGATGCAGCAGAGTTAGTAAAGCTCTCCACAGGCAGAGCTGTAATCCCAGGGCAGTAGTAGTAGATGTTAAGGTAGAGGATGTAGTGTTTAGACACAGAGATGTAGCAGTGCTGAAGGGGTTGCAGGAAGGATTCAAAGAACATGACAGAGTGCAGTTTCTTTTACCTTTTACTGAAGGTACAGTCCAGGATTCAGATCACAGATGGTACAGGAGTTGGTCAGCCTGGAAGCAACTTGGGAATCTCTCTATGCAGATGGGTTGTGTAGTCTCCTTTCTAGCGCTATTCTGAAGTACTTGTAGTTATGAATTACACTCAAGTTCCTCTTCCTTACTCTCTCTTAGAACTCCATTCGCATGGAAGGCAGCTGTAGCCTTCTCTCTCTGGCTCACACACGTTGCTGCTGTGACTTCGAGTCTTGGGTGGGAACAGAGCATTTTCAGCCTCTTGCTCCTCCGGTTTCTGCTGTGGGACCTTTAGTATCCACACAGCCTCAGATGCCGGGGTCCGGTCAATGCGCTTCAGCTACTGGTGAGCTTGACTTCAGCTCAGTCCTCCCCAGCTCATCTCCACATGTCTAAACTCTTCCCTTTCTCTGCATGAACTCCCTAACTTCCTTCCTCCCGACCACAGAGAGCAGCTCCTCAGCAGTTAGGTTCAGAGCTCCCTCTGCTGGCCTGGAGTAGGAACTGTGCTGTGTGCTGGAATTACCTGATAGAGAGACCCTTCATTGCTTCCAAACATGACATCACACTCCCTAGGAGGGAGGTAATGCCACTGTGGCAACCATACTTCTGGGGGCGCCACACAAGTGTCTCAGTCAGTGTCTGTGACTGGAGGTGTGGAGGCCTCCATTGTGTTTGTTAAAGACATTGACCTGAGCGGGCGGACCCGCAGTATTATATGGACTGTTTATTTTTTGTTTGTTTTCACCTTGTGCCGGAGAAGGCTATCTTTTGTTTGCTTAAGCAGGTTATTGAAGTTAAATAAACCTGACTGAACATTTTTATGAAACCGTTTCCTGTGCCGACCTCACCAGCAGCTGAGTGAGTACAAAACCCTACAATGTATAAAAGTGTAAAGAATTAATGCTAAGCCTCACTGACCATAAAAGCTGACACTCTACAGGAGAGAGAAGACCTCGCTGACAATAAGAGCTTACACTGTACAGGAGAGAGAGGACCCCACTGACCATAGGAGTTTACACTTTACAGGAGAGAGAAGTACTCACTGACCATAAAAGTTTACACTCTACAGGAGATAGAAGACCTTGCTGACCATAGGAGTTTGCACTGTATAGAAGAGAGATAGGACCCCAATGACTATAAGAGCTTACACTCTACAGAAGAGTGAGAGGACCCCAATGAGTATAAGAGCTTACACTCTACAGAAGAGAGAGATCCCCATTTACCATAAGAACTTACACTCTATAGGAGACAGAGGACTCTGCTGACGATAAGAGCTTACACTCTACAGAAAAAATAGACTTACCCAATGACTCTGAAGATGGAAAACAACTTTTGTACAAACTGTGCTCCTCTGGGAACCACTGATCTGTGATGGCCCATGTACTGATCACCAATGTACAAGGTACGATAATCCGCTAGATGTCATAGCTGCAGGGCATTATGAGAGGCTTGCGTGGCAACTCAAAAAGACATTTGCTCACTCTCTGGTTCTTCAGCAGAGTAGGAAATGGTGCTGGGCAACTTTCCTTTTTTTGAGAATCTCAATGTTTGACTTGAGCTCGATCCTCAGCGGATCGATCTGCTCATCTCTACTAAAAATAAGAAACTTTTTGATACATCAGATGAATCTGTTTCCTTCTCCTCCTGGACTGATCTTTCACTCTCAAAATTCTCAACTCATAGGTAAAACCTCTTTTCAGTGAATACAGATTACCCTATTCCTGAGATCGATGACAGGTGATGCTCATGAAGTTCTATGGAGAACTGTAACTGTCATTTCAGGAGAACTCGGAGTGCTTCTTTAACACAGCAGTGTCGCTTGTACTGCCTACATGCCTCCAAAAAACTAGTCACACTTGTCCATGAGATGTGTGTGGTATGATAGCTAGGAGTACCAGAGGAATAACAGTCTTTATAGCGAGATATGGTGCTCTTTGTAGAAGAGACCAGCAATGATTGACTAACCATGAAGAACCCATTCCAATGGATAGGCTATTTTCACACTAAATATTGCCCCATTCAATAAAATGTGTGCTCTTTTGTGACGTCTTTGGTTAGAAATGTAATAGTATTTATCTAAAAAATGTAATTTTTTACAGCCTCAATGGGAGATAAATTCAGGAAATTGTGTTAATAGATACAGTCATATGTATAAGTTTGGGCACCCCTATTAATGTTAACCTTTTTTCTTTATAACAATTTTGGTTTTTGCAACAGCTATTTCAGTTTCATATATCTAATAACTGATGGACTCAGTTATAGTTCTGGATTCAAATGAGGTTTATTGTACTAACAGAAAATGTGCAATCTGCATTTAAACAAAATTTGACCGTTGCAAAAGTATGGGCACCCTTATCATTTTCTTGATTTGAACACTCCTAACTACTTTTTACTGACTTCCTGAAGCACTAAATTGGTTTTGTAACCTCATTGAGCTTTGAACTTCATAGCCAGGTGTATCAAATCATGAGAAAAGGTATTTAAAGTGGCCACTTGCAAGTAGTTCTCCTATGAAGAGTGGCATCATGGGCTCCTCAAAACAACTCTCAAATGATCTGAAAACAAAGATTATTCAACATAGCTTTTCAGGGGAAGGATACAAAAAGTTGTCTCAGAGATTTAACCTGTCAGTTTCCACTGTGAGGAACATAGTAAGGAAATGGAAGAACACAGGTACAGTTCTTGTTAAGCCCAGAAGTGGCAGGCCAAGAAAAATATCAGAAAGGCAGAGAAGAAGAATGGTGAGAACAGTCAAGGACAATCCACAGACCACCTCCAAAGACCTGCAGCATCATCTTGCTGCAGATGGTGTCACCGTGCATCGGTCAACAATACAGCGCATGCATAACGCCTTTTTGTATGACCAAACAACTCAATCTTTGTTTCATCAGTCCACAGGACCTTCTTCCAAAATGTAACTGGCTTGTTCTAATGTGCTTTTGCAGACCTCAGGCAACTCTGTTTGTGGCGTGCTTGCAGAAACGGCTTCTTTCGCATCACTCTCCCATACAGCTTCTCCTTGTGCAAAGTGCGCTGTATTGTTGACCGATGCACAGTGACACCATCTGCAGCAAGATGATGCTGCAGGTCTTTGGAGGTGGTCTGTGGATTGTCCTTGACTGTTCTCACCATTCTTCTTCTCTGCCTTTCTGATATTTTTCTTGGCCTGCCACTTCTGGGCTTAACAAGAACTGTACCTGTGTTCTTCCATTTCCTTACTACGTTCCTCACAATGGAAACTGACAGGTTAAATCTCTGAGACAACTTTTTGTATCCTTCCCCTGAAAAGCTATGTTGAATAATCTTTGTTTTCAGATCATTTGAGAGTTGTTTTGAGGAGCCCATGATGCCACTCTTCATAGGAGAATCAAATAGGAGAACTACTTGCAAGTGGCCACTTTAAATACCTTTTCTCATGATTTGATACACCTGGCTATGAAGTTCAAAGCTCAATGAGGTTACAAAACCAATTTAGTGCTTCAGGAAGTCAGTAAAAAGTAGTTAGGAGTGTTCAAATCAAGAAAATGATAAGGGTGCCCATACTTTTGCAACGGTCAAATTTTGTTTAAATGCAGATTGCACATTTTCTGTTAGTACAATAAACCTCATTTGAATCCAGAAATATAACTGAGTCCATCAGTTATTAGATATATGAAACTGAAATACCTGTTGCAAAAACCAAAATTGCTATTAAGAAAAAAGGTTAACATTAATAGGGGTGCCCAAACTTTTACATATGACTGTATTTCACAAATAGGCAACCCGCTTGGGAACACAATGGAGAAACCTATTTTCAACCGAAAAAGAATTAAATAAGGTGGATAGTCACCAAGCTACATCCAATTACAGATCCTCCACCAATACCTGGTCACAAACTAATGCACATTTTCATATCTGTTTTTGTCTACGGTGTAAACATTTTTTCTTTCGCATTTTCATATGAGTTTCTCTAGAAAAATATTCTAGATTTTACAGAAAATTACTTATGCATCTACATTTAATATTGTAAATACTTATTTATTTCATTTACAGTAAAATACAACAAAGTGCTTTTATTCATAAAGAGTCTGTGTCATTTTATCAAACTGTACACAAATCAACGGAACAAGCAAATAAAAAGGAAACTTTGTAATACACCCTAATAAATATTCTTCTTTCTCCACTTATGAGCAACTTCTTCCTCTCCCAACACCACTTTAACTCACCATTAATTCTTGAAAACAGCTAAAATCTGTCATAGTGAACAAAAAAGATGGTCTGCCAGTTAACTGAGGGGTCAGATTACAACTGCATATTAAAGTTGATAGAGAGGAAAGGCGGAAGGAGAAGCAGATAGTAGTGGCATCAGAGAAATGCAGACAGTGTTGCTGCTTTATTTTAAATAATTTATCTCCTAATGCTGGATTCACAGCTACAATGCTTAGTACTGCAGTATAATGTCCTCGATCATTCTTCTGTTTCTTAACATGTGCTGTATAGAAAAAGACAAATTATGCCTAGAGCAGTGTCTGAGGGGGTGTGCATGACTCAAAGGCCCAAAATAAAAACACCAACATGTGAATTCCTGTGTCATGTGCCTTCCTTTCTGGTGTTATACTAGCCATAAAATTCTTCCATAAGATTCCCTTTCAAAGGAAATCCATCAGCACTATTTGACACTCCAATATATTTATACAGTATGGCAATGTATTTTGTCACGACAGTCTAATGCCACCGGCTCAAAAAGAGTACCTCGGCTAGACATAAAACAAACCACTCACTTTGTCAGATACCAGAGGAACCCCGACCTTCTCAATTTAACCCATCTACAGTAATCTTGGATTACATTAAAGTTCACTGGATTGTTTCCATGGAAGGGCTGCCTTTGGGAGGAGCAAATCAGAGACAAGAAGGGTCACCCTTGCAGGATCAATTCCAAGAGGTCATATTAGGGAAAATAAAAAAATAGTAAGATAAGTGGTTGGCAAAATTGAAGCTGAGTTAAGAAAACAAGAGAAATCAGGAAGTCAACACAAGTGCCAAAAGTAGAACTGCCAACCAGGTAAGCAGAACTTATTGACTGGCTGTGGAAGTCAGACACTCAGGGGTTTAAATAGCTGTCAGGTTAGCCCAGGGCACTCAGAAAGGAGTAATCAAACCCAATAAACCCTATAGCTCCCTGTTCTAGGGGGTACCAAAAGTCTTCGGAATAAAACAGGACTGACATAGCCATGGATCACCCGTAACAAAAGTGTGGCGCCATCTAACAGATAAAGCAGAAACAGAGGTTTCAAGAATCGGTAGAGATGTTTTAGAGAGAAGTCCAGCAATACCATTCCATGGCCAGTCTGTTCCTCTGTTACTGAGAAATCAGTGTTTGAATTGATGTGCAAATGAGTTTGAATGACTATGAAAGACTTGAAGACTCTGTCACACCTGCTTTATTCCTGCCCAATGCCGCCTCCTCCTGCTTGTCTGACAGCCTCTGTGTGATTTCATTTGAGAAGCAGTTAGTCAAATAGGAGGAGGTGACCGGGGGGGATAGAGTTTGAGTGACAAAGGAGTCAGATCTACCATAGCCCTAAAACCTAATTTGCATATCAATTAAAATGCTGATTTCTCAGTAACAGAGGAATGGACTGGCCATGTAAAGATATTGTTGGACTGGTCTTGGAAAAAGCTACATGCACATGTAAATAGTTTGGGGTGTGAAAGCCTGCTGATAGATTCCCTTTAAAGAAAATTTAAAAAAATGTCAGGTTACTATAGCAAAGAAACATATGCATCATGTTAAAAGCAACATTGTTTGCTCTTTGCAATGGTCGTCTCCAGCCCAAGTATTATCAACACATACAAGAAGAAATATAAAGCTGAATGTCCTTCTTAGGAAAATCCCATAAATTACCTTACAGTATATCATGTAGACAAAGTTAAAATTGCTTCTAGGTCTTTACTGAGCGAACACATTACATATTTCATGACAGCATCTTAGTTCCTCACTTGTTGATGGTTTTTGTGCACAGCTAAGAATCGCCTCCTCTTGATTAACTCACCATGAGGCATTCCATTGGCCCAGAGGTATTCGGGAGAAAGTATCTTAGTAGGTTTATTGTAGAACAGATACCTGTTCAGATGAGATTCCTCCTGCCACACAGCTTCAATACCTTTTTTCTTGTCCTCCATAATACCTTTCTGGCATTCCATACTAAGTTTGTAAATTTCTTCCACTTTTCCACCATACAGAGCGGCCATGTAATAAAAGTCTCCTTCCCCTTGTGGTATATATGCCGCAGAAATTGGTCTATGCTCATATGTAAAGGAGTTTGGTTCAGAAAGAAAATATCCTGGGTGGAGCGTCCCTACCAGGTCTCCAAGTATTTCAACGCCCACATGATCATTGAATACCATATCCACATCGGCGCATATCAGGTAGTCTATCTCATTGGGCATATACTCCTTGGTGAAAATCGTGAGGGTTTCCATTCTTCTCATGGACACATCCTGCCAGCGTTGGTCAGCAACCACATTGTGAAGTTGCAAGATGCGACCATCGGCCATTTTGGGTTTAACCACATTAGTCACATTGTCAGTGAATACATAGTATGTAACATTGTGACCAACCATGAAATAACGCTCCGCAGACTCCAATAATGGTGGAAGGAATTGGATATACCTGTAAAGTATAAATTGACTTCATTATATACAATAATGGGCTTCAAACTGAAGTCACTTCTACATTGCTGAAAAACAGATACTTTTGCATTCTTATAAACACTAATAATTTATATCATTCTAGCCTTCAAGCAAATTTTATTTTGCAGCAATTATATTATATTGATGTGACAGGTTATTATAATCTTATTGTTATCAGTTTCCGGGTTTAATTTGCAAATTAACTCTCTTCTGGAAGTAAATTAAAAAATTTTGAAAGTATCGCCTAACACTCTAAACTTTACTCTTTAAGTCAATGTCTTAGCATTTAAACAGCCATGCAAAATGAAAACCGATATTAAGCAAACCAGAAACTTAGGCTAGAGTCACACTACCGTACAATATGGCCGAGTGCTATGCGATAAGCCATCACATACCACTCAGCCCATTGTTACTAGATGGGGCAGCGCAGATCTGCGATTATGTTCTCATGCTGAATCACCATGTGAGAGCAATCACAGCATGCTGCAATTGGCAGAGATTTTCGGCTCACTCGCACCCCTATAAGTCTATGGGTGTGAGTGACACAAAGCACAGCACTCAGATATCATCCTAGTAAGGTGCGATATACTCCGACGCCAGCAGCAGAGGAGATGGAGAAATCAATTTCTCTGCTTCCTCCGCAGCTGTGCGCCGATCCTCTCTTTGCAAGAAGATCATAGAACAGTAGCATGACACTCGGCTCCCACTCGCAGCAGAGCTGGAGCCAAAGGTCATAAGCATATCGCATCTGATACTCTTGCATCAGATGCCATATGCTGGTGTGACTCACGCCTTAAACTAACATACAGACAGATGTTTCAGGGAACTTGCTCCTAATGCTGCTACAGAAGGAATCTCCCTCACTTAGGCCAGTTTCACACGTCCTGATATTTCCGGAACCAGAAAAAAACGGTATTGAAGATGTCAGTGTCCATGTGTCCGTGTGTGTAATACTTGCAGGATATGTGTGGCAACCATGTGACACATCAGTACTACACGCACGGGCACCAGAGAAGCAGTGCTACAGTAAGCACTGTACCCCGACACCGGGTGCTGAAGATGGCTCCCATCATTCTCCCCTGCTCTGCCTGCGATCAGTGCGAGCAGGGGAGAATGATGAGAGTTATAGTCAAGAGATAACTACACCTGCTTCCGCTAATAATAGTGACAGCAGGAGCAGCAGATGGGAGTTTTCCTCAGCCGGCTGCTGCGCCGTAAATAAATAATTTAAAAAAAAACCTGCGTGGGTTCCCCTGCATTTTCTATAACCAGCCAGGCAAAACTCACTGCTGGAGGCTGCCACCCTCAGATGTCAGCTTCAACAAGGCTGGTTATCAAGAATAGAGGGGTCCCTGTTGTGAGCTCATTTTCGGGTTTGCCTCTGGCTTCTGGTGACGGTTATGGAGCTGGCTGTGCTGACAGAGGAGTAGTGAGTTCTCTATCTGGACTCCCTCTGTTGGTGAAGGGAGGTAATGAAGCTGATCTAAATGGCAGAGACCGGCCACCTGAGGAAGAGGACTGTGATTGGACATCAGGAGTTTCTGATTGGATTTAAGGCAGCCGACTCCCTAGTTTCTTGCTGGTGATTTTTCCTGACTGTGGCTCCTGGTTTCCAGTTTGGTTCCTGCCTTCCTAAAGCTAAGTTTTCTCTGCTATTGTTCATATGAGTTTTTGTCTGGCTTACTTAGTTTTTGTGTTCAGCCAGCCCTGGCTGGGACTGGGCTGAATCCACATTTTGTCTCTGATCAGTTGATCTCTTTTGCTCTGTCTTCAGAATATACCTGAGTGCTGATATAGTGATTGGAAGTCTAGCGACTTCAGGGCCTTTTTCTATCAGACGTGTTGGACATTCTTTTTGGCAGGGTTTTTTGCGTGATTGCAGACAGCAGCTTTTCTTTCCTGTCCTTTCTAGTTAGCGAGGGCCCCATCATTTGCTCAGCCTATCTTTCTACCTGTGTCTGTGTTTTCATCTTGTTTCACCGACAATACATGTTGGGGGCTGTCTATTGCTTTGGGGTCTGCTCTGGGGCAGTTTAGATTTTCCCTTTCTTTCTTTAGGCTTATTTAGTTCTCCGGCCGTGATGAGGCGTCTAGGACCACCGTAGGCACGCTCCACGGCTACTGCTAGTTGTTGTGGATAGGATCAGGGGTCTGCAATCCGCTAGTTACCAACCTCTCCGGTTTTCTGGGCTTAGCTTGCTTTTTGCTTTTTCCTCCTCGGTGACTCATTCATAACAGGTCCCACTCTGTTTTCTTAAATTATTTAAATAAATAATTTAAAAAAAACACTTGGGGTCCCCCTCATTTTAGACAACCAGCCTTGCTAAAGCTGACAGCTGGCGGCTGGTATTCTCAGGCTGTTAAGGGACCATGGATATTGACCCCCCCAGCTTATAAATAGCAGCCCGCAGCTTACCAGAAAAAGCACACCGATTAAATGTGCCAATTTTGATGCTTTGCCCAACTCTTTTAATTTGCCCTGTAGCGGTGGCAAGTGGGGTTCATATTTGTGAGATTGTCTATACATAGGGTATCTTAGTGCCACTAACTCAGCAAAACGGAGGGTGGTAGTTTTTTTTAAATGAGATACCATAGTGTCCACTACCAGAAGGAAGGGCCAAGTTGCCACCAGCTCCGTTGAGAAGGGGTACAATTTTTCCAGTTGTCTACGTTTCTGAAAACATTTGTCTGGATGTTCCAATATCTTATCCAGAATTCCACAAACTCCTTGTGGTTGGTGTAACATGTAACCATTTGTCTTCCCCTTATAAAGAACCCTGACTCAATAGAAGGAGAGCGATTTGCCCCAGTCACCTTTAGAGATAGGTTAACTGCCAGTACGAGACAATCAATCATTTCCCTTAGCTTTCCCGCTTGATAGGAGTCAAAATCTGTGTCTGAGTTGGAACTTGGCGCTGACCTCTGTGGGGACAGAGGGAATGAGATCAAGACCACATCCCAGAAGACACGAATGGTGGTTTGGATGACAGTCTAACCTAAGGCTGCTTGGATCTGTAACAAGAAGCCTGGAAATATCTGGAGAACTCTTGCAGGAGGTGCCATTGATGAGGAGAGGCTGCCGTTTGCTGGTCAGCCAAAATCAAGTGGAACCAAAGTGTGCTGGAAGATTCACAGGGGGAACGACCCCATGTACTAGACTGGATCAGGTGACCCACAGAAAGGACTTCCATTGTATAAAAGCCCTGCGCACGCAACCACAAAGAGATTTGGTGCCAAGGAAGTGAGTGGGGCAGAGGTGCTCTAGAGACACTGCTGAGACCAACGTGACAGGCCTCAGCAGGAAGTCTGCACCAACCAGGTGCTGGTCACCGCCTGGCAAGGTCCGGATTCCTTCCAGGAGACCTCCAAGTACGACTTACAGTGGTCAGAGACAGAATTTGAGCCCTGCGCTAGTCAAGCCTCCGAGGCCCAACTATGCCTGTCAAGAGCTGAGGCCCAGTCCTCCCTGCCCAGAGCCTGAGAGACTTCCGCCAACTGTTAAGCCAAGAAGAGGTGTGTGGAGACTGCGACTGGAGAGGCAAGCCTGCAATTGTGGAGGAACAATACAAATGAGGAATAGTGCAAGTGAGCAGGGCTGTTTCTGTATCGGGATCGGTTGGCAATAGGAGTAAAGGTTGGGAGGGAGCCAGTGGGAGGCTCAAAGGGTTTTAATAGGCTACGTTAGGAAAAGACTTGCGGCCTAGTGGGAAAAGCCAGTGATCCCCGCTAGGGCCAGAGCTTTGAGTGAAAATTCATGCGGTGACTTCCAAAACCTTTGTGAAAAGGACGCTAATGCTAAATAGTGAAAGACTTTCTCATTAATTCTAAACTTGTTGTTATTCCTTCTATTGTTAAATTACATAGCTACTAACATTAATTGTTTAAAGCTACTTTTGTATATAAATAGCATTATATCAACCCCTAGCTGTTTTCACCTCTTGATCTCTGCTTGTTTCATTCAGACACCTGCATTACAGATCGCCTCTGTGATTGGCCATGCTGGTGCAGTGTAGCTGGTGAGGCTGACTCACTCTGGGCAACAGTCAGAGTACTAGGGGCAGTAGAGGCCTTATTCAATCATTTCTCAACTGTAACCAAGGTCTGGGATGCATTGGTTAACTCAGCTACTGAATGAGCTAAAGCCAGGACCCATGCAAAGGGGCAATCCTCCTCATGGGCCAGAGAAATCCCCTAAGTGGGCATCAATAGAGGAGATGGGAGTATTCTATGGCTTGGCCCAAGGGAAACTTGCACTTTCAGTAGATGAAAGCATAATAGGTAACCAGGGTAGGCTGGGCCATAGAGTATGTGCAGTCTTTCAGCTTTGCCCGCAGTTGGGCAAAGCATACTGCGCACGCGCGAGATTCCATTTGACTGGGCAAGCGCAATATCTCTAAGCGCTCTACATTATTCATGTCAAGGAATGCGTACAGCAGCCGAGGAGGGGCGGAGTGAGTGAAACGAAGCGATACCCATCGGACAGGACCGAACAGATTATCATACAGCGCGGGAGAAATATAAAAGGTTTTTATGGGTGATACATGGGGAGTCAGGGGGTTTGATAAGTAGTTGGGGAATGCATAGCTGACACTCAATTAATTGATATTTTTAGCTGGTAGGACAGAAAAGTGGTGACAGGTTCCCTTTAAGTGGATAAAAACTTTGATGGAAGTGATTTTTTAATGAAGTAAAAACGGAATATGTTGAAAAGGCTATGTAGGCATTTTATTGGTCTTTTTATTGAAATTGATGCAAAAACTGGTTGATTCAAAATTTGAAAGGTCGGTGTGCTGCATAATATTGCCTATATATAGTGGAGTGGAGGGGTGAGGCCCTCAGTAAAACCAGCGAGAGGTGTGTAGCCCGGAGAAAGGGCATCCACTAGTGCCCAACCAGGTCCCTGACACCGGGACGCAGCAAAGACGCCCCAGTCACGCGGCGCCAAAAATGACCACAGGGGAGCCAGTGCAATGCAGGGCCACAGCAAGGGACATATGGTACTTATATTTACTTATGAATTCATTATCTTGTGTAAAAGTAGTAAAGCATAAAAAAACCTAAGGTTAACCCTCAATATACTGTAAACTTAAATTATATTATCTGGCGAACATAGTAACTATTCTATTAACAATTACAAATATATTGTTTTTTTTCTTTATGCCTCCTACAAAAAAGGAAACAAAAATTGATCAAAAAGTTGTATGTGCCTCAAATTGCCTCCAATAAAAACTATAGTTTGTTCCAGAAAAAGTATGCCAGTTTTTGTGCTGAATTTCTTTATGTATTTTATAGCACCAGCAAAAGCTACAGGACTGCAGAAATCTCATGCACAGACTTGTTTTGTTTTCTTTTCATAGAAAGCAATGACTAAGTGCAATAACACAGCAAACAGCACCCCCGCCAATCAGCTGTCATGGGTGTCACCTGATGTATAAGACAAAAAATTTTATTCATCACTAAAAATAATCATTCTCGGCAGCGCATCGTCCTGTTTAAAAAAAATTCTCGCTGCCGAGAACAATGGCAGCCTTTTCACACTAAACAATCTATTACTGATCATTCAGTGCACATCTGAAAAGTGGCTGGACTGTAAGCAAACTATTGAATGACGCATCGTGCAGCGTTATCCTATTAGTTTCCAATGTATACTTACTTTTTGACAGCAAATACAAACAATCCAATTCTTGTACCTTTGTGTTGCTTATCTAAAATGTTAATGTTATATATTCCATCCCAGATAATTGGGGCGAGCCAAGGAGTGAGAACGTTGAGACTTGATTTCCTTTTAAAAAAAAAAATAATTATGCCAAAATAATACATACCACACTATTCCCTTATATATGTGTATCTACATTAGGTTATCTGAAATAAAGAGGCTTTAGCATTGAAAAACATATAAAATAAGAATCTAAGCTATATTTACCCTCCTCGGGACCAGGGCTGTCGCTCCACCACTACTCTGGTCTTTGTTGATTGGCTGCAGTAGTGACGTCACATCGACAGCACTGCAGCACACCGGTAAGGTCACCTCTGCAGATAATCAACAAAGGCTAGGGAGGGTAAGTAAAGCTCAGCTAGTTATTCTCTATACCAATGAACTTATGGGTTTAAAAAGTTGAAATAAGACAATCCCTTTAAAAGGATTTTCCAGGTAAGAAAAATGAAGTTAAATGTATTTGAGGTGTCATGTTATTGCCGACATGGTCTGCAGATCAATTTCTAGCTATCATTGCATGTAAAACAAAAGTGGAACTCATCACTGAAGAGGATGGACCTCCAGTCCAGTCTCCATTTGGTGTTCACCTGGGCAAAGCCTTGAAGAGACTTCCTTGTGGGAATGTGACACCGGTCCTATTTCTGCGATTATGGTGTGGTATTATGTACAGTTGCTGAATCCCTCTAGTCATGTTTCTCGGTACATTAACAGCTCAGCGTTGCATTAATTTGGTATTATCACCAGGAGGTACGGCCATTTCTCCAAAGTGCCCACGGAGCTATTTTTTCAACACAACATCACCAGGCTGCATGTTGCTCATACTACTGTCAGCAACCTGTGTGGCCTAATTTGAAGCCATGGTCTGCAGCGTTCCCAAACTACTCTCCTGCAAAACACATTTGAGATGTCATTGGCCGGCAATTGGAAAGGGAGTTGCCAGCAGAGGATCTTGATGATTTTCCCAAGTGCCTTCAGCATGGCAGAACATTCTTCAGATAATCATTAATAATCTCAGTGATATCAGCCAAGGTGTGTAATTGTGTATTTCCGCATGTGGTGCTCATACACAATACTGACTAAATCAAGAAGTTTTTAAAATTTTGTTTAGATTTTTTCTGCATTTGCACATCATTAACATGTCTATCAATTCTGTGATTTCCAGAATTGCATGACTTGTTCTTAGTGTTGGAATTTCAATGTCACTATTGAATTACTATAATTTTTTTGGTCATGCACAGTGCTCAGCATAAATGAGTACACCCCAGCAAATTTGTCAGAAAACCATTTGTACAAAATACTGTAGGCTATTGATTGCAAATAAGACATCATTTTGATCACCCCAAAAAAGTAAGTTTCCCAACAAATTAGTTCAAGACCATATTGAGAAAATTAGTATACCCTAATGAAAGTCTTAAGAACAATGCTAAAGTTTAGGCTACAAAATTCTAATTAACAAGAATTTAATTACAGTAATTATTCATTAACCCCTTATTGACATATGATGCACTGGTACATTATATGCACGCTCCCTGACTTTGATGCAGGCTCAGAAACAGAGCCCACATCTCTTCTGTTAGATGATGGCTGTGACATTCAGTCATCATCTGCCCAAAGCTGTTAACCTGATAAATGCCACTGTCAATCTGCCAAAATGTCACAAAGATTGAACTGCAACCATCACACAGAGACGTCCAGTCGACCACAGAATTGTCACCTTAACAGGAGCATCTTCCGATGAGAAGGGTTGAAGAAAATCGACATGCAAGTGTAATACAGTTGGCTAAAGTAGAAAGCCAAACCAGGCTGAGTGTTTCCTGTGAACACAATTTGTGAGGGCCCAGGCTAAAAAAAAAATAAGAATTCTAAGATTCTATAATCTGGAGTGATGAGACCAAGATACATTTTTTTAAAACTGATGGTTTCAAATCTGTATGACGTAGCAAAGGTGAGTATTACATGGCGCCTACAGTGAAACATGGTGGTGGTAGTGTCCTTATATGGAGCTACTGTACATGAGTGCTGCTGGTCTAGGAGAGCTACATGTGCTTCTCACAAAATTAGAATATCATCAAAAAGTTAATTTATTTCAATTCTTCAATACAAAAAGTGAAACTCATATTATATAGAGTCATTACAAAAAGAGTGATCTATTTCATGTGTTTATTTCTGTTAATGTTGATGATTATGGCTTACAGCCAATTAAATCCCAAAAGTCATTATCTCAGTAAATTAGAACACCGTATTTTTCGGACTATAAGATGCACTTTTTTCCTCTCAAAATATGGAGAAAAATGGGTGGTGCATCTTATAGTCCGGATGTACTGGCTCTGGCTGTGGTGGGGAGGTGGGGGAGTGGTTTTGGTGGAGCAACAGGTCACAGAAGCAGGAGCTGGGGGTTGCGGCTAACTCCTGTGCCCGTTGCTAAAGAGAAATTAATATTCACTGCATTCCACGCCCATTGACGTGGAGGGCAATGAATATTTATTTCTTTTTGGCATCCTGGTATGACTGGCCCCATCCCGTTCCTGATATGATTGGTCCCATCCTTATCCTGGTATGACTGGCCCTATTCTGGTCCTGGTATGCCTGTTCCCATCCTTATTCTGGTATGATTGGCCCCATCCTGTTCCTAGTATGCAGGTTCCCATCCTTATCCTGGTATGATTGGCCCCATCCTGGTCCTAGTATGCATGGCCCCATCAGAAAAGATTAAAAAAATAAACCATTACACTTACCTTCCTCTGCTCCCTCGCAGTGTCCTTCTCTGTTGCCAGCAGCTGCTTTATACTTGTAAGCAGCGCATGGCAGGGACGTCATGCGCTGCTCACAAGCAGAGCACAGCTGCCGGAATACTCACCAGGACTGTTCATTGCAGAGAGCAAAAATTAAGAGACGACCACATCAAAACCCTGTCATGGGCAGCCAATTCTCCAGACCTGAACCGCATTGAAAATCTCTGGAATGTAATCAAGAGGAAGATGGATAGTCACAAGCCATCAAACAAAGAAGAACTGCTTAAATTTTTGCGTCAGGAGCAGTGAGAAAGACTGATGGCAAGCATGCCAAGACGCATGAAAGCTCTTTTTAAAAATCATGGTTATTCCACAAAATATTGATTTCTGAACTCTTCCTGAGTTAAAACATTAGTATTGTTGTTTCTAAATGATTATGTACTTGTTTTCTTTGTATTATTTGAGGTCTGAAAGCACTGTTGTTTTTTTTTAATTTTGACCATTTCTCCTTGTATTATTTGAGGTCTGAAAGCACTGTTGTTTTTTTTTTTAATTTTGACCATTTCTCCTTTTCAGAAAAAAAAAAAAATATTGCTTGGAAATTCAGAGACATGTTGTCAGAAGTTTGTAGACTAAAAGAACAATTTACATTTTACTCAAAAATATACCTATAAAGGGAAAAATCAGAAACCTGAACATTTGGAAGTGGTCTCTTAATTTTTGCCAGAGCTGTATGGCCCTCTCTCATCCCTACCCTGGTATGCATGGCCCCCTCATCCCTACTCTAGTATGCATGACTCCCTCTTCCCCATCCTGGTGTGCATGCCTCCTCATCCCTAGACTGGTATGCAGGGCCCCATCCTTAACCTGGTATGATTGGCCCCCATCCCGGTCCTGGTATGCATGGTCCCATCCTTATCCTGGTATGATTGGCCCTCATCCTGGTCCTGGTATGCATGGTCCCATCTTTATCCTGGTATGATTGGCTCTATCCACATCCTGGTATGCATGGCCCCATCTGAAAACATTAAAAAAACCAAACCATTACACTTACATTCCCGGCGCTCCTTTGCAGCATCCTGCTCCGATGCCAAGCAGCTGCTTAATGCTTGTAATCAGCACATGGCAGGGATGTCATGTGCTGCTTGCAAGCCGAAGGGCAGCTGCCGGAATACTCAATGCTCTGCACGCTGGGACTGTGCACGCAGAGAGCACTGAGTATTCATTGTTCTCTAATGAGCACAGTGTCAGCCGGACACTTCCTGCTGCTGGCGGTCACGTGTGCTGACACTTAAGAGAAATAAATATTCATATAATGGGGTGAATATTAACTTCTCTTAAGTATTGTCATATGTGACCACCGGCAGCAGCAGGAAGGCTCCAGCTGACAGTGTACACGCTAGAGAGCAATGAATTCTCAGTGGTTTGTGCGCACACAGTCCCGGCGTGCACAGCATTGAGTATTCCGGCAGCTGCCCTTCGGCTTGCAAGCAGCACATGATGTCCCTGCCATACGCTGCTTACAAGCATTAAGCAGCTGCTGGCATCGGAGCAGGACGCTGCGAGGGAGTGCCGTGAAGGTAAGTGTAAGGGGTTTTTTTTTTTTTAATGTTTTCTGATGGAGCCATGCATACCAGGATGGGAGTGGGGGCCATGCATACCAGGATAAGGAAAGGATGGGACCAATCATACCAGGACTGGGATGGGGCCCATTCATACCAGGATGCCATTAAAGAGAAATTAATATTCATTGCCCTCGCAGTGAATATTCATTTCTCTTTAGCAGCAGGCATAGGAGTTAGCAGCAGAAGCCGTCTCCTGCCTCTGTGACCCGCTGCTCCGCCAAAACCGCTCCCCCACCACCCCACCACAGCCAGAGGCGGTACTTCTGGACTATAAGATGCACCCCCCATTTTCCTCCACATTTTTGGAGGAACAAAGTGCGTTTTACAGTCTGAAAAATATGGTATGTTTGGGATATAATTAAGTAATATAGCTGAGGCTTCCAGCTTGCAGTAGTCATCTATTCACAGACTCACTGAAGTGTGTATATATAGTGCAGGTAAGCCCGCATCCTAGATTCTAAAGGTACTGTCACACTTAGCGATGTACCAGCGATCCCGACCAGCGATATGACGCGATCAGGATCGCTGGTACATCACTAAGTGGTCACTAGTGAGCTGCCACACAGGCAGATCTCACTAGCGACATCGCTGGGGACGGGGATCGCTACTTACCTGTCAGACGCGGCAATCCTGACGTCCTCCCGCCCGGCTCTATGCTCGTCTCTCCACAGGAGGCGCCGCAGGAAGCTGGCGACGAGAAACAGTCCAGGATGTTCTCGTGCGATCAGCAATAACCAGCGGGGGAGGGGTCGGAGGTAAGTATCAGACATAGCGATATCGCTAGCAATATCGCTATAACGTCACGTTATAGCGATATTGCTAGCGATATCGCCTAGTGTGACAGGCCCTTAAGAAAAAGTGTCATGGTATGCAGCTACTAATACAAACAGGATGAGTCACACACTACCTTGTCATGAAAAAGTGTTTCATAGAAGCCCTGACTGATAAATATCACCCCTATCTAAAGCCCATCAGGATGTAGAGGCAGTTATATGTCTCAGTTACCCATCCATTTAATAAGGGGGATATTAGTAGGACAAAAGACCACCTGCCGATGCATTTCTTCCCATTCAGAGATTCATCAGGGGATCCAGTACTCTACTTGAGAGGTCCGTACTCTCACCTCCTATTACAGACCTCACAGCCAGACTACTGGATCCCCTGATGAATCCCTGAGCAGGAAGACACTCGTTGGTTTGTGGTCTTTTATATATATATATACTGCTCACAAAATAAAGGGAACACTAAAATGCTAAAATACCACATCCTAGATATCACGGAATGAAATATTCTAGTTGTAAATCTTTATTCATTACATAGTGGAATGCGTTGAGAACAATAAAACATAAAAATGATCAATGTGAATCAAAATAACTATCCCATGGAGGTCTGGATTTGGAATGATACTCAAAATCAAAGTGGAAAATAAAATTACAGGCTGATCCAACTTCAGTGGAAATGCTTTACGATAAGGAAATGATGCTCAGTAGTGTGTGTGGCCTCCAAGTGCCTGTGTGACCTCCTTTTAATGCCTGGGCATGCTTCTGATGAGGCGGAGGATGTTTTGCTGGGAGATTTCCTCCTAAGTCCTGGGTTAAAACATCAGAAGTGTTATTAACTTGGAATTACATTGTGTTGCTTAAGTGTTCCTTTTATTTTTTTGAGCAGTGTTTGTGTTTTCGTATACACCAGTAAAGTATGATGGGTGGTGGGGCCCAGACACGACTCCTGTACTGGGGCCATTGACTGTCAGTATCTGCTTCTACTGCAGGATGATTCATTCACTAATTTATCTGGAAAAACTGCTGTAACTTCTAAAAGAGATGGTCGACCTACCCTAAATTTGGACTATACATACTTTGGTTCATGAGAACTGAGAGTGCAATGAACTTCAGCGACATTAATATGAAACTTCCTTGCACCAAGGGGTCTTGCCAACTTCTCACTCTGCCCGTTGTCTCCACTACGAGATAGACTTGCTGCATGCCTTTCTGTGCATCAGTAGTTTATGTGTGGTGCTTGTGTTTGCCTCCTGTCGAATTCAGATGGAGTTTGAAGGACGTGTTTTCACTGTGAAAACTTATTGGAAAACTGATATCCTCAAAAACGTACCAAAGTGAGTTTCTAAAGAAGTTTGGAGGTCGAAATCCACTGTCCAAACAGTGAATTCTTTCATTGGTGAATAAACTGGAATGTACAGGAACATTACTGGATAGGCATGATGGTGGACATTCAAAAATGTTTAAACAGACAATTCAATATATGAGAAACAGTGACTTCTGGCCTCTCCACGCAAATTGTTGCACAGGCTTTCCTAGGAGACTGGCATGTCATATTCCACATATCAACAAGTGGCCAAGAAAGGTCGTGTTCACCTGTACAGAGTCACCGTCATACAGTAATTAAAAGGGCCCGATCAAGAGAAAAGAATTAATTTTTGACAGGTTTTTTACAGTAGCTTATGGGGGAGCGGCAGTAGTGGGGCATTGCTGCGGGCCCTGGGATGGGAGGAGGGATGTCCCAGTGCTGCGAGTCTGTGGTGTCTTGGCTGGGAGGAGGGGGTGTCAGAAAATGTCAGTATTTAGCGGAGTCATACAATCGTAGAATGTTAGAGTTGGACGTGATCTCCTGGGTCATCAGGTCCTATCCCCTGCTCAAAGCAGGATTCACTAAATCATCACAAACAGATGTCTGTCCAGTCTTTGTTTGAAGACTTCCATTGAAGAAGAACTCATCACCTCTCGTGGCAGCCTGTTCCAATCATTGATTAACCTCACTGTCAAAACTTTTTTTTTCTAATATCTAATCTATGTCTCCTCCCTCTCAGTATCATTCCATTGCGTCTAATCTTTCCTTGTGCAAATGAAAATAATGATGATCCCTCAATGTGACAGCCCTTCAGATATTTGTAAACAGCTATTAAGTCTCCTCATAAGGCCCCGTCTCACTAAGCAATCTCGGTAGCGAGATCGCTGCTGAGTCACAACTTTTGTGACATAACAGCGATCTCACCAGCGATATCGCTGTGTGTGACAGCGATCAGCGAGCGGCCCCCCTGCCGGTATCGCTGATCGCTGGAAGAAATCTCTGGACATTTCTTTGGTCACTGGTCTCCCGCTGGCCAGCACGCATCGCTGCGTGTGACAGGCGGGAGACCAGCGATCAGGTGTAAAAAATAATTAAAAAAATAAAAAATATAGTTATTCTCACCTTCCGACGTCGCGTTCAGCCATCCCGCCTCTCTCCACGCTCCGGTCCCAGTGATCCTTTGCATGAATGACCGCGAGACTTTGTTATCCCGCGAGACTGTGACATCTCGCGGTCATTCTCGCAAAGGATCACTGGGACCGGAGCGTGGAGAGAGGCAGGATGACTGAATGCGACATCGGAAGGTGAGAATAACTATATTTTTTATTTTGATTCTATTTTTTACAGGATGGCCAGCGATGCCGGGCGCTCGGCATCGCTGTGCTGATCGCTGGTGAAGCTGTCTGTGTGACAGCTCACCAGCGATCACACAGCGATTTACCAGCGATCCTGACACCTTCATATCGGTGTCGGGATCGCTGGTAAGTCGCTTAGTGTGACGGGGCCTTTAGTCTTCGCTTTTGCAAGCTAAACATTCCCAAATCCTCTAACCGTTCCTCATAGGACATTGTTTGCAGACCGGTCATCATTCTGCTCTCTCTTCTCTGAGCTTGATCCAGTTTTTCAATGTCTTTTTTTAAAAAGTGGTGCCCAAAACTTGACACAGTATTCCAGATGAGGTCTGACCAAAGAGGACTAGAGGGGGAAAATTACTTCATGTGATCTAGACTCTATGCTTCTATTAATGCAACCCAGAATTGTGCTCGCCTTTATTGCTGCGGCATCACACTGTTGACTCATGTTCAGTATGTGATCTATTAGTATACCTAAGCCTTTTTCCCATGTACTGCTGCTTAGATCTATTCCTCCCATTCTGTATATGCCTTTTTCATATTTCTTACCCAGATATATTACTTTGCATTTTTCCCTTGCATTTCTCCTGTAGGAAATCAACATGAAAGTGTAGGGACTATGCTCAATGCCAACGCTTTCTGAGAACCCAGGGCCCGCAGCCTTGCAGCACTGGGACACCCCCATCTCGCAGCCAGGGACCCACAGAATTGTCCTACTCATGCAGCAGCGCCTCTGACTCTTGTGACCCCAGTTAACTGCAGCTGCTGCCTCCCCCGGTAAGCTTCATTCGGATTATAAGACTCACTCACATTTTCCTCCCACATTTAGGGCAAAAAGTGTGTCTTATAATCCAAAAAATGCAGTAATTAAATAACATTACAATATATAATTAAATATTACCAAACAATTAACAAAAATAATACCGCCATTAAGTATCTAACTATCTGTACTAAACAAGTGTGCTTCATAATACAGAATACTTATACATAACACAGACTGGCCAAAGGAAAACTGAATAAATAAAAAAATCAACCAGGGGAAGAGTCTTGAGGAGATCATTTGCATATTCCCAGTGCCTTCTGGGATAAGTGAAGAGTCTCCGCGAGCTCAACGATCACTGGGTTTTGGCCGTTGCAGCTGAAAAGAGGAAATCGGAAAACCAGGGGAAGAGTCTTGAGGAGATCATTTGCATATTCCCAGTGCCTTCTGGGATAAGTGAAGAGTCTCCGCGAGCTCAACGATCACTGGGTTTTGGCCGTTGCAGCTGAAAAGAGGAAATCGGAAAAACCGCGCGCCGACATTTTGGCTCATCTTTCATCATTTTTAAGAAATCTCAAGATGGAAGAGGCCAGGAGCCATTTGGTGAGCTGCATTTCTTGCTACATGTTCACAGATTTACCAGTGGAAAAGCCAAACTTCACATGCCACAAATGCAAGCTTGTGTCCCTGTTGGAGGAAAAGTTGCAAAATCTCGAAGAGAGGTTAGCTACGTTGGAGATCATTAAGGAAGGTGAAGAGTTCTTGGACAGAGCAGAATTATCTCTTCATGTTACAGAAAGAGAAGAAATTCGAAGTGCACCTGAAGAAACAGAGGAATGGAGACATGTGACCCAGAGAAGCAGGAGGATCAGGAGGCAGTCAGCACCCATACTGCTCAGAAACCAGTACCAGGCTCTCACGCAGGAAAACGATGAAGGAATACATCAGGATAAGACTTTGCCAACAAACAGCAACCTTGTACGCCTTCAGAGTCCTCCTGGATGGAGAAAGAAAAATGTTGTGAAGAAGAAACGGAGAGTGGTGGTCATGGGGGATTCCCTGTTGAGAGGAACAGAGGCCACTATCTGCAGACCAGATATAACTTCAAGAGAAATGTGCTGTCTTCCAGGTGCAAAAATTAAAGATGTGTCTGACAGGATATCAGGACTCTTCAGACCAACAGATGACCACCCATTCCTGCTACTACATGTGGGGACAAATGACACCGCAAGAAACGACCTGGAAACCATCTGCAGAGACTTTGAAGACTTAGGCAAGAAAGTGAAAGAACTGGGAGCGCAGGTGGTCTTCTCTTCCATCCTCCCAGTGGATGGCCATGGAACAAGGAGGTGGAATAAGATTCTGCAGGTGAACAACTGGCTACGTCGATGGTGCCGTCAGCAACGATTTGGATTTCTGGATCACGGAGTGAACTACTTATACGATGGACTACTTGCTAGAGATGGGGTGCACCTTACAAAGACTGGAAAGCACGTATTTGGAAGTCGCCTTGCTACACTTGTAAGGAGAGCTTTAAACTAGAACAACATGGGAAGGGAAGCAAAAGACCAGAAAAAGCCATACACCTGACAAATGCTATTGAGAACTCTGCTATTAGAAGTGGAAAGGAAGAACAAAGACGAAAGAATCTAATTAATACAAATATTGGAGAAAGAGAAACCAATCACAAACTAAAATGTTTCTATACTAATGCACAAAGCATGGGCAACAAACAAGGAGAATTGGAACTACTAACACAGGAAAAGAAATATGATGTCATTGGAATCACTGAAACTTGGTGGGACAATACACATGATTGGAATACAAGACTAGAAGGATACAACTTATTTGCAAGAAACAGACTTGATAAACGAGGAGGGGGTGTCGCATTGTATGTTAGAAACACGTATATCTGCACAGAGATTGAAGCTTCAGAGACTGGGAGTTCTGTGGAAACTGTTTGGGTAAGAATACAAGGACACAACAATGGAAAGGACACCATTGTAGGCATTTACTACAGGCCGCCTGTGCAAGCTAAAGATATGGATGAACTCTTTATGCATCAAATGGCCAAGTTCTCCAAAAAATATGATATAGTTGTCATGGGAGATTTCAACTATCCAGACATTTGTTGGGAATCTCTCTCAGGCAAAACTAACAGGTCATGGAAATTCTTATCCTCTCTTGCTGACAACTTTATCTTCCAAAAGGTAAGGGAGAAAACAAGGGGAACTGCTACCTTGGATCTAATCCTTATAAACAGGGAGGAAATGGTTGAGGAGGTAAAAGTGGCTGGGACCCTAGGAGGTAGCGACCATGCTATTTTAGAATTTTGGATAACTAGAGGCGGAAGACCTGTGAAGACTCAGACGTCAAGGTTAGATTTCAGAAAGGCAGATTTTAAGGGATTCAGAAAGAGAATTGGAGGGATCCAATGGCTGGATATCCTAAAAGACAAAAATGTCCAGGAGGGATGGGAAATCTTGAAAAATGAAATTCTCAAAGCACAGTTGTTAACAATTCCGAAAAGAGGGAAGAATAGGAAGCATTTAAGGAAACCAGGATGGATGAACACAGAACTTAAGCACATGCTAAAAAGGAAGAAAAAAATGTTTATAAAATGGAAAGAGGGAGGCATATCAAAAGAAGAATATAATGCAGTCTGCAGAACCTGCAGGGCACAAATCAGATTATCTAAAGCTGAAAATGAATTGAGGCTTGCAAGAGATGTCAAAAGCAATAATAAAGGATTTTGGGGATATGTCAAAAGTAAAAGAAAAGTCAAAGATGCTATAGGATTTTTACAGGATGAAAATGATGAAATGGTAAGACAGGATGTTGAGAAGGCTGAACTTTTAAATTCCTATTTTGCATCTGTTTTCTCTCAGAAAGGAAATGTAACATCAACTGTTATTCACTGTCCTATTAAGGGAATAGAAGAATCCAGGATATCTATAAACAGAAAGATAGTGAGGAAACACTTAGCTAACCTAAGTGAATTCAAGTCTCCAGGTCCAGATGAATTACACCCCAGAGTACTGAAGGAGATAGCAGAAGAAATTTTTGAACCCCTCTCCATAATCTTTGAAAATTCTTGGAGAACAGGAGAAGTGCCAGAAGACTGGAGAAGAGCAAATGTTGTTCCCATCTTCAAAAAGGGGAAGAAGGTGGACCCAGGCAACTATAGGCCGGTGAGTCTGACTTCTATACCAGGAAAGATCTTTGAACAAATTATTAAACAACATGTATGTCAATACCTGGATAAGAATGAAGTGATTAAACAGAGTCAGCATGGGTTTGTAACTAATAAGTCATGTCAGACTAACTTAATTTCCTTCTATGACGGTATCACTGATTGGGTGGATCAAGGAAATGCTGTAGATATAGTATATCTTGATTTCAGCAAAGCATTTGACAAAGTCTCTCATACAATCCTTATTGAAAAAATGACTAAGTATGGAATGGACAAGGCAACTGTTAGGTGGATTCATAACTGGCTTAGTGATCGGACCCAAAGAGTGGTCGTAAATGGCTGCACATCAAGTTGGAAGAATGTCTCAAGTGGGGTACCACAGGGCTCTGTCCTGGGCCCTGTATTGTTCAACATCTTTATCAACGATTTAGATGAAGGAATTGAGGGTAAACTGATTAAATTTGCTGATGACACAAAGCTAGGAGGGATAGCTAATACTAGAGAAGAGAGAGAGAGGATTCAAAAAGATTTAAATAAACTGGAGAAGTGGGCAGCAACTAACAGAATGGTTTTTAACAGGGAGAAATGCAAAGTACTACATCTGGGCAATAAAAATGAAAAAAGCATATATAGAATGGGAGGAATAGGGCTAAGTGACAGCACATGTGAAAAAGACTTGGGTATACTAATAGATCACAGACTGAATATGAGTCAACAGTGTGATGCAGCAGCAAAAAAGGCAAATGCAATTCTAGGATGTATTAACAGAAGCATACAGTCTAGATCACGTGAAGTCATTATCTCCCTCTACTCCTCTTTGGTCAGACCTCATCTGGAATATTGTGTCCAGTTTTGGGCACCACATTTTAAAAAAGACATCAACAAACTGGAGCAAGTTCAGAAAAGAGCGACCAGAATGGTGACCGGTCTGCAAACCCTGTCTTATGAGGAAAGGTTGCAGGATTTGGGAATGTTTAGTTTGCAAAAGAGAAGACTGAGAGGAGACTTAATAGCTGTCTACAAATATCTAAAGGGCTGTCACATTGTAGAAGGATCAACTTTATTCTCATTTGCACAAGGAAAGACTAGAAGCAATGGGATGAAACTGAATGGGAGGAGACACAGATTAGATATTAGAAAAAACTTTTTGACAGTTAGAGTGATCAATGAGTGGAACAGGCTGCCACGAGAAGTGGTGAGTTCTCCTTCAATGGAAGTCTTCAAACAGAGGCTGGACAGACATCTGACTGGGATGATTTAGCGAATCCTGCTTTGAGCAGGGGGTTGGACCAGATGGCCCAGGAGGTCCCTTCCAACTCTACGATTCTATGATTCTATGATTCTATGATCAACCACAGTCAGAGCCGCTAAGCACCAATTGAATAACTCGGTTCTAACATCTTCTGATTGCAGTAATTCTCTTTCCTTTTGTACTTCATGACCCAGACTTCATGAAGGCTCATATAAAATTTCCCATCTGGACATGTTTGACACATACCCACTGTCATGTCCCATGATTTGGGAATCATACAGACGGTATTGCATTATCATTGTGTTGTTATACAGTGCATTGCGAAAGTATTCGGCTCCCTGGAACTTTTCAACCTTTTCCCACATATCATGCTTCAAACATAAAGATACCAAATGTACATTTTTGGTGAAGAATCAACAACAAGTGGGACACAATTGTGAAGTTGAACGAATTGTATTGGTTATTTTAAATTTTTGTGGAAATTCAAAAACTGAAAAGTGGGGCGTACAATATTATTTGGCCTCTTTAACTTAATACTTTGTTGCGCCACCTTTTGCTGCGATTACAGCTGCAAGTCACTTGGGGTATGTCTCTATCAGGTTTGTACATCGAGAGACTGAAATTCTTGCCCATTTTTCCTTGGCAAACAGCTCGAACTCAGTGAGGTTTGATGGAGATCGTTTGTGAACAGCAGTTTTCAGCTCTTTCCACAGATTCTCAATTGGATTCAGGTCTGGACTTTGACTTGGCCATTCTAACACCTGGATATGTTTATTTGTGAACCATGCTATTGTAGATTTTGCTTCATGCCTGGGATCATTGTCTTGTTGGAAGACGGCCCTCATTCCTCTTGGTATTTTTGTAATCTATGTGATTATTGTTATGCTGTAATGTCTATTGTCTGTTCAAATCCCCTCTGAAATGTAAAGCGCTGCGGAATATGTCGGCGCTATAGAAATAAAATGTATTATTATTATTAAATCTCTGTCCCAGTTTCAGGTCTTTTGCAGACTCCAACAGGTTTTCTTCAAGAATGGTCCTGTAATTGGCTCCATCTATCTACCCATCAATTTTAGCCATCTTCCCTGTCCCTGCTGAAGAAAAGCAGGCCCAAACCATGATGCTGCCACCACCATGTTTGTCAGTGGGGATGGTGTGTTCAGGGTGATGAGCTGTGTTGCCTTTACGCCAAGCATATTGTTTGGCATTGTTGCCAAAAAGTTCGATTTTGGTTTCATCTGATCAGAGCACCTTCTTCCACATTTTTGGTGTGTCACCCAGGTGGCTTGTTGCAAACTTTAAATGACACTTTTTATGGATATCTTTGAGAAACGGTTTTCTTCTTGCCACTCTTCCATAAAGGCCAGATTTGTGCAGTGTACGACTGATTGTTGTCCTATGAACAGACTGTCCCACCTCAGCTGTAGATCTCTGCAGTTCATTCAGAGTGATCATGGTCCTCTTGGCTGCGTCTCTGATCAGTCTTCTCCTTGTTTGAGATGAAAGTTTAGGGGGACGGCCGGGTCTTGGTAGATTTGCAGTGGTATGATACTCCTTCCATTTCAATATGATCGCTTGCACAGTGCTCCTTGGGATGTTTAAAGTTTTGGAAATCATTTTGTATGCAAATCCGGCTTTAAACTTCTCCACAACAGTATCACGGACCTACCTGATGTGTTCCTTGGTCTTCATGATGCTCTCTGTGCATCAAACAGAACCCTGAGACTGTCACAGAGCAGGTGTATTCATATGGAGACTTGATTACACACAGGTGGATTATATTTATCATCATTAGTCATTTAGGACAACATTGGATCATTCAGAGATCCACAATGAATTTCTGGAGTGAGTTTCCTGCAATGAAAGTAAAGGGGCGGAATAATATTGCACGCCCCACTTTTCAGTTTTTGAATTTCCACAAAAATTTTAAATAACCAATAAATTTCATTCAACTTCACAATTGTGTCCCACTTGTTGTTGATTCTTCACCAAAAATTTACATTTGGTATCTTTATGTTTGAAGCATGATATGTGGGAAAAGTTCCAGGGAGCCGAATACTTTCGCAAGGCACTGTATTGTGCTGTTTCATTGCTATGCAATAAGGTTTGCCCTCTTCAGAAGTTTGTCCTTCCTCTCTCCCTGTCTCTCTCTGATGTAGCTCTGATGTCAGTAACCCCTCCCATCTTCGTTCACTATCTATCAACCATCTTAGAAGCCCATGTGTTTGCAGTTCTGGTTCAGAAAAGTCTTTTTTACCTACTGTATGTGGGCAGAACTACAATAATTCTGCTGGAAAAAAATCTTCACTTGTAATCTATATACATGCCTCCTGCAGTCAAGTTCAAGCTATATGAGGATATCACTTTGTGAGTAATGGTACATAGAGACAGCCTTAGAAACGGTGTCTCAAGCACCCTAAACTGTTAGCTTAGTTTGGAGTCAGAATACACACACCTTCCGGTAGCAGATCATTTACTCGGAGGATACGGATTATTTGTTCTCATGATCAGTGTTCTCCCAGCCATCAAACCCAAAAAAACTATACATTTATCACCAATCTCATGTAGAGGGCATCATTTTTTTTCGAGAGACAACTCTTTAACTCCATACTGACATTGGGCGTACTGGTATGCTCCATTGGTCTTCCCATTGCAATGTTAGTCATACTGCTCCCAAATTAAGTGTCTAACACCTCGCTACCTCTCTTGCCTCCAAAGTGTCTGACAATTGTGTGGGGACAGTAGCTTAAATTGTCAGATCATTTTTTTCAATGTATTCATTTATTACTAACTTATTTACAACACATAGTTTATTATATCAGTGTGTGACTTACCTGTAATTTCCACTATTCAGAAGTAGTCTCCTCTCACAGTGCTCCAGGTTTATAGACATTTCCATCACTTTCTGTGAGCAATCAATACGTGGTTCTTGTTTCAATGGAATCACTAATTCAGATTTCTGTATGCTGTGAATGAGGGAATTAAAGAAAAACTCTGATTGAAAGCTTTAAATATGCAGGGACGAAGCTATAGGTGAAGAAGTCTGGATTGTGCTGTCCCTTTGTTGTTACTCCGACAAAAAGTATAACTTGATTGACAACTTTCCATTTTGGGTTTTCACATATCTTTCTTGCAAAATTTTCTAAAATTGTGAACGTTACAGCTCTACCCTGACCTCCTCTAGCGACATCTGTCTGTATCAGGCGGCGCCACCGAACTTATCCTTCAAAAGGTGCTGGTCCTACAGGAGATGTTAAAGTGAAAATGTATGGACTACACAAATATGGTCCAGGACGATATACTGGTGGGATTGGGCATTTGGGGGACATCCCGGCATTTCTCCAATTTGTAATTTGTATAGTATACTATATGTGAATTAGTATACCTCAATAATAAAGTGAAGTAATTAAATTATATGTTTATTTGCTAAATCTTCAGATGTTTTAAAGGTAAATTCTCATGGATTTAATAATAGTTACATTAATTAAATATAAAAGGAATTTATCAGCTTTTTTCTTTTTCACCCTGAGGGCAGCATAGCACTGATGCAGAGTCCCTGATTCTAGAACTGGATTATTTCCTGGGCTTCTTGCTGTAGTTTTGATCAAATCACTGTTCTAGCTACTGCGTCTCTACTATTCTTCTCATCAATCACAGCCATGTTTGCATATATTATTAATGGAAAAATGTACAATCACTTAACATAGATTTTCCCCGTGAATTAAGAATTTTGAGAATGAATGATCAGTCTTAGCAGAGAAAGAAGATTCTCTAATAAGATGTATTACAAGGTTTTTTATTTTCATGTGCGTGATTGAAAAAAAGTGTAAAATGACACTTACCCTTTAACTCAAATTTTAAGTTTTTAAAAGTTTTGGTTTAAACAAAAATGACAAAATCTAAACAATCAATACATGTAAACTGACTCACTTGTACACTGAAAAGTATATAGAGAGGTTATGTATATAATTAACAGGAATACAGTGGGGAAAAAAGTATTTAGTCAGCCACCAATTGTGCAAGTTCTCCAACTTAAAAAGATGAGAGAGGCCTGTCATTGACATCATAGGTAGACCACAACTATGAGAGTCAAAAAGAGAAAACAAATCCAGAAAATCACCTTGTCTGCTTTGGCAAGATTTATTTTGCAAATTATGGTGGAAAATAAGTATTTGGTCATTAACAAAAGTTCATCTCAATATTTTGTTATATATCCTTTGTTAGCAATGATAGAGGTCAAACATTTTCTGTAAGTTTTCACAAGGTTGGCACACACTGTTGGTGGTATGTTGGACCATTCCTCCATGCAGATCTCCTCTAGAGCAGTGATGTTTTGGGCCTGTCGCTGGGCAACATGGACTTTCAAATCCCTCCAAAGGTTTTCCCCTTATGAAGGTAGGACAAAAACGCGCGTCGGGGCAGACGCGCAATCCTTTGGAAGTTCCATTCAGTACTCGTGTTCAAGGTACTTTTTAATGTCCTTTATAAGTCCTCATAGTGCACACTGACCACACTAATGTACAGTATATTGACATATTCTATATACAGACCATATTATATTGTATTGCATCTGCACTATTATACAACAGTACATATGAAATGTACATATTTATGGGACTGATTCCATTGCACGCCCGTTCTCCACGGCACATGTATATGTCTCCCACCTTTTTGTCCTGTAATATATTTGTTTATGAATAAAATTTGATACTTTTTTATTACGTTTGGACTCTCCACCGTCATTTTTTTCTGATTAGGCATATATCTTATAAAGAGTTGTCCTGTTGAGTCCGTATACATATTAGCATGTTTTACATCATTTTGAATTACTCACATTACATTTAATATACTTTTATTTTCTATAGTTACTTTTATTTTTTAGAACTATTTTGGATAATACATTTGTGATGGAATTAATAATCAAAAGATTTTTATAATATAGACTTTGATTATTTCATGAGTTTTATTTTTTTGAAAAATTTCTGTGGAACCATGTTTGAAAAGCAATGTCTGACTTTCATTTGTTCATTTTCATAGATTTTTTATTTATTATTGCTTTTGTCAGATTTAAGTTATTTCTTTGACCACTGTGGGTTTTTCTGTCATTAAACGAGGGGTACCAACAATTTTGACCTCGTGTGCACGAGTTAAACAATAGGTAGTTCTTCTAATTGTGGGGGCGCTATCAAACGTTGTTGCTTAGTCGTGAGACTTATTGGATCTTCACTTTGGGAAAAAGATACCCCATTGTTATAAACCACAGATATGATTTGATGTCCTATTTTTGATTGTAGAATTTACATACGATGCATCATCCTGTATAATATGTGGGTTTTTTTTTTTAATTATTCCTTTATTACAATTTTATAATTATAAATGACAAATAACTTCCATTTGTCACATACTATTAATATGAACATTATTATTAGTTTTTGCTCATGTATATGCTTGTAAGAGGTTATATGTGCATCTACACGTTTTTATGTCTTTATGGTTTTGTTGGGCGATACATCGTTAATATACGGTTCCGAAGGTTAGTCAAGCACAGGCCGTTAGGGCTAGATAGGAAGTGACGTGTTCAGGAGTTTTTAATGAAGTTACTAGTAGGAACTGAATGTGTTGTAAATGCTTTGTACGTGTTTATTGGCATTTTTATTGGAATTGATAATATATCTACAAAATTCATCATTGGAACTGGCGATGTGCTAGATAATCTTGAGTCTATATACCGTAGTTACATTATAATATATAGTCATGACGGGATTCAGGGAAATGAGTTGAGCTGAAAAATAAGAATCCAACTGACTCAAGGTAAGAGCCTTATATATGCCAGATTTTGTTTGTTTTTCGTCAGGACACTTGGGGTTCCTTGGGGCATTGTGGTCCATGTTCAGACTATGAAGCACAGATATCTGATTTCTGGTTTCACACATCCATGTTTCTCTTTGTTTTAAAGACGTCATGTTCGAGTAGGCACCATTAAATCAAACAGGCTTCAGGAGAAAAAAAAACACAAAAAATGCTTGATTAAACTCTTCAAAGCCTCTCCGGGAAACAAAAAGTCCTTAAATTCCCCAATGAAATTTCCACATGACATCTGTGAGACACTGGCATACCCGCAAGGTTTTCCTAGCTGTATCCTCTTTGGAAAAAATTCAGCAATGTTTTTCCTGAAATGGTGTTGCTTGCAGACCATCTTAAATCAGGAGATGCCGTTGTTTTAATTTTTATATCTAATCTATAGTACACATGAAAATAAGCAACTTTGTAATTTATATTATCTGGGAAATTTGCTTCTTTATCTGCCAGAATTGATCAGTCATTATCAAAATTATCAAAAAAAAAGAGAAAAGACATGTACAAAGAGTGTTGGACTTCCTAAATTTGAACATTTGTTTTAAGTGTATTTTAATTATCACTCTATTAATATACAATGACGCCCATTATATTGTTACTTTTTGGCTTTGGGCATATTAACGCCATTTTTTTTACCCAACTGACAAATTCGGTAGATCTGGGATGGAATGGGGCCATGACAAGGTGTGGCAACTTCCGCTCATCAAATTCTTGACGTTTTGCTTCACTCTTCATGCCACAGATACTACTCCAGTCCATGATTTGTGTTGAGGCACACAAGGAAGGGTAAGCCACTTTGCGCCTCACCTCATTCATTAGTTGACATATGCCCCTTAATGAAACCGGTGCCTCGCACGTCCACCATGCCTGCTTATCAAGACCGGCGTGAAAAATACTTGACTAATTGGGGTCTGAGAATTTTTATTGCGTTTCTGGAGAGAAAACTGAGCGGAAACTCAAACCCTTTGAGAGGTTTTACAATTTTTTGAACAGGATATGGAGAATTTTCAGCTCAGTGTCCTCTCCCAAAACTCCTAAAAAAAAAATGTGAACATTCCTTAAATAAGCGACGTGCACTTTTTTCCCACCGGGTGCTTTTCAAAACATGAAGCAGAAGTAAAAAAAATCAAAAGACCAAGCATATGACCAGCAAAGTGGTTTTACAATAGAAATTAATGGTTAAAGTCTTTTAGGTGTTTTTGAACAATTTTTCAGGTGTGTTTTTAGAGCGGACTCACTCAAAAACAATCTGCAACAAACTTTGTTTGAACTTAGACTTAGTATACTAAATCATGTTACTAATACAATGCGCCACTCATTAATACTCTGCATTTTTATGTTTGTTTAGTACAAGTAGCATCTGAACTCTCCAATTAGCGTCTATGCAAAGCTACACACCAGCTAATCATTCCTGACTAGTGATTGCATAGATAGAATTAATTAACAGCTACTGAACAATGCTGTTTCAATATATTTCCTCATCATAATGAGGGCCTACCAGTAATAATGACTATGAGGGGCTCACTTTTCTCCTGCATCCAAATATTTCACTGCCCTCATTCACAAATTTACCTATATTTCTATATAATTAACTGGGTAGTTTGGTTAATGAATGAAGAGATGCTGCTTTTTTCTGTATAAAATGAATCAAGTGAATTATGCCAAGTACTACCCATACAATGGGGTTGGGGACCCAGATCTGCACAGGAGCCCACCGGTGGATTCCCTTGTTACCTTATGGGCCAGTCCAAGCCTGTGTACTATTACTATTTACTAATTTACTTACTTACTACAGGCTATGTGAAAAAAAACGTATTATATCTTAATTACCCAGATGACTTATTTTTAGCAAACCAAGAAGAATTAACTTTTTATCTGTATGTTGGCTTTTCGATTTAAGTGTTGATTTCTGGTTGGTCAAGAAAACAGACTTTTGTTTGTATAATCCTGGAATATTGACTTGTAAGCTAATATTTGATATAACATAGTGTGCTCTTATCCTTGATGAATAGTGAGGTCTACTGATATGCTAATTATACATTGTCTAGCCCAGATAGCTTGTTGATTTTTAAAACAGAGGAGGAAAATCTGTGCAAATAGATTACATAATCACAATGCGACTTGGTCATCACCATTCTTTCCCTTATCGGTGAGGCTGGACTGGAGCACACTGGGTAAATCTAAAAATAGGTTACATGCATCTGTATAAAGAGACTAAAACAAAGAGAGCGCAACAGTCAGATATTCAGCCAAGACATATACATCCACAAGACCAGAGACAGGACAGCAACCAATATCATGGCACCATCACGTGGGTCACGGATCTATGATTCTACGGGAAACAACCTTGAGGTATTCACCCCAGTTGGAAGAATACAGATCTGCTCCATTGACCATCGCTGAACCATGGATACATTTGGAGAAAGCCAGAACTGGAAGCTGCTGGTTGACTGGTTCCATGGAGACGTTTGGAGAAGCTATATTGTATCTCTTGGATCAACTGGCCTAGTACCTTGTATGGACTAAATGGACTGTTATCTTACTATGCTTGTGGTTGCCTCCTCTCTGTGTGTGTACCACAGGTGGGGTAGCCCACCCTGGGAGCTCTGACGTAACATGTGCCATTATCCTGGTGGGTTAGCGGAAGGTTGAGACTCTGTAATGTGCATCTTGGGGAATTTTGCCGGGACTGTTCTCCGTGTTATCTGCCTCTTTTTTGGTACAATAAAGCATTGTCACACTGTTTTACCCTCACCCTGTGTTGTCTGAGTAGCGTTACGCCCATGTTAAAGGGGACGATCCGTGGTCCATGCGGTTCTGGCTAGTGGACCCAGGGCGCCCACCGACCCCCCCCCGTGTCTTCACAGGCTATTTGCTCATTTTGTTTTAATTCTAGGTTTTGTATGTTAAATGGCCACAGTGTGAATGTTCACCTACACATTGCATTCATACCAACATATGTTCTCGCTCATTTCTTTAGTTTTATTTAAGTTACTAAACATTTTGTGGTTAGGCGTTAAAATAATATTCCTGTTATAGTAAGGTATAAAATATGCACAACATAGGCAGCAATTACTAGATTGGTGGTCTAGCCTCTGCAGCCCCTACAATTAGCAGAATGGGGTCCTGTGCCCTTGAATTGAATAGAGTAGCAGTTATACATGCCTGTCACAACTGTCCCTGAGACAGATGAAGACAGCAAAGTAAAATAAATGGGCAACTTAAAGAAGTTGTACACTACTTTTACTTTGATGACCTATCCTTAGAATTAGTTATGAATGTCTGAATGGCCGGGGTCCGACACCCTGCACCCCCGCGATCATTTGTTATCTGTGTCAGCCAGAGGTACTCACTTGCGGAGCTGCTCCACCTTCTGATAGTGGCCGCCGCAGGGTACTACACATCCACCTCCTATTGATTTGAATAGGAGGCAGATGTGCAGCACCAAGCCACAGCCACTAGCAGAAGACAGAGCAGCTCGGCAAGTGAGTTCTTCCAGCCGGCGGCCTCTGCCAACACCAATAACAGCTGATCGGCGAGGGTACAGGGTGTCAGACCCCGGCCAATCAGACATTCATTTGTTTTATTTTTTATAAAAACTAGTATAATCTCATATTTGTATGTATTGATAATAGTATACCACTACCGTCACATAGTGACCACATAATTCTGCTATAAGCAATAATATAACATACCACAATTGCAGTCACTTCAATAACAGAAGGGCCCAATAACTGTGCAGGTTCTGACCATTGACCCTGCTTTTTCAACTGACAAGGGGAAGGGTCTATCCCATTCCCAACACTCTGTCAGTGCTTAGTTTATGCCTTTATGAATGTGATTAATATTCTGACATTTACTTTGTACAGTAGTTAGTCTATGGCTGGACCCAAACTCAGGCACTATAGTGTAGTATGGAAGGCAGAAACACTAGCAGTGAGCCAAAGGCTACATTGTTGTATACAACAGATTTTTTGCTGTTTAAAGAAGCACTCCTCCTCCCATCAAAGTTTTTATCCTCTTAATATATTATAGTCATCAAGTCATCATATTATATAGCACTATGTACTTACAATTGCTCATTTTGTCTTTCTACCCAGCTAATACTTCTCTTTCCGTTAGGTCTATGACATCATGTGATTAAAATCAGACTGGCTGAATCCTTCTAAGCTCCTTGTAGAAACAGGATGTCTCTTTCCCTGTGTGAGTCATTATTAGAACTACAATTCTACATCATTGCAAAGTCCCGTCTTCAACTCTTGACCCAGCTGCTTCACTGCTTCCCCCGTCAGGGACTTTGCAATGATGTAGAATTGTAGTTATTTAGTAAAGCCACTACAAATTGAATAGATAAAACCACATACTGCTAGTAAAATACCACCATACACTGTCTAGAAATACTGTCATACCACATTGGAATATTACCACTAAAGAGTGACCAAATGTTACCCACCTACAATGACAAAACTATACCATAATAAAATAACAAAAACAGTAAGGAGAATAAAAAAAGAAAGGGCAAAAATGAAAGATCTTGTGGTCAGGAAGGGGTTAAAATGGCAACAATAGTGCCCCGTAAAAGACAGTCTTCCAGTAGCAATGACAGCCACGCTGACTCCGTATGTGGTGTCTAACACCTGTCCATCTTGTGTCTCCACAAACACTACCTGCCATTTGCCCCAGATTGTGTAGTGACAGTAAAAGTTGTCACTTTATTTTTTGATAATTTATTACTAATGTATTGATAACACACAGTTTCTTATATCGATGCGTGACTTACCTGTTATTTGTAGTATTTCCAAGCAGTTTCCTCATACAGTGCTCCAATTCTATAGATTTCTCCTCCATTTTCTTTGACCAATCAAAAGTTGTTTTTAGCTTGGATGGAAACTTTAAGTCTACGTTCTGCATGCTGGAATTAGAGAGACAGAAATGAAGGAAAACTGTGTTTGAAAAACAGGTATTTCACAAAGAAATTTGTCACTATTATTGATATGCAAAAGCATGGTAGTTAGTACTGCAGCCTTGCAGCGCTGGGGTCCTGGGTTCAAATCCCCACCACAGACAACATCTGCAAGGAGTTTGTATGTTCTCCCTGTGTTTGCGTGGGTTTCCTCTGGGTACTCCGGTTTCCTCCCACACTCCAAAGACATACTGATAGGGAATGTGGGTTGTGAGTTCCAATGGGGACAGTGATGATCATGTCTGTAAAGTGCAGTGGAATATGATGGCGCTATATAAGCAAAGCATAATAATAATATGCAGGTATCTAATCAGCCTCCTGCTTATGTAGAAAGGATGAAACCACCATAAAGAAATATATTATGATTTTTTTTTTCTTATTGAGAATACATGCAAACTAACAATTAAAAAAGGCAGCCATAATATAGAGAAGCTACTTACCAAAATCCCACTATAAACAGTATGAACACGACCAGGGCTCCAATGACATAAGACCTGGGTGACAGCATGTTCCTACCAGACATCAAGCATTTATTCTGGGTGTGTGTCAGAGTTACGTCTTCTTATATGCGAAGGGAAAAAAGTTTGTACAGCTCTCAGAGAATTAGACCAAACTGTTATTGAGTTCTAGGAATGATAGATGTGGGCAGTGACAAAGAGCAGATTCTCAGGTTTTCAGAAGACAAAGGGTTTCTCGTGTATAAAGTGTAACCTTCTCTCCCTCCTTCTAGTGATTCAACCAAATGTTATGCATACACTACACCTAAAAGCTAAGTAACAATACTTGTCCTAAGAAGCATAAATATTTCTTTATATCCTATATAAAGGGTAAATGGGAAGACAGCAAAATGGAAAAGTAGCACTACCAAGGCTATGTTCCCACGATGAGATTTGGTGCGTTTTTGACGGTGTGTATTTTTCCTGAGTCAAAAAACGCAATGTCTTACAGTTCATGGGATTTATGGAAATCGAATGCACACTGCGCTGCGTAAACTGACCTGCGGTTCGTGTTTCAAATACGCAGCATGTCAATTTCTTCTTGCGGATACGCTGTGTTTCCTGTGCGAATTTTCCCCATAGATTTATATGTGGTGCAGAAATTCCGCAGGTAAAAAAAAAAAGCAGGCGAAAATGCACAGTCCATGGCATAAATGCATCAAAAACACACATAATCCGCACAAAAGTATGTCAACAAAGCTAAATACCAGGAGGTATCAAAAACAAAGCAGCTTTATTTAAAGCATGACATACTAAAAAGTGACAAAAACGCAGGGATAAGGCTGCTTTCACACATCCGTTGTTTTTGTTCCGGCGGCGTGCGGTGGAAAGCCGGACCGCCGGATCAGGCCTGCAGCGGTGACACCGGATGCAGATGCGGCGCCTGATCTGGCTTGGAAAGCATTTAAAGGAGCCACACCGGGGACGAGAGAGGTGGCGGTATGCGGGGGGGAGAGAGAGATACGCGCGCACCGGGCACTTGTGGGTTAAACCTCACAGTGTCCGCGCATGCGCTGTAGAAAAAGCCATTCCGGCGCTGCAAAAAAACGTTGCAGGCAACGTTTTTTGCTGTCGCCGGACGCGCAGGTTTGCCGTTTCCAGCTTAAAACAGAGGCGCCGCATGTCCTTCCAACACGATGCGGCGATCATTAAATTCTATGTGCCAAAACCGGATCCAATTCCGGATCCGGTTTTCACACTTTTCACCGCATCGTGCCGGATTCAAAAAGCCGGATGTGTGAAAGCAGCCTTAAAAAAGCCATAACAACACAAGTAACCTAATTTAAATAATAGGTGCAGAAAAGGTTCCCACAAGGTGCTCTTGGGAACTTTTTGATGTTGCGGACTTTCTGTACTCATTAAATAAAATAGGTTACTTGTTTGTTTGTTTTTAGTTTTTTTTAAATAAGCAGTGTAAAAAAAAACTCACCAAAAAATCATTATGGGAATGTGGCATAAGTTCTCATGATGAGTATTTGGTCGATTTTGTAATGTTGCAGAATTTCTGCACTTAATAGCTAAATTAGGTTACTTGAAATTTTTCATTCTGCTTTCTTAGTGCATTTTCCTCATCTCATTAGTTTTATTTTTTTAACATTTTTTTCTGCTGTGATTTCTGTCTACTTTTTCTATGTCATGTTTTAAATAAAATTGCTTTTTTTGTTAATCCTTCCTGTTACTTGGCTATAATAAAAAAAATTCTTGCTAACGTCATGTGTGGATTACGTATGTTTTTAGTGCATTTTCACTGCGTTTTTATCCCCTCCGGGTTTTCTTCATCTACCTAGGAGGAAATAAAAAGCAAAGCGAGAAATTGAAATGCTGCGGGTTTCAAAAAAAAACCCCACAGTTAAAAAAAAGCAAACATAAAAAAGCACGCTGGATATGAGATTTCGAGAAATCACATTCCTTTTGTTAGAACTGTAATGTGCAGTGTTTTTTGCTCACAAAAATATGTAGCGTCAAAAAATGAACCGAATACTCATCATAGGATCTTAGCCAGAAAAAGAGCTCTGCATTTATAATGAAAGTTTCTTAATCTTCTCCTATTATTACCTATAGGGCAGAGTCACACTGCCATAATTCTCGTGCGATAATCATTACATCACACTGCACGGACTGGCCGGCACCTCTCCTGACCTGAGCATGACAGCATAATGGATTACTATGCAGCTGTCAAGCTCAGGTCAGGAGAGGTGCCGGCCAGGGCAAGTTTTACGATGCGATTCTCGCAGGAGAATTATGGCAGTGTGACTCTGTCCATACACTGAGAGCAGAGGCCCTCTCTCTTTATTTGAATGTGTTTCTTCCTCTTTTTGAGTTCACCTTCATTCTTCCCTCGAAATATACTTTACAATCATAGTAGCATTAGGAAATGTCTGCCGAAAAAGGAAGTTAAGAACTGACACATGCAGAATAGTAAGATATGGGCAACCACTTCTAGTGCAAATACTTTTAGAACTCTAAACAGCTACCCTGATAAGTTACCAGTATTCTCAGCCAAAGCCTCCATATAATTATGAAGATTGTGGTGGTATTTATGGCCCCTGTCGGGATTCCTCCTTTATAGTAAAACATGGTCCCTTTACCATAGCTCATATCCTTCCTTGATAAGCCAGTTGCCGGTTTTTGGCATACCTGTAAGGTAAAAGCAGGCGCCTATGATCATTTTTCTCTATCTGAGAAAAAAATACCAACTATGGTAATCATAGTGGGCTTAGCTTTTCTCGGAGGTAGAGAGAAAAAAAAAACGTGCCTTTTGGGGGGTAGATCTACCTGCCCCTAGTAAGAAGCGATTGAGAAACGCATGTCGGTGGTTTCTCATGCCTGAGCAGCTTCACTTCGTAGGTATCAGCAGCTTGCATGTTAGCACTCCTTACCAGCCTCCAGCGTATTCTATCTATAGCTTTCTATAGCTGACTGCATACCTTCATCCCTTTCATACATGTACAATTTAGCACATTTTTTCTATCTACAGGTGCTTCTCACAAAACTAGAATATCATCAAAAAGTTAATTTATTATAGTTCTTCAATACAAAAATTGAAACTCATATATGATATAGAGTCATTACACACAGAGGGATCTATTTCATTTGTTTATTTCTGTTAATGTTGATGATTATGGTTTACAGCCAATGAAAACCCAAAAATCATTATCTCAGTAAATTAGAATACTTTATAACACCAGCTTGAAAAAATGTTTTTAATATCCAAAATGTTGGCCTACTGAAATATACAGTATGTTCAGTAAATGCACTCAATACTCGGTCGGATCTCCTTTGGCATTAATTACTGCATCAATGCAGCGTGGCATGGAGGCGATCAGCCTGTGGCACTGCTGAGGTGTTATGGAAGCCCAGGTTGCTTTGATAGCAGCCTTCAGCTCGTCTGCATTGTTGGGTCTGGTGACTCTCTGTAACAACCCTGCTGGTATCACTGCATGGCCTCCCATCCCCTGCACACCAACTTACTTTCTGCTTCAAGCCATGCTGTGAATTCTGTCTGTTGCCAGCCCTGAGCTCCATGTGCTATGCCTCTTGTTTTCCTGCTTGCTCTCCATGTTTCCTGACTGTGTGTATAGGGGGGCGGCGCCTGATCTCTCTGGTTCTTATGCAGTCAGGGTGCACCTGGCTAATGGGTCCCTGACCAATTACCTAGAGCCCTGGACTATTTAACCCTGCCACAACCACTGAAACATTGCCTGTGCAATATCTATACTCAGTTAGTATCTTGCTGCTGAGGAAACCAGGCCCTGTTCTGTGTATCTCCTTCTCTGTAGGAATACTCTTTGTCTCGCTTTGTACCTTGTCCACCTGCCAGGAGGCAGCATATCCTGGCCCTTGAGTCTTGTTCCCAGTACCTTGTCTGTACTCTGTCCGCCTGCCAGGAGGCAGAATATCCTGGTCCTTGTGTCTTTGTCCCTGAGTCTCTGTCTGAGCTTAGTTTTACCTCTCTCTCTTGTCTGTGGTTCCTTCTCTGCCATGTCTTTCCTTGTGTCCTCCCTATCTATGCGTCTGCACCCTTGCAGCTCTGTCTGCATGGCTCCCTAGCCGCTCTGTCTGCACGGCCCCCTAGCCGCTCTGCCTGCTCGGCTCCTTAGCCGCTCTGCCTGCTCGGCTCCTTAGCCGCTCTGCCTGCTCAGCTCCTTAGCCGCTCTGCCTGCACGGCTCTTTAGCCGCTCTGCCTGCACGGCTCCTTAGCCGCTCTGCCTGCCCGGCTCTCTTGCCACCCAGACTACTCCACACTCCTGCCTATATCCATACCTGCACCTCCTGTGTGAACATGTCCAAATCCTGTTCCAGCATACACCACTCCCTCCTGCCTAAACCTGCTGTGTGAACAGGTCCCTACCTGCCCTTTCTCATACCACGCCAGTCTGTCCAGTGTCTCCAAGCCGTGCCCGCCTGTCCTGTGTCTCCAAGCCGTCCCCGCCTGTCCTGTGTCTCCAAGCCGTGCCCGCCTGTCCTGTGTCTCCAAGCCGTGCCCGCCTGCCCAGTGTCTCAGCCGTGCCTGTCGTGTCTACCTGCCTGCCTTTCTATAGCTTCTGTCAAAGTGACTTGTCTGTTGTGAGTTCATTTTCCCCTTCACCATTGAGGTCTGATGAACTCCCTCTTCTGGTGAAGGAAGGTAGTGAGGCTGTTTACCAAGCGCCTGAGCAGGATGATGATGACTGGGTGATGGGGATTGCTGACTGGATATAAGGCAGCCGACGCCCTTCTGCCTTGCTGGTGATTTCTCTGAGGGATTCTAGGAGACCAGTCTGATTCCTGCTCCTCAAAAGCTAGGTTTTCTGCTCTGCTTTTTGCATTTGTGTTTTGGTTTTGTTTTGCCTTGTTTTTCTGGATTTCTGCCATTCCCTGCGGGGGTGAGCTGAATTCCTTTTTGCCTTTTTGCTCTGTCTTCAGAAAATAGCTGAGTACTGATATAGTCTTTTTGAAGCCTAGCGTCTTCAGGGCTTTTTTCCCGATCAGTCTGTTGGCTCATGTTTTGATAGGGTTTTTGCGGATTGCAGACAGCAGCTTTTCTATTCTGTCCTATTTAGTTAGCTTGGGCCCCATCATTTGCTCAGCCTATCTTTCTATCTGTGTTAGTGTTTTTTCATCTTGCTTCACCGTCATTATATGTTGGGGGCTGCCTATTGCTTTGGGGTCTGCTCTGGGGCAGTTTAGCTTTCCCTTTCTGTCTTTAGGCTATTTAGTTCTCCAGCTGTGATCGAGGGGTCTAGGGCACCGTAGGAACCCCCCACGGCTACTGCTAGTTGTTGTTGATAGGTTCAGGGGTCTGCAGTCCGATAGCTGCCAACTTCTCTGTTTTTTTGGACTTGGCTAGTATTTCTGTTTTTGCCTCCTACGGTGACTCATTCATAACAGAATCACCAGCCATACCGCAGATCCTAGGGTACTCTATAGTAGGAAAGAATTGTAAAAAAAAAAAAAGTGTGTATATTTTTTCCTCTATATCTCTGAGGCCGTAGGGGGAATTTTTTTTTTCTCTCAATGGAGATAAAGCAATTGTCTGATCGTGTGGAGCAGCTCGCTGCGGAAGTGCGGGGAATTTCCGCCTACCTTGCTCATTCACATGCTGTTGAACCAAAGATCCCTACTCCTAATGTGTTTTTTGGGGATCAGTCTAAATTTTTGAATTTCAAAAATTGTAAATTATTTTTTGCCTTGAAGCCTAACTCGTCAGGGAGCTCCGCGCAGCAGGTTAAAATTGTCATCTCTTTGCTGCGTGGCGATCTCCAGGATTGGGCGTTTTCTTTGAAACCAGATGATCCTATTCTGACTAATGTGAACGCATTTTTTCAAGCCTTGGGGTTGTTGTATGACGAACCTAATGCTATTGATCAGGCTGAAAAGACCCTGTTGGCATTGAGCCAGGGTCGAGATTCTGCAGAATTGTACTGTCAAAAATTCCGAAAGTGGGCGGTCCTTACTACCTGGAATGATAATGCCTTGGCAGCTCTCTTTCGGAAGGGTTTGTCAGAAGCCGTAAAAGATACTACGGTGGGATTTCCTGTTCCCTCTAGTCTTGACGATTCTATGTCATTAGCCATTCAGGTTGATCGGCGTTTACGTGAACGCAGGACTGCACGAGAGGTGTTGCCACCTGTTGAACAAGTGTCTGAACCTATGCAATGTGATAGAGTTTTGTCCAGGGAGCAACGTCAGGAGTTCAGAAGGCGTAATAAGCTGTGTTTTTTTGTGGAGATGCCTCGCATATTATTTCTGTCTGTCCTAAACGAGAGAAACGTTTTGCACACACGTTTTCTGTGGGTGGTGTTCAACCTAAGTTTCTTCTGGCAATTACTCTGATCTGCTCCCTGTCCACATTTTCCGCCAAGGCTTTTGTGGATTCGGGAGCAGCCCTGAACCTAATGGACTTGGATTTTGCTAAACGTTGTGGATTTCCTATGACACCTCTGTGGATGCCTATCCTTTTGAGGGGGATTGATGCTACTCCTTTGGCGAAAAATAAACCTCAGTTTTGGACCCAGGTGGTAATGCGGGTCGCCCCAGACCATCAAGAAAATTGCAGATTTTTGGTGTTGCATAATTTGCATGATACCATTGTTCTGGGGTTTCCCTGGTTGCAAATTCATAATCCAGTTTTGGATTGGAAATCTGTGTCTGTGGTGAGTTGGGGTTGTCGGTGTGCCCTTAGTGAGGCTCCGGTTTTTTCCACCTCTCCTCAGTCGCATGATGTTCCTGACTATTTGGCGGACTTTTATGATGTATTTAGTGAGAATGAGTCTGCGTCTTTGCCTCCTCATAGGAGTTCTGACTGTGCAATTGAACTGAGCCCGGGGTGTAAATTTCCCAAGGGTCGGCTCTTCAATTTATCTGTACCCGAGCACGAGGCTATGCGATCCTATATTAAGGAGGCGTTGGAGAAGGGTCATATTAGACCATCCTCTTCACCCTTAGGTGCTGGGTTTTTTTTTCGTGGCAAAAAAGGATGGTTCATTAAGGCCTTGTATTGATTATCGTGCCCTCAACAAAATTACTATTAAATATCAGTATCCGTTACGCCTGATTTCGGATCTATTCTCCAGAGTTAAAGGTGCTTGCTGGTTTACCAAGCTTGACCTCAGGGGGGCGTATAAACTTATCCGCATTAAGCATGGGGATGAATGGAGACGGCGTTTAATACTCCGGAGGGACATTTTGAGTACCTGGTGATGCCTTTTGGGCTCACTAATGCCCCTTCTGTCTTCCAGTGCTTCATGAACGACATTTTCCGAGACTTTGTGGATAAATTTTTGATTATCTATCTGGATGATATTTTGATCTTCTCCAAGGATTGGGATTCTCATGTGGAACATGTTCGGACTGTGTTCCGGATCTTGAGGGAGAATTCCCTGTATGTCAAAGGATCTAAATGCCTTTTTGGGGTACAGAGGATTTCATTTTTGGGATTTATTTTGTCTCCGTCAACTATTGAAATGGACCCGGCCAAGGTACAGGCCATTTATGATTGGGTTCAGCCCAATTCTTTGAAGGCCCTCCAGAAGTTTTTGGGTTTTGCTAATTTTTATCGGAAATTTATAGCAAAATTTTCTAGTATTGCCAAGCCATTGACTGATCTGACTAAGAAGGGTGCTGATGTGTTGAATTGGTCTCCGGAGGCTGTTTCTTCCTTTCAGGAGCTGAAGCGAAGATTCACTTCTGCCCCGATTTTGCGGCAACCTGATGTCTCACTCCCGTTCCAGGTAGAGGTGGACGCTTCTGAGATTGGTGCAGGAGCTGTTTTGTCCCAAAAGGATCCTGTAACATCTAAAATGAATCCCTGTGCTTTCTTTTCCCGAAAGTTCTCCCCATCTGAACGTAACTATGATGTGGGGAATCGGGAACTGTTAGCCATGAAATGGGCATTTGAGGAGTGGAGACATTGGTTGGAGGGAGCTAAACATCAAGTTGTGGTCCTCACTGACCACAAGAATTTGATTTACCTGGAGTCGGCCAAACGCTTGAACCCTAGACAGGCTAGGTGGGCCTTGTTTTTTACACGTTTTGATTTTGTGGTCTCTTTTCTTCCTGGCACTAAGAATGTCAAGGCTGACGCTCTCTCTAGGAGCTTCTTTGCTGATTCTCCTGTGGCGACCAAGCCTGCTACCATCTTAGGCGAAGGGGTAGTTCTTTCTGCCATCTTGCCCGATTTGAGACGTGCTCTGGAAGAGTTCCAGGAGGACAAACCTGAGCGTTGTCCCAGTGGAAAGTTGTATGTTCCTGACCAGTGGAGGAAGAGAGTGATGTCTGAAGTTCATTGCTCTGCATTGGCTGGTCATCCAGGTATTTTTGGTACTAGAGATCTGGTGAGTCGGTCTTTTTGGTGGCCCGCCTTGTCTCGTGATGTCAGGAATTTTGTGCAGTCCTGTGGGACTTGCTCCCGGTCTAAACCTTGTTCTCGCTCTAGTGGGTTGTTGATGCCTTTGCCGGTCCCCAGGAGGCCATGAACCCATATTTCAATGGATTTCATCTCTGATATGCCTGTCTCTCAGAGAATGACTGTTATTTGGGTGATTTGTGATAGGTTCTCTAAGATGGTTCATCTTGTACCACTCCCTAAGTTGCCATCTTCCTCTGAGTTGGTGCCCCTGTTTTTGCAACAGGTGGTTCGCTTGCACGGGATTCCTGAGAACATTGTATCTGACAGAGGAGTTCAGTTTGTGTCTAGATTTTGGAGGACTTTCTGTTCCAAGCTGGGAATTCAGTTGTCCTTCTCCTCTGCTTTTCACCCTCAGACCAATGGGCAGACGGAGAGAACAAACCAGACCTTGGAGTCGTATTTGAGATGTTTTATTTCCGCTCATCAGGATGATTGGGTTTCATTTTTGCCCTTGGCCGAATTTGCTTTAAATAATAGAGCTAGTTCTGCCACTTTGATGTCACCTATTTTTTGTAACTTTGGGTTTCATCCTCGATTTTCTTCAGGGCAGGTGGAGCCTTCTGCCTGCCCAGGTGCTGACACTGTGGTGGAGAGAATGCACCAGATCTGGGACCAAGTGGTGGATAAGTTCTCTCTCTCCCAGGAAATGGCCCAGTGGTTTTTCAACCGACATAGGACCATTGGTCCCCAGTTTAAGGTTGGTGATATGGTTTGGTTATCATCAAAAAATATCGCTATGAAGGTGGCTTCTCCTAAGTTTAAGCCTAGATTTATTGGACCTTACAAGATGTTGGAGATTATTAATCCGGTCTCTTTTCGGTTGGCTCTTCCTGTCACATTTAAAATCCATAATGTGTTTCATAAGTCCTTGTTGAAGAGGATTGTTGAACCAGTAGTTCCTGGGGTGGCACCTCCGGACCCTGTATTGGTTGAAGGTAACATGGAATATGAGGTAGAGAAGATACTGGATTCCCGTCTGGCTAGACGGAGACTCCAGTATTTGGTTAAGTGGAAGGGTTATGGTCAGAAGGATAATTCCTGGGTCTCTGCCTCTGATATTCATGCCAAAAGATTGGTGCGTGCCTTTCATCGGGCTCACCCTGATTGCCCGGTGGCGTGGATGAGGGTTCGGTGACCCCTCCTCAAGGGGGAGGTACTGTTGTGAGTTCATTTTCCCCTTCACCATTGAGGTCTGATGAACTCCCTCTTCTGGTGAAGGAAGGTAGTGAGGCTGATTACCAAGCACCTGAGCAGGATGATGATGACTGGGTGACGGGGATTGCTGACTGGATATAAGGCAGCTGACGCCCTTCTGCCTTGCTGGTGATTTCTCTGAGGGATTCTAGGAGACCAGTCTGATTCCTGCTCCTCAAAAGCTAAGTTTTCTGCTCTGCTTTTTGCATTTGTGTTTTGGTTTTGTTTTGCCTTGTTTTTCTGGATTTCTGACATTCCCTGCGGGGGTGAGCTGAATTCCTTTTTGCCTTTTTGCTCTGTCTTCAGAAAATACCTGAGTACTGATATAGTCTTTTTGAAGCCTAGCGTCTTCAGGGCTTTTTTCCCGATCAGTCTGTTGGCTCATGTTTTGATAGGGTTTTTGCGGATTGCAGACAGCAGCTTTTCTATCCTGTCCTGTTTAGTTAGCTTGGGCGCCATCATTTGCTCAGCCTATCTTTCTATCTGTGTTAGTGTTTTTTCATCTTGCTTCACCGTCATTATATGTTGGGGGCTGCCTATTGCTTTGGGGTCTGCTCTGGGGCAGTTTAGATTTCCCTTTCTGTCTTTAGGCTATTTAGTTCTCTGGCTGTGATCGAGGGGTCTAGGGCACCGTAGGAACCCCCCACGGCTACTGCTAGTTGTTGTTGATAGGTTCAGGGGTCTGCAGTCCGATAGCTGCCAGCTTCTCTGGTTTTCTGGACTTGGCTAGTATTTCTGTTTTTGCCTCCTACGGTGACTCATTCATAACACTTGTCCCCAAGTGGGACCAGCAGCCACAGCCAGACACCACCCTGGAGTGGCACCCGACAGCTATCTGCCGCACAAGCCTGAACTCACCATCAGAGGCTCCAGTGAAGACCGAGGTAGCTGTCATAGTCACGCCCCTTCCAGGGTAGTCTGGTTTGTGGCCCAGTGGGGCCACAAACCCCCGCCTCGCGCCATTCAGCCAAGGCGCGAGCGTGACACTCTCATCTTCCTCTTGACAATACTCCATAGATTCTCTATTGGTTTAATGTCAGGCAAGTGTTGCTGGCCAATCAAGCACAGTGTCACTGTTGTTTTTAAATCAGGTATTGGTACTTTTGGCAGTGTGGACTGGTGCCAAGTCCTGCTGGAGAATGACATTTCCATCTCCAAAAAGCTTGTCACCAGACGGAAGCATGAAGTGCTCTAAAATTTCCTGGTAGATGGCTGCGCTGACTTTGGTCTTGATAAAACACAAGTGGACCTACACTAACAGATGACATGGCTCCCCAACCCATCACTGACTGTGGAAACTTCACACTAGACCTCCAGCAGCTTGGATTGTGGCCTCTCCACTCTTCCTCCAGACTATGTGACCTTGATCTCCAAATGAAAAGCAAAATTTATTTTCATCTGAAAACAACACCTTGGACCACTGACAACAGTCCAGTTCTTTTTCTCCTTGGCCCAGGTAAGACGCTTCTGGCATTCTCTATTGGTCATGAGTGGCTGACACAAGGAATGTGACACTTGTAGCCCAAGTCCTGGTTATGTCTGTGTGTGGTGGACCGTGAAGCAATGACACCAGCAGCAGTCCACTCCTTGTGAATCTCCCACATATTTTTGAATGGCCTTTTCTTAACAATCCATTCAAGACTGACTATCCCAGTTGCTTGTGCCCCTTTTTCTACCACACTTTTTCCTTCCACTTAACTTTCCATTAATATGCTTGGTTACATCACTCTGTGAACAGCCGGCTTCTTTAGCCATGACCTTATGTGGCTTACCCTCCTTGTTGAGTGTGTCAATGACTGCCTTCTGGACATCTGCCAAGTCAGCAGTCGTCCCATGATTGTGGAGCCTACTGAAACATACTAAGTGCTAGGCGCTGGGATTCTCCCTTTGCACAAGGTAGATCCCGAGCCTTATCTCCCTCTGCAGTCCCCCATTCAGCTTTGACCGCAGTGGGTGCTGCTCAGCAGAGACGTCGGTCTCAGCATCTTGCTCAGACTCGTGCTGTGTGCTTTGTTACTGCTGGCTCTCCAGCTTCAGCTATAGTAATTAGGAATAGGCAGCGGCAAACATTCATTGCTGAGGCCAAGTCTGGGAATCACACTACTGGGCATGCTCGTGAGGTGGTGACCTCTCATAGGTGGTCATTCGTCAGCTGCTCCGGTAATGTGGCAGTCCCGGATTGGTCCACGAGCAATGTCATGTCCGACTGGACTTTAGCACAGTCTATAAAAGGGTCTTTGGAGTGCCCGGAAGCACGCTAAGATAATTTGCGGTCGTGTATGTGTGGGTGGTGACTCTGCCACTTTGTCGGCGTGTGTGAATGTCTACTTTTACCTAGAGAAGCAGGTTTTTCCTTGGCTTGGCCTAGCACCTGTATCGGCAGCGTGTGCTGTTAGCACAGGCTGTTTACAGGGCACAGTCAAACCCACGTGCTTTAAACCTTTTGCTATTGCAAACACCACCTTTGGTACCGCTCGGCGGTTAGTTGAGCTTGGTACTCTTATTTTTGCGCCACTCAGTGGAGCTGAATTAGTTAGTTGTATTTTTGCTGCCACTCAGCAGTTAGCTGAGCTGGTATTCCTCGTCCAGTGCTCACCCCCCTGAGAAGCTATCACAGTAGGGTAATCTGCACTCAGTCTACACAGGGTGACATTTAACCCCGTGTGTTCTTGGTGATCGCTCACCGCACTGCTCCGCCATTGCTCACTAACAGCAGATTAACATCTCTGCACAATGGATCCCGGGTTGCGATCGCACTAAATAAAGTGACTAATAAAGTGCGATCCGCCAACCCTAGCACTAAGGGACATTTTTAATCTCTTAGGAAGCCTTTGTAGGTGTTTTTTCTTAATTATTCTAATTTACTGAGAAAATGACTTTTGGGTTTTCATTGGCTGTAAGCCATAATCATCAACATTAACAGAAATAAACACGTGAAATAGATCACTCTGTGTGTAATGACTCTATATAATATGAGATTCACTTTTTGCATTGAAGAACTGAAATAAATTAACTTTTTGATGATTTTCTAATTTTGTGAGAAACATCAGTATATACTGTGTTGCATATTCTCATAGTCATGTGACACCTTTACTTCTTCACTTTTTGCAAACTTAGTCTGGCACCCTTACACAATTAATAATTAACCATTACGGTATTTGATTAAAATTATTTGTATATGTACAACGAAACCTACAAAATTACTCCCACAAACAATAATTCATTATAAAACAATATTTTTATTGAAACAATTGCCAAACACAAAAAAACAGTAAAAAAGGAGACGTCATACAGAAAAAAAACCTCATATGGTAAATATATCAATATAGCACCCCAGAGTAATCAAAATATCAGTTTAAAGTTATGAGTAATTAGATACATCTGATATGCCCATGTAGAAAAGAGAAAGACAATAATATCAATTAAATTGCAAAGAGTAATAAACATCCAAAACATTTGTATATACCATAGCACCCATTACTCAATAGAAATCAACACATCAATAATATAGGCAAATTAAATTTCTATAAAGTGACAGCGCATACAAAATAATATAATTTATATAAAGTACTTATGGCATAGGGATTATGAAGAAGTTACTAAAGAGACATATATTATATCAAAATTAAGTGCATGTGCTGAAAAGTGACAGTGCATTCATAGACCTAGATCCACACAGCATATTGAACAATAGGAATCTACTACCCAAATAATTGCTCCAAAAAATAAATAATATAATTAACAGCCAATTGCAGGAGCAATGAATTGGAGCAGAGAAACTGAAGATGTGATGTTCAAGAGATGACAAACATGTACATATATTTACCTACATACACCCTTTAATCAACATAGACAAAAATGATGATCAAAAGGCAATATTCTCATAAAAAACACAATTTTTATTGAAATATATGATTAAAATTCATACAGCCATTTATTGAAGACGACAGAATAGTGCATGACACTCGTCACTCATAATTCACATGAAACGCACAGGATCCAACAGGAGCAGCCACATATAAAATATAACCAAAATTATATAAGGTGCTCACATATATTGCCCATAATAATGATGATGCACAGATGTTGATCAATAATCCCCTTTATGTGCCTTTTAATAAATAGTAGCCACTAAAAAATCCTAAACAGTACTGAACAAACATTATCAGTGGTAATATTACACAACTAATCCTTTCAATATGGCACAAGGGTTAATGGGACAGTATAAAAATCACCCCTATTGCACACCCCAATAGTAAACCACCAAAATATCCTAGTGGAAAATTAACACCTCTCAGGCGGCTATAGGCACAGTGTCATGATCCCAGTGCAGGTTTTTGAGCTGCACACCGGGGGTTAATGTCTGGAGCTCTGTGCAGGTTTTGACCTGCACACTTGGGGTTAATGATTGTGGCCTCTTTCTGGTTCTAGGAGAGCTTCATAAACCCCTGGGTAGCTTAAATCCCTGCCAGTTATACTTTTGCCTTTGGCCTAGTGTGCTGACCCCCGTGTGCCTGTTTGTTGCTATTGCTTGTTTATACGGTTCTGACCCGGCTCTGTTTCCCGTTGTGAGCTTGCCTGTTGATTTTGTACTGCGTTATTATCTGTGTATGACTCATTGCCTGTGACCTGACTACTCTCTGCTCGCCCCCTTTGGTACCTTGCAGCTATCTCTGTGTGTGACTCATTGGCTACGTCCTGACTATTCTCACTGTCTATGCCCCTGGGTAACTTTGTCTCACAGTTTCTCTGCTAGGAATTGTCTTGCAGCTCCTAGCTCTGTGGAGTTTAGGCCACGCCTCTAGCAGTCACGTGCTTCAGGTCCTGCGGCTCTGAAGTACGCATCTATTCGATTGCTGCCCGCTCCACAGGTAGCTTTGAGCACGCTTTCGCTTTACTCAGGACACGCACACTGGCTCAGTGAGCAAGTTCAGTGCGGTGTCTCTGACATTATAACTGGCCCATTTCATTCCCTTGGCAGCATTACCTTCAGCAGAAACATTGTCAAGGTTGTTTGTGCAGCATGTGGTCCGATTGCATGGGGTACCCCTGAATGTTGTGTCTGACAGAGGTGTGCAGTTTGTGGCCAAATTTTGGAGGGCGTTCTGTATGAAATTGGGCATCTCACTCTCCTTCTCGTCGGCATATCACCCGGAGAGCAATGGTCAGACAGAACGCACCAATCAATCCCTGGAACAAATTCTCAGGTGTCTGACCTCCGGCAGACAGGAGGATTGGTGTGATGCGTTACCGTTGGCTGAATTCGCTTTTAACAACCGGGTGAGTCAGTCCACCAACATGTCCCCATTCCTGATTAACTATGGCTTTAATCCGCATTTTGGGGAGTTTTCTCGGGTGGATTCCGGTTGTCCAGGAGCAGAGCGGTCCGTTCAACGGTTAAAAACCCTCTGGGCTGAAGTCCGGCGTAATATCTCTCGGGCCCAGGGGAGATACAAATATTTTGCGGACAAAAAGAGAGCCTCGGGAGACATGTTTCAGGTGGCAGAGAAGGCTTGGCTCTCCACGCGTAACATCAACTTAAAGGTACCATCAGTTAAGTTGGAACCAAAGTTCATTGGTCCGTACGAGATTATGGAGATAGTCAACCCTGTGGCATATAGGTTGCGTCTCCCCGTCTCCTTAAAAATATCTAATGTGTTCCATAAGTCTCTGTTGAAACCAGCAGGATCTGTCAAAGAGAACTCTGAGACGGTTGCTCCTCCAGTGCTGGTGGAGGGTCAATTGGAGTATGAGGTCGGACATATTGTGGACTCTCGGCGGGTGCGCCGCTCTTTGCAGTACCTGGTCCACTGGAAGGGATATGGACCAGAAGAGCGCTCATGGGCCCCTGCTCGCCCGGTACATGCAGATCGCCTGGTTCAGGCGTTCCATGCCAAGTACCCGGGGAAGCCTGGGGGTCCAGAGGCCCCCCGTTGAGAGGAGGGTACTGTCATGATCCCAGTGCAGGTTTTTGAGCTGCACACCGGGGGTTAATGTCTGGAGCTCTGTGCAGGTTTTGACCTGCACACTTGGGGTTAATGGTTGTGGCCTCTTTCTGGTTCTAGGAGAGCTTCATAAACCCCTGGGTAGCTTCAATCCCTGAAAGTTATACTTTTGCCTTTGGCCTAGTGTGCTGACCCCGTGTGCCTGTTTGTTGCTATTGCTTGTTTATACGGTTCTGACCCGGCTCTGTTTCCCGTTGTGAGCTTGCCTGTTGATTTTGTACTGCGTTATTATCTGTGTATGACTCATTGCCTGTGACCTGACTACTCTCTGCTCGCCCCCTTTGGTACCTTGCAGCTATCTCTGTGTGTGACTCATTAGCTATGTCCTGACTATTCTCACTGTCTATGCCCCTGGGTAACTTTGTCTTGCAGTTACTCTGCTAGGAATTGTCTTGCAGCTCCTAGCTCTGTGGAGTTTAGGCCACGCCTCTAGCAGTCACGTGCTTCAGGTCCTGCGGCTCTGAAGTACGCATCTATTCGGTTGCTGCCCGCTCCACAGGTAGCTTTGAGCACGCTTTCGCTTTACTCAGGACACGCACACTGGCTCAGTGAGCAAGTTCAGTGCGGTGTCTCTGACACACAGTGGCCATCACTCACAATCAATTATTAGCAAGCCGCTGCAAGTCCGGTATAACACTGCTAGTCCACCATTCAAATAATCCTCCCAGAGCACAGCATAATCCTCATAATACACTGCATATCGGTAAATTTACCTCTTGGGTGGTGGGGATACCGGGTGCTGTCACCTCCTGGATCGGTGCGTCCGCCCCGACGTGCGTTTCGGACACCTTTCTCAAGGGGCCTAACAGTCTATGTGTCACTGTTTAAATATCTCCCGGCCGGATCCGAGTTTTACCTATCTTCCCAGTTGATGATGCGGATTTTGTTTCTGGATGGGAGGATGCTTGTGGGACATGTTCCTTGACTTTGATGAAACTTTTGGTGGGTCTGAACACTAAAACTATTGACAGTCTAGACAAGGATATCGATCAAACCTTGACAGAGTTGCGAGCCAATTGTTCATTGGAACAACTCAAATCATATGAAGATATTTTGGAGAAAGCAGTTGATACAGTTGTAGAAAAGATTAATGAGACGCAGATGTCAAAATTTAATCGAGATCTTAAAGATTACCAAAATAAAAATGTCTATTATTGGAGAAAACCAACGACACATGTACCATCGTTACATCGTAGTACATCCAATACCTCGGTATCCTCCCTCAGTACACACTCAGATACCTCTGTATCTTCATATGTTACCCGTTCTGGTACAAACTACGGGAGAATGAGGAACAATTATAATTACCATTCCTATAAGAGAATAAGAGAAGAATCGCTCTACTGAGGGTGCTACTAGTGATAACAAGGTAATTAATCTTAGTGGCCATATACTTACACAAGCAGATTGCACCCTGCTGCACAAAGGTTTATCTTTTTCTCCTGCAGAAGGCTTTGATAGGTTTTTGGCCAGCAAAGATTTGAATATTTTCGCTAAATCTCTCCTCTTTAAGCGATTCTTCTTTGATGATAATCTAAATACATTGTTTCCTACAGCAGAAGAACAGACGGCACTGAGAACCAGGATTTGTCTGTGGAGCACCTAACTCCGGAGGGAGTCTTTGAAGATACGTTCTAAGAAATTTCCTTCTTTGTCAAATTGCAGCGCAATAGATCTTTTTGTGAAGGTAGTTACAAATGAATTTCTGGGTGTACCACAGTACATTCAGAAAGACAACTTGTCTGGGGAGGAGAGGAGACGACTAACATATCTCAAGGATCTACCTGATGTTGTGATCAAGCCGGCGGACAAGGGGGGTAACATCGTAGTATGGCCCAAACAGGCCTATGAAAAAGAGGCGATGCGCCAATTGAACAACACCACATGTTACAAGAGATTAACATTCAACCCCTTGTCCGCCTTTTGTTCGCGACTCAGGGTGATCCTAACGAGGGGGATGGAGGCTAAAATTATCACCAGGGAACTTTGGTCCGCATTATTGGTGGCAGAACCCACCATCCCTACCTTCTATCTCCTCCCCAAGACACATAAGAACATGCAAACTCCTCCAGGGAGACCTATTGTGTCGGGGCAAAGAGAGTATCTTGAATGTGTGAACAAATGGTTAGATTCAATACTTCAACCATTGGTTGAAGACTTGCCTTCATACTTGAAGGACACGAACCAACTCTTACGGAAGACTGATGACCTTACCTTAGATGAGGACACGCTCCTCTGTACCATGGACGTGGAATCATTATACACTAATATTCGCCACGAAGATGGCCTACGGGCCGCGGAATTCTTTTTATCTACATCTTGGATCTACTTGGGTCTGAGGACTCTGGTTTTGGAGGTTATTGAATTCGCTTTGACCCATAATTTTTTCCTCTTCAGGGGGTCCTTCTTTCTACAGCTCCAGGGGACAGCGATGGGGGTGGCTTATGCGCCTTCGTACGCAAATTTGTTCCTGGGGTTGTGGGAGAGGGACCTCCTGATGTCAGATCAACTTTCATCAAGGGAGCGCGTCCTCTTATGGACGCGTTACATAGATGACATTCTATTGATCTGGCAAGGGGATTATACATCATTGGAAGAATTTATTAGACAACTTAATGATGGTGAGCGGAACAAACATCTGACTGCCATCTTTGACAAATTTAAAGTGGAGTTCCTAGATGTACTGATAAGTAGGAATGAGGAAGGGATGGTTCAGACCACCATATTTCGAAAACCCACGTCTACGAACATGCTTCTGCACGCTTCTTCCTCCCATCCGCCGCACATGGTACGTTCAGTACCTATAGGACAATTTCTGCGACTTCGTCGCATTTTTTCAATTATGGAAGAATTTGAGGTTCAGGCCAGGAATATGAAAAACCGCTTTGCTGAAAGAGGTTATAGTAACCGTTCCATCAAAAGAGCGTACTTACGTGCCAAATTTAGTGATAGGAACGCTCTCTTGTATAAACCGAGAGATGTATCTAATAATTCAGATGTAGTAAGGTTTGTCACCAATTTTAATACCCGTTCAGAGCAGGTGCGGTCTATTCTACAAAAAGCCTGGCCGATCCTCAAAACGGATCCAACAATTGCTAAAATCTTTCCCGCCACACCCCAAATTACGTTTAGGAGGGCCAAAAATTTGGGAGATCATTTGGTACATAGTCATTATGTAGGGGACCCTCCTAAGACGTTTCTTGATCATCTGGCACGTAAAAGGGGTGGTGGTAGTGTTCCCTGTGGCCATTGTGTGGCATGTGCCAACATGGTGAGGGCAGAAACTTTCATAGATTCTTCAGGCAGGAAGACATATAAAATTTTGAAATCTATAACATGTACATCTCGTAACGTGGTCTACTATGCCACATGCCCCTGTTCCCTGATCTATGTTGGGCTGACCACCCAACAACTCAAGATTAGGGTCAGGGAGCACGTTTTGGGCATAGAGGCCGCGGCTAATGAAACAGACATACAACTTTTAAAGACCATTCCACGACACTTTAAAGTCTTCCATGACTGTAACAGCAAATATTTTAAAGTACAGGGAATTGATATGGTGGACTTAGGGATACGGGGTGGGAAAACTCCCCAACGCCTTGCCCAGAAGGAGACACGGTGGATTTGGGCCTTGAACACGGTCCATCCACAAGGGTTGAACGAGAATATCTCATATGCCCCATTCCTGTGATACGCCTTCCCTCTTTGTGGGACAGTGCCATGGAGGGCATTGGTGCCACTGTGTTATATTTGATTTTAACATATTTTTAATTGTGTTGTTTTTGTCAGTTTCAGACATATTGTTCGTGTCTGGATGGGGTAGATGATGACTTCTTCTAATATCTGTTTCCTGTGGGGGTGGAAGATCCCATTGCCTCCTCTAATGAAGCTCGTCTACACGACATGGAGGACATTGTGCCCTATAGTGGAGTACTTCTATATAGTTTACAATTTCAAGTGATGCGATCCAATAGATTTAGCTGGATTTATGCCAATTGTAATAACATCATCTGCTGTCTGATATACAATATGTAGTAACATGATAATTATGGCTTGTCTCCAATAAGTTTTGTATTGCATTATATGATTTACTTATGGTGACATGTGAGACATAGATTTGTGGATCAATATATCTGTATTTCTTGTTATAACTCCCTTTGTCTTGCTACATTAATATTCTGCCATTTATGATAATTTTATCGGGTTTTTGTAAATGATTTTTTTCTATCCAATTATCGATATATATGGATGTTGTGATATATCTAAAATATGTTGGCAACTCATTGACCGGGGTATTTCCAATATTGAGCACATATGGGGCTATATTTATGTAACATTATTCCTTCCCCCTACTTGTTGGGTCCAGTATGTATTCCACCCTGGCCATGTCAGTATCCTGTGACGCGTGCACACCATGCCCCGGGTGCGTATGGTGGCCGCGGCGTCTCTGTGAGTGGTGGACTCCGGAGAATCTCCGGAGCCTCCCACTGCATGACGCGGCGGTCGCTTTGCGTCCTGGGTTGTCATGGTGGTGCACGCGTCACTTCCGGGGTACGTCATAGACCTTCCAGTCCAGCGCTCTTTTAAACTGTTCACTCCCCCTCGCATGACACCCCCTGACGAAGGAGCTTGTCTCCGAAACGCGCGTCGGAGAGACGCGCCGCCTGTCCACCCGCCTGCCCGCTTGCCCGCCTTACTGCACAAGTCAATACAAGTAATTATCGGGCGTTCATCCCCTCTGCAGTGCCTGTCCCTGTTCGTCTCCTTTCCCTCCACCCCTTGTTACACCGTGATAGTGGCAGCTCCACCCCGGGTATGGAGAAGCAATTTTTCATATCCTTCATTTAGGGGTACTAGCCTTGGTTATCTGATTGTGGAATTAGGTTTAATATTTGGTTACTATACCAGTTATACGGGAGTCCGGAGGGAATTTATTAACCCTGTAGTTGCGGCGTTATGGTTGCTATTCACATTCAGGATAAATAGAGTGAATTTTGGAGCGGTCAGCGTGATACTATGGGATATACTATGATGGATTAAACCCCTCGTATCATTGAGGGCGACTGTAGGGGTGTTAAATAATTGAATTATATAAATATATCAATACATACGATTAATTAAATAATTCCACTTGTCATATTGATGTGATATATTTCACTGCTGTTATTCTTCAGCTTATTACTGTGTCAACATTATATTGTGTGCATTTGGGTGGGCCTGCGGCGCATCTTGGTAGCACGGTTGCACTTTATTGTTCACCATATCTGTCTCCCCATTTTTTCTGTCTTTTGTCCATGTCTTACTAATAAAAGTAATTTGTCATGATACACTTTTGACCTGGTTGTCGTATTTTGTGTGGTTTCCACACTGTTGTTTCCTTTGGTATGTAACGATGGGTCTTTATGGTCCATTTTTTGAAAACAGCACATATTTATGGTTATTTTTCATAATATGCTGTTTTTTACCCTTGCTGTGATATTATTTACTTTCCCCTGTAATATATGTCATATTTTGAACACATGCATTAACACTTTAGCAAGTCTACTCCATGATTATGGATACTATTGGCTATTTATTTGTGTAACCTGCCTTACCTGCCATAATTATGGTTTATTTATTAAATTGCCTGGCTCAGCTGTAACACTGCTTTGTGTTCCTATTTTCCCTTCTACATACAGTCCTATGTTAAAGTTTGGGCACCCCTATTAATGTTAACCTTTTTTCTTTATAACAATTTTGGTTTTTGCAACAGCTATTTCAGTTTCATATATCTAATAACTGATGGACTCAGTTATATTTCTGGATTCAAATGAGGTTTATTGTACTAACAGAAAATGTGCAATCTGCATTTAAACAAAATTTGACCAGTGCAAAAGTATTGGCACCCTTATCATTTTCTTAATTTGAACACTCCTAACTCCTTTTTGCTGACTTCCTGAAGCACTAAATTGGTTTTGTAACCTCATTGAGCTTTGAACTTCATAGCCAGGTGTATCAAATCATGAGAAAAGGTATTTAAGGTGGCCACTTGCAAGTAATTCTCCTATTTGATTCTCCTATGAAGAGTGGCATCATGGGCTCCTCAAAATAACTCTCAAATGATCTGAAAACAAAGATTATTCAACATAGCTTTTCAGGGGAGAGATACAAAAAGTTGTCTCAGAGATTTAACCTGTCAGTTTCCACTGTGAGGAACATAGTAAGGAAATGGAAGAACACAGGTACAGTTCTTTTAAGCCCAGAAGTGGCAGGCCAAGAAAAGTGTCAGAAAGGCAGATAAGAAGAATGGTGAGAACAGTCAAGGACAATCCACAGACCACCTCCAAAGACCTGCAGCATCATCTTGCTGCAGATGGTGTCACTGTGCATCGGTCAACAATACAGCGCACTTTGCACAAGGAGAAGCTGTATGGGAGAGTGATGCGAAAGAAGCCGTTTCTGCAAGCACGCCACAAACAGAGTCGCCTGAGGTATGCAAAAGCACATTTGGACAAGCCAGTTACATTTTGGAAGAAGGTCCTGTGGACTGATGAAACAAAGATTGAGTTGTTTGGTCATACAAAAAGGCGTTATGCATGGAGGCTAAAAAACACAGCATTCCAAGAAAAACACTTGCTACCCACAGTAAAATTGGTGGAAGTTCCATCATGCTTTGGGGCTGTGTGGCCAATGCCGGCACCGGGAATCTTGTTAAAGTTGAGGGTCGCATGGATTCAACTCAGTATCAGCAGATTCTTGACAATAATGTGCAAGAATCAGTGACGAAGTTGAAGTTACGCAGGGGATGGATATTTCAGCAAGAAAATGATCCAAAACACCGCTCCAAATCTACTCAGGCATTCATGCAGAGGAACAATTACAATGTTCTGGAATGGCCATCCCAGTCCCCAGACCTGAATATCATTGAACATCTGTGGGATGATTTGAAGCGGGCTGTCCATGCTCGGCGACCATCAAACTTAACTGAACTGGAATTGTTTTGTAAACAGGAATGGTCACAAATACCTTCATCCAGGACCCAGGAACTCATTAATAGCTACAGGAAGCGACTAGAGGCTGTTATTTTTGCAAAAGGAGGATCTACGAAATATTAATGTCACTTTTATGTTGAGGTGCCCATACTTTTGCACCGGTCAAATTTTGTTTAAATTCAGATTGCACATTTTCTGTTAGTACAATAAACCTCATTTGAATCCAGAAATACTGTATAACTGAGTCCATCAGTTATTAGATATATGAAACTGAAATAGCTGTTGCAAAAACCAAAATTGTTATAATGAAAAAAGGTTAACATTAATAGGGGTGCCCAAACTTTAACATATGACTGTATGCATACATTTAAACTTTTTTTAACTTATAAATCAAGTAAATATTATTGATTACTTGGTTTTTGTACTTCCCCTTTTTTGGATAAGATTAAACTATATAGTCTGCCTATGGGGAATGCATTATACTATGTGGACGCCTATGAGAAGTGCAATATACTATATGGAGACCTATGGGGAGTACATTATACTATATTGAGGCCTATGGGGAGTACATTATACTATATGGAGGCCTATGGGGGAGTGCATTAGACTATATGGAGGCTATCTAGGGGCCATCATACAGTGTGGAGATTACAGTGAAGGGGCATCATACAGTGTTGGAGCCATCAAACAGTTTGGGGACTACCAAGGGGTCAGAATACTGTGTGGGTGATACTATACAGTGAGGGGGCATTATACTGTGTATAGGGGAGCTATACAGAGGTGAGAATCGGGACATTTCTAAATGCAAAGTGGGCCCTTATTGCTATAGGGGAACTCTGTCCAAGAGGCAGACAGGTCGTTATTACTTTCTAGGTTTCTAGGGGGCAAATTGTGTGCACTGATTTCTATGGTACTTGCACCCGGCATTACTATACTCTAGAGGGTTACTTTAGAATTTAGAGGGCACAGAGAACCACACAGCAGGTGCAGTAATAGAGACACATACGGCAGTTGCATCTCTGTGCCTTTGTTGTAATCTCTGCAGCCGAGTCCTGGCTGGAGAAGTTGTTGTGTCGGTCCGGCCCATATGGAAAAGATGTGAAAAGTGAATGGTTCCATCAGAAAGAACGTCCTCTGCAAGTCACCATCTGTAACTGTGCTGTAATCTATTATATGTTCCATAGGACTGGTATCTACCACTGACCATATGGTGGTAATATCAATGTTGGTCATTGTATAGAGATTATTTTCAGTAACAGCGCAGTCACCTGCTGAGGTTCTTCTACATCCACTTTTAGGGTGCATCACCTAGTTCTAATCAAGGTTACCTGGTTAGGGGCCTACTCAGTAGTTTTGCCCCTCCTGAACCAAAACCCTAGCTACACCTCTGGGTGTACAGAATGTTATCTGGCAATGCACAATAGCATACTTGCACATATTCTGTTTTAAATAGATGAGCAGATCGATCTGTGGAGGGTCGAGTTAGAGTCGAATTTCCTAAAACTTGCGGTTTCATGTGAACGCAAACATTTTGAGATTCAGCTTGCAAAAAAAATTGCCAGGCATCATTTTCCATTGCTGAGGCTTTAGAGAGTAGGCTAACATCATTTTGCATTGCTGCTCAGGTTTCCCCATAATGTCCTACAGCTTTGACAACTTATGGATCATCATATCTTGTACTGTGGTGGTCAGTACCTGGATCATCACAGATCAGTGGTTCCCAGCGGAACACAGTTTGTACAGCAGAGTCGTTTTCCATCTCCAGAATCAATGGGTAAGGCTAAGTGCCCACGTTGCAGAAATGCTGCGGAAATGTCCGCAGCATTTCTGCAACTCCCTGTCGCGGGTAAAACGCATGCAGAATTCGCATGCTTGACAAGTGTGACCAACTTTTTACTATTGATGCTGCCTATGCGGCATCAATAGTAAAAGATAGAATGTGAAAAATAATTTAAAAAAATAAAAAATATTGCTATTCTCACCTTCTGACGGTTCCCGATCTCCTCAGCGGCGCTCCCGGTACGTTCTGTTTCCAGGGATGCTTGGCGTGAAGGACCTTTGTGACGTCACGGTCACGAGACCGCTACATCATCTCAGGTGATTCGCGCAATGCATCCCTGGGAACGGAAGATGCTGGCAGTGTGGCTGAGCGGCGGGAGCACTCCGGGGGCCATCAGAGGGTAAGTATATCCCGATTTTTTATTTTAATTCTATTTTTAACAGGATTATGGTACCCAGGGCCTGGAGGAGAGTCTCGTCTCCTCCAGACCCTGGGTACCATCCACACATGAAGCGCTCACTTTACGCATGGTGGGCATAGCCACATGAGTAAAGTGAGCGTTTCAATGCAATCAGATGGCGGTGGAATTGCCGCAATCCCGCAGAAATAATGAACATGTTGCGGATTTTATCGCTATGCGATTCCGCAGCAGTAAAATCCACAGCATTGACACAGCAACTGCGGAATCCCATAGGATTGCATGAGATGCGTTTTTTAAGCGGTTAAGCATTTCCGCTGCGGGAAATGTAAACACGAAAATATTAATTGAATTCTCTATTTATATTATCTTGCAGGACACTGCAGCATTATTCGTATAACAAAAAGTTGTAAACAAACAACGTCATTTCCGGACACTATTATTGGTGCTCACCGTTAACGTTTACCAATCAGCTCCTATTGATTTCTCCCCACGTTGATAGGACAAAGCAATTCCTTCCGGGTACTAACCCCAATACAGGTACTCAGAGGTTTCAATTAATATTTCCGTGTACATATCGGATGTAATCTATGAATATGAAACGTTTGTTGGGTATTGCTTAATGCAACTGAGGACACATTTGTAAGATGATTTGTGATTGGGTTAGACATTTCATGCTGTAATTGGTCTATAATCCTGGACTCCTTATGATGACATCATACCATAGGTCTTAAAAGATCCGGTCACCCATGTGCTCTCTCATTCTAGCCTCTAACCCTGATGAAGCCAGTTAAGCTGGCGAAACATGTCGGGGAGGTCTAGTCAATTGTTTTAATCACAAGTCAGTAGCGTATATATACTATAGGGATATAGGTAGCGGCCGCACCGATCCCATGAAACATATTACTCTCGCTATTGGGGAAACTATAGGGAATAGTATGACTTGTTAATTGTTCTTTCAGTTATAGGCAGGAATTTATCCCCTATTAGTGACTAGTCCACAGCTGCTTATTTAATCATCCTATTAGTTATTAAAAGTTAAGTTTTATTATAATCTTTAGTTAGGGATTAGTTGCCTTTGGGCAAATTGTGAATAGTGACCTCAGACTGAGGCACATTTGGGTTATACAGCATGACAATAATTATCCCCTCTGATAAACAACTAAAATCCATCATAGTAAAGAAAAGATGGCCTACCAGTTCATTGAGAGATCAGATTACAGCTGCCTATTGAAGTCAATAGAGAGCAAATATGGATGGGGAGGGAAAAGAAGAGAGTATCAGCATTACGGCAGGCGTAGACGAGCATAAATTCTCTCATCCAACAGAATCTGATTGATTTTGCAAATCACACTCTGAACAGTATGTGGCCGTAGCGTGCTCCAGTTCTCTCGAATGAGGAGAAGATGGAGGAAAATAAATCTCCATCTCCTCCATTCTGTCAGTCTGTAGAAATCAGACTGCACTCAGATGTCATCCGACATGTATTTCTATGCAGCTGCGCGCTCCAGTCTCGAGTGCTGGCAGCAAGGCCGGGTATTGAGATGCGAGACTCGTGCGAGTCTCTCGCAAGTGTGACACCGGCCTTATCTGCATGCTGTGTATAGGAGACATAATTGCTGCTTGTCTCTAATTTCTAGCTCTGGGACAGCTGAAAATTAGAGAGAACTTGTATAGGGAAACACTGGAGAAAAATACAGAATGCAAGTGATATAATGGTCAGAGATAATATTTTTCCTCATATATACAAAGGTGAACACTTATTTTTAAAAGTCACATGTGGCAACAGATATGCTTTAAAGATTTTTTTCTCAAACCCACATTGAAGCAGTTAAATTCGTTACACAGAGGTATGTGCAATATTTCAATCCATGCTCATTAAAATGGACATATTTAAATACAGCAATAAAGTAAATAGTTAAAAATTGTAAAAAAAAATAAAGTCCAGAGGTCATAATAAGCAAATCACATGACTCAATGACTATGACGCATATTTGTTAAAGTAACACTAAGAATGCTTACAGGAGTGCCTGAACAAAAGAAAAATACACAAAAGGTAGATTCCTATATCAGGCGTCTTCCCCTCTGTTCTTCTAAAAGTTAAAGGTAAAGATAAAGAACATTGAAAAAGGTTTCAAATTCTTCCAATCACTTTAGCAGAGAGACATGCATGAGAAAAAGCAGGCTGTTTTGCTGCTTCAGGACATGGAAGACTTGCTGTGGTAAATGGAACCATGAATTCTGCTGTCTACCAAAAAATTCTGAAGCAGATTGTCCGGTCATCAGTTCGCGACCTCAGGCTGAAGCGCACTTGGGTTATATAGCATAACAATAATCCAAATAACACCAGCAAGTCCATATTGGAATGGCTTAAGAAAAGCAAAATTAAGACTTTGGAGTGGCCTAGTCAAAGTCCTGACCTTAATCCGATTGAGATATTGTGGCATGACCTTAAAGGGAACCTGTCAGCATTTTTGGCCGATATAAGATACGGCCAGTGTCTTTCAGGGCTTATCTGCAGCATTCTATAATGTTGTAGATAAGCGCCTGATCCGACCTGAAAGATAAGAAGAATAAGTTTCATTATACTCGCCCAGGGAGGTCCAGACCATTGGGTGTTGTGGGATTCAGGTCCGGCACCTCCCATCTTCTTGCGATGCTGCCTTCCTGCTTGGTTCATGGCTCCCCTGCATTGCGCTCCTGCGCAGACGTACTTCTCTGCCCTGTTGAGGGCAGAGCAAAGTACTGCAGTGTGCAGGTGCCAAGAAAGGTCAGAGAGGCCCAACGCCTCCAGAGGTTATTGTGAGGGATGAAGTAAATGTCTCTCCACTCCTGAAATGTGCCCCCACCCTTGGGATTCCACATGATCATTGTTTGTCTATAATTAAAATCCAGAAACAAACCATTTGAAGCTCTGTGCTTAGCAATTAGCACCTGGGTGTGAATTTGTGTGCAGCTACAGCCAAACTGGATATTTTGTCTGACTCAAGGACATCGAAACATAGGGGCACAACAGGTCACAGCAAGGCTCTGAGGTATTGAATCTGGAAAATGACCTATATTAGCAGAATGCAAAATCTCTGAGCCTAGCCGAGCATATTATCAGAATCGGTGTTTCTTTCCCCAAACGCCCATGCCCGGCAGCCACCTGTAGCACTCTGCATTATTGAGTTACAAAGCATAGCTACCAGGAATTACATATGGTAGGCATATTTAGTCTCAAAGTGCAGATAAAATTCAGCCGAATCCAGTGGCACCGCTGCCGGTCCATTCAGAGCTTCGGGTGGAAAGTTAGGAGTCTCCACGGTTCTGGGCAGAAATTCATACTCTCAAAGATGTGAGGAGACAGGCTGCACAAGCCCAGGGGTGGGCACAGAGTGTGGGAGGGGACAGCCTAAGAGATAAGAGACAGCTGCTCATTTTGAGCTTATTTTTTCTACTGGCAGGAGGACAAGTTATCTGACGCGGCCAAGGGAACCACGTAACTAAGATTTGGACCTGTGATCCATCAGTGCCTCCCTGTGGTCACATGCTACATATCACAGTAATTGCAACCTATCTACTGTATACCCTATCCTTGTACTACAATCCTGACTGTATACCTGTACATTGTTCTTGTAAATATATACCTGTATATTTCTAGTGCGCCTTTTTGGCGATTAAATATAAAATTAATCTTGGGCTGCTCTTTTATGTCGACTCACAAATCTCCACGTCTGCACGTTCAGTTGTTTATATTATATGCTACCCGGGTTGGTTTCTGACCTGATATAAGCCTGTTGACAAATGAGGAACTGGTGGCAGCATACCATACTGTTAGTGAGGAACTCTGACAGTGCCGGCCGGGAGGTTTATATATACATGTATATCCCCAGCCTGGTCTGGTGATATATATCCCCCTCACTGGGAGCACCTCAATAACTCGTACCTATAAGGCAAGCTTTTCTGGTGACTATTTGCCCTCAATGCAGTTCTCTGACTGATCTGGGGCAAGTGGTGGCGCCAGAGAGTTGATCCCTGCTAGGTCCTTCTCTCCCCTCCCCCGAGGTGAGAGAAGTCGACACCTCCTTTCCCTGTGCGATCCGTCACAGTTATAATAACCAAATCACATGACTGACTATGACACTATATAGTGTATGTTAAAGTAACACAAAGAATGCTTACAGGAATGCCTAAACCAAAAAAACTTGAAAATGTAGATTCCTATGTCAAGTGTCTTCCTCTCTGCTGTTCTTCTAGAAGATAAAGAACTTTGGTGCATGGCCTGCACTTAGTCCATGCAGCAGTAGTAAGAATGAGCTCCTATGGAAAAAGCTACATTAAAGCAGACTACCGATGAAAATAAGAGACCATAAAAGTTCATAAACCCTCCTGGACTATAAAGATGCCGCCTATGGGCTCCAAAGACCCCAAAGGAGAAAGAGATTCCCCCAAGAAAGTTGCAGCCTACAGCAAGCTTCCTCAGCCTAAAGGTAAAGTACAGCGTGGCCTGAGAGACCCACGGGGCAAAGGGAAAGTTGTAACCCCTGTCCAAGACCCATTTCCAGCACTACCAACACCTAATAAGAGCTGCCTGAAAAAAGGAGAAGATAGGACATCAAAGCACCCACATTTACAGAGAGTGCTGCAACAGAGGGGAGAAGATACACTTAGATGCCTGAGCCCACCTCTCCAGACACCTGTGATCCCCACAGTCACACCGATCAAGCAAAGCAAGGTACTGTCAGAGAGCTGGGCTAAGCTGCTTACTTTATCTCCTTTGCAACATGCGCTGTAGTAGTACGTACGTGTCTCCCCCTTTGGTGTGAGCTCATGTCGTGTCTCCCCCTTTGATGTGGGCTCAGCGCCGGAGCCCACCTTTTTCCCAGCACATGTGAGCTGTTTTGAATAGCTGACATGTGTCCGGCACAGACGCGAGTGGAATCGCATCCACCCGTGGCTGTTAACCCGTTAAATGCCACTGTCAAATTCTGACAGCGGCATTTAAAATGCACTTCCAGCAACGGTGCCGGAAATCCGCCCAACGGTGACCCCCGTCACGTGATCGCGGGTCACCGATGAGTCGGCATGGTTGTTATTTCCGGATTGCTAGGAGCACCGCTCGGTGGTCGACGCTCATTGCAAGTCAGCAATTCTGCTGCATACAGGTGATCTGATCATCGCCTGTATGTAGCGAACTGATCAGGTTATGGCTTCTAGTATCTCATGGAGAATATTGATGCATGCCAAAAGTTAAAAAAATGTTTTTAAAAATATAAAAAAATAAAAGTTCCAATCACTCCCCCCTTGCCCCATTCAAAATAAAACAATAAAAAAAATCAAACATGCACATATTTGGCATCGCCGAGTTCAGAATCTCCTGATCTATCAATCTAAAAATGAATTAACCCGATCGGTAAACGGCGTAACGAGAAAAAAATTCAAAATGCCAGAATTATGGTTTTTGGTCGCCGCAACATTGCATTAAAATGCAATAACGGCGATCAAAAGATCGTAGCTGCACCAAAATGGTATCATTAAAAGCATCAGCTCGGAATGCAAGTAATAAGCCCTCATCCAACCCGAGATCACGAAAAATGGTAATGCTACAGCTCTCGGAAAATGACGCAATTTTTTTTAAGAAACTTTTTTTTTCACCACTTACCTAAATAAAAAAGAACCTAGACATGTTTGGTGTCTATGAACTTGTAAAGACCTGGAGAAACTTAATGGCAGGTCAGTTTTAGCATTTGGTGAACATGGTAACAAAAAAAAATCAAGAAAACAGTTGTAGAAATGCACTTTTTTTGAAATTTGGAATTTTTTCCCCATTTTTGAGTATACGATATGATAAAATCAATGTTGTTCAAAAGTACAACTCGTCCCACAAAAAACAAGCCCTCACACCGTCATATTGACAGAAAAATAAAAAAAAATTATGGCTCTGGGGAGAGGGGGAGTGAAAATCAGAAACGCAAAAACTAAAAAGGGCTTTGGCACTAAGGGGTTAAAGTCGGAGGCACAGTCTGCTCCCCCATGCCAGCCACAGACAGAGCAGCAGAGGAAGGGATGACATCAGGCAGTTCCTCATGGAGCACAGAGGACAGCAGCTACAAGCAGTAGTAGAAATCAGCTTTCACAGACAGAGGGAACAGAAGTGGACGTACAACCCCCCCAAAAAAGAAGGGTTAAAAGAAAAACACTGGAATCAAGCAATGCCTTACTTAAGGGGCAGCTGCAGCAGAGGAGGTTTTTGACCAAGATGAAGAAGATTCTGAATACTCATCTCCCTCAAAGAGTCCAAACAAACAGAGAATAAGAAGGGATTTTAGTGACTCACCTAATGTAAAATCATCAGCATACGACCACACGTCAGAAAAAAAAAGCAAGGAGACCCATTGGAGAATATTAGACCAATGGGGAAGAATTTATCAACAGAAGAGTATATAACTGAAGCCCTTAAGGCATTTCACAAGTCAATTCAAATAAGCATAGAAAAACAATTTAATGTTATCCAAAACGCAATAGAAAATATTAATACAAAACTGGAAGTGTACGATAGAAATATAAATAACATGGAACAAGCCACAGAGTCAACTAATAAGGAGCAGAAAGAACAGAGCGTGAAAATAAAAAATCTAAAAGCAAAGATGGCAGATCTGGAGGACCAAAATAGAAGAAATAACGTGAAGATGAGAGGTATCCCGGAGAGTATCGCACAATCCAAACTCCAACCATTCATTCAGGATTTGATAAAGAAAACTATTCCAGACATTAAAGACGTGGACACAAAGGTGCACAGAATTAATAGACTGCCAAGACCAAAAAACCTCTCCCCAGAGTTACCAAGGGACGTAATAATGCGCTTTCACTTTTTTCAGACAAAAGAAAAGATCACAGAATACATAAAGGAAAATGACAACCTCCCAGCTCCTTTTGAAAAGATTAAGGCCTCTTTCACACTTCCGTTTTTTACAATCAGTCACAATCCGCCAGGTTTTGAAAAAAAACGGATCCTCAATTTTTTTTGAGGATCCGTTTTTTTCCCATTGACTTGCATTAATGGCGGATTGTGACGGATTGCTGTCCGTTGCATCCGTTTTTTGTGAGGATCCGCCAAAAGTTGCTGTCCGTCACCATCCTCAAAGATTTCAGAACGGAGCTTGTAATGTTTTTTTCTCTGGCGGATCCTCCAGACACTCATTTAACCCGAAATTCTTTCTGGGTGCCGGACAAAAATAAAAAAATTCTCTCTCTCTCTCTCTCTCTGTCTCTCTCTCTCTCTCTCTCTCTCTCTCTCCCCGGCCAGCGATTCCTTTAAATTTCTTCATTTTCAGGATCCGTCTGAAAACGGATCCTGTGCCATCCGTTCGCATCAGTTTAGAACGGATCCGCTTGTCTGCCTTTTTGGCGGATTATAACTGATGCAAAAAACTGAAGTGTGAAAGAGGCCTAAGACATTCTCAGACTTTTCTAAAGAAACACTGGCAACAAGAACAGCATTTGGTGATGTCACATCCTTTCTGAGTCGAGAAGAGATCCCGTACAGGTGGGGCTTTCCCACAAAAATCCTCATCCTTCATCAGGGGTAATTCATCCCTATTTACAGACCAGAAGATGCAAAAGAAACACTAAAAAGGATGGGAAAGAACTACTGACCTTCAACTGACAGAAGAATTCATCCTCCAACAGGATGAATCCTAAAGCCCAATCTTTACGATTTATATACATTTGGGGTCTCGCAAGCCCAGCCTGTGGTGAAGGTTTATAAGGATCCAGAAGGCAACAGATATCCTTTATATTTTCTTCACTGAACATTTATTCTTTTTCCAGGGATAATGCCAGAACACTTTTTTTTGCTGAAAACACCCCCCTCGGCTTATACACGACTCATTGTGACATAAGACGGCGGGGGATGGGGAGCGGTGGAGCAGCGGGTCACAGGAGGTAGGAGCCGGCGGCTGTGGCTGTAACTGTGCCCGCTGCTAAAGAGAAATGAATATTCACTACACTGCCAATGAATATTCATTTCTTATAGCGTGCAAAAAAAAGAAATTGAAGAGGCATTGGAGAATTATTTTAAAGAAAATCCATCAAATAATTTATCACTACATTCAATCTGGAGCGCTCATAAGCCCGTTATGAGAGGGATATGATATTAATTCAGTTTTCATCAAGATGTCAGAGGAAAAAAAGGGAAAAAAGTTGTGGATCTTACAAAGCAAAAAATGCATCAAAAGCTCATCAAGAACTTACCACACCTTCACAAAAAAAAAAATAGGGTTAAGAATAGATCTTAAAACCCATTTATCAGACTAATATGATAAATACATCAGGAATATGAAAATTAATCACTATTTTTCTAATACTAAACCAGCAAAACTCATGACAAGGAGGATCAAAGAGCAAAAAGCCAAATCAAGAATTGCACTAATTAAAAATGAGAGAGGAGAAAGACAAGAACACCCAAAAGATATATCAAAAGTATTTGCAAAATACTATGAGGCATAATCTAAAATCTAAAAAAATGACAAACAACTCAACCCACAGAAAAAAGAATAAACAACTTTTTTAAGAACCTTCGGTTACCAAAATTAGATTGTGGACAATTAGATAATCTAAAAAAAATTTACAGAACCTGAAATAGAAGAAACTGTAAGTAAACTAAAAACCAATAAGGCCCCAGGCCCAGATGGGTTCAGTAACGAATATTATATTACATACACAAACAAACTAACCCCCCATATAACTAGAGTATTCAACACTTTTTTAATTGAAGGAAACATTCCAAAAGAAATGGTAGAAGCAAGTATAATAGTCATACCAAAAAACAAAGGTGAACAAACATTAGTAAAAAATTACCGGCCCATAATCATACTAAATTTGGACATCAATATATAATCAAAATCTATTGCTAATAGACTAAAAAAAATTACCCAAAATTATACAGTAGGACCATGTAGGATTTGTATATGGTTGGCAGGCCTATGATGCTACCAGAAGGATTATCAACCTCATTAGCCTAGTAGAGGTTGAGCAAATGCCTTCTCTGCTTCTCACTTTGGATGCAGAGAAGGCATTTGATAGGATTCATTGGGGATTTCTCACTTTCACCCTTGAAAAATTTGGCTTTACTGGTCCTATCATGAATGGAATACTGGCACTGTATAAAAAACCCTACATTAATAACAAATAGCTATGCTTCGGAAATCTTTAACATCAGCAATGGAACGAGACAAGGTTGCCCTCTCTCCCCCTTATTATTTGCAATAGTAATGGAACCATTCACAGAAAAAATGAGAATAAATCTTCTAATTAAAGGTATTCCAACAAAAGTCAGAAACTATAAAATATGTTTATTTTCAGACGATGCAATTCTCACCATAACTAATCCTTTAGAATCACTCAGAGAGATAACCAAAACAATAGATTAGTTTTCCAAGGTCTCGTTTTAAAAAATCAGCCAGAACAAATTACAAATTTTGGACTTATGCCTGGATGAGGAACAAAAGAAGAGTATTAAGAAAGAATAAAGGTATGTATGGGAAAAGACACTATGCCATATTTAGGAATTCAGATAACTAGGAAAACAAAAGACTCAATAGATACAAATCTGGCATTAATTCAGAACAACATAAAGATTGATATCACAAAGTTTGACAAACAAGACATATCTTGGTTGGGAAAAAATATTGACATATAAGATGTTTTATCTCCCTAAAATACTTTATGCATTTAGAACAATCCCCCTTGAGGTTCCTCAAAACTATCTACAGATATTACAAACCCAAGTTTCTGGATTCATTCTGAGCAGTAAAACACCAAGGGTTGCTAACGCCTCGCTGCAAAAACAGGAAAAAAAAAATCGAGGCTTAAGTGTACCAAATTTAATGAACTACTACCTAACCAATTTAATCAAGCAAAGTCAAAAAATGGATCAACTGAAATGATAACACATGATGGGTATTACTTGAAAAAATATTAAACAATAACAAATCATTAAAATCTCTAATTTAGCTTATATCTTAAATTCATCTCTTCAGTTGCCACAATTTCCAACCCTACAAGCTTCAGTATAGATGATGGAAACTACTAAACAAAAGACTAATAGACCATCCAATCCAGGATAAAATAAAATATATTCCAGTAAGGATTCTGGAATCGGCATTACCATATGTAACATTAGAGGAATGGGGAAAAAATGTGTCAATCACTTAGATGACATATCAAGAAGGAACTAAAGAACTATTACCTTTCTATATACTACAAGAAAAATATAAATTAGATGAAATAGAGTTTGTAAAATACTTGGACATTAAAAGATACATAAACAAGAAAAAACATAATCAACAACTACAAATACCTAAACCAATAATCCCTTTGTTCGAGGAACCCAAGAATGAAATAATGTAGTAAACTTTTTAATAACGACATTGATCTTAAAAAGACAACTAACATGACAACCTGGGAGAAAGATCTTATTATAAGCTAATCACAAGATGGTACTTTACCCCAATTAGACTTGGGACGAGTTGTACTTTTGAACTACACTGTTGGTTTTAACATGTCAAGCACCGGAAAGCAGGAAAAAATTCCAAGTGCGGTAAAATTACAAAAATAGTGCAACCCCACAGTTGTTTTTTACCATGTTCACTAAATTAAATACTAAAACTGCCATTATGATTCTACAGGTGATTGCGAGTTCATAGACATCAAACATGTATAGACTCTTTAATTTAAGTGATGAAAAAAATGCCAAAGTTTAAAAAAAAAAATTGTGCCATTTTCCAATACCCATAGTGTCTCCATTTTCATCATCTCAGGTTGTGTGAGTGCTTATTTTTTGTGTGCCAAGCTGACATTTTTAATGATACAATTTTGGTGTAGATATGATCTTTTGATCACCCGTTATTGCATTGTAATGCAATGTTGTGGTGACCAAAAAAACGTAATTCTGGCGTTTTGACTTTTTTCTCGCTACGCCGTTTAAAAATCGGGTTAATTTTTTTATATTTTTATAGATTGGGCGATTCTGAATGCGACGAAATCAAATATGTGTATGTTTCAGGTTATTTTATTGTTTTATTTTGAATGGGTCGAAAGGGAGGGGTGATTTGAACTTTTATATTTTTTTTATTTTTAAAAACATTTTCTTTTTACTTTTGCCATGCTTCAATAGTCTCCATGGGAGATTAGAAGCTGCCATATCACGATCGGCTCTGCTACATACAGACAATGATCAGATCGCCTGTGTGTAGCAGAAATGCTCACTTGCTATGAGCGCCGACCACCAGTTGTCATTCCAACCCATCGGTGACCCGCAGTCACCTGACGGGGTCACCGATGGGCAGGATTTCTGGCACATTTGCCGGAAGCGCGAGTTAATTTCTGACAGCAGCATTTGATAGTGGCATTTAATGGGTTAACAGCCATGGGTGGATCGCGATTCCACCCGCAGCTGTTGCAAGCACATTTCAGCTGTATAGATCAGCTGACATGTGCCCGGAAAGGGGCGGGCTTAGCGCCGGAGCCTGCACCAAACAGGGGAAGTCCGACATCGCCGTACATTTACGCCCGATGTCGGAAAGGAGTTAAACAGATTTACTTATGTTTTTATCCTAGATTTGGATATACCCATTGTTAGGCGTCGGGTTACTGCCACTGCACAGCAGGAATCCAGAGCCTTGCACCCAGCGGTCTCCCATTCTTCTTCGGCCGCAGTGGAGCCTGCTCAGCAGACTCGTCGGTCCAGCCGCTCTGCCCAGACAAGCAGTGTAGGATCGGTTGCTGCTGCCACCTCTGGTTCAGGTTTGACAACGCATGCTGGCCAGCAGCGAGCCACTCCAGGGACTAAGTCCTCCTTTCGCTCCACTGAGCATGCCCGTGGCACGATCTCTCTTTGGAGAACGGAGGTCACATGTTCAGGTCCTTCTCCAGCTCGGATTGGACCATCTGAAAGGTCAGGAAGGTCCTGGAAGGACGCATGTTATGAATGAGTCACCATAGGAGGCAAAACAGAAATACTAGCTAAGTCCAGAAAACAAGAGAAGTTGGCAGCTATCGGATTGCAGACCCCTGAACCTAACAACAACAACTAGCAGTAGCCGTGGGGGGTTCCTACGGTGCCCTAGACCCCTCGATCACAGCCGGAGAACTACATAGCCTAAAGACAGAAAGGGAAATCTAAACTGCCCCAGAGCAGACCCCAAAGCAATAGGCAGCCCCCAAAATATGACGGTGAAGCAAGATGAAAAAACACTCACACAGATAGAAAGATAGGCTGAGCAAATGATGGGGCCCAAGCTAACTAAATAGGACAGAATAGAAAAGCTGCTGTCTGCAATCCGCCAAAACCCTCTCAAAAACAGGAGCCAACAGACTGATAGGGAAAAAAGCCCTGAAGATGCTAGGCTTCAAAAAGACTATATCAGTACTCAGGTATTATCTGAAGACAGAGCAAAAAGGAATTCAGCTCACCCAGCAGGGAAAGGCAGAAATCCAGAAAAACAAGGCAAAACAAAACCAAAACACAAATGCAAAAAGTAGAACAGAAAACTTAGCTTTTGAGGAGCAGGAATCAGATTTGTCTCCAAGAATCCCTCAGAGTAATCACCCGCAAGGCAGAAGGGCGTCGGCTGCCTTATATCCAGTCAGCAATCCCAGTCACCCAGTCATCATCATTCTGCTCAGGTGCTTTGTAATCAGCCTCACTACCTTCCTTCACCAGAAGAGGGAGTTCATCAGACCTCAATGGTGAAGGGGAAAATGAACTCACAACAGACGCAGCTATAAAAGAGCAGCATGGCCATGCGGCCATGCGCTAGGATAGACTCAAATAGTTTGGAGTGTATGATGATGGATGCATGTATCTGGTGACTGACTCGTTATGAAACCCATTCCCTTTTGATACGTATGTTGGTAGGGTTTAGAGTGAGTCAGCGCCTGCCAGTGGCTAGTCTATAGGCCACAGTGTGTTGTGAGTTCATTTTCCCCTTCACCGTCGATGTCTGATGAACTCCCTCTTCTGGTGAAGGAAGGTAGTGAGGCTGATTACCAAACACCTGATCTGGTAGATGATGACTGGGTAACAGGAACTGCTGACTGGATATAAGGCAGCCGACGCCCGTCTGAGTCACTGGTGATTTCTCTGCTGGATTCTTGGAGACCAGTCTGATTCCTGCTTCCCAAAGATAAGTTTTTGCTCTGCTATTGAACTTATTAGTTTTGTTTTGTTTTCCTTGTTTTTTGGAGTTCAGCCATCCCCGGTCGGGGGTGTGCTGAGTTCCATTTTTGTCTCTGATCAGTTTGTTTCTTTGCTCTGTCTTCAGAATTTACCTGAGTGCTGATATAGTCTTTCTGAAGTCCTAGCGACTTCAGGGCATGTTTTTCCTATCAGACATTTTTTGGTAGGGTTTTTTGCAGATTGCAGACAGCAGCTTTTCTATCCTGTCCTTTTTAGTTAGCTTGGGCCCCATCGTTTGCTCAACCTATCTTTCTATCTGTGTTAGTGTTTTCATCTTGCTTCACCGTCATTATATGTTGGGGGCTGCCTATTGCTTTGGGGTCTGCTCTGGGGCAGTTTAGATTTTCCCTTTCTTTCTTTAGGCCTATTTAGTTCTCCGGCTGTGATCGAGGGGTCTAGGGCATCGTAGGAACCCCCACGGCTACTGTTAGATGTTGTGGATAGGATCAGGGGTCTGCAATCCGATAGCTACCAACCTCTCCGGTTTTCTGGACTTAGCTTGTATTTTTGTTTTTTCCTCCTTCGGTAACTCATTCATAACAACAGTGCATACCAGCCGTCTGCACACTAGCGTCCGATGGTGTCACCCACTACAGGGCACTATCGAACCGCGGCAAGTGACAGCCATGCCGGTGCAACGCCTTGCGCAACCTGTGCGCTTACCTGGCCCAACCCAGGGCGATTAGTGGCGTCAACCTGAGCGGCACTGTGCACACTTGCACATCTAATTTATTTAACCTTTGCTGGCATCGCAGTCGCGGTGCCGAGCGCTAGCGGTCTAGAGGGACTTCAGTCCTGTGGTCTAAGGGCTGAGTTCTGTGACTATACGCTAGCGCTCACACTGCCAAGCTCTGTGAGCAATAACAGGCTACGGCATTTATTATTTTGCGGTTGTGCGGCTCTGTGAAATAACAGAGTCCGCCGCTGTACACATTGGGTGAGGTTAACCCCGTGTGTTCCACTATTATACCGCCATATCGCGTCCGCCAATACCGAGCAGCAGTTAACACCTCTGCACGGTTGACCCCGGGCTGCGAACGCACCTAAACACCATCCTTATTATTTGGTGTGTTCCGCTAGTCCGTAACACCCATTCATTTAACCTTCTAATCCCCCACTTAATAAAATTTGGTATTGTCCTTCTTGCCTTTCCCCTGCCTATCTCTCCCATTGCAATGATTAATATCTTAAGTAGAGTAAAATATTGAGAGAAGATATACTTAAAAGATAGAAGTGATATGCCACATGCACAGCTTGTTATTGTTAAAAAATAATTTTATTTTTATCTTTTTGGAAAAATAAATAAAAATCTATTGAAACAGGAGTTAAATAACATTGAAACATTTTTCTAATTCTCCCAATCACTTTAGCAAAGAGACATATGCATAATGAGAAAAACAGGAACATTATTTGCTCTTTGCAATAGTCGTCTCCACTTCCAGTATGATCAACTCAACACCTAAAAAATGAAATGTAAAGTTCTATGTCCTTGATAGGAGCGTGCAATAAATCAACTCCTAGCTGGTAAATATAAGGGTAGAACTGCTGCTACTACTGGATGAACACATTACATATTTCGTTTTATCTTTAGATAACAGCATTTTAGTTCCTCACTTCTTTATGGTTTTTGTGCACGGCTAAGAATCGCTTCTTCTTGATGAACTCACCATTTGGTAGGTCGGTATCCCAGATGTATTCGGGTGAAAGTATCTTAGTAGGTTTATTGTAGAACAGATACCTGTTCAGATGAGATTCCTCCTGCCACACAGCTTCAATACCTTTTTTCTTGTCCTCCATAATACCTTTCTGACATTCCATACAAAGTTTGTAAATTTCTTCTACTTTTCCACCATACAGAGCGGCCATGTAATAGAAGTCTCCTTCCCCTTGTGGTATATATGCCGCAGAAATTGGTCTATGCTCATATGAAAAGGAGTTTGGTTCAGAAAGGAAAAATGATGGGTGGAGCGTCCCTACCAGGTCTCCAAGTATTTCGACCCCTACATGATCATTGAATACCATATCCACATCGGTGCATATCAGGTAGTCTATCTCATTGGGCATATACTCCTTGGTGAAAATCGTGAGGGTTTCCATTCTTCTCATGGACACATCCTGCCAGCGTTTGTCAGCAGTCACATTGTGAAGTTGCAAGATGCGACCATTGGCCATTTTTGGCTTAACTACATCATTAACATTGTCTGTGAATACATAGTATGTAACATTGTGACCAACCATGAAATAACGCTCCGCAGATTCCAAGAATGGTAGAAGGAATTGGATATACCTGTAAAGAATAAATTTAGTTTATTAATTGAGTTATCCACTACTCGGACAACCCTGTCTCAATCAGCTTGTTTGCACCCATAAAACAACAACATCTACAGTATACTCCCCTCCGGTGCCAGCGCCGTTCCAGTGTTGTCGTCACTCCCTCTCCCAGGGCTTAAGTGAAATTGTTGTGTCACATGAGCCGTGTGTCCAATAAGCACTGGCTTAGCTCTCCCCGCCTTTGGACAAAAGACATCAAGAGAAAGTGAGTGGCCAGTCGCAGCTCTTACTTCCCCTTGATGTCTGATTTGTCCAAAGGTGGGGAGATTCCATAAGTCAATGCCTGAGCATTTCAACAGCCATGCAAAATGAATACGGATATAGAACAATTCAGATACTCATCTTTAAACAGCTGTTTTAGGGAACCTGTCCCTTATCTGTTAGGCCGGGGACACACTTGCGAGAAACTAGCATGAGTCTCACGTCTCAATACCCGGCACTGCCGCCGGCACTCAGGACCGGTTTGTGTGGCTGCATGTATTTCTATGCAGCTAAGCGCTCCGGTCCGAATGCCGGCGGCAGTTCCAGGTATTGAGACGTGAGACTCATACGAATTTCTTGCAATTGTGACCCCGTCCTTAGGAGCAGCCTTTGACTAGCTCAATGAGATGCCCATAAATCACTTTTGGGGGTATTGGCTCTATTTAAGGAAACCAGCTCAGTTTGGTGTCTTATTGGGAAGTCTTTATGGGAAACCGTGTAAATTAGCTCTTCAACCTGATCACTAACGATTTTCCAGGGTTTTTTTTATTTGCTGTTTTTCCTTCCCTTATTACAAGAGCCATAACTTTTTTATTTCTTGCATTAATATAGCCATATGAGGGCTTGTTGTTTGCGGGACGAGTTGTACTTTTGATTGATACCATTCATTTTACCATACAGTGTACTGGAAAAGGGGGGAAAAATCCAAGTGTGTTGAAATTGCAAAAAACGTGTTGTTAATTATATGGTAAAACTGATCTCGCAATATGATTCACAAAGATCAGTACGAGTACACAGATACCAAACTGTATAGCTTTTTTTAGGTGGTGTAAAAAAATTAAGAAATTTGTAAAAGAAAAAAATAATTTTTGCTTTTGCCATCATTTTCCGAGACCTATAACTTTTTCATTTTTTTGGATCTGTGACTGTATGTGGGCTTTTCTTTGTGCCTTGAGCTGATGTTTTTACTGATTCTATTTTGGGGTAGATACAATGTTTTGATCGCCACTTATTGCATTTTATTGCGGCGGACAAAAAAACAAAACTCTGGCGTTTTTCTTGTATCATCACACCATTTACCAATCGGATTAATTTATTTAATATTTTGATAGATCAGACATTTCTAAAAGCAGTGAAACTGAAAATGCTTATTTTGTTTTTTTTTCAATTGTTTTATTTTAAATAGGGCAAAAAGGAGGGGCTTCATTTGAACTTTTGCTTTTTTTATTTTTTTCATATAATGGAAAAAAATATTTTTCCTACTTTCTACTGAATTTAATAGTCTCCTTAGGGGACTTGAAGCTTGTGGTATACATAGCAGGGCATCATCACTGCTATGTACAGCAGAAATCACGATCTCCAGCAAGTCAATGGGAAATAAAAGTCGGCATTGAGCGGATGACATTCATCCACTCAATGCCGACTTTTATTCCCCATTGACTTGCATTGGGGTCGGGTTTCGGACGAAACTCCGACTTTTTTTGCCCTAGTCGGACCAGTTTCATCCGACTCAAATTTTGTTTCATTCGGGTTTCACGAAACCCGATCCGACCAAAGTCGCTCAACTCTACTCCACATCATGCACCATGAACAAACCATTAGTTTCCAATGTATACTTACTTTTTGACAGCAAATACAAACAATCCAATTCTTGTACCTTTGTGTTGCTTATCTAAAATGTTGATGTTATATATGTTATCCCAGATTATTGGGGCGAGCCATGGAGTGAGAACATTGAGACCCATTTTCCTATAGAAAACAAAAGAATGACATCAAAATAAGAACACATACCACACTCTCCCCATATACAGTACATGTATATCTACATTGGCTTATCTTACATAGAGAGGCTTTAGCACTGGAGAATGGACCTCTTACCGATAGCCCTTAAAGGGGTTAGTTATACCATTTCAACAATTCTTAGCTCATAGGCTAGCTGATGTCTAAATTAAGCAACTGGAGTTTACATACCATCCTCACAAGCAGCACTGCTACTCCGATTTTTGTTGATTGGCTGCAGCGGTGACATTTAATGTGGTCAGCACTGCAGACAACCAGTAAGATCACCACTGAAGATGATCAACAAAGACAAGGAAGAGTAACAAAAGCTCAGTTTCTAATTCTATATATTAATGAACCTAGGAGCTAAAAAAGTTCAAAAAGGACCAATTCCTTTAAGTGCTCGCTCACACCAGCATATACATTGGATTAATGGTATGTGATTTTTTTATCAGATAGGATTTAGACCAATGTTATTCGATAGGGAAATGCTAATTATAAATTATTTTCACTGACTGAATCTGTCTGTGAAAGAAATTATAGCATATTATCATTTCCCTACAAAATCAGAAGCCAATCGCCAATTCAAGTGTCCGGTTGTGTGTAAAAGATCAGACGGCACTCGGATGACATCCAAATTCTGCGGGCTCACAGAATGGAGAAATTTAGTTATCCATCTTCTCATCACAGTGCTAAGATTCTCTCATCTGAGAGATTCAGATCACACTATGCTGACACTCCGATCAAACTCTGAGAATTACTGCTTGGTTAAGCATATGGTATATTTCATGGAGAATTCACGATATCCCTAGTCATGGTAAAATGAATGGTGCCATTAAAAACTGAAAAACAAGCCCTCATACGTCTATCTTGATGGAAAAAAAATAAAAAAACGTTATGACTCTTGGACGAAGGGGAGGAAAAAAGAACAAAAATGTAAAATCGCCCAGTAAGGAAGGTCTTCTTCTGCCTCTATAAACAGTGTCTGAAGATTGTACCAGACTGTGCAGTAACAGTAGCAGGGAGTTGTCATTTTACTTTTTTGGCAATTTATTGCTTATTTATTGACAACATAGTTTATTTTATCAAAGTTTGACTTGCCTCATATTTCCACTCTTTAGAAGTAGTTTCCTCTCACAGTGCTCCAGTTCTATAGACTTCTCCACCACCTTCTGTGACCAATCAATAAGCGCTTCTTGTTTGGATGGAAATACTAATTCTATGTTCTGCATGCTGTGAATGACAGAAGGAAAAAAAATCAGATGGAAAAACAAATATTACCGAAAGAAAATGATTGTGACTGTAAATATGCAGTGACGTAGATATAGGTGAAGAAATCTAGTGTGCTGTCCTTCCGCTATTGCTCCTAAAAAAGTATAAATATATTTACAGTAGATGTCAGAAAATTTGCTTTAGTGGAATTGAATTCTACCTGAATTTTAGAAAAAATCCACATTCTCTAAAATGGACGTAATTCGCTTATACACATTTGACAAACTGTACACATGTGGGAGGTCATAGCACACTATTAGGCTGACCAGGTGAGGAAACCCTCTAAGCCCCAAGTCTGAATAGGCGCACGGACTCCGGGCGTTGATGCAACAAGCTGGAAGACGTAAGGACGAATGAAGTGGAACGCAGCAGGAATAAATGAGAGCACAAACATTGCAAGTACAGATAATGGAGCAAGTCTCAATCCCAAGACACCGGTGTGCATCTAAATGGGCCTTAAATAAGTTTAGGTAGATGATGTCTTTGATCCACTCCAGGCTACCTGCAAAATCCGACGTGTAGGACAGCAGAAGGCAAAGGACGCAGGGAAAGGAAATGGAGTCCGGGATATCTGGGACAGGTATGCAACACAGACGTCAAGAAATATAACAAATCTCCAAAACATAATAAATAACTTACTAATGGGTAATTACCATGCTTCATAAAGAGAGCAAGATTGCATAACAGCAGCGACTCCCTAATAAATGCTAGAAAAAACGGAGAAAATAGAGTCTATGCTAATTTACAAAAATATCAAATTTTATTAGTCATATAAAAAAGACAAAATGTAAATACATGCAAAAAGAGACACTAATTGAGTGAGCAGACTGTGTACAAAGAGGGTACATACACAATAAACGTGACCAAAATATCCTGAAATGTAGTTAAAGTGGGCTGCTATCACAGTGGGCACATACGGGACAGAATAATAATGCCTTTGTGCTCAAAAAATCTCACATGAACTTGGATAGTCCCAAAAGTAACCATCATGATGTTATATCTAAGTGTTCAGGGCTCTCTCAAATATAATCCAGATGAAAATAATAAGAGTACATCAACCAAAAGTAATCACATGTGTTAAGAGAGCACCGGACACCGAGACACCTCATGAAACTAGGACATCACAGTTAACTTGTGAAAAAGATTGACAGCACAGTAGGAATAGTTCAATCAGCAGTAGTACAGTAGACAGACGTCAAGAAGTTGTGACACTGATCTCCTGCGAGTTTGCGCAGAACCTTTCCATGAAACCCAGAAGTCCCACATGAGCGTGAGGCTGGGAATATAATTAACAGGAATACATGTACCTGTTCCCTTACTTGTCATAGCAAAATGATATTTGTTCTGTCAGTGCGGTTCCCTAATTGACTTTACGTTCTGTCTTCTCATCTGGTCTTTGCCACAATGTCTGTACTCGCAGATGCTGAATTAAAATTTTTACTATTTTTTTCAAGCACAAATTTTACAATTTTTCTAGTTCATGTTGGTTTACCTTTGAAGAATTTAATGAACATTTTGGAGAAGCTGCAGATTAAAAAAACTGAGCTGTGGTAAGCTTCAAAAATAATGTTAAAAAAAAAAAACTGATCCCCCAGAGGGTTACAGATAAAAAGGATCCCCACAACAGCTTCCTAGATGAAACTTACACAAGAATGGAACAATATACTGTTCTAAAAGGTTCTGTGCAATTTATAGACTTAACAAATAGCCAAACAACATTTAGAATTAAAGAAATACATAGCGCAATAAAAGAATTTGCCAAAAAGTCAAAGTTTGTAGCAATGGATACAAGAATTAAAAGAAACCATTGCAAAAGTTTGAGATAACAATAATGGGAACAAATATACAACCCCAAATCCAAACAAATGTTGGGATGCTTTATAAAACATAAAGGAAAAAAGAATGCAATGATTTGGAAATCTCTTATTGCCATATTTTATTCACTTTTGTGTGAATGGGAAAACCATCCTGTCTGGCCTCAGCTTTTACTAGTGGTTCAGCCGCTCGATCCTTGTTCACATTCACGTCACTTGGCAAGTGAAAAGGTTTTAAATACTAGAGTAGGGCCTGTCCCACAAGGGTTGCCGTGACGTGGCGGGATGGCTTGTACATTAGTTTGATCAAAATTATGTTTACTAAATACCCTTATTATTATTATTACCTTTATGCATTATTTGCAGTTTATTTTTACTTTTTAGTTCAGGATATTTGTGTTTTTTGCTTTCTCTGGTTAATGGTCATGTGTTAATATGCACCTACATTGTGCATACACATTAACTTACTTTTCTCAGTTCAGATTCGTATTTTATTCAAAAGGCACAAGTGTATAGATATTTTAACACATGATGCCCATATGAAAAGAGCGCCAAATGTAGATGTAAGGTGTTTAACCCCCATATAACCAACCGGATGAGCAGAGAGGAATCATACAATCTCACAGATCAAACCTTTAAGCAGTAAGGAGCTATGCAAACTAAAATCAAAAACTAACAGGATATACTATAATACAATATAGAATGATTCTAAGGCTCATAATAGAGCTAGTGTGACAAAACACACTACTTGCAATAAGCTAGCTAAACTTTTTCAAAAACACCCAATTCAGTTTAAAAGGGAAAACAGGAGGATTACTGACACCACAAATAGAGATGACCCTTATAAAAAACAAGTGTATGATAGACATTCATTGAGGCCTCTAGGGGAAAGGGATTGGAGCCTGTATATCCACTCTGTTTCTCTTCTTTGTATAATTTTATCCAAATCCCCCCCTCTGGGTTTTGGTCTTATCAACCCAATCATACCAAAAGTAATCTCCTTCAGGGATCCACCATGAACCTCATTCATGTGTTGGGCAATAGGTGTATCTCTTTTGTTTCTAATATCATTCAAATGCTCACCTACTCTTACCCTAAGCTCTCTAATGGTCTTCCCAACATAATCAAGAGGGCATGTGCATGTTGCTTTATACACCATGCCAGAGGACCTACAATTGTGGCAATGCACATTTAGTACTTTTTGATCACATTTTTTATCGGTATAAAGTGGTCTTTTTCTGGGAAGCATATACGAGTGCAATATTATTAGGCTTAATAGCCTTATATATGCAAACTCCTATTGAATATGAATTGATATTTCCCTACCAATAGGTTTTTTCTGCATAAAAATCTTTTCCTTCATTTTTCTTCCTTCATCCCCTTTCTTTTAAAGATTGTTTTCCCACCTTTTCATCTAGGGTGAGATAGGGAAGATAGGGTTAGACGACGTTAAGTGGGGGCGCCAAACAATCGTATCTTTTAGGGTGCCAACCTCCACGGTAAGGAAGGTGTGCAGATAGGTTATCGTAGTCCTGGTGTAGGGCTTAATGGTCTATTTCTATTTTTGTGGACTTTGATCCATGTTTTGACGGGGTTTAGGTGTTTTTTAATTATAATTATCATTAAAGTGTTTTAAGGGAATACATGCACACAAAACATTATGGTTATATTCCTTTGGTTATTCAATTAGTCTGATATGTTTTGAATTTTCGAAATATGGCTAGCTTTCTTTCAAACCCTATTAATGAGGATTTATGGGTGCAGGATGATAATCAAGTTTTTTCCACCAGTGCTACTCCAGAAAGTATTGATAATCCTTCTCTGAAAACTCTTTTTAATGAAGTATATCAATATTATAAAGAGAATATACGGTCCTGGTGGGAGGTGAAGGGTCTTGAAAATTATATCAAGAACAAAATAGTACCAAAAGGGTTAAGAATTAACCTACAACCCTCACCCCGCACAGCTAATCCTTCTCTGTTGGCAGCCTAGACCAAAGAGTCTGTTGAGGTCTCCACTAGATTTATGCAATTGATTCTTGTGGAGGAAAAAAAAAACTCTTTGAGGAATCTATTAAAAAGCTTAATTGCTCTATTGAAAGAGTTAAAAAATTGAAATCTGACCCTGATTTTTCAAGACGGGAGAATATCCTTCAAACCTCAGTAGAAAAGTTTCAAACGAAATTAAAAGATAGAAAACACGCACAGTTTGCTGAATTTAAAGACAACAAAGCTTTTGAGTATCAAACAAAAACTGTTGTGGAGGTATCTTCATCAGACTTGGATACCTCAGATACTGAGCGTTCAGATTACTATCGTGGAAGAGGGAGACAAAATCAGGGCAAATGGCGTTTGCCAAAAAATCAATACAGAGAGGAAATGGGAGGGATTTGAGAAATTACCCCACTGTACCATCTACATCTTCCTCTTTATTACCGCAGTCTTTTTTGGACAGGGGCCCAACAATGGGCTACTATTTGAGGAGAAAACAAGTATAAATCAGGGGCAGATTATCAATTTATCATCTTGTGAGTTGTCTGGTAATGACTATCTATTATTGCAAAAAGGTCTGAATTTTGTGCCTACCTCTTGTTTTGATTGCTTCAGGTGGGTTAAAGATTTAAATCTGTTTGGGCGTAACCTTAAATGGAAACTCTTCTTTCAACAACACAATAGAGATGAATGTAAAAGATTGGGTTTATCGGAGGAGGATTTTGATAGTGTCCAAGTTTTGACATCTCTTTTGAGGGAGAACAATCAAGTACGTGGAAAAGACCCTTTACTGATTTAAAGAACAGGAGTACTCGTATGCCTCCTGTTATGAATACCACCAGTGTTGATATCTTTATTAGAATGGTGGAAACTGATCTGTGTAAAATCAAGAATGATTATAAGAAAGATGTGTGTAATCTTTCTCAGGGTTAAAGGGAGTCCCTTTCTGCACTTGAAAAAAATAAGGATATCATAATAAAATCCTCAAATAAGGGTGGAAATTTGGTCATCCTGGACCATAAAAAATATCTTTAGGTGTTTTTTAATTATAATTATCATTAAAGTGTTTTAAGGGAATACATGTACACAAAACATTATGGTTATATTCCTTTGGTTATTCAATTAGTCTGACATATTTTATTCACAACAGATCATAAGACACAGATCAGAAGGTGAATGTTAGACATTTTTCTACGTCGTTTGAAAAAATTAAGTAATTTAGCAAATCTTGATGGCAGCAACATATTTCAATGCAACTGGGACAGGGTTATGGCTAGAAAAGATTTCCAAATCATTGTATCTAAAAAAAAAAAAAAAAAATGGGTAGATTGTGGATTTAATCTGCGCTGCTGAATGATTCAAGGTCCAAAACATGTAGCCATTTATTGGGAATTTATTCAACGCATTTCAAAGTACACAAATTCTTCATCAGGAACACCACAATGTCATTTTTTTTATCTTCACTTGGTCATGAGTGGACCAGTAGATCTGCTGCAGCGGATATCTCTACAAGCCTGTTTTGTGGCTCAATCTGGTGAGTACTAACATTTCAATCATTTGTTTCTCGGATAAGACCCTATTGCGCTATTTTTCTCCAGCACCATACACAGCAAATCATCGTATCGTAATAAAGAAAGAGGTTCCAATAGGAGAATTGCAGTAGTCAAAGCCCACAACATGTCATGTTTTCAGGATTTCCTTAGGGTATGTTCACACTTGGTGTTTTTTCAGCATTTTTTTTCTCTGCAGCAAAGGGTAACAACCCCAAACTTTTATGTGGGGTCCCCCCTATAATTAATAACCAGCAAAGGCTAGGCTGACTGATGTGGACTGATATTAATAGTCTAGGAAGGGACCATGTGTTAGGCGTCAGGTTTCTGCATCTGCTCTGCAGGAATCCAGAGCCTCACATTCTGTGGTCTCCTGCTGTCTATCTCCCGCAAAGCAGATTGCTTTGCAGCAGATCGCTCCAGAGACTAAGTCCCTCTGTTCTCCTACGGGCATGCTCACGAGGCGATCTCCCATTGGAGATTGGGAGTCATGTGCCCAGGTCCTGCTCCAGATCTCATTGGTCCATCTCGGAGATCTGGAAGCTTCCGGAAGGTCCCGGCTATAAAAAGCGCGCATGACCGTTCGGCCATGCGCTAGTATAGTCTCTAGTTGCTACTGTGTGAATGATGATGGATGTATGAACCTGCAAATTACTCAATAAGATCCCCTTCCTCTGATATTACGATTGTGTACAGGGACTTAGATTAGAGTCAGCGCCAGCGCGTGGCAAGCCTCAAGCCACTACAGTTCATCCACAGTGCTAGCGTCTGACATTGCACCTGCTTCCTTGCTTTGTCGACTAGCGGCAGTGTTCTGCGCCGCGGTGCAGCTCTCTTTGGCATCCGCAGTAGCGACGCCGCATGCACGGTAGGTCTAGACTGACGCAGCTCCTCTGTCTTGGGTCCTGCTCCTGTGACCAGATACCGTGTGTGCATTTACCTGAGACCTGTGACACTAACAGGCTCAGCCTTTTGTGTTTACCTCTGCTGACATCTCTGTGAGCAAACAGAGATTGCTTACCGCACTTGGGTGACGTTCAACCCGCGTGCGCATTTCCGCCATATTGCTCGTCTGTCACTACTTAGCAGCAGTGTTCACACCTACTGCACGGTGGACCCCGAGCGGCGAGCGCACTTTATTATTTATTTTTATTTAATGCATTCCGTCGTTCCTAACATTATACTAGCACCAGGGTCTGGCTAGTAATGGCAGATCAGCAGCAACTCCTACAGTACATTTGGCAGCTAGAGGGCCGGTTGGCTACTCTTGAGAGTGCTATCTCTGCTGCGAAGTCTACTTTGGCTGCTGTACAGGCAATTGCAGAGGCGGTTTCACGAATGTCCATGTCCTCCCCTGCGCCGACAGTTTCCCGACTCCTGTTGCCCGATAAAGGGGTTTCGTGAGCCAGTGCTCTATCCAGCTGAAGTTACTGGCTACGTGATTCCCTACGGAATGGGCTAAAGGTGGTGTTTATTGTTTCCCTACTGTCGGGTAGGGCGTTGGAGTGGGCCACGCCACTATGGGAGCGTGGTGACCCAGAGGTTCGGACCGCTGCTCAGTTCTTAACATCTATCAAGCAGGTCTTCCTGGGACCATGGGTCACGTACGATACCTCTCTCCAGCTACTTGCATTAACTCAGGGATCTCTCTTGGTCAGCCAGTATGTCGTTTGCTTTCGGACACTGGCTTCCGAGCTGGAGTGGTCTGATAAAGCCCTCATCCCTGTGTTTTGGAGAGGTTTAGCGGAGCATGTTAAGGATGCTCTGTCTACCATAGAGGTTCCTGTAAGTCTGGAAGAGCTGATTGCCATAGCCACCCGCATTGATCTCCGTTTTTCGGAGCGCGGGTTGGAGCGTGCTCAACCCAGACGGAAGGTTACCTCGGCTCCCGACCTTTTTGAACCTCCGGAATTACCCGAGCCAGAGTGTTAGGAGTCAGATTTCTGCCCTGACTATGCAGGAATCTAGACCCTCACATTCTGCAGTCTCCTGCTCTCTTTCCACTGCAGAAGAGATTGCAGAGGAGATTGCTTTACAGCAACTCTCTCCGGAGGCTAAGTCCTTCCTTCCATCTTCTGAGCATGCTCGTAGGACGATCTCCCATTGGAGTTCAGGAGTCAGGTGCTCAGGTCCTGCTCCTGATTCCATTGGTTCAGCTCAGGATTCTGGAGACTTCCGGAAGGTCCCGTTTGCTTTAAAAAGAGCGCATGGCTGTTGCGCCATGCGCTAGTATAGTCATACTTGCTACTGTGTGTTTGTTGATGGATGCATGTTCTGGTGAATGACTCATTTGAAACCCCATTCCTATGATATTACGAATGTGTGAGGGAATGAGTTAAGAGCCAGTATTAGCGCCAGCGCGCCTTTGCTCCACAAGCGCACCAGCTAGCGTCAAACATCGCGCCTGCTTTATTGCGGTGTTATCTTGCGGCAAGTCTCACACCGCGCTGCTGTTGCAGCTTTAGTACGCGTTCGCAGTTGCAACGTCGTTCACACCTGTGTTTACGGTAGGTCTAGGCGGGAGTAGTGTTGTCCCTTATAACTACTCTGGTGACCTTTTTCCATTAGTGTGTCGCTGAGTCCCTGTGTTCTTAATAGGCTCAGCGTTGTTACTTCTATCTGTTGTATTAGCAACTCTGTGAGTTTAACAGGGATTGCTTTAGTGCATCTGGGTGATATCCAACCCTGTGCACATTACCGCCAGATTGCTCTGCCACCACCTAGCAGCGGTTTTAACAACTACCGCACGGTGGACCCCGAGCGGCGAACACACTTTATTTATATTTTTTATTTAGTGTGTTCCACCACTCATAACATTAAACTAGCGTCAGGGTCTGGCTAGTGATGGCAGAACAGCAGCAACTTCTACAGTGCATCCGCCAGCTAGAGGGCCACTTGACCACCCTTGAGCGGGCTCTCTCTGCTGCGCTGTCCACTGATGCTGCTGTCAAGACACTTACCGATGCAGTTGGTCGTTTGTCCATGTCCTCCCTTGCGCAGACAGTTATCTGTCTCCTGTTGCCCGATACATTTTCCGGTGATGGCGCCTCCTGTAGGGGCTTCACCAGCCAGTGCTCAATCCAGCTGGAGCTGCTGGCTGAGCAGTTCCCTACGGAACGGGCCAAGGTGGCCTTTATTGTTTCCCTACTGTCGGGCAAGGCGTTGGAATGGGCTATGCCTTTATGGGAGCGTGGTGACCCTGAGATTTGGACTGCTGCGCACTTGTTAGCAGCCATCAAGCAAGTCTTCCTCGGTCCACGGGTCACACATGACACCTCTCTGCAGCTGCTTGCCTTGTCTCAGGGTTCCTTCTCGGTTAGCCAGTACGCCGTCTGTTTTCGGACACTGGCGTCCGAACTGGAGTGGTACGATAAGGCTCTTATCCCTGTTTTTTGGAGAGGTTTAGCGGAGCACGTAAAGGATGCCCTCTCTACTAGAGAGATTCCCACCAGTCAGGAGGAGTTAATCTCCATCTCCACCCGTATCGACCTCCGTTTCTCGGAGCGCGGTATGGAGCGTGCTCACTCCAAACGGAGAAGTACTCCGGCTCCCAATTTTTTTTTTGAGCCTCCAGAGCCAGAGATTCTACCCCCAGAGCCCATGGAGGTGTCTCGCACCATCTTTGAGACATGCCCGACTCAAAAGTCCATGTGCGGTTGTCACCATCTACACGCTGCTTCTCAGGAGGACAGCGCCCCGCAATGGTCTGATTGTGAGTCGGTTGGCGAGACTTTTGTCCCTCCTCGCTTGCGGCCCAAGATTCTCACGTGGGCACACGTGTCCAATGCGGACAGCCATCGTGGCTATATGCAGATCACGAAGTCTCTGGCCGGATCGTATTGGTGGCCGCATAGGGCTCGGGACGTGAAGAAATTTATTCAGGCATGCACTTTATGTGCTCAGGATAGCCTTCCCAGACGGAGTGTGGCGATGGCCGTCAATACACGGCGGCGTTACCCTGCAACTCCCGCTCCCAGTATCTCCCGGGTGTCCCTCCTGAAACCTGGTGACCTGGCCTCCGCTGATACCATCCGGGTGTCCCAGTTTTCGGTTTCACCTACCAGGACATCAGGCTCGCCTTTGGACGAGTCTGAGGCCTTTGTCACTGTCGGGCATAGGCTGGTGGATTGGAGTGTTCAGGGAGGGGGGGTAATATTAGGAGTCAGATTTCTGCCCTGACTATGCAGGAATCTAGACACTCACATCCTGCAGTCTTCTGCTCTCTTTCCACTGCAGAAGAGATTGCAGAGGAGATTGCTTTACAGCAACTCTCTCCGGAAGCTAAGTCCTTCATTCCATCTTCTGAGCATGCTCGTGGGACTATCTCCCATTGGAGTTCAGGAGTCAGGTGCTCAGGTCCTGTTCCTGATTCCATTGGTTCAGCTCAGGATTATGGAGACTTCCGGAAGGTCCCGATCGCTATAAAAAGTGCGCATGGCTGTTCCGCCATGCGCTAGTATAGTCATACTTGCTACTGTGTGTTTGTTGATGGATGCATGTTCTGGTGAATGACTCATTTGAAACCCCATTCCCATGATATTACGAATGTGTGAGGGAATGAGTTAAGTGCCAGTATTAGCGCCAGTGCGCCTTTGCTCCACAAGCGCACCAGCTAGCGTTAAACATCGCGCCTGCTTTATTGCGGTGTTATCTTGCGGCAAGTCTCACACCGTGCTGCTGTCGCAGCTTTAGTACGCGTTCGCAGTTGCAACGTCGGTCACACCTGTGTTTACGGTAGGTCTAGGCGGGAGTAGTGTTGTCCCTTATAACTACTCCGGTGACCTTTTTCAGTTAGTGTGTCGCTGAGTCCCTGTGTTCTTTACAGGCTCAGCGTTGTTACTTCTATCTGTTGTATTAGCAACTCTGTGAGTTTAACAGGGATTGCTTTAGTGCATCTGGGTGATATCCAACTCTGTGACATTACCGCCAGATTGCTCTGCCACCACCTAGCAGCGGTTTTAACAACTACCGCACGGTGGACCCCGAGCGGCGAACACACTTTATTTATATCTTTTATTTAGTGTGTTCTGCCACTCATAACAAAGAGTGTTCACTCCCAGAGCCCCTGGAGGTGTCTCGCACCAGCACTAAGTTCCACTCGCGGTTACCACTGTCAGCACTCTGTTCCCCAGGATAGCGGGGCCCCGCAATGGCCAAACTCTGTGCTGCCAGGCAAGACCTTTGTCCCCCCTTGCCTTCGGACGAAGGTTCTCGCGTGGGCACACGCGTCCAGTGTGGGTGGTCACTGTGGCAACATGCAGACCACAAAACTCCTCGCAGGGTCTTATTGGTGGCCGCACAGGGCTCGGGACACTAAAAAAATATATTTGGGCATGTGCCTCTTGTGCTCGGAATAGCTTTCTAAAACAGAGAGTGACGACGCCCACCAACACACTGCGGCGTTCAACTTCAACTTCTGCTCCTGGCGATTTTTCCGCTCCCGTTGTCTCCCACATGTCTCTTCTTAAACATGGTGATCTTGCCGCCCCTGATACCTTCCACGTGTCCCGGTTTTCCGTGTCACCTGTCGGGACATCAGACCTGCCCTCGGACGAGTCTGAGGCCTATGCCTCTGATGGGCACAAGGTGGTGGATTGGAAGGCTCAGAGGGGAGGGGCCCTAGGAGGGGGGGTAATGTTAGGCATCAGGTTTCTGCATCTGATCTGCAGGAATCCAGAGCCTCACATTCTGCGGTCTCCTGCTGTCTATTTCCCGCAGAGCAGATTGCTTTGCAGCAGATCTCTCCAGAGACTAAGTTCCTCTGTTCTCCTACTGGGCATGCTCACGAGATGATCTCCCATTGGACATCGGGAGTCATGTGCCCAGGTCCTGCTCCAGATCTCATTGGTCCATCTCGGAGATCTGGAAGCTTCCGGAAGGTCCCGGCTATAAAAAGCGCGCATGACCGTTCGGCCATGCGCTAGTACAGTCTCTAGTTGCTACTGTGTGAATGATGATGGATGTATGAACCCGCAAATGACTCATTAAGATCCCCTTCCTCTGATATTACGATTGTGTACAAGGACTTAGATTAGAGTCAGCGCCAGCGCGTGGCAAGCCTCAAGCCACTACAACATCATCCACAGTGCTAGCGTCTGACATTGCACCTGCTTCCTTGCTTTGTCGACTAGCGGCAGTATTCTGCGCCGCGCTGCAGCCCTCTTTGGCATCCGCAGTAGCGACGCCGCATGCACGGTAGGTCTAGACGGACGCAGCTCCTCTGTCTTGGGTCCTGCTCCTGTGACCAGATACCGTGTGTGCATTTACCTGAGACCTGTGACACTAACAGGCTCAGCCTTTTGTGTTTACCTCTGCTGACATCTCTGTGAGCAAACAGAGATTGCTTACCGCACTTGGGTGACGTTCAACCCGCGTGCGCATTTCCGCCATATTGCTCGTCTGTCACTACTTAGCAGCAGTGTTCACACCTACTGCACGGTGGACCTCGAGCGTCGAACGCACTTTATTACTTATTTTTATTTAATGCGTTCCGCCGTTCCTAACATTATACTAGCGCCAGGGTCTGGCTAGTAATAGCAGATCAGCAGCAACTCCTACAGTACATTTGGCAGCTAGAGGGCCGGTTGGCTACTCTTGAGAGTGCTATCTCTGCTGCGAAGTCTACTGAGGCTGCTGTACAGGCAATTGCAGAGGCGGTTTCACGAATGTCCATGTCCTCCCCTGCGCCGACAGGTTCCCGACTCCTGTTGCCCGATAAAGGGGTTTCGTGTGCCAGTGCTCTATCCAGCTGAAGTTACTGGCTACGTGATTCCCTACGGAATGGGCTAAAGGTGGGGTTTATTGTTTCCCTACTGTCGGGCAGGGCGTTGGAGTGGGCCACGCCACTATGGGAGCGTGGTGACTAGAGTTGAGCGATACCGTCCGATACTTCAAAGTATCGGATCGGAATGGATCGGCCGATCTTTAAAAAAAGTATCGGTATCGCCGATTCCGATACCGGAAGTCCCATTCAAGTCTATGGGACTTCCGGTATCGGAATAAGAAAAACCCTGTTTTTGCCTTGTACAGCCTCTCTGGGGTCTGTACGGGCCTTTCGGGGGGCTGTGCCGGCCTGCCAGGGGGTCTGTGCAGGCTCCGGTGGTCTGTGCCGGCCTGCCGGGGGGCTGTGCCGGCCTGCCGGTGGTCTGTGCAGGCTCCGGTGGGCTGTGCCGGCCTGCCGGGGGGCTGTGCCGGCCTGCCAGTGGTCTGTGCAGGCTCCGGGGGGCTGTGCCGGCCTGCCGGGGGGCTGTGCCGGCCTGCCGGTGGTCTGTGCAGGCTCCGGGGGGCTGTGCCGGCCTGCCGGGGGGCTGTGCCGGCCTGCCGGTGGTCTGTGCAGGCTTCGGGGGTCTGTGCAGGCAGCGTCCGATGGGACTACAAGTCCCATCGGGCGATGCCTGCTACCATGACAGTGATTGACACATTAGCCAATGATGGGACAGTAGTAGTCCCATCATCCGGCTAATGTGTTAAATGTTAAAAAAAAAAAAAAAAATACTACATACATACTACATGCATGCTACATACATACTACATGCTACATACATACTACATGCTACATACATACTACATGCTACATACATACTACATATATACTACATGCATGCTACATACATACTACATGCTACATACATACTACATGCTACATATATACTACATACATACTACATACATGCTACATACATACTGCATGCTACATACATACTACATACATACTACATACATACTACATGCATGCTACATGCATGCTACATACATACTGCATGCTACATACATACTACATACATACTACATACATACTACATGCATGCTACATGCATGCTACATACATGCTACATGCATGCTACATACATACTACATGCTACATACATACCACATACATACTACATACATACTACATACATACTACATGCATGCTACATACATACTACATACATGCTACATACATACTACATACTACATACATACTACATGCATGCTACATACATACTACATGCATGCTACATGCATGCTACATACATACTACATGCATGCTACATACATACCACATACATTCTACATACATACTACATGCTACATACATACTACATATATACTACATGCATGCTACATACATACTACATGCTACATACATACCACATACATACTACATACATGCTACATGCTACATACATACTACATATATACTACATGCATGCTACATACATACTACATACTGTACTACATGCTACATACATACCACATATATACTACATACATACAATACATTCATACAATACATACATAGACATACAGTACATATAACATAGAGTAACATACTTACCAATACTTGTCACATTGTTCCCCGAAGCCATTGTCTTTTCCGGAATAAATATTAACATAACAAACCACAAAAATACTCACCCACGATCCGAAGCAGTCCACGAGTGTGTCCCACGACGATCTTGGGTAGAGAACTGCAGCATCAGATGATGCTGCCGTTCTCTACGGGCTGCAGGAATCCAATGACGGAAGGTAGGTATCCTTCCGCACTGTATTCCTCCGCCACTTAAAAAAAAAAAAAATCCCTAGTCCCTAGGAAATTCCCACACAGCAATGGCATAAAGTGAGACTAGGGACTTTTTTTTTTTTAAGTGGCGGAGGAATACAGTGCGGAAGGATACCTACCTTCCGTCATTGGATTCCTGCAGCCCGTAGAGAACGGCAGCATCATCTGATGCTGCCGTTCTCTACCCAAGATCGTCGTGGGACACACTCGTGGACTGCTTCGGATCGTGGGTGAGTATTTTTGTGGTTTGTTATGTTAATATTTATTCCGGAAAAGACAATAGCTTCGGGGAACAATGTGACAAGTATTGGTAAGTATGTTACTCTATGTTATATGTACTGTATGTCTATGTATGTATTGTATGAATGTATTGTATGTATGTAGTATATATGTGGTATGTATGTAGCATGTAGTACAGTATGTAGTATGTATGTAGCATGCATGTAGCATGCAGTATGTATGTAGCATGCATGTAGTATATATGTAGTATGTATGTAGCATGCATGTAGTATATATGTAGTATGTATGTAGCATGTAGCATGTATGTAGTATGTATGTAGTATGTATGTGGTATGTATGTAGCATGTACTATGTATGTAGCATGCATGTAGTATGTATGTAGCATGCATGTAGTATGTATGTAGCATGCATGTAGTATGTATGTAGTATGTATGTAGCATGCATGTAGTATGTATGTAGTATGTATGTAGTATGTATGTAGCATGTAGCATGTATGTAGTATGTATGTGGTATGTATGTAGCATGTAGTATGTATGTAGCATGCATGTAGTATATATGTAGTATGTATGTAGCATGTAGTATGTATGTAGTATGTATGTGGTATGTATGTAGCATGTAGTATGTATGTAGCATGCATGTAGCATGCATGTAGTATGTATGTAGCATGCATGTAGTATATATGTAGTATGTATGTAGCATGTAGTATGTATGTAGTATGTATGTAGTATGTATGTGGTATGTATGTAGCATGTAGTATGTATGTAGCATGTATGTAGCATGTATGTAGTATATATGTAGTATGTATGTAGCATGTAGTATGTATGTAGCATGCATGTAGTATATATGTAGTATGTATGTAGCATGTAGTATGTATGTAGCATGCATGTAGTATATATGTAGTATGTATGTAGCATGTAGTATGTATGTAGCATGCATGTAGTATATATGTAGTATGTATGTAGCATGTAGTATGTATGTAGCATGCATGTAGTATATATGTAGTATGTATGTAGCATGTAGTATGTATGTAGTATGTATGTAGTATTTTTTTTTTTTTTTTTTTTTTAACATTTAACACATTAGCCGGATGATGGGACTACTACTGTCCCATCATTGGCTAATGTGTCAATCACTGTCATGGTAGCAGGCATCGCCAGATGGGACTTGTAGTCCCATCGGACGATGCTTGCACAGACCCCCGGACATCAGCACAGCCCCCCGGCAGGCCGGCACAGCCCCCCGGCAGGCCGGTACAGACCCCCACAGGGTGCACAGACCACCGGCAGGCCGGTACAGACCCCCACAGGGTGCACAGACCACCGGCAGGCCGGCACAGCCCCCCGGCAGGCCGGTACCGACCCCGGGCAGTCCACACAGCCCCCCGGCAGGCCGGCAGAGACCCCCGGAAGGCCCGAAATGACGGCGCATCATGATGCGCACACACCGCGCATCATGATGACGTCAGGCCGTCAATCAACTTTGAACTTCCGATTCCGATGCCGAATTCCGATATTGAAAAAATATCGGAAGTCGGTATCGGAATTCCGATACAGCAAGTATCGGCCGATACCCGATACTTGCGGTATCGGAATGCTCAACACTAGTGGTGACCCAGAGGTTCGGACCGCTGCTCAGTTCTTAACATCTATCAAGCAGGTCTTCCTGGGACCATGGGTCACGCACGATACCTCTCTCCAGCTACTTGCATTAACTCAGGGATCTCTCTTGGTCAGCCAGTATGTCGTTTGCTTTCGGACACTGGCTTCCGAGCTGGAGTGGTCTAATAAAGCCCTCATCCCTGTGTTTTGGAGAGGTTTAGCGGAGCATGTTAAGGATGCTCTGTCTACCAGAGAGGTTCCTGTAAGTCTGGAAGAGCTGATTGCCATAGCCACCCGCATTGATCTCCGTTTTTCGGAGCGCGGGTTGGAGCGTGCTCAACCCAGACGGAAGGTTACCTCGGCTCCCGACCTTTTCGAACCTCCGGAATTACCCGAGCCAGAGTGTTAGGAGTCAGATTTCTGCCCTGACTATGCAGGAATATAGACCCTCACATCCTGCAGTCTCCTGCTCTCTTTCCACTGCAGAAGAGATTGCAGAGGAGATTGCTTTACAGCAACTCTCTCCGGAGGCTAAGTCCTTCATTCCATCTTCTGAGCATGCTCGTAGGACGATCTCCCATTGGAGTTCAGGAGTCAGGTGCTCAGGTCCTGCTCCTGATTCCATTGGTTCAGCTCAGGATTCTGGAGACTTCCGGAAGGTCCCGTTCGCTATAAAAAGTGCGCATGGCTGTTCCGCCATGCGCTAGTATAGTCATACTTGCTACTGTGTGTTTGTTGATGGATGCATGTTCTGGTGAATGACTCATTTGAAACCCCATTCCTATGATATTACGAATGTGTGAGGGAATGAGTTAAGAGCCAGTATTAGCGCCAGCGCGCCTTTGCTCCACAAGCGCACCAGCTAGCGTCAAACATCGCGCCTGCTTTATTGCGGTGTTATCTTGCGGCAAGTCTCACACCGCGCTGCTGTCGCAGCTTTAGTATGCGTTCGCAGTTGCAACGTCATTCACACCTGTGTTTATGGTAGGTCTAAGCGGAAGTAGTGTTGTCCCTTATAACTACTCTGGTGACCTTTATCCGTTAGTGTGTCGCTGAGTCCCTGTGTTCTTAACAGGCTCAGCGTTGTTACTTCTATCTGTTGTATTAGCAACTCTGTGAGTTTAACAGGGATTGCTTTAGTGCATCTGGGTGATATCCAACCCTGTGCACATTACCGCCAGATTGCTCTGCCACCACCTAGCAGCGGTTTTAACAACTACCGCACAGTGGACCCCGAGCGGCGAACACACTTTATTTATATCTTTTATTTAGTGTGTTCTGCCACTCATAACAAAGAGTGTTCACTCCCAGAGCCCCTGGAGGTGTCTCGCGCCAGTCTCGAGGCGCGTCCGGCACTAAGTTCCACTCGCGGTTATCACTGTCAGCACTCTGTTCCCCAGGATAGCGGGGCCCCGCAATGGCCAAACTCTGTGCCACCAGGCAAGACCTTTGTCCCCCCTTGCCTTCGGCCGAAGGTTCTCGCGTGGGCACACACGTCCAGTGTGGGTGGTCACTGTGGCAACGTGCAGACCACAAAACTCCTCGCAGGGTCTTATTGGTGGCCGCACAGGGCTCGGGACACTAAAAAAATATATTTGGGCATGTGCCTCTTGGGCTCGGAATAGCTTCCTAAAACAGAGAGTGAAGACACCCACCAACACACTGCGGCGTTCAACTTCATCTTCTGCTCCTGGCGATTTTTCCGCTCCCGTTGTCTCCCACATGTCTCTTCTTAAACATGGTGATCTTGCCGCCTCTGATACCTTCCACGCGTCCCGGTTTTCCGTGTCACCTGTCGGGACATCAGACCTGCCCTCGGACGAGTCTGAGGCCTATGCCTCTGATGGGCACAAGGTGGTGGATTGGAAGGCTCAGAGGGGAGGGGCCCTAGGAGGGGGGGTAATGTTAGGCGTCAGGTTTCTGCATCTGATCTGCAGGAATCCAGAGCCTCACATTCTGCGGTCTCCTGCTGTCTATTTCCCGCAGAGCAGATTGCTTTGCAGCAGATCGCTCCAGAGACTAAGTTCCTCTGTTCTCCTACTGGGCATGCTCACGAGATGATCTCCCATTGGACATCGGGAGTCATGTGCCCAGGTCCTGCCCCAGATCTCATTGGTCCATCTCGGAGATCTGGAAGCTTCCGGAAGGTCCCGGCTATAAAAAGCGCGCATGACCGTTCAGCCATGCGCTAGTATAGTCTCTAGTTGCTACTGTGTGAATGATGATGGATGTATGAACCTGCAAATGACTCATTAAGATCCCCTTCCTCTGATATTACATCATCCACAGTGCTAGCGTCTGACATTGCACCTGCTTCCTTGCTTTGTCAACTAGCGGCAGTGTTCTACGCCGCGCTGCAGTTGCAGCCCTCTTTGGCGTCCGCAGTAGCGACGCCGCACGCACGGTAGGTCTAGACGGACGCAGCTCCTCTGTCTTGGGTCCTGCTCCTGTGACCAGATACCGTGTGTGCATTTACCTGAGACCTGTGACACTATCAGGCTCAGCCTTTTGTGTTTACCTCTGCTGACATCTGTGAGCAAACAGAGATTGCTTACCGCACTTGGGTGACGTTCAACCCGCGTGTGCAATTCCGCCAATTTGCTCATCTGTCACTACTTAGCAGCAGTGTTCACACCTACTGCGCGGTGGACCCCGAGCGTCGAATGCACTTTATTATTTATTTTTTATTTAGTGCGTTCCGCCGTTCCTAGCACCATGGATATTGGCCCCCTTCCAGACTAAGAACATCAGATGCGCCAATTCTGGCACATAGCCTCCACCCTTCCCACTTGCCCTGGTATGGTGGCAAGTGGGGTAAAAGTATTGGGGTTGATGTTAGCTTTGTAATGTCCACTGACATCAAGTCCAGGAGTTAGTAATGGAGAGGCTTCTATAAGACACCCCCATTACTAATAAAATAGTCAAATGTAATAAAGACACAGACCAAGTAAAGTTCTTTAATTGAAATATAAAGATTGGGTAAAAGAGGGTCGGGGAGTTTTCATTTCAAATAAAGGTCTCATTTATTAATGTAAAATTAAAAATTATAAAACTCAGTATTCCTCACTTGTCTGCTGATAATCCATTTGTCCTGCGACAAGCCCAACTCAAACTACATCTGAATGCATTGTTTAGCGGCAGCATGATGCGACTGCTCAGCCCTGCATCCAGGAGACACTGGGTTCATCGCGGAACAAATAGATTATCGGCGGAAAAGTGAGAAATACTCCATTTTTTTCCCCTTTCCCAGACTATTAACATCAGCCCCTGTTGGCTTTCCCTCAGCTGGTTAAGAAAAATAAGGGAGACAAACCCTATTTTTTTCTTTCATTTTTTAAATTATGAGATAAATACACATACAGTAAGCTGAACTGCACTATATATCTCAACTAGCTGAAGAGCCTGGCACTGCCCGGGCATAGTAACTAACTGTGGTTAGTTATAACAAATTATAATTATCCTCCATCCCATAGTCCTATGCCCATATACCCATCATACATATCCACCATCCCATAGGCCCGTGCCATATACCCATAATACATATCCTCCATCCCATAGTCGAGTGCCCATATACCCATCACACATCCTCCATCCCATAGTCCCGTGCCCATATACCCATCCTACATATTCTCCATCCCATAGTCCCATGCCCATATACCCATCATACATATTCGCCATCCTATAGTCGAGTGCCCATATACCCATCACACATCCTCCATCCCATAGTCCCATGCCCATATACCCATAATTCATATTCGCCATCCCATAGTCGAGTGCCCATATACCCATCACACATCCTTCATCTCATAGTCCCATGCCCATATACCCATCATACATATCCTCCATCCCATAGTCTCGTGCCCATATACCCATCATATATATCCGCCATCCCATAGTCCCGTGTCCATATACCCATCACACATCCTCCATCCCATAGTCCCGTGCCCATATACCCATTATGACATCATCATCACCATGGCAACTGTTATGACATAACCGTCACCATTGCAACCTATTAAGACATCATCATCACCATGGCAACCATTGTGACAGCATCTTCGCCATTGCAACCTATTATGACATTAGCGGCGCCATGGCAACCATTATGACATCATGATGAGGGGCGGGGCTTGCAATCTATGATGACATCAGTGTCACCATGGCAACCATTATGACATCATAATGAGGGGTGGGGCTTGATACACACACTTTTTCCCCCATTATGTAGATAGGGGCAAAATTGTTTGGTGAATTGGAAGGCACGGGGTTAAAATTTCGCCTCACAACATAGCCTATGACGCTCTTGGGGTCCAGACATGTGACTGTGCCAAATTTTGTGGCTGTAGCTGCGACGGTGCGGATGCCAATCCCGGACATACACACACACATACATACACACACACCCACATTGAGCTTTATATATTAGACTAGCTGAAGAGCCCGGCGCTGCCCAGGCATAGTAACTAACTGTGGTTAGTTATAGCAAATTATTATTATCCGCCATCCCATAGACCCGTGCCCATATACCCATCATACATATCCACGATCCCATAGGCCCGTGCCCATATACCCATCATACATATCCTCCATCCCATAGTCCCATGTTCATATACCCATCACACATCCTCCATCCCATAGTCCCGTGCCCATATACCCATCATACATATCCTCCATCCCATAGTCCCATGCCCATATACCCATCATACATATCCTCCATCCCATAGTCCCATGCCCATATACCCATCATACCTATTTGCCATCCCATAGTCAAGTGCCCATATACCCAACACACATCCTTCATCTCATAGTCCCATGCCCATATACCCATCATACATATCCTCCATCCCGTAGTCTCGTGTCCATATACCCGTCATACATATCCTCCATCCCATAGTCCAGTGCCCATATACCCATCATACATATCCGCCATCCCATAGTCCCGATGTCCATATACCCGTCATACATATCCTCCATCCCATAGTCCAGTGCCCATATACCCATCACACATCCTCCATCCCATAGTCGAGTGCCCATATACCCATCACACATCCTCCATCCCATAGTCGAGTGCCCATATACCCATCACACATCCTTCATCTCATAGTCCCGTGCCCATATACCCATCATACATATCCTCCATCCCATAGTCCAATGCCCATATACCCATCATACATATCCTCCATCCCATAGTCAACCATTATGACATCATAATGAGCGGCGGGGCTTGCAACCTATGATGACATCAGCGTCACCATGGCAACCATTATGACATCATAATGAGGGGCGGGGCTTGATACACACTTTTTCCCCATTATGTAGATAGGGGCAAAATTGTTTGGTCAATTGTAACGCGCGGGGTTAAAACTTCGCCTCACAACATAGCCTAGGACACTTTCGGGGTCCAGACGTGTGACTGTGCCAAATTTTGTGCCAATACTTTTGTCTGGCCCATTTTTGGAGTTTTGTGTGAAATGATCAATGTTTTGCTTTTTGCTTCATTCTCTTTTGTGTTTTTTTCATTTAAGACAAATGAAATGAAGATAATAATAACAAAGAATTTGTGTTTGCAATCATTTTCAGGAAGAAACTGAGTATTATCTGACAGAATTGCAGGGGTGTCAATACTTTTGGCCACAACTGTACATTCACACACTTGAGCTTTATACATTAGATGACATATATCTATCTGTAACTGTATATAAGATTGCTTTATTAGTTAGTAAACGAGCTTGAAACCACAGAGAAAATTACTGCATGTAAATCTGATGTTAAAAATGCATTGCATACGGATTGCATACAACACATGTCATAAGGATGTCATGCAGATGCTAGGTGAGAACAATCGCGTTGTACTTGCATGACACTTGTCCTGCTTTTCAGGAACAACATCTGACCTATTTTATTGCGCTGAGTGTGAGCCCTTAGGCGTCAAATAGCAGCATGCTGCAATTTTTTTTTCCTGAGAAAAAAAACGCAGATCTGCACTGCCTCACTGAAAAATATCCGTCCTAGTGCAATCCCTTTTTTTATTGGATTACACATGTCCGAATCATACACTAGTTTGATCAAGCCCTAAGGAAACACTCACATTGAAAAAAGCACTAAAATATATATATATATATATATAATAGAATTTGCATATGCACGCTAATGTCAACATGACTTGCCATACATATGTTCCCGCCTCTTTTTTCTTTTAACCATTTCAGGCATCGAAAGCCGTAAAGTGGCTAAAAGAAGTGACTTGATGATTCTTCAGGTGGCTTCTGCTTGGAAGCCACTCACTGTTTTATACGTAAATTAAAAATAATAAAAACGCTGGCGAAGCTGCTGCAAAACTGACTGAAAAGATGTCGGGGGATTTCAATCATTATTCATGAGTGTCCAGGGTGCGTTTAACTAGACATTATTTTTACACTGGGATTTAGAATGCATGTTGCATTCGAAATGCGTTGGCTTTTTTTTGTTTTTTGTTTTTCCTGTACCATATTTTCTTATGGATTTTGATTGAGATGTAATAAAAATAATACTTTTATCTTTGTTCGAAGTTGGAAAAGTTTGTTTCTACTGCCTTTCAAATGTTACTCTCCTTGCATGGGTGCGACGATTGCATGTACATAGGAAATGATTGAGCTGTTTTTTCTTTTCTACTGTTTTTGCACACAGCTTTTTTTTATGCATTATACATTGAACTGCCGTACATTTTTTAAAATCCGCAACGTGTCTATATTTTGTTGTTGCTGTAATTATTACTTTTATTTGTGGATTTTATCTATAGACTTTGGATGAAATTATGACAATCAACAGGCAAAAAATTCATATGTGTTTTTTAATGTGTTTCTGTAGCGGAAATGCACTGAAAGTGCCTGTAATCCGAAACATAAGAGTCAGTGATAAGCGGTCATAAAGGAGCGCTTAGGAAGCAACCCAGGGGCAGACAAGGATGTCAGGTCTCCACCGCAGCTCCAGCCAAAAACCTCCAATGGAGGATAGGAGCAATGAGAAAATGGAAAACGGTCTTAGGAGCGCAGGAGAGAGACTCAGACAGGAGATGGGTTTAAACCACAATGCATTTCGACGGAGGATCCGTCTTCATCAGGTGGATGATGAAGACGGATCTTCCGTCGAAACACGTTGTGGTTTAAACCTATCTCTTGCCTGAGTCTCTTTCCTGCACTCCTAAGACCGTTTTCCATTTTCTCAATGTAATCTGAAACACGATTTCTTCAATAACGCTTTCATTAATGCTAAGTCACAGGAAGTATCCAAAACAAAGCGGTTTTATGTAAAATGTGACAGCAAAAGACAAAAACTACAGCAGGAAAAACATTATAAAAACACAATGAAAATGTCACGGTCACGTGTGTCTGGACGCAGCGAGTACCGCAAGGCGAACCCATGTGACCCTGGATACACCGCCTCCAGTGGGGCGAATTTCAATAATAAACACATGCAGCTGGATACACCGACTCCAACTGGCGAATTTACATTACACGTATATACAAGTCTGGAAACCCCGCCTCCAGTAAGACGAATTTAAACAATAAGGGAAACCTGGGAAACATTAACAATGGTGGGCCCTGCGATAGGGAATAGGGAAATGGAGACCTCCTGAGCTCCCCTGAGCCAGTGTCCCTGCACTCCTAACGTTCCCTATGCCGGTTCCGCACCGGGCGCGCAACAGGAACCTAAAAAACCCTAGCTCGCACTGACCTAAACCCTCACTAGGGAATTGGTCGGTGCGGAAACTAATCTCACCACTGCACTAAAACACACATGAGGAAAGATGACAAAACAGGGGAAACACCACTTAGCTTTGCTCTGTTGCGTACGCTCCTAGCAACAGAGCCCACCACCTGTGTGCATCTTCTCCTCCACCCAGATCCATCACCATAACTGGATCCTTCACCATAGTGCAGCCTTGGAGCAGATTACACCACCAATTGCAGCTGCCCAGTAACAGAGTCCCAAAGATGAGTTCAGCTCCTGCCAAAACGTCCAGCATGCTTGAGTCCAGCTCTCAGCAACCAAGTCCCACATGCTGAGTGCAACTCTCTCCATAGTCGTCACTTCACCAAGCCATGCAAGCACTTCCTGCCAACACCATAAACTGTGACTCCACCACGCCATGCCAACCCTTCTTGCAGACCACCTAGCTGCCACTCGTCCCCTCTGGCTTGGCTGCACAGGACTCATGTTCAGCTCCTTCCTCCCCCAGGCTTACTTGCAAAATGACACACAATATCACCCACAGTCATTGAACCCACCTGGCTCTCTTTTATAGAGCCTAACACCTGATTTGTAATTGCGTGCACCTTAACCCTAAAACTAAGGTGCGATACAACTCACCACCACCGGGCAACTTAGAATGAAACACCACGTGTAATAATTCTAATGGCCACCGGGGGCAATCACAACACACTTTGGCACCAAGCCAAAGGAAAAAAAAGTTCACTTTTCCATTTAAACTGTCAGATCCAGCCTGGATCATGACAGAAAATACACAAATAGCCTAATTTAACTAAGTGGTGCAGAAATGCTGAAGCAACAAAAAAATTACCAAATAGTTATCGTGGGAACTGGATAAAATCTGCAAATTCCAAACTATTTCTACAGCAGTAAATATCTGCAGCATGTAGACATGGCCCAACATTGTATGTTCACGCACCGGGAATCAGGGCAGGTGCAGACACCATTTTTTCTCCATCCGGGAAAATCGGTCCAATTATGCCAATCACATTCTAATCCGAGTGAAATCCGACTTTTTTTTGGGAGGTGGAGAGAACACAAAAATATTTCTCCACCTTCTCCATAATGTCAGTCCGTGAAAATCAGACCGTGCTTGAATGTCGTCCAAGTGCGGTCCGATTTTTTTTTTCCACGAACCCATAGACATGAAAGGATGAGTGTTATCCGATGCTTGGAGTCAAATCGTGCATGCTGTGATTCTTTTCTTCAAACCACTTGGTTCAAGGAAAACAAATAATAGAATCGAACAAGTGCACAGCCTCATTAAATAACATTGGTCCAAGATCGTTACGATGTTTTGAAGGATTGCATTTAGACCAAAACTTTGCTTAACTTCTCAAACCTTTAAGGGAGTTTCTGCTCTCAAAATTAATAGCACCCCCTACCTATAAATCAGCAATTTAACATAAATTTTGTATTCAGTTAATACATTTAAATTAAATTGTGGGACAACCCCATTCATTTCAAGAGAAATATTTTTCTGCATGAACAATCCATGTGATCAAATATTCTTCATTGCTTTTCACGTTACGTAGGAAAACTATGGTAGTTACAGAACCTTACTGAACTGAATGGAAACATTACAAAATGAGCATTCCAATGCTCTAATTTAAAAGCTATGCACATATTTAAAGTGGTTTCCCACTTATACAAATAAAGCTTAATCTCTTTAAGGAGAACTTACAACTTTCCAATATCATTTGTTTTTAAACTCCTCGTCATTCTCGGGATATTTGTTTGCGGTCAGTGAACATTGCTCATTGTAGTCAGAGGTAATAAACCTGTAGGTAGCGAGCCCTGCACGCAGAAGAAACGGATATTGTACACTGTATAGGCAATGGTGTAGGAGTTAAACACATTTATTGCTTCCTTTAATTCTAAGTAAATATTACTTTGCCCATTGTTTTCTATCATAAAATGTTTGCCACAATTTTGCCCCTTGGAAAACCTATTTGAACATTACAAGGCTCATGCAGCTTTGTTAAATTAAGATTATAAGACAGGTACTTTTAACCTTAAGGGATCGTGTAGGCGACTGTTTAAATCGGATTAGTGTTATTCACGATTTTGACAGATAGTAGACATACCCATGTTATTCTATGGAGCTGTGCACATGATCGCGTAGTCCGAGGGGAAAAAAAAAAATAAAAATTGCAGCATGCATGATTTGCCTCCTAGAATCGGATGGCATTCATCCAGTAATATCTATGGGTCCGTGGAAATAATTGAACCGCACTTGGGTGGCATTCAAGTACCGTCTGATTTTTACGGACTGACAGAATGGTGAAGGTGGAGAAACTTTTTTTTTCCAAGAAACTTGGATCTCATTCTGATCAAACTCTGATCAGAACTTAATCAAACTCTGATCAGAACCTAATCAAACTCTGATCAGAGTCTAATCAAACTCTGATCAGAGCCTAATCAAACTCTGATCAGAGCCTAATCAAACTCTGATCAGAGTCTAATCAAACTCTGATCAGAGCCTAATCAAACTCTGATCAGAGCCTTATCAAACTCTGATCAGAGCCTGATCAAATTCTGATCATAGTCTAATCAAATTCTGATCAGAGTCAAATCAAACTTTGATCAGAGCCTAATGAAACTCTGATCAGTGCATAAGCAAACTCTGATCAGAGCCAAATCAAACTCATAATCGGACCAATTTTCTCGGATGGAGTGAGCACGGTTGTTCGCACCTGCCCTTAGATGTTAGCAAGGATGTTTCCATTCACTGGCAACAATAAGAAATCTTAGAAATCGCAGTAAATGATAAAACAATGTATATTAGAAAGCTGCAAAACTTTATGAATATGATTGTTATTTTTTTCATGCAGACACAAGTAATTAAAAAAAAATCTGCCAAGAGATCCATTTTTACAGCATCCAATTTTTTCCTTAGGCAAAAATGGATGAAATCAGCATAAATAAATATTCTATTTTAGTGTTATTTGTCTTTTTTTTTTTTTAGACAATACATGTAAGCTAACAAATAAGGAAAATGCTACAATAATACGAAGAAATTACTTACCAAAATCCCACTATAAAAAAAATGAACACAAACAGGGTTCCAATTATAAAAGACCTGGGAGACAGCATGTTCTTACTAGCCTTCTTGTATTTATTCTGGGTGAGTGTCAAAGTTACGTTTTCCTACATGCAAAAGAAAAAAAATACTGCTCTCAGAAAGTTAGACTAAAGTGTCATTGAGACAGATAAGCATTTGGAATGACAATTATGGTCATCCATTCCTTTACCATGAGCTATTCTCTAGATCTCAGAGGACAATGAGTCAGTTTCTCATGCAGCAGCGAGGCTAAGGCGTAACCTCCTCTTCCTCCTCCTTATAGTGCTGCAACCATAACACACAGTCACATCTTGAACATGCACGACTTATACTTGTCCTGAGCAACCTAAATGCTACTTAATTTTCTCTTTTCTCTTGTGTAGAGGATAAAAAGGAAGACAGCATAAGGAGTAAAAAAAAAATAACAAAGCACATCATTATAAGGGTTACTAAAAGTACTACCCTTATCTATACAGTGAGGGCGTAGGTGCAGATCATAGCCACCTGGACCATAGTCACTCTTCTTATATTTGAACGTGCTACTGCCTGTACTTTGCTTCTTTGTGTTCATTCAGTAGGATATGTCTTCCAAAACATTTTTAGGACTGTCAGAAAACCATCTAGGTAATCCAAAAAACTACTCTAATAACCAGTCACCAGAATTCCCTTCCGAAATCTCCATAAAATGATGCAGATTGGGATGTTTATAGCCTCTGTCAGGTGTCAACCATTCTTCTATTTGTGAAATGTGTAACTCTAATGCCGGCGTCCCTGCATGTTCACTCTGCCTCCTCCCGGCAGGGACGCCAATGTACTCACCACCAAGACCGCTATGTGGCCTCTCTCTGTCCTGATGCGGTTTACTGATCCTGGACCCACTTTTTAAAGGGTTAGTGTGTGCAATCTGAATCTGCCCCAAGACATAGCTGGGAGGCATCTAGTATTTAAGGTATGCGTCCCCTGTTGGGAGCTGCCTGTACAACACCCTCTTTAGTGTTAATTTGAGTTTGTCCCTGCTTGTTAGTTGTTAGGTCCTTGAACTTATTCTTAAGTCTGTTCCTGAACCTATTTTGTTAGAACCTAAACCTGCTGCTGAGCACGCCTAGTCTGAATTCAAACCTGTTCCTGCTATCCAAGTTACCTGAACTTAAAGCTGCTTTGGCGCTACCTGAACCTGAAACCACTCTGGCGGTACCTGAACCCGCTCTGGCGGTACCTGTACCGTCTTGTCAAGTGTTCCAGGATCAGCACTGCCTGAACCTTCACCAGTGTCCTTTCTGTCAAGTGTTCCAGGATACGCACTGTTTGAACCTGCACCAGTGTCCATTGTTGTGAATTCATTTTCTGGTCTGCCTCTGGTTGCTGGTGAGGGTGGTGGAGCTGGTTGTATTGACAGGAGTCTTGAGTTCTCTTTGCGGGCTCCCTCTGGTGGTTGCAGGAGGTAATGAAGCTGATCTAATTACAGAGACCTGCCACCTGATAATGAGGACGACGATTGGACATCTGGATTCTCTGACTGGATTTAAGATAGCCGACTCCCTCTACCCCTGCTGGTGATTTTTCCTGCCTCCTGAGGTCTTATTTTCCAGTTCAGTCCTTGCATTCTCAAGCTAAGTGTTCTTTGCTATTGTTCACATTTGATTTGGTTTTGTCTATCCAGTTTTGTGTGGTCAGCCAGCCCTGGCTGGGGCTGTGCTGAATTTCCATTCTTATGTTACTGTTTGTGCCAGTTTGCTTTTTGTCCCTTTTGTCTAGTGTGGGCCCCATCGTTTGCTCAGCCTATTCTCCTACCTGTGTTTGTGTTTTCATCTTGTCTCACCAACAATATATGTTTGGGGGCTATCTATTCATTTGGGGTCTGCTCTGGGGCAGTTTAGATTTCCCCTTTTCTTGCTTTAGGTTTATTTAGTCCTCCGGCTGTGTCGAGGCATCTAGAATCATCGTAGGTACGATCCACGGCTACTGCTAGTTGTGTGGAAAGGATCAGGGGTCTGCAATCCGCTTAGTTACCAACCTCTCTGGTTTTCTGTGGCTTAGCTTGGTCTTGTTTTCCTCCTCGGTGACCCAATCACAACAGTCAATCCTGTCAAGTGCCTTAGGATCCGCACTGTCTGAATCTGCATTGGTATTCAGTCTTGCCTTGTCTCAGAGTCTGTGTCTGCGATCCTGACCCTTGGAGTCAGCTGCCGCAGTACGAGGGCTGCCCTTGGAGTGGTACCTGGCAGCCACCTGCAGCTCAAGCCTAACTTCACCATCACGAGCTCTAGTGAAAACCAGGTGGCCACTTAGCCATGCCCTCCAAGGGTAGCCCAGACCATGGCGCAGTGAATCTACGATCTATGTGCGTGACAAAATAAAAGTACAACATGATCTCCTTACCCTAGTACACATACTTCCTTGAGATGCAGGTGTCCATCTATGGCATATGTGTTCAGTAAGGCTAAGAATCTAAGGCTACACAATTCCTGCTGTTAGGCTCAGCAGGTGAGGTGGATCCTCAAAGCCCAATGTCTGGGTGGGCATATGAGTATCAGTGCAGCAGGCAGGTGAGGCACATAGGAAACAGATTGCAAAAGGACTGGAGACAGTGGATGAATAAGAGACTGGGATTGGGTAGCAGTGGCTCTGGAGTAGGTGGACAGGAGACTGGGAACAGTAGCAGAGGTCCTGGAGGCTGCAGGCACACAGGACTACCAAGCACTTAGAAATCTTAACACCAAGACACAGGTCTTGGTAAGTCTCATAAAGGCCACATTGGATCATGCCTGGCCGCTTTTAAAGCCCGACATGGAGCAAAGCAGAGTTCAACGGACGGGAGTGAAGGAAGTAGAGCCATGATCCCTGCCATCTCTGGCACTGATCACTGTTAGCAAGTTCCTCCTGACATATTGTTTGTTTTTCACTCCTTGGTTGTGTCACAACTTTGTTTTTGGGTGTCCCAGGACCAGGGGCTCCTTCCCTGTCCCTAATGCTAGGAGCTCCCTAGCTTGCCCTGTTCCCCGAATTACTTCTGATGGTGAAGACGCTGGGGCCACGTACCTTGTCTTAGCTCCTGAATCCACCCTCAGTCTGTACACTTCCCCAACCAAGGGAAGAGGGGAGTAGTAGAGAACTATTGATTTATTAAATAAAAATTAAAACGACTGCAATGCTTTAAGCCCAAAAGAAGCAAAAAACTCAGCATATTACACTTCCAGTAGAGAGGATGGGATTTATATAAAAAAAAACTCATGCCCACTTTTTTTTTATGCTACAGAAACTTACCTGTGGGGGATTTTAAAATCTGCAAAATGTCAGTTTCTTCTGTTGTCAATATACAGTTTATTTGTTCATTTTCCATAGACCCAAATAAGATGAGGAAAATCTGCAGATAAAAAGATAAAGAAGGGTTTTTCCTCTTAAATTTGACATCAGCATGATATTGGGGCAAAGACCCTGATTCTATCAATGTGTTACTTACTGGGCTGTTTGTCGTAGTTTCGATAAAATCGGTGTTTTATCAGCAGGAGATTATCACTAAAGGACAAGTTACCTCATGCCATGTAGTCCTGCTCTGTGTAATCCCGCCCCCACCACTGGTTGTACAATGTACATTGTCAGGAAGCTCCCAATCAGTGCTGTGGGTGGGTTTACACAGAGTTCAGCATTCAGAGAACTGGTAGATCTAAAGCAAAGAAAACTGATTTTATCAAAGCTACATCAAGCAGCCTAGTAAGTAATACATCTCTGGAATCAGGGTCTCTGACTCTATATTATTTTGCTCACAGATTACATAGCAATACCCTCGTGACATATTTCCTTTAAATGATTTTTCCTATTTTGGCAAGTTATTGCATATTCGAGAGATAGGTGATAACTTGCTGATCTCTGAGGGCTGACCATCAAAGCCACGAACGGGGCTCTAAAATTCACCATTAAAATGGAGTGTGCCATCATTGTATATGGGAATGCCAGAGATTTGGAGTATAGTGATCAGTTATTTTCAGCTGTCCTATTGCAGCAGTATCACACAAGCATGGCCACTAGTCTATTTACTGGAATGGTGGCCTTCCTAGCTATTAAACCTCCAGTGATCAGTAATTTATTGTCCATCCCTTAATGAAACAAATAACCTGCAAATAATTTAAAAAGTTATTCGTATAGAGATACAACAAGGATAGATTCCAAAAGTGACTGATTTTCCTGTTCCAGCCTGACTCCACAATCTTTGGGTTCGAGAATAAAAGCAATCCCTCTCAAACCATAATTATTTTCTAATTTCTGCACATGTAATTTATGTTTCATATAAAGTCTCTGTGGCTAAAGAGGCTCTCCGGTGAAAACAAGCTAAGACCTATCCACGGAATCTGTGATAACTTGATGATCAGTGGGGGTCTGACCCCTGGGATCTGCAGTGGTTGACAGAGTAGAATCGGCACTTTCATCCCCATAAGTTTGGAGTGGCAGTGCGCATGCTCAATAGACACTCCACTCATTTCCTACAAGCTCGGCTCCTTGTGGCAGTCCAATAGAGAATGAATAGAGCGATGATCAGACATCCAACCTGCAGCCACATTGTGTTATGGAGATAACAGTGTCCCATCAGAAGTTAAAAGTTCTGACAATCCCTTTATCACATCAGAAGTTAAAAGTTCTGACAATCCCTTTAAGTTAATGTATGTTTTCACTGCTTTATCATCAGATGTAGCAAGTGGAAAAACATGTTCTGAGTTTGCTGAGTTCATGGCTTGAAAGAGTTTTGTGAAGGTAAAGACCAATATTTTTTAAAAAGAAACATGTAGGACCTGTATCGACTCAGGATCTCAAAAGTAGCATTACACCAAGGAAGAAAATTGATGTTCTTTCTGACACAATGGACAAGATAAATAGGGATCGTAAATAGTTCATGCGATGAGGTTTCACAACAAAGGACCTGTAGACGTATGCTTTTTTACTTTTCCTCCTAGCTTGACACATACTGAGATGACTGTTGCTCGATGATCATATTTAATAAAATTTGTATTTTTTTACAATACCCTCTTAGGGTTTTTACATGCTACGTAACCACTCAGTGGATAAGATGAGAAGTGACCTTCACTCATCATTATGAGTTGGACGAACCAGGATCACTTTGGAATTATACTGAACAACGGGTTCCTGATCGTGCTGAATCTATAGACCATAGTAAATGGAGGAAAGGTATATGGAATTGTGATATTTTAGGAAACTGACACTGCATCTACAGATTGCTGACCTATATGTAATGGGATCAAACCTGGAAAGATTGTCCTGCAATCTGATGAAAGTGTGGCGCCCCTGCTGGTCCTGTAGCCACAGAGGTACTGCACCTCATCCAGAGGTGTGGTATCTCACGACCGGGTAAGATGGGGGCACTTTACCACAGTCCTAACACTGCACCCAACACACACTAGTTAGTCAGGGCATCTGGGTGTACCCTTCGGAAGGATGGCCTCATCCCAGACTGCCTAGGAAAGGGTGTTGGGGGGTTAGCGGGGAAGGTAGGTCGAAGGGGAGGAGCTTAGAAAGTGGAGTGATTTAGAGCAGCCAATGAGTGACAGCGAGTGGGCGGAGCTTAGAGAAAGAGTGGGAGATTTGAAGTGAGTTGAGAGAGTTCCCTCAGGGGGAGAGCAGGTGGAAGGATGCGCTTGGAGCAGCTCCTGTCAGGAGGGGCTGCTGGATAGATTGGCTTTGAAGGGAAGCTCCCTGAAGGAAGGAGTGAGATTTCTAGAGTCCCACGCTGATAGCCATCAGGTGGGGGAAGAAATTAGGTCGCAGAATTGTCTCAGCCCCTAGCCTAGCGAAGTGAACAACGAATTTAACTAGCAAGCTGACAGTTGTGGTTGCTGTATGGGCCACAGCGAATCCCACAGTTATCTTCCCAGAAAGGCAGCCATATAGGATCAAGAAGCCGCCTAAGTGACGAATTCTGACAGGATCCGCGGCAGTGAAGGTGCTGGGTAGGAGAGTGGAAACCAGCACAGTGAGACGGCCTAGGAAGAAATATGCTGACAGGGAGTCTTGGAAGGGTGTACTCATCTACTCGGGAGTTTACTGGACCCCTGACCTGGAGGACTCAGCACCGAAGTGGGTGTCTGTGTGCACCAGACAGTGAGTAAAGCCCTTTTGAACTGCATTCAACTGAGTCCTTGTCTCCTTTCTACATCCAACACTCAGCATTGCTACATCCTCCACTCCTCTTGTCAACATCACCCCTGAAAACAGCTCTCAACAGCCCTGGGACTATTGCTCTACCTGTGGAGAGCCATTGTCACCTCAGCTGCGTCACACCAACAGTCTCAGGAGAACAACATAGCAGCGCTGGTCACCTCTGACCAGAAAACCACAGGTGGCGTCACATATTCAACTATAAACCTTTATTCCCATTTTACTACACGTCTACAACAACAAACAACATTCCTTTACATCTGACCGCCTGGGGTCATGGACCAGATCGCGGCCACTGTGACACTGTCCCCCATTGAAGTCAACGGGCCCGGTACCGAGTACCCCACGTCCCCCAGGGGCACGTCAAAAGTACCTTCTTAGGACTACAAATGAGTTTCTTTTTAGCACAATTTTAAATTATATTTTTCATTGTTGTTCAATCTGAAGTACAAATGAAATGTTACTATCCGGAATCCAGCACTGAACGAATGCCACACCTTATTCTTTTTATTTGATGTACCCATGGGCGGACAAAATAATCCAGTAAGGATGATGCAGTAGTCATACATGTAATGACTGTATGCGTGGAGCTTTAGGTGAGCACAAACAAATAAACCTGCTCTGCTTGTAAACTAGCCCATCTGTTAAAACTTTCAATGGAAGTGTCCCATTAGTCTCTTTTTTTATAATGTACGACTTGTCTCAAATTTCTTGATGACGTTATAGGCAGTGGAAACTAAAAACAAGAAATATTTAGATATCTTTTTATAGCCTAGTATCTTGATTTTCAGATTCTTTCAACTGTTTAAGCCCATGTTCTTTTCTTTTGTGTGATGGTTACGTGTGACTGGACACACCGCCTCCAGCAGGGCGAATTTCTCTGACACACGTGACCCTGGATACACCGCCTCCAGTAGGGCGAATTTAAATATTATAACGTGCAGCCAGATACACCACCTCCAGCAGGCGAATTTCAGAATTACACGCGTATCTGGATACACCGCCTCCAGCAGGGCGAATTTAAATAATAAAGGGAAACACCAGGGAAACCGATACAATGGAGGGCCCTGCGATAGGGAACAGGGACGTGGATACCTCCTGCACTCCCCTAAGTCAGTGTCTCTACACTCCTGACAGTCCCCATGCAGGTTCCGCACCTGGCGACGATCAGGATACCTAAAAACCCTAGCTCGCCCTGCACCTAACCCTTTCTAGTGAAATGGACGGTGCAGAAACTAATCCCACCACTGCAATGAAACACACAAAAGGAAAGGTACAAACAGGGATAACACCACTTAGCTTTGCTCTGTTGCTCTTGCTCCCAGCAACAGAGTCCACCACCAGAATTCAGCTTCCACCTGAAGCTACTACACCAGAGCTCTGCCTGAGCTGCAAGCAACTCCTCTCAATAGCTCCCTCCTTCACCAGACTTGGTTGGAAATGACCAATATCACCAACAGTGATTGCAACCACCTGACACTCTTTTATAGGTAAGAGCCAGAGCAATCACACCTGCTTCATAATCACGTGCACTAAACTAAAGTAACCAGAGTGCAATGACCCTAACGGTCACCGGGGGGCAAAACTAGAACTGAACCCACCACAATGCAATGACCCTAATGACCACCGGGGGCAAAACTAACTTTAAGCACACAGCTTAAGGAAAAAAAAAGGTTACTAGTGCTTTTATCTGTCATAATCCAGCATGGATCATGACAGTACCCTCCCTTAATGAGGGGCCTCCGGACCCTCAAGACCGCTCCTCATCAGGGAACCACCTACAGCAGGGATGCCCAGGTCCTGAGTTCACCCCAGCAACTACCTGCACTTCAGGTTTATGACAAATGAGCACCGCTGGTATTGGCAAAGTATGTTCCGGAGGCACCACCCATCTCCAAAGCGCCGATCTGGGGAACGAGAGGTGTATGGGCAAGTATGTGGGTAACTCCAGCTGGTAAGTCTCCGGGCCCTGGATAGCCGACACCAGATACGGCCCGATCACCTGAGAATTCCAGACCCCCGCAACACACTTCCACTGGATGTTTTTGGTGGCCACCCATACATGCTCGTTCACACACAGGTCCGGACCTGAACATTTATTGCCACACATTCGTTTGTCACAACACGGTGAACTCTCTCTGGAACTGACAACAGAGGCGTCCCCCTGTGTCACCACACTCACACCCCCGCAATTCACCAAGGGAAACACCACCCTCCAACCCCTCCTACTAAGAGGTCTGTGCCTCTCAGGGTTGGCTAATGGTGAGGGTTGAGCCTTGCCCCTACTACCTCAGCTGCTACCACTGGAGAGGAAGGGGACGTTTGTAGAGAGACAGCAGAGACAGTAGCCCCTAGGCAGCAGCCCTCACACAAATGCTCCCAGCTGACTACTTCCCTAGTCCGCCAATCTAAAACCGGGTTGTGTTTTTTAGACCAAGGGGGGCCCACAACGATAGGTGCTGGATTTCCCTCCAAGACATAGTATGGCTGGGACACATCCTGATGTCTGCTATGCAGCTCAATGTCTTCAACGACTTGGTTTAACCCCTCCTGGCTTAGTGGGACAGAGTTAATGGCCTGGACGCTTGGGTTTGGGTTTGTCCAGCGACTTACACCTCAGACTATGAGTCTGGACAACCTGAGCATCCACCAGACTGACTTCTGCTCCACTGTTAACAAGCACCGGTATGCCCTCAGGTACCTCGCCAATCATCACCTCCGCTGACATAGTACCTTCTGAGGGCGAGGAGGAAATATACACTCCCAGGTCGTTTTCTTCCACGCGACCAGGGGGGCACGGCTTCTCTGACAGTACAGAAGTTTCTGCATCAGTGCCAAGGACTAAATCATTAGTCTGCTCACTACAGGGACGTACCCCTTTGCCTTGGGGAACAACAGGCAGCTCCATGGGGACACCAACTCCACCCAACTGCCATGGTATGTCCGCCTGTATAAGCAAGTCCTGCTCCCCAGCAGGGACTCCACGGCACATCCTCGTCAAACCCGTATATGGACCCTCTAGTTGAGGCAGAGAGTAGGCCTCAGACCCATAATTCTGCTGCAGGTGCTGCTGAAACACATCATTCAGCTCCTCACTACCCTCAGTGAGGGCCAGCAGCAACTGCTCACTGGTCTGCACTTGGCCCATGGCTCAACAGAGAAAAATGTTACAGTTGGTGATAATGTGATGGTTACGTGTCACTGGACACACCGCCTCCAGCAGGGCGAATTTAAATAATATAGCGTGCAGCCGGATACACCGCCTCCAGCAGGTGAATTTCAGAATTACATGCGTATCTGGATACACCGTGTTAGGGCTGGCGGAACGCACCAAATAATAAAGATGGTAATAAGGTGCGTTCGCAGCCCGGGGTCCACCGTGCAGGGGTGGTAACCTGCTGCTCAGTAATGGTGGGTGCTATATGGCGGTATACTATAAAAACACACGCGGGTTATCATCACCCGGTGTGTACGGGGGCGGACTCTGTTGCTTCACAGAGCCGCACTACCGCTGAACATAAACGCCGGAGCCTGTTTGTGCTCACAGAGCTCGGCTAAAAGAGCGCACAGTGTACGGCCACAGAACGCTACCTGTTATGAGCTCATTTTCTGCCCCTCCAGTTGAGAGTTCTCCTTCCGTTCTCCCTCTGGTGGTGACAGGAGATAGTGAGGTTGGTTTAAGTGGTAGTGATCTGCCACCTGATGAGAAGGATAACGATTGGATCTCTGGAGTATCAGACTGGATATAAGACAGCCGACGCCCTATCCTGCTGCTGGTGATTCAGTCTGCTTCTCAGGTCTTGGACTTCAGCTCTCTTCCAGTCTTCTTAAGTTAAGTTTGTTTTTTGCTAATGTTTACACTTGTGCTTGTAGGTCAATTCAGTTTCTTGTGTGGTCAGCTTGCCCCTGCTGGGGCTATGCTGAACTCCACTCCTATTTATCTGTATTTGCCAATTTGCGTTTTTGTCCCGTATTAGATTGGCCTCTTTTTGCTCTGTTTCAGAATATTTCAGAGTGCTGATATAGTGGGAGAAGTCTAGTGACTTCAGGGTTAATTTTGCTATCAGACGTGTTGGAAATTATTTTTGGTAAGGTTTTTTGGCAGATTGCAGACAGTGGCTTTCCTTTCCTGTCCTTTCTAGTTAGTCGGGCCCCATCGTTTGCTCAGCCTATTTTCCTGCCTGTGTATGTGTTTTCATCTTGCTTCACCGTCAATACATGTGTGGGGGCTGTCTTTTCCTTTGGGGTCTGCTCTGGGGCAGTTAGTTTTCCCTTTCTTGCTTTAGGTTTATGTAGCCCTCCGGCGGTGACGAGGCGTCTAGGAACAACGCTCCAGTGCTACTGTTAGTTTTGTGGTTAAGATCAGGGATCTGCAATCTGCATAGTGACTAACCTCTCTGGTTTTCTGGGACTTAGCTTTTTGTTGCTCCTCCTCGGTGACCCATTCATAACAGAATCACCAGCCATACCGCAGATTCTAGGGTACTCAAAAGCAGGGAAAGATTGTTTAAGGGAAAAGGAAAAGAAAAAAAAAGTGTCAGAATTTTTTTTTTTTTTAATATTTTTTCCTCTTTTTTCTGGGGCCGTAGGAGGATTTTTTTTTTCTAATGCAGATTAAGCAATTGTCTGATCGTGTGGAGCAACTTGCTGCTGAAGTGCAGGGAATTTCCACCTACCTCATTCAGTCACATGCTGCTGAACCTAAGATTCCTACTCCTGATGTGTTTTCTGGGGATCGGTCTAAATTTCTGAATTTTAAGAATTGTAAATTATTTCTTGCCTTGAAGCCTAATTCATCGGGGAGCTCTGTGCAGCAGGTTATAATTGTCATCTCCTTGCTGCACTGCGATCCCCAGGATTGGGCTTTTCCTCTGACACCTGAAAATCCTATTTTGACTAATGTGGATGCATTTTTTCAAGCCTTGGGGTTGTTGTATGATGAACCTAATTCTGTTGATCAAGCTGAGAGAACCCTGTTGGCATTAGACCAGGGTCAGGATCCTGCAGAGTTGTACTGTCAAAAATTCCGAAAGTGGGCGGTCCGTACTACATGGAATGATAGTGCATTGGCGGCTCTCTTTCGGAAAGGTTTGTCAGAGACCGTAAAAGATGTTATGGTGGGATTTCCTGTTCCTTCTGGTCTGGATGGCTCTATGTCATTAGCCATTCAAGTTGATCGGCGTTTACGTGAACGTAAAACTACACGGGAGGCGCTGCGACCTTTTGAACAAATGTCTGAACCTATGCAATGTGATGGGGTTTTGTCTAGGGCGCAACGTCGGGAGTTTAGAAGGCGTAATAAGCTGTGTTTTTTCTGTGGAGATGCCTCTCATACTATTTCTGTCTGCCCTAAAGGAGAGAAACGTTTTGCACACACATTTGCTGTGGGCAGTATACAACCTAAGTTCCTTTTGGCAATTACTCTGATCTGCTCCTTGTCCACATTTTCCACTAAGGCTTTTGTGGATTCAGGAGCAGCTCTGAATCTGATGGATTTGGACTTTGCTAAACATTGTGGTTTGTCCATGATGCCTCTGCAGACGCCTATTCCTTTGAGGGGTATTGATGCCACTCCTTTGGCGGAGAATAAACCTCAGTTTTGGACCCAGGTGATAATGCGAGTTGCCCCAGACCACCAAGAAAATTGTAAATTTTTGGTGCTGCATAATTTGCACGATACTATTGTTCTGGGGTTCCCCCGGTTGCAGACTCATAACCCAGTTTTGGATTGGAAATCTGTCTCTGTGGTGAGTTGGGGTTGTCAGTGTGTTCTTAGGGACACTCCTGTTTTCTCCACCTCTCCTCAGTCTCATGATGTTCCTGATTATCTGGCTGATTTCTCTGATGTATTTAGTGAGAGTAAGTCTGCGTCTTTGCCTCCTCATAGGAGTTATGACTGTGCAATTGACTTGATGCCTGGGTGTAAATTTCCCATGGGTCGGCTTTTCAACTTATCTGTACCTGAACATGATGCTATGTGATCCTATATTAAGGAGTCGTTGGAGAAGGGTCATATTAGACCATCCTCGTCACCTTTAGGTGCTGGGGGTTTTTTTGTGGCCAAGAAAGATGGTTCATTAAGACCGTGTATTGATTATTGTTCCCTTAACAAGATGACTGTTAAATATCAGTACCCGTTACTTCTGATGTCTGATTTGTTCTCCAGAGTTAAGAGTGCCTGCTGGTTTACTAAGCTTGACCTCAGGGGAGCGTATAATCTTATTCGCATCAAGCACGGGGATGAATGGAAGACGGCGTTTAATACTCCAGAGGGACATTTTGAGTACCTGGTGATGCCTTTTTGGTCCTCTAGTGCCCCTTCTGTCTTCCAGTCCTTTATGAATGATATTTTCCGAGACTTTGTGGATAAGTTTTTGATCATCTATCTGGATGATATTTTGATCTTTTCTAGTGATTGGGATTCCCATGTGGAACATATCCGGACTGTGTTCCGGATTTTGAGGGAGAATTCCCTGTTTGTTAAGGGATCGAAGTGCCTCTTTGGTGTACAGAGGATTTCATTTTTGGGATTTATCTTGTCTCCATTGACTATTGAAATGGACCCGGCCAAGGTACAGGCCAGTTATTATTGGGTTCAGCCTACTTCTTTGAAGGCTCTCCAGAAGTTTTGGGGTTTTTCTAATTTCTATCGTAAATTTATAGGTAATTTTTCTAGTATTGTCAAACCACTGACTGATCTGACCAAGAAGGGAGCTGATGTGCTGAATTGGTCTCCTGAGGCTGTCTCAGCATTTCAGGAGCTTAAGCAGAGATTTACTTCAACTCCAGTTTTACGGCAACCTGATGTCTCACTTCCATTTCAAGTGGAGGTAGACGCTTCTGAGATTGGTGCAGGAGCTGTTTTGTCCCAAAAAGACCCTGTGACTTCTAAGATGAATCCCTGTGCCTTCTTTTCTCAAAAGTTTTCCCCATCTGAACGCAACTATGACGTGGGGAATCGGGAATTGTTGGCCATGAAAAGGGCATTTGAGGAGAGGAGACATTGGTTGGAGGGAGCTAGACATCAATTTGTGGTCCTCACCGATCACAAGAATCTGATTTATCTGGAGTCGGTCAAACGCTTGAATCCTAGACAGGCTAGATGGGCCTTGTTTTTCACGCGTTTTAATTTTGTGGTCTCTTTTCTTCCGGGCACTAAGAATGTTAAGGCAGACGCCCTTTCTAGGAGTTTCTTTGCTGATTCTCTTAATGTGACCGAGCCTACTACTATCCTAGGTGAGGGCTAGTTCTTTCTGCGATTTCGCCCGATTTGAGACGCACCCTGGAGGAATTTCAGGAGGATAAACCTGAGTGTTGCCCTATGGGAAGATTGTATGTTCCTGTCCAGTGGAGAAAGAGAGTGATGTCTGAAGTCCATTGCTCTGCACTGGCTGGTCATCCGGGTATTTTTGGTACCAGAGATTTGGTGAGTCGGTCGTTTTGGTGGCCTGCCTTATCTCGTGATGTCAGGAATTTTGTACAGTCCTGTGGGACTTGTTCTCGGTCTAAACTCTGTTCTCGTTCTAGTGGGTTGCTGATGCCCCTGCCGGTGCCCAAGAGGCCATGGACCCATATCTCAATGGATTTTATTTCTGATCATCCTGTCTCTCAGAGAATGACTGTTATCTGGGTGATTTGTGATAGATTTTCGAAGATGGTCCATCTTGTACCACTCCCAAAGTTGCCATCTTCCGCTGAGTTGGTACCCTTGTTTTTACAACAGGTGGTTCGGTTACACGGGATTCCTGAGAACATTGTGTCCGATAGAGGGGTCCAGTTTGTTTCCAGATTCTGGAAAGCCTTTTGTTCCAATCTGGGAATTCAGTTATCCTTCTCCTCCGCGTTTCATCCCCAGACCAATGGGCAGTGTTATGATTGAGTCACCGTAGAGGCAAAAATAGAAATGCTAGCTAAGTCCAGAAAACCAGAGAAGTTGGCAGCTATCGGATTGCAGACCCCTGAACCTATCAACACAACTAGCAGTAGCCGTGGGGGGCTCCTACGATGCCCTAGGCCCCTCGATCACAGCCGGAGGACTACATAGCCTAAAGACAGAAAGGGAAATCTAAACTGCCCCAGAGCAGACCCCAAAGCAAAAGACAGCCCCCCACATATAATGACGGTGAAGCAAGAAGAAAGAACAAAACACAGACAGAAAGATAGACTGAGCAAAGATGGGGCCCAAGCTAGCTTAGATAGGAAAGGACAGGAAGGCTGCTGTCTGCAATCCGTGAAAAACCCTATGAAAATAAGAGCCAACAACCTGACAGTAAAAAAGGCCCTGAAGATGCCAGGCTTCAAAAAAGGCTATGTCAGTACTCAGGAATATTCTGAAGACAGAGCAACAGGCAAAAGGAGATTCAGCTCACCCCAGCAGGGAATGGCAGAATCCAGAAAAGCAAGGAAAACAAAACACTAATGCAAAAAGGCAAAGCAGAAATCTTAGCTTTAGATGAGCAGGAATCAGACTGGTTTCCTAGAAGTCCACAGAGAAATCACCCGCAGGCCAGAAGGGCGTCGGCAGCCTTATATCCAGTCATTAACTCCACTCAGCCAGTCATCATCATCAGCCCCAGATGTTTGACAATCAGGCTCACTACCTTTCTTCACCAGAAGAGGGAGTTCCTCGGGTCTCAGTAGTGAAGGGGAAAATGAACTCACAACAGGGCAGACTGAGAGAACAAACCAGACCCTGGAGTCTTATTTAAGATGTTTTATATCTGCTGATCAAGATGATTGGGTCTCATTTTTGCCCTTGGCCGAATTTGCGCTGAACAATAGAGCTAGTTCTGCCACTTTGATGTCACCATTTTCTGTAATTTTGGGTTTCATCCTCGATTCTCTTCAGGGCAAGTGAAATCTTCGTCCTGCCCAGGTGTGGACTCTGTGGTTGTGAGAATGCAGCAGATATGGGACCAAGTGTTGGATAAGTTGTCACTCTCTCAGGAAAAGGCCCAGCGTTTTTCCAACCGGCATAGGACCAATGGTCCCCGGTTTAAAGTGGGTGATATGGTTTGGTTGTCGTCTAAGAATATTCCTATGAAGGTTGCCTCTCCAAAATTTAAGCCCAGATTTATTGGACCTTATAAGATTTTGGAGATTCTTAATCCTGTTTCTTTTCGATTGGCTCTTCCAATTACGTTCAAAATCCATAACATATTTCACAAGTCACTGTTGAAGAGGTTTGTTGAGCCAGTAGTTCCTGTGGCGGCATCTCCTGACCCTGTATTGGTTAAAGGCAATGTGGAATATGAGGTAGAGAAAATATTGGATTCTCGTTTGGTTCGACAGAGACTCCAGTATTTGGTCAAATGGAAGGGTTATGGCCAGGAGGATAATTCTTCGGTCTCTGCCTCTGATATTCATGCCAATAAATTGGTTCGTGCTTTTCACCGGGCCCATCCTGATCGGCCTGGTGGCATGGATGAGGGTTCGGTGACCCCTCCTCAAGGGGGGGTACTGTTATGAGCTCATTTTCTGCTCCTCCAGTTGAGAGTTCTCCTTCCGTTCTCCCTCTGGTGGTGACAGGAGGTAGTGAGGTTGGTTTAAGTGGTAGTGATCTGCCACCTGATGAGAAGGATAACAATTGGATCTCTGGAGTATCAGACTGGATATAAGACAGCCGACGCCCTATCCTGCTGCTGGTGATTCAGTCTGCTTCTCAGGTCTTGGACTTCAGCTCTCTTCCAGTCTTCTTAAGTTAAGTTTGTTTTTTGCTAATGTTTACACTTGTGCTTGTAGGTCAATTCAGTTTCTTGTGTGGTCAGCTTGTCCCTGCTGGGGCTATGCTGAACTTCCACTCCTATTTATCTGTATTTGCCAATTTGCCTTTTTGTCCCTTATTAGATTGGCCTCTTTTTGCTCTGTTTCAGAATATTTCAGAGTGCTGATATAGTGGGAGAAGTCTAGTGACTTCAGGGTTAATTTTGCTATCAGACGTGTTGGACATTATTTTTGGTAGGGTTTTTTGGCAGATTGCAGACAGTGGCTTTCCTTTCCTGTCCTTTCTAGTTAGTCAGGCCCCATTGTTTGCTCAGCCTATTTTCCTGCCTGTGTATGTGTTTTCATCTTGCTTCATCGTCAATACATGTGTGGGGGCTGTCTTTTCCTTTGGGGTCTGCTCTGGAGCAGTTAGTTTTCCCTTTCTTGCTTTAGGTTTATGTAGTCCTCCGGCAGTGATGAGGCATCTAGGAACAACGTAGGAACGCTCCACTGCTACTGTTAGCTTTGTGGTTAAGATCAGGGATCTGCAATCTGCATAGTGACCAACCTCTCTGGTTTTCTGGGACTTAGCTTTTTGTTGTTCCTCCTCGGTGACCCATTCATAACAGCTACCCCAAGGACACGGGGTTGGAGTCCCTCTAGGTCCACTGAGCGTGCGGCGTCACTGCCACGAGCGCCGCTAAAGACGCTGGCAGAGGAGTGTGGAGCACTTTTTGGATGTACGTATCTCCAAGGATGGGAAAGGGATGTTGCATACCGAGGTATATAGGAAGGATACAGCAGTAAACTCTCTTTTGCATGCTTCCTCAGCACATCCCAGAGCTTTGAAGGATAGCATTCCGGTGGGACAATTTTTACGCACCAAAAGGGTGTGTTCCGATGAAGCATCTTTCTCAACACATGCACAAGATTTGGCGCTACGCTTTGAGGAACGTGGGTACTCGGGACGTGTGATCCAACATGGCCTGCGGAAGGCATCACGCATGACATGTAAAGATCTTTTATATTCTAAGAAGGAAAGACCTGGCTCTACACAGGTGAGATTTATTTCTACCTTCAATGAGCAACATGCGCAGATGAGAAAGTCTTTGGAGAAATTTTGGCCCATACTTACCCATGATTCTACCTTGGCTAAGTATATGAAAGATTATCCATCTATCACTTACAGATGGGCCAAAAACCTCATGGACCTTCTTGTACATAGCTGTTACAGGAAACCAATTCCTGACAGCTTTGGTACAAGGGGTCCAAAGTGGGGGGTTTTTCCTTGTAGAGATTGTGCAGCATGTGCCAACCTGGAGCGTTGCTCATCTTTTCTCTCTGGCGATGGTTCGAGAGAATTCCAAATTACACAATATATTACCTGCGGCACCAAGGGTGTGATTTATCATGCATCCTGTCCCTGTGGACTGGTCTATATTGGCTTAACCTCGCGCCAGCTCCGTATTCGAGTACGTGAACATGTCCGGGACATCATCAAGGCTGGTGATGTTGCGGACATGTCTACTCTGAAACCGATACCTCGGCAATTCAAGGGCGTACATGCGTGTGATGCGAAACTTCTGCGAATTAAGGGCATCGATCGTGTTTTCATGGACGGACGGGGGGGTGATAGGAAGAAAAATCTCTCCCAGTTAGAAGCCAAGTGGATAATGAGGGTGGACTGTGTACGACCCAAAGGCCTCAATGAGGTCTTAAGTTTTGCTCCGTTTTTATAGTTATGTTTGGTGTCTGATTTTAATTTTCTATTTCTTCTTATTCAGATCTCTTTGGCCTAGTCTTCTTTGTTGTCTCCGGCCTCCGGGTATCAGGATAAAGCGACCTATTATGCCTCACATACAACATTATATTGAAGAAGATTCATCTATAACACATACCGTACATTGTATACTGTTTCTTCAATTATGTATTGAATTGTATATATTTGTATATGTCTTATCTTTCCCCATTGCCTCATGGGTACTGCTATTAGCGGGTTATATTTAGTGAGAAATGGCTATTATCCCTTTTATCACCTCTTAAAAAATATATTTAAAAAATATATATAGATGTTGAATTTGCTCTTGTACTCTATATTGATATGCCCGCTATTTGCGGGTTATATTTAGTGAGAAATGGCTATTATCCCTTTTATCACCTCTCAAAAAATATATATAGATGTTGAATTTGCCCTTGTACACTCTATATTGATATGCCTTTCTTCAAAAAGAATTTTTGAATATGTTATTTTTTATTATTTTTTTATTTTTTCTATTATGCTATATATATACGATGTAGATCTCTATATATATGAAATGAGCGATAGTTGATCCTGAGGGGATACAATGGTGATGGTATTGATCTGGTAACCCGGTTTTACATACATCGTTCCATCACTATTGTTGATCAAATGATATATATGTCTATACTCATAAATCTTTCATGATACAGCCTTAATGTGACGGATTAGATGCATGCATTGTCCGAATCACTAACGTGGATCCTCCATTTTGGATGTATGTTAGATGTACTTATATATGCTTTATCTGAATTAGTGAGCATAATATAAAACGGTAATATATCATAATTTAGCTCTTTAGCCATAATCGCTCTTTGCGGGGTGCGACTCTGGATGCTCGGCCGTTTGCCTGTTGTCATGGACACGCGTCACACCAGCGCCGCGGGTCCCGCCCCTCAGCTGACGCGTCGCTGTTGGACGGGTTCCTGTGACGTGAGACGCTGACTCCATGGCTTCCGGTCCGCGGCACGAGCGCCGGAGCCGCCGCCACACCTACATTATGAGGGGGCCGGTTACAGACTATTTAATGGCCATCTATCCTCCACTTTCCTATAACCCCCGAGGAAGCTGACACGAAACGCGCGTCGGGGTTGCCCTTTCACCCCCAGGTATGCATCCAGTACTTTGCTGATAATTGTTTACATTTATCTGGTGTTTGCATGTTTTGCGGATATTGTGCTATTTATCCAGGCTGTTATTTTTCATGTGCTAACCTTAGAGTTATTATCATAAATTTTATTTGGAATCCTCGGATACCTTCTGAGTGATACAGTTTGGTTGAATTATGGGCACTGATATAATAGGCAGCATTTCCTGTATGCGCCTATATACACATTTCCACATGGTATATTACAATATTATGTCTACTCAGCTTCATTATTAGGCTCATGATCATTCCAATACCTCATTCAGCACAGGTTTACTTAACCATAGATATGCACATAGCACTTTATCCTCTTTGCTTGCTTTGTAGCCTTTTTTAGCGCACATGCGCTTATGTGTCGTTATTGTTGATGTGCTACATTGTATACATGTACCAATTTTCTATTATGCTACCTTTTATGGATTGATGCATCACTGGTGTGGTGTTCACACCTGTCTGTCTCTTCTCTTGTTTTTATGCCATATGGGCATTAATAAAATCTATTTGCATTTACTTGTCGTGTGATGCGCCGTATTCTTCCATTTTTTTTGGGATACCCAAGGACACGGGGTTGGAGTCCCTCTAGGCCCACTGAGAGTGCGGCGTCGCTGCCACGAGCGCCACTAAAGACGCTGGCAGTGGAGTGTGGAGCACGTGCACTGAGGCGTGCTGGATCACTGGTGAGGACCAATGTCTGACTCAAACTCTGAGCAACCTACACCTAAGCCTGGAAGCTAGCAGGCTAGGCTGCACAACACATGCATACCAAGGGTAGGGGTTTCATAATGAGTCAGTCACCAGATACATTCATACGTGCATACATCTCTCACACCTTATAGTCTGTAAATACAGTCTATCCTAGCGCATGGGCGAGCGGCCATGAGAACCTTTTATAGCCACAGGCGTCCGGGACCCTCCTGGCTTCTCGGATGGGCCAATCCGAACACGAGCAGGACCTGAGCACGTGATCCTCGATCTCCAATGGGAGATCACTCCACGGGCATGCTCAGTGGCCCTACATGAGGACTTAGTCCCTGGAAAATCTCGCTGCTGAGCAGCCTGCATTGTCATAGCTGTGCCAGAGGTGGCAGCAGCAAGCAAACCCACGGAGTTGGCCTGGGCAGAGCACCGGGACCGATGAATCTGCTGAGCAGGCTCCACTGCGGCTGAAGAAGAATGGGAGACCGCTGGGTGCAAGGTTCTGGATTCCTGCTGTGCAGTGGCAGGAACCCGACACCTAACATTACCCCCCCTCCTAGGGCCCCCTCCCCTCTGAGCCTCGCTACGCTCAAACGCCGCAATGAGGAGCGGAGCGTGGAAGTTCTCCACTGGCTCCCAGGTCCGAGCCTCTGGACCATGACCCTTCCAATCCACCAAATAAAACTTTTTGCCCCACATCACCTTGCATCCCACAATGGCATTGACCTCAAACTCGTCCGAAGACAAGTCTGATGTCCCGGCAGATGACTCGGAGAACCGGGACAAGTGAACAGGCTTAAGGAGGGATACGTGGAATGTATCAGAGATAGCCAAGTGTGGTGGAAGGGCCAGACGGTAGACCACAGAGCTGATCTGCTTGAGGACCTTGAAGGGGCCAATGTAGCGCGGTGTGAACTTAGCGGACTCTACCTGCAGCCTGATGTTTCGGGCGGAGAGCAACACCAAGTCGCCAGGGGCAAAAGTCGGAGCAGGGCACCGGTGTGCGTCAGCGGAGGTCCTCATTCTCTCCTTGGAAGCCCGGACAGCATCCTGGGTGCGATCCCAAATGGCACGTGCCTCCACCGCCCAGTCTGCCACCCTGGAGTCGGTGGATGACACGGCCATGGGCACAGGGACGCGCGGATTCTGGCCGTAATTTAGGAGGAATGGGGTCTGGAAGGTGGAGTCGGCCACAGCATTGTTCAAAGCGAACTCTGCCCACGGCAGCAAGGATGCCCAGTCATCCTGCCTGGCCGAGACAAAATGTCGAAGATATGTGATCAGGGTCTGGTTGGCTCTCTCTACCAACCCGTCCGTCTCGGGATGATAGGCCGAGGAGAGATTCAGCTCTATGCAGAGCAGGGAACAAAGCTCTCTCCAAAACCGGGACGCAAAATGAGGACCCCGGTCACTGACAATCTTGTCCGGCATGCCATGTAGGCGGAAAACGTGCTTAATGAACAACACTGCCAGGCCCCGCGCAGAAGGTAACCGAGAGAAAGGTACCAGGTGCACCATCTTGGAGAAATGGTCGGTGACAACCCAAATGACCGTGCTGCCACTGGACTTGGGTAGCCCCACCACAAAGTCCATACCGACCATCTCCCAGGGCCTGTCCACTACCGGCAGAGGATAACGAAGCCCAGTGGGCCGCTGCCGAGAGGACCTATTCTGGGCGCAAGAGACGCACGCCTGAATATAGTCCCTGACGTCACGGGCCATATGCGGTCACCAGTACATCCTCGCCAGAAGCTCAGAGGTCCGTTTTGTCCCAAAATGTCCACCCACCCTGGACGAATGAGCCCAAGAAAGGACCTCCGGTTGCAGAGGGGCAGGGACAAATGTCTTGCCCAGAGGTACTGACTCAAGGGCAACCGGAGCCACAGTCCTCAGGCTCTCGGATGGGACGATCAGCCGAGCCTCCTCCTCCTCTTCCTCCGATGACACCATGGAGCGGGAGAGAGCATCGGCCCGGACGTTCTTCTCCCCGGAGAGAAAATGGAGGGTAAAGTGGAACCGGGAAAAGAACAAAGACCATCTGGCCTGGTGAGAATTTAGCCGCTGGGCTGTTTGCAAATACACCAAGTTTTTCTGGTCGGTGAACACCTGGAAAGGGTGGCGAGCCCCCTCCAGGAGGTGTGTCCACTCTGAGAAGGCCAACTTCATCGCTAGCAACTCCCTGTCCCTGATGGCATAATTCCTCTGAAGGTCTTGGAGAAAAAGAAGCATGGGTGCTTTCGACCTTGCGTGTCCTTCTGAAAAAGGACCGCTCCAGCACCGATGGAAGAGGCATCCACTTCAAGAATGAAGGGCTTATCTACATTGGGGCGATGTAGAATGGGAGCGCTAGCGAAATGGGACTTAATGGAGGAGAAGGCCTTGGAGACCGGTTCCGACCATAACTTGGGATTGAGAAGTGGGGGATGAATTGGCGATAGTACTTTATGAACCCCATAAAGCGCTGCACCGCTTTGAGAGAATGAGGTTCCTGCCAATCCATCACTGCCTGTAGCTTGGCAGGATCCATGGCCAATCCCCGGGCGGAGATGATATAGCCCAGGAAAGGCAAGGACTCCTGCTCAAACACACTTCTCCAACTTGGCATAGAGGGAGTTTGCCCGCAGGCGATCGAAAACTTTGCAAACATCTCTCCGGTGGGAGTCAATATCTGGAGAGTAGATGAGAATATCATCCAGATAGACTACAACCGAGGTGGTAAGCATATCCCGGAAGATATCGTTCACAAAGTCTTGGAAGACGGCCGGGGCATTACAGAGGCCGAAGGGCATCACCAGGTATTCATAGTGCCCATCCCTGGTGTTAAATGCCGTCTTCCATTCGTCTCCATCACAGATGCGAATCAGGTTGTAAGCCCACCACAGATCAAGTTTAGAAAACACCCTCGCTCCCCGTAGCCTATCAAACAGCTCTGATATCAGGGGCAGAGGATACTTATTCTTAACGGTGATGGCGTTAAGACCCCTGTAATCAATTCAAGGACGTAGTTCCCCGCTCTTCTTCTGGACGAAGAAGAATCCCACCCCCGCTGGTGACACTGACTTCCTAATGAATCCTCTTGCTAGATTCTCCCTGATGTATTGAGACATGGCCTCTGTCTCCGGCAGAGATAGGGGATAGACTCGACCCCGGGGAGGCTCAGCACCAGGCAAAAGGTCAATAGGACAGTCATAGGGGCGATGCGGTGGAAGGGTCTCCGCCGCCTTTTTGGAGAACACATCTGCATACTGTCGATAGTGTTTGGGGAGCGAGGAGAGATCTGCGGGAACCTCGGTGGAGGCAACCTGAACGCACTCCCTCAGACATCTACCCTCACATGATTTACTCCACCCAATAATCCTCCCTGAGGACCACTCTATATGGGGGACTGGTACCGCAACCAGGGGACCCCTAGAAGTACCTGGTCAATACCCTCGGGCATGACAAGGAGGGATATTATCTCCTGATGAGATGGAGCCACTGAGAGTAACAAGGGGGCAGTCTGGTGGGTTATCTGTGAGGGTAGAGTGGCGCCGTTCACCACTCTGATGGTGACTGGAGTAGACATCATAACCAGGGTATAGAGTGCCATTGAGCAAAGGCTGACGACATAAAATTGCCCTCTGCCCCGTAATCCACGCAAACCTCCACCACCAGAGTGGAAGAATCAAACTCAAGTGTCCCCTTAAAGGATAACTTGGAGGAAAACGCCACTGATTCTAGTGCGCCGCCTCCTACGACCACTAGCGTTCTCCCAACTGCTGTGGGCACCGGTTGGCAAGGTGACCGGACTGCCAGCAAACTTGACAGCTCACAGGAGCTCGAGCGAACCGGGGCCTGGATCCCTCACGGGAAGCCCCCTGACGCTCGGACGCCCGATCGGAAGATTCCAGAGGTTTAGCAAAACTAGGTGCCAACTTAAACCTCTGCCTACACTGGGCCCGCTCCAACCTTCGCTCAGCGAAGCGAAGATCAATACGGGTGGAGACAGTGATAAGCTCCTCCAGTGTAGCGGGAAACTCCCTGGTGGCCAGAGCGTCCTTCACATGGCCAGCCAAACCTCTCCAGAATGCCGGAATGAGGACCTTATCTGGCCACTCTAACTCTGTGGCCAGCTTCCGGAACTGGATGGCAAAGTGGGTGACCATGGACGAGCCCTGTGACAATGCCAGCAGCCAGAGCGCAGTGTCATGGGTGACTCGTGGTCCCAGGAAGACCTGCTTCAGAGTGTCCAAGAACCGCGAGACACTCTGCACCACATGATCACCACGCTCCAACAGCGGTGTGGCCCACTCCAGAGCCATGCCCGACAAGGGGGAAATAATAAATCCCACTTTAGCCCGCTCAGAGGGGAATCGTGCGGCCAGCAGCTCCAGCTGTATAGAGCACTGGCTTACAAAACCCCTACAAGAAGCACTATCACCCGAGAACTTCTTGGGCAGCGGGAGGCGGGACAAAGTCGGGGCAGGGATGGCTGTGGTCACACGAGAGACAGCATCTGTGGCTGCCTGAACAGCGACAGCAGTAACATCCGCAGCTGAGGCTGAACGCTCGAGGGCCGTCAACCTGCTCTGCAGCTGCCGGATGTACTGCAGCAGTCGCTGTTCATCCACCATTACTAGCCAGACCCTGGCGCAAGGATAATGTTAGGGCTGGCGGAACGCACCAAATAATAAAGATGGTAATAAGGTGCGTTCGCAGCCCGGGGTCCACCGTAACCTGCTGCTCAGTAATGGCGGATGCTATATGGCGGTATACTATAAAAACACATGCGGGTTATCGTCACCCGGTGTGTACGGGGGCGGACTCTGTTGCTTCACAGAGCCGCACTACCGCTGAACATTAACGCCGGAGCCTGTTTGTGCTCACAGAGCTCGGCTAAAAGAGCGCACAGTGTACGGCCACAGAACGCTACCTGTTATGAGCTCATTTTCTGCTCCTCCAGTTGAGAGTTCTCCTTCCGTTCTCCCTCTGGTGGTGACAGGAGGTAGTGAGGTTGGTTTAAGTGGTAGTGATCTGCCACCTGATGAGAAGGATAGCGATTGGATCTCTGGAGTATCAGACTGGATATAAGACAGCCGACGCCCTATCCTGCTGCTGGTGATTCCTCGGGGGGCAGGAAGCAGGGCGAAACGTGCACGTCGGGGTCGGGTGACAGGGCTCCAGCTTCATTGTCTCACGCTGCAGGGATCCAGGTAAGGTGTCCATGGTGACTCCCAATTGTTTGTATTTCATTTATAGGGCGCATTTTCCCTTGCCAACTTCTCCAGTTGTATATCTCCTGTGGAGAATCATTGTTGGATTAGATTGTATGTGTAGAGGGTCTGAGGTGCTGGTTTGCCTGCCTTCGAATCCCCATGTGGCATCATTGAGAAGTGTGATTACACAAAAGAGGTGCACTGGGTATTTAGTTGATGAGCAGGATTTTAACCTTTTTGGGTACATGAATTAGTGGACTATCACCATGCCACGTGCCATGCAGCAATTGTTATTAATACTGTGGAGCCTATCTGTCATTCATTTGTTGTTCCTGTACTGTATTTTTGCTATTAGTATTTTTAAAGGTAACTAATAAACGTTGATATTTTTTAATATTAACAGTTTGTTGCTCACATGTATTGGGGCTTCATATAGCTTCTTGATGGTTGACACGGATAGAAAACAGTAGATACGGTAAGAGACAATCCCAGTCTCTACCGTCTTTCTCTATGGCTTTACTTAGCATGCTCTTCAGTGTCTTGTTAAATCTTTCAACAAGGCTATCTGACTGCAGATGATACACTGAAGTCCTCAGCTGGGAGATTTGCAGAACCTTGCACAACTTCCTCATCACTTTGCTCATACAAGGTGTTCCCTGGTCAGTCAGGATCTCCTTTGGCAAACCCGTCCGGGAAAACACATGGACCAGCTTTCGCGCTATACTCTTCGCGGAGGAATTTCTCAGGGGAATTGCCTCAGGATAGCGTGTGGCATAGTCCAGGATGACTAATATATACTACCCCAGGCTGATTTAACTAAGGGACCGACCAAGTCCATGGCAATTCTCTCAAATGGTACCTCAATAATGGTTAATGGCACAAGGGGGCTCCAGAAATGAGAGGTGGGGGCAGTTAACTGACATGTAGGGCAGGACCTGCAATAGTTTACTATTTCCCGGCGGTGACAACCAGGCCAATAGAACCTCTGCACAACCCGTTCCTGCGTTTTTTCCACCCCCAGGTGTCCCCCCAAGATGTGTCCAACACTTTCCGTCTATACGGGTCTGGTACTATTAACTGCTCTACCAACTCCTCCCTTATTTTCGTGACCTGGTATAACAACTCCCCACTCATCATAAAATAGGGAAACCTTGTGTCCGCCCCCGGCTCTTGTGCAACCCCATTAATGACGGTGACATTGTTGAAGGCTTCCCTCAGCGTTGGGTCCCTATGTTGGGAAGTCCCAAAATTCTCACCGGCCACCCCTAACTCCGGAATGTCAGATACAGGGGACCCTTCCTCCTCATCCCCCACAAGGACACAAAAAGGAAACCCATCTGCTTCTGGTGGTGGTGATACCTTATTAGGGTTCATTGGTTCCCTGGTCTTGCTAGCGATCTCAGAACCCTTACCCCACAGCTCCCAAAACAGACAGAAATCCCGGCCTATAATTATAGGATGCAACAAGTCCCGAACGACAACAACTTCATGGGACTCGGTGCCATGCGCCGTTTCAATGTTCACCCTGGCCATAGGGTAGTCCTTTGCATCACCATGTATGCACCGAACGCCGACCTTTTTACCTGGGAGTAGGTTGAGAGGAAAAGTGGCCTTTACAAGGGTCACCAAGCTCCCGGAGTCCAGCAGCGCCATTACTGCTCGACCGTTCACCTTCACAGGACAAGCTTGAGGCCCCTCGTTAGGTGGAGAGTTCACACTGCAGGCTGGATATGCATAGTACGAACTACGGCGTCCCATGCTGCAGTCCATCTGCTCGGTGGTCTGGGGACAACAGGCAGCTATATGTCCTGGCCCATGGCATCTCCAACAAATAATATCACCCGTGGGGACCTTGGGCACCGCCTCCCCCGCCCCTTTTGACCTTGGACACTTCACACCTTTTTGGGACTCCGCCCCCTGCTGGGACCCGCAATATGGAATGGGCTGCTTCCCCAAGGAGCCTTCCATCCCCTGGTATCTCTCGACCAGCCCGACCAGTTCATCTGCATTCTAGGATTCACCCTGGGCAGCCCAAGTCTGTAGGGGTCTCGGCAGGGAATGCACAAATCGATCCATCACCACTCGCTCTAACATCTGCGCAGGCATAGAAGACTCTGGCTGCAGCCATTTCTGGACCAGGTGCAACAAATCGAACATTTGGGAGCGAGGCGGTTTGTCACAGTGATAGGCCCAGCGGTGAACTCGCTGTGCCCTGATAGTCATTGTCACCCCCAAATGTGCGAGAATCTCCGCTTTTAGTTTGGGATACGCCTTGGCATCTGATCAAGTCATAGTATGCCTTCTGGGGCTCACCCGTCAGATATGGGGCCATTACCTCTGCCTACTGCTCTGGTTGAAGTTTTTCCCTCTCAGCCACCCTTTCAAATACCGTCAGGAAGGCCTCAACATCATCCTCAGGGGTTATTTTCTGTAATGCGCGTGTCACGGGGTCCTTCTCTGGTATGGTATCACACAATCAACAGAGCAAGCGAAGAGTGAACAGTCCACCACACAAAGGATAAGATAGTCCAGAATAAGAATGCAGTCCAGTATCAGGATAAAATGTCCAGGGAAACGAGATTCCAAAACTCTAGCACCAGAGGATAAAATGGGTCCTTCTCTCTCTGAAGTGCTGTCTGTACACGATCCTGTCCACACCGGAACTGACTTGTTCAGCTGCTGTTCATCCCCCACCCCCTTCCTTGTCCAGGAGTAGTGTTGTGAGTTCATTTTCCCCTCCGTCACTGAGGCCTGGTGAACTCCCTATTCTAGTGAAGGAAGGTAGTGAGCCTGATTATCAGGCACCTGGGACTAATGAAGACGATTGGCTGAGTGGAGTCTCTGACTGGATTTAAGGCAGCCTACGCCCTTTCTGCCCTGCGGGTGATTTCTCTGTGGACTCTTGGACACCAGTCTAATTCCTGCTCTCCTAAAGCTAAGTTTTCTGCTTTTCCTTTTTGCATTTATGATTTGTTTTTGTTTTTCTTGCTTTTTGGATTCTGCCACTCCCTGCTGGAGTGTGCAGTGTTCCGTGAGCTCTGTCTTCTGAAAGTACCTGAGTGCTGATTTAGTTTTTGAAGCTTAGTTGCTTCAGGGCCATTTTTTATATCAGCTTGTTGGCTTTTGTCTCTGATAGGGTTTTGGCAGATTGTAGACAGCAGCCTTCCTATCCGTTCCTATCTAGGTAGTTTTTGGGCCCCGTCTTTGCTCAGCCTGTCTTTCTGTCTGTGTAAGTGTTTTCATCTTGCTTCACCGTCATTATATGTGGGGGGCTGCCTATTGCTTTGGGGTCTGCTCTGGGGCAGTTAGATTTCCCCTTTCCTTCTTTTGGCCTATGTTTCTCTCCGGCTGTGATCGAGGGGTCTAGGTCATCGTAGGAACCCCCCACGGCTACTGCTAGTTGTGTTGATAGGTTCAGGGGTCTGCAATCTGATAGTTGCCAACTTCTCTGGTTTTCTGGACTTAGCTAGCATTTATGTTTTTGCCTCCTACGGTGACTCAATCATAACAGAATCACCCGCCCAACCGCAGATCCTGGGGTACTCAATAGCAGGAAAGAATTGTGTTTAAAAAAAAAAAAAAAACAAAGGTGTGTGTATATTCTTTCCTCTATATCTCTGAGGCCGTAGGGGGAATTTTTTTTTTCTCTCAATGGAGATAAAGCAAGTGTCTGATCGTGTGGAGCAGCTCGCTGCTGAAGTGTGAGGAATTTCCGCCTATCTTGCTCGTTCACATGCTGTTGAACCAAAGATCCCCACACCTGATGTATTTTTTGGGGATCGATCTAAATTTTTGAGTTTCAAAAATAATTGTAAATTATTTTTTGCTTTGAAGCCTAACTCGTCAGGGAGCCCCGCGCAGCAGGTTAAAATTGTCATCTCTTTGCTGCGCGGCGATCCCCAGGATTGGGCGTTTTCTTTGAAACCAGATGACCCTATTCTGACTAATGTGAATGCATTTTTTCAAGCCTTAGGGTTGCTGTATGACGAACCTAATGCTATTGATCAGGCTGAAAAGACCCTGTTAGCATTGAACCAGGGTCGAGAATCTGCAGAGTTGTACTGTCAAAAGTTCCGAAAGTGGGCGGTCCTTACTACCTGGAATGATAGTGCCTTGGCTGCTCTCTTTTGGAAGGGTTTGTCAGAAGCCGTAAAAGATACTATGGTGGGATTTCCTGTTCCCTCTGGTCTGGACGATTCTATGTCTTTAGCCATTCAGGTTGATCGGCGTTTACGTGAACGCAGGATTACACGAGAGGTGTTGCCACCGGTTGAACAGACGTCTGAACCTATGCAATGTGATAGAGTTTTGTCTAAGGCGCAACGTCAGGAATTCAGAAGTCGCAATAAGCTGTGTTTTTTCTGTGGAGATGCCTCACATATTATTTCTGTTTGTCCTAAACGTGAGAAACGCTTTGCACACACGTTTTCTGTTGGTGGGGTTCAGCCTAAGTTTCTTTTGGCGATTACTCTGATCTGTTCCCTGTCCACATTTTCCGCCAAGGCTTTTGTGGATTCGGGAGCAGCGCTAAACCTAATGGACTTGGATTTTGCTAAACGTTGTGGATTTCCGTTGACACCTCTGCAGACGCCTATCCCTTTGAGGGGGATTGATGCTACCCCTCTGGCTAAAAATAAACCTCAGTTTTGGACCCAGTTGGTCATGCGGGTCGCCCCAGACCACCAAGAAAATTGCAGATTTTTGGTGTTGCATGGTCTGCATGATGCCGTTGTTCTGGGGTTTCCCTGGTTGCAGATTCATAATCCAGTTTTGGATTGGAAGTCTGTGTCTGTGGTGAGTTGGGGTTGCCGGTGTACCTTTAGTGAGGCTCTGGTTTTTTCCACCTCTCCTCAGTCGCATGAGGTTCCTGACTATTTGGCGGACTACTATGATGTATTTAGTGAGAATGAGTCTGCGTCCTTGCCTCCTCATAGGAGTTATGACTGTGCTATTGAACTAAGCCCGGGGTGTAAATTTCCTAAGGGTCGGCTCTTCAATTTATCTGTACCCGAGCACGAGGCTATGCGGTCCTATATTAAGGAGGCGTTGGAGAAGGGTCATATTAGACCATCCTCTTCACCCTTAGGTGCCGGCTTTTTTTTTGTGGCCAAGAAGGATGGTTCTTTAAGGCCGTGTATTGATTATCGTGCCCTCAATAAAATTACTATTAAATATCAGTATTCGTTACCCCTGATTTCGGATCTATTCTCTAGAGTCAGAGGTGCTTGCTGGTTTACCAAGCTTGACCTCAGGGGGGCGTATAATCTTAGCCGCATTAAGCAGGGGGATGAATGGAAGACAGCGTTTAATACTCCGGAGGGACATTTTGAGTACCTGGTGATGCCTTTTGGGCTCACTAATGCCCCTTCTGTCTTCCAGTGCTTCATGAACGATATTTTCCAAGACTTTGTCGATAAATTTTTGATTATCTATCTGGACGATATTTTGATCTTCTCCAAGGATTGGGATGCTCATGTGGAACATATTCGGACTGTGTTCCGGATCTTGAGAGAGAATTCTCTGTATGTCAAAGGATCAAAATGCCTTTTTGGAGTACAGAGGATTTCTTTTTTGGGATTTATTTTGTCTCCATCAACTATTGAAATGGACCCGGCCAAGGTACAGGCCATTTATGATTGGGTTCAGCCCACTTCTTTGAAGGCCCTCCAGAAGTTTTTGGGTTTTGCTAATTTTTATCGGAAATTTATAGCAAAATTTTCTAGTATTGCCAAACCATTGACTGACCTGACCAGGAAGGGTGCGGATGTGTTGAATTGGTCTCCGGAGGCGGTTGCTTCCTTTCAGGAGCTGAAGCGTAGATTTACCTCCGCCCCGATTCTGCGGCAACCTGATGTCTCACTCCCGTTTCAGGTAGAGGTGGATGCTTCTGAGATTGGTGCAGGAGCAGTGTTGTCCCAAAAGGATCCGGTAACATTTAAATGAATCCCTGTGCTTTCTTTTCCCGAAAGTTCTCTTCATCTGAACGTAACTATGATGTGGGGAATCGGGAACTGTTGGCCATGAAATGGGCATTTGAGGAGTGGAGACATTGGTTGGAGGGAGCCAAACATCAAGTTGTGGTCCTCACTGACCACAAAAATTTGATTTACCTAGAGTCGGCTAAACGCTTGAACCCTAGACAGGCTAGGTGGGCCTTGTTTTTTACACGTTTTGATTTTGTGGTCTCTTTCCTTCCTGGAACTAAGAATGTCAAGGCAGACGCCCTCTCTAGGAGTTTCTTTGCTGATTCTCCTGTAGTGACCAAGCCTGCTACCATCTTAGGCGAAGGGGTAGTTCTTTCTGCCATCTCGCCCGATTTGAGACTTGCTCTGCAAGAGTTCCAGGAGGACAAACCTGAGCGTTGCCCCAGTGGAAAGTTGTATGTTCCTGACCAGTGGAAGAAGAGAGTGATGTCTGAAGTTCATTGCTCTGCATTGGCTGGTCATCCGGGTATTTTTGGTACTAGAGATCTGGTGAGTCGCTCTTTTTGGTGGCCCACCTTGTCTCATGATGTCAGGAATTTTGTGCAGTCCTGTGGGACTTGCTCCCGGTCTAAATCTTGTTCTCGCTCTAGTGGGTTGTTGATGCCTTTGCCGGTCCCCAGGAGGCCATGGACCCATATTTCAATGGATTTCATCTCTGATATGCCGGTCTCTCAAAGAATGACTGTTATTTGGGTGATTTGTGATAGGTTCTCTAAGATGGTTCATCTTGTACCACTCCCTAAGTTGCCATCTTCCTCTGAGTTGGTGCCCCTGTTTTTGCAACAGGTGGTTCGCTTGCACGGGATTCCTGAGAACATTGTATCTGACAGAGGAGTTCAATTTGTGTCTAAATTTTGGAGGATGTTCTGTTCCAAGTTGGGAATTCAGTTGTCCTTCTCCTCTGCTTTTCACCCTCAGACCAATGGGCAGACAGAGAGAACAAACCAGACCTTGGAGTCGTATTTGAGATGTTTTATTTCCGCTGATCAGGATGATTGGGTTTCATTTTTGCCCTTGGCCGAATTTGCTTTAAATAATAGAGCTAGTTCTGCCACTTTGATGTCACCTTTTTTTTTGTAACTTTGGGTTTCATCCTTGATTTTCTTCAGGGCAGGTGGAGCCCTCTGCCTGCCCAGGTGTTGACACTGTGGTGGAGAGAATGCACCAGATCTGGGACCAAGTGGTGGATAAGTTATCTCTCTCCCAGGAAAAGGCCCAGCGGTTTTCCAATCGACATAGGACCATTGGTCCCCAGTTTAAGATTGGTGATATGGTGTGGTTATCATCAAAGAATATTGCTATGAAGGTGGCTTCTCCTAAGTTTAAGCCTAGATTTATTGGACCTTACAAGATTTTGGAGATTATTAATCCGGTCTCTTTTCGTTTGGCTCTTCCTGTCACATTTAAGATCCATAATGTGTTCCACAAGTCCTTGTTGAAGAGGTTTGTTGAGCCAGTTGTGCCTGAGGTGGCACCTCCGGACCCTGTATTGGTTGAAGGTAACTTGGAATATGAGGTAGAGAAAATTCTGGATTCCCGTCTTGCTAGACGGAGACTCCAGTATTTGGTTAAGTGGAAGGGTTATGGTCAGGAGGATAATTCCTGGGTCTCTGCCTCTGATATTCATGCCAAAAGATTGGTGCGTGCCTTTCATCGGGCTCACCCTGATCGCCCTGGTAGCGTTGTTGAGGGTTCGGTGACCCCTCCTCAAGGGGGGGGTACTGTTGTGAGTTCATTTTCCCCTCCGTCACTGAGGCCTGGTGAACTCCCTATTCTAGTGAAGGAAGGTAGTGAGCCTGATTATCAGGCACCTGGGACTAATGAAGACGATTGGCTGAGTGGAGTCTCTGACTGGATTTAAGGCAGCCTACGCCCTTTCTGCCCTGCGGGTGATTTCTCTGTGGACTCTTGGACACCAGTCTGATTCCTGCTCTCCTAAAGCTAAGTTTTCTGTTTTTCCTTTTTGCATTTATGATTTGTTTTTGTATTTCTTGCTTTTTGGATTCTGCCACTCCCTGCTGGAGTGTGCAGTGTTCCGTGAGCTCTGTCTTCTGAAAGTACCTGAGTGCTGATTTAGTTTTTGAAGCTTAGTTGCTTCAGGGCCATTTTTTATATCAGCTTGTTGGCTTTTGTCTCTGATAGGGTTTTGGCAGATTGCAGACAGCAGCCTTCCTATCCGTTCCTATCTAGGTAGTTTTTGGGCCCCGTCTTTGCTCAGCCTGTCTTTCTGTCTGTGTAAGTGTTTTCATCTTGCTTCACCGTCATTATATGTGGGTGGCTGCCTATTGCTTTGGGGTCTGCTCTGGGGCAGTTAGATTTCCCCTTTCCTTCTTTTGGCCTATGTATCTCTCCGGCTGTGATCGAGGGGTCTAGGTCATCGTAGGAACCCCCCACGGCTACTGCTAGTTGTGTTGATAGGTTCAGGGGTCTGCAATCTGATAGTTGCCAACTTCTCTGGTTTTCTGGACTTAGCTAGCATTTGTTTTTGCCTCCTACGGTGACTCAATCATAACAGGTAGTCAAACAAGTTGGGGCGGTTTCCAGGTCTCCCAGAGGAGAACAAAGGGCCTTAGGGATTAATGCACTACAGGGGGTCATCAACAGACAGATACAGTGAGGCTGTAGACTTACAATGTAATAAGAAAAACACTATGAAAATAACTGGAATTGTTAAAAAAATAGGAATATACAAAAAATGATATCCACATAACATATCACACCATCACAACCTCTCCCCCCCATAATAAGTGAGCACGCCATGAAGTCTACACAGACCTCTGGCCTGCTCGCTTTAGTCCACATTGCTCAATCGTTTATAACTCCTTGTACAGTGGCAGGGGTAGGTCGGCCTGGGGAGACTATGGTTCTTCTTGTCGAGACAGTCCATCGGCGTTCTGGTGTTGGCTTCCCCGCTTGTATTGGATGGAGAAGCTGTAGGGTGGTAAGGACAAGCTCCACCACAGCAATCTTCCATTGTCCCCTGATACGCGATTCAGCCATGTGAGGGGGTTGTGGTCTGTAACAATTGTAAAGTCTCTGCCATACAAGTAAGGCTGCAATTTTTTTAGAGTCCATACGATGGCAAGGCACTCCTTTTCAATAGTGGCATAGGCAACGTCCCCATCCAGTAGTTTCCGACTGGCAAAAGCAACAGGATGTTCTTCTCCGGCGGCGTTCACTTGGCTAAGTACTGCCCCAATCCCAAAGGTGGATGCATCTGTCTGCACTAGGAACCTGCATTTATAATCCGGGGCAGCCAAGACAGGAGCAGTGATGAGGGCAGTCTTTAACGCTGAAAAGGCATCCTCGCATGCCGTCGTCCACGTCACATTCCTAGGCATGTTCTTGCGGGTCAGGTCGGTTAGGGGCTTGGCCAAGGTGCTGAAATTAGAAACAAATTTGCGATAGTAACCAGCAGTTCCTAAAAATGCAAGTACCTGCTTTTTAGTCTGGGGTCTACACCAGTTGCTAATGGCTTCCACCTTGGCAGGCTCAGGCCTTAGTGTCCCACCCCCTACTCTATGCCCGAGGTACTGCACCTCAGCCATCCCTATTTGGCACTTATCAGGGCGAATGGTCAGTCCTGCAGTAAGGATACAGTCCAGCACTATGCCCAAGTGTTTAAGATGTTCCTCCCAGGTTGTGCTAAAAATGGCAATGTCGTCTAAGTAAGCACAGGCAAAGTCCTGACATTGTTGTAACAGTCGATCCACCAGTCTCTGGAAAGTAGCGGGGGCAGTTTTCATCCCAAAGGGCATTCCCAGGAACTCATAAAGCCCAAATGGAGTAATGAAGGCTGAGCGCTCCCGAGCGTCCTCCGTTAGGGGTATTTGCCAGTACCCCTTGCTCAAGTCTAATGTGGTCAAAAATTGGGCACTGGCCAGACGATCCAATAGATCATCAATCCTGGGCATGGGATAAGCATCACTCTTGGTGGCATCATTTAGTCGTCTGTAATCAACGCAGAATCGTGTTGTACCATCCTTCTTGGGGACCAGGACGACAGGAGAGGCCCAAGAACTGTGAGATGGCTGAATAACTCCCAGTTGTTTCATCTCCACCAGTTCGTTCTTTATCATGCCTTGAACAGCCTATGGAACCCGGTAGGCAGCCTGCTGGATGGGGCGTTGTCCGGGGGTTTCCACATGGTGGCTGGTGAGAGTAGTCTTCCCCGGCTTTGAGGAGAAAGCAGCAGCCCTCGGCCTTAGTACGGCGACAATATCGTCCTTTTGTATATCCGATAAACGGGAGCCCAGGGGCACTTGTTCCAGTGATCCTCCCGCTTGGGCAACCTGGAGGAGATCTGGGAGATACTCGTCGGTGGCGGTATCACTAGGGGGGTGGCAGACAGCTAGAACAGGCAGAGATCGGTCGTGGTAGTCTTTCAGCATGTTAATGTGGACGGTTTTCTGTCGTCGACCACTAGAGTCCAGGGCAATAACATAGTGTCATTAATTTTCTTGACAACCTGATAAGGGCCTTCCCACACTGCTTGAAGCTTGTTGGCAGGGGAAACAGTAATCATGAGCACTTGCTGTCCTTCCATAAATTCCCGGTTCCTGGCATTACAGTCATACCAGGTTTTTTGTCTGGACTGGGCCTTTCGCTGGTGTTCTTTAGGGAAGGTAGCTAGCTGGGCGAGACGGTCTCTGAGCTCTAGAACATAGGGAACGATGGGCATTCCGGTATCTGAGATGTCTCCCTCCAAATGTTCTTTCAGAAGAGTGAGAGGCCCACGGACCTTCCGGCTAAACAGTAGTTCAAAGGGAGAGAACCCTCTGGACTCTTGGGGAACCTCCCGATAGGCGAAGAGGAGATGTGGCAGGTACTTTTCCCAGTCTTTTTCAACGTCAACAAAAGCCCTCAGCATATTTTTTAGGGTTCCATTAAAGCGTTCACATAGTCCGTTGGTCTGCGGGAGGTATGGGGTGGTGCGAATGGCTCGAACACCACAGGTATGCCATAGGGACTGGACCAGATCTGACATGAACTGAGTGCCTTGATCCGACAATATTTCACTAGGAAACCCTACCCGGGTAAAGATGGTAACAAGGGCCTCGGCTACCTTTACTGCTGTAATACTGGACAGGGCCACAGCTTCAGGATACCCAGTGGCATAGTCCACCACAGTCAGGATATATTTTTTCCCCGACCTGCTGGGGTGGGCCAGAGGACCTATGATGTCAACGGCTACACGTTGAAATGGTTCCTCAGTTATGGGCAGGAATTGCAGGGGTACCTTATGTCGAGCTCCTGGATGCCGCATTCACTGGCACACATCGCATGTGCGGCAATAATGGGCTACCGACTGCGAGACGCCCGGCCAGTAAAAACTTTGGGTGAGTCTCTTTTCAGTCCTTTTTCTCCCTTGATGCCCAGCCAAGGGGATGTCATGGGCCAGTTGAAGTAGCTGTGCCCTGTACTTCTGAGGGACAATGAGTTGCCTGGTCGTTGCGTCAGGGTTGCCCTGGTCACTGCCCTTTGTTACACGATAATATAGTCCGTTTTCTCGAGTGAAGCCATCCCCATTATCTCCCATGTGCCCAGTTTCTGCCTTTCGCCTAAGGGCTGCTAAGGTAGTGTCACCCTCTATTTCTCTCCTAAACTCCTCTCTGTCCCAAGGCTTTCCCAATGTAGTAGCAGCGAAAGTATTGCTTACCGACTCTGATGCGGTTCGTGGTGGTTGCACCCCGGTGGGGTCCGGATGACGTAGTGCTTGAAGGGCCTGTAGTCGGGTGACTGCTCCCACAAATTGGCACTGTAACTCCCCAATGTCGTTCCCAAGGAGGATATCTGCAGGAAGTCCTCCCATAACTCCAATCCAACACAGCTTTTCTCCACAACCATAATCCAAACGCACAGAAGCTCGCTGTATATATTTGCGGGCACCCCCCGCCAGGACAATGGGAATTCCCGGACCCTGGTAAATTGCCTCGGGTCGAACCACACGGGGGTCAGCGATAGTCAAGAATGCCCCCGTGTCTCTAAATCCTGACAGTTTGTATCCATCAATAAAGACATCCTGCAGGTGGCGTTGCTGTTGCTCTGAGTAGCTAAAGGACAGAGGCCGGAGTCCGTACACTCCAAGAGGGGTATCTATGGTGCCGTGGTCGGTGGTCCACTCTGGTGGGGGTGGTGGTAGCTCTTTCTCAGGTGTGGTGGAATGTACAAGATGCACTGGATGAGGTGGGGCTGCGTGGGGCTCCCTCCAAATCCTGGAGGGACAGCCAGACTGCAAATGTCCAGGTTGCCCACACCCATAACACCTCCTCTCTGTGATACCCCCAGGTCGTGGTCAGAACTGTTGGGGCCTAGGATTGTGAGGCGTGATTGTCATCGGCTTGCGACTAGGTGGAAGGGCAGATATAATTGGAGGGTGACGGGGCGCGGGAGCATGCCGTGGTTCATTGTCCAGATGCCTCCTCCATTGCGGCCGGATAGTAAGGGCTTCATCGGCCAGGGCTGCAGCTCTATCCACGGTACACGGCGTGCGCTCCCGGACCCATTCCCGTACCTCTGCAGGGCACTTGGCGAGAAATTGTTCTGTTAGGAACACCTGTATAACATCTTCCACAGTAAAGGCGTTTTCTGCTTACAGCCATCTCCGACATGCCTCGGACATCTTATGTGCATACATCCTAAACGATCCCCCCGTGGTGCATGGGAGGTCTCAGAACTTGGCCCTATATGAGTCAGGGGTGATAGCATGGTAATCCAGGATAGTCCGCTTTACAATGTTATAATCCCGATTCCGCAGTGCATCAATGGTTCGGTAAGCCTTCGCCATGCTTCCGTTCAGGAGCCCCACTAACAAACGCATCCAGCTAGAGTGGGGCACCTCCATCACAGCACACTCTGCTCAAAGTCTTTGAAGAACCCCTCCACATCTCCAGAAGCCTCATCAAATGGCTTAAACTCTGTCTGGGTGATCCGTACAGGCTCCCGGATTGTTGGGGTTACACTCCACATTGCGTTACTCCCTTTTTCAAGCTCCATTGCTTCCTGTCTCCACTGTGCCCGGCGGGCAGCCTCCTCCTTGTACTCCTGAGAGACGCCGGGGCCCAGAGCCGCCATCTCTTCTTCATACCACACCAACCACTGGCTTTTCTGGATGGGGATCCCTGTCTCCAGTGCTCGTCCTTCAGACATCTGGGAGGAGGTGGCCGGACTAGCGCCCACCAGTAGATCGATTAAGGCCTCTTTAGTCAGTCCCTGGTAGTTCAGGCCCAGGTCTCTGGCTCTCTACTGTAAACTGCATACAGTCCAATTTCTGCACTCACTCTGTGGGTGGTTCGCCATTGGGTTACGCTCTGTTGATCCCACTGCTGCCACCAGTTGTCATGGGGTCCTTCTCTGGTATCACACAATCAACAGAGCAAGCGAAGAGTGAACAATTCCAAGACCTTTATTCAGGCAAAAATACGAAAAGGTCCATATTCAGTCCACCACACAAAGGATAAGATAGTCCAGAATAAGAATGCAGTCCAGTATCAGGATAAAATGTCCAGGGAAATGAGATTCCAAAACTCTAGCACCAGAGGATAAAATGGGTCCTTCTCTCTCTGAAGTGCTGTCTGTACACGATCCTGTCCACACCGGAACTGACTTGTCCAGCTGCTGTTCACCCCCCACCCCCTTCCTTGTCCAGGGGTAGTCAAACAAGTTGGGGCGGTTTCCAGGTCTCCCAGAGGAGAACAAAGGGCCTTAGGGATTAATGCACTACAGGGGGTCATCAACAGACAGATACAGTGAGGCTGTAGACTTACAATGTAATAAGAAAAACACTATGAAAATAACTGGAATTGTTAAAAAAATAGGAATATACAAAAAATGATATCCACATAACATATCACACCATCACAACCTCTCCCCCCCATAATAAGTGAGCACGCCATGAAGTCTACACAGACCTCTGGCCTGCTCACTTTAGTCCACATTGCTCAATCGTTTATAACTCCTTGTACAGTGGCAGGGGTAGGTCGGCCTGGGGAGACTATGGTTCTTCTTGTCGAGACAGTCCATCGGCGTTCTGGTGTTGGCTTCCCCGCTTGTATTGGATGGAGAAGCTGTAGGGTGGTAAGGACAAGCTCCACCACAGCAATCTTCCATTGTCCCCTGATACGCGATTCAGCCATGTGAGGGGGTTGTGGTCTGTAACAATGTAATAAAAAAAACAATATGAAAATAACTGGAATTGTTAAAAAAATAGGAATATACAAAAAATGATATACACATAACATATCACACCATCACAGCACGTCTTACTGCCTTCCTGACGTGGGTGTCATCAGTCAGACCTGGGGTTGGGGCGCTCGTCCTGCCTTGGATGGCGGTTGCCAGAAGCTGCATCTGCTGCCGTTGCTCCTGCTGGCTCTGCTGGATCTGCTGTAACAACAGCCTGTTGGTCTCCTGTTGCTGTGAATGGGACTGGACCAGGTGTTTCAGCAGGTCCTCCATTATTCCAGGTAATGCTTGCTGCCTTGCTGCAAACTTGACCCAGGACATGCAGCAACTGTCTCAAGTCTCTGCTGGGAACGCTGCCTGCATGTCTAGCACCAATTGTAGGGATTGTACTCGCTCAGGTGCAACGGGAGTCAATCAGGCGGCACGTTCCTTTAAAGTTCATAGGGTTTATTGCTTCATAAACCAAAAACAGCACATCACCAAAAGAACCAGCCTTCAGCTCAGGAGGAAAAAAAACATAACTGTCCATTCCTTCAGGCTCAGTCCTGGAGCCTCAGCACACACAGGAGGCTTGTCCCTCCCCACATACAGCCCTGTGTTTCAGGAGTAGTCTACATTATAAAGGTATAGCCACACCCACGAACCCAGCAGCTGAGTAGTCACGTGATTGTGACCTCACCACAGGTCCTTGCAATACATTAGAAGTATAGTGATATTCATTAGGGATTATGTGTACTAAAGAAACACTCTGGGCTTACATTACAGAGACAAGCCATCTCTGAGACACATACCTCCCATCGACTATAAAACCCTTAGCCACGTCACAGGATGTTTGGTCCAGAAAGTATTCCATATGACCACAAGAATGAGGAACTTCTCTCCATTGTTCTCACTTGGTTCTCTCTGGTTGCAAAACTAAAGTCAGACGAAGCTGAAGCAGGTAGGTGGTCATCCAAGTAACGTGCTTCTCTATGCAACCCTGAGCCTTAGGGTATGTTCCCACGTAGTTTTTAGTCTCTGCGGATTTTGTAGAGAAAACCGCAGGAAATCCGCAGGACAAAGTGCTGCGGTTTTTCTGCGGATTATCTGCGTTTTTTCTGCGGTTTTGCCCTGCGGTTTTACACCTCATAATGGATGAGGTGTAAAACCGCAGCGTTTCTGCACCAAACAATTGACATGCTGCGGATTGTAAACCGCAGCAAAACCGCGCGGAAAAAAACGCAGCATGTGCACAGCTTTTTTTTATTTCCATAGGAAATAAAGGTACTGTACAACGCAGCAAAATCTGCTGCGTTTCTGCAGAGCCAAAAACGCTGCGGAAACGCAGCAGAATCCGCAGCAGAATCCGCAGCGTGTGCACATACCCTTACTATCTCTGCACCTTCAGTGCCATAGATGGAGTGGAGCGGTAGAACCTTTAAATATTGGAATTGTCTACTTGTAACTTGGATTCCACAAAATAAAAAATCTTTCTATCCATCTACCTATTTTTTTTTTTATTCCTTTAGGCTCTAATGCTTTGGATACTTTCCAGTTTGCCTTGTAACATTTTCTAGTAGTTGATCTTGGTCATAAGAAAGTCATTACGTTTATTAAAACTGGGCTTCAAGCCAGAGTCAATTGCAACATTTATGCCATGGTCCCTGTGCTAGAAATTCTGTGCATCGCCCATTAGTTACACTCATTAACCTCTAATGATTAACAGGTGATTAAAGAGACAGGAACATCTAGAAATAAAAACCACTCATATATATTAGACACTAGAAATGTTCCTACAGATTTTCTTTGAAGTAACATAAAGTAACATTCTTAAAGGAGAATGAATATGAGGTGTATTGCTCATGACATGAGGCATAGTGCTCATAAAACTAGTAGGTAAACTGGAAGCTGGACATTAACCTCAGACTAAAAATCTGTCTGCTGTGAAGACTTTGGGACACTTTTTATGACTTTTACATTTAATAAATGTGTTTACATGTAATAAACTCTGCTAATAGTCCTACACCTGCTCACATTTGGTCTGAAGAGAAAGTGGACTATATGTAAAGTCTTGAGTCCTGATGGGTGACTTGTCGAGAGGAATCATGTCAATATATACACAGTAAGTGACCATGAATGTGATCATGCCATCCCAGACAATCAGTTGTGGAGGACAAACATGTGGCCTTTAGTAGATAATTTAAAGAGACCTAAGACTGTGAAAGACCCCCCCCCCCAATAATTGAGATGTCACTGAGCGCAGTACCAAAGTGAAGAAGCAGGTCAAAAGTCTGGTGAAGGGGGCATGGCCTAGGATCCTGGCTATGTAGGAGGCAGGAGTCCAGAGCTCCCCGTCTGATATCCCAAAAATGACCCTCAAAGCGACTGGAGGTTTACTTGAACAACTCTATTTGGTCCAGAAGAGTTCCCTGATCTACTAGGACCAAGTTGATCCTTCTTTCAAGCTCCTTTGGTCAGGAAAGAGTAAAATATCAGCCCTTCAGGAACAGCCAGCGTGAAGAGTGTGGAAGCGGCGGAAGGATACCGCTCATCACTGTGGACCTTCCTGAGGAGATAATTTCATATCGGGTGCAGCGCTTGTTTGCTTTTTACAAGAGGATTACTAAATTCATCACCCCCTGCCTTGAGGTACCCGTCTCCTCAGTCTAGAAGGAGGCACAACAACGTTCCTGACTTTTAATCTCAGCGGGCTTGCAGCGTGACGGAGCAGAGCTGAGGGGCGGAGTGATACCGATCATCATCGTGGGCTTCCCTGATGAGACTATCTGAAGACGAGTGCAGCTGTTTTTCACAGGAGAACTGGTGGGAACGTCTCTTCCTGCCTTCAGGTACCCGTCCCTAACCTATAGACAGAGGCACACCGATGTCTTTGCCTTTTAATACCGACGGACGGGCTTGCAGAGGCTGGATCTACATCCGCAGCAGGCTAAAATAGTCCCGGCTGCGACGCTTGTGGATCGCCCTCACCCAGGGTGGTGGGGTACGCGGTACCGGGCCGGTGGGTTTCAATGGGAGATGTCACGGTAGCTGTGACCCGGTCCGTGGCCCTGGGCGTCCATTGTAAAAGGGAGGATGTTGAGCGTGTGGATGATGATTAAAGTTTATAGGTGGATGATACGTGACGCCACCTGTGGTGTTCGGCAATGAAGATGTTAAGCCAACGCTGCACACAGATCCTCTGGGACGGATGGTGTGGTGCAGCAATGATGTTGTGGCCCTCCACAGCTAGAGCTGTAGTCCCAGGGCAGTGTAGATGGAGAGACAGTGATGAGAGCGTAATGGTGCAGTGTTAAGCACAGAGATGTAGCAGTGCTGAGTCGGTTGGCGCAGGAATAAGCGTAGTGGACCAGGGTATGTAGTTCCAAAGCTTTACTCAGTCTGTTGTGCATACAGGTGCCCGCCTCGGTGATGTGTCCTCCAGGTCAGGGGTTCAGCCAACCTCCAGGCAAGATGAAGTACTCCGTTCCAACACTCCGCCAACATATGCCTTTTCTGAACGTCTCCTTTCTAGCGCTTGTAATGAAGTACTTGTGGTTGTGTGTTAAACCCAGGTTCCTCCTTTAAGATGTTCCTTTGAACTCTACTTGTAGGGCAGACAGCTGTAGCCTGCTTCGGGGACTCCTTGCTACCAAGTCCCGGCTCACTCACATTGCTGTTGTGCCCCCAAGTCTTGTGTGGGAATAAAGAGGTGACAACTTCTATTCCTCCGGTGTCTGCTGCAGGACCATTAGTATCCATACAACCTCGGGGCCCGGACCTCGGCCATGCGCTTAGAACTTGAGGAAGGGCCCTGCTGACCCTAGTCCTTAGTTCTCTTCTTCTCCTCACGTTCCGTACAAATCTCTCTTCCTTATGGAGAATCAGGCTTTCTGAATATAACTCATGTGCCAGCAGACTAAGGTCACTGAAGTCTGCTGCAGCACTACCTTCCATCCATCCCACTCAGGGGACCTCCTCTCACAGACTGACCTAGTCCTAATCATCTCCTGCTCTCTTGTGCAGACTAAACTCCACTCATCTCCCAGTACTCTTCCTGTTCCAATCAGGGAGCCACCAAAGGTGCTTTGCTACACTACTATGTTGTGTGGGATGCAGGTGTTGGAGTGTGGTCAGGTGTCTCCACCTTACCTGAATGTAGGGGTACCACACCTCAGGAGGAGGTGCAGTACCTCTGTGGCGACTGAACCCTCAGGGGCACCACATACCCCCCTGTTAAACACAGCACGTCTGCGGGCTGCAAGTGAAACAAAGATAAAACAAATAAGGAACATATAAAATTTTTGAAATGCTTGATAAACAGTTCTTAAACTAAACTTCCCAATATGAGAGGCATTGACTCTTGAACGTTGCAGAACAAATTAACAGACTATCTATAACTTAATATATTGCCTAATTTAAAGTGCTATTGGATAATAATTACTAAGAAATTTACTGCTAATTCAAGTACCATCATCAACACATTTTTCTTCTTCCTTTTGTCTTTCACATTTTCCACATTTTACTCTTTCCTCTAGACCATGAGTGACAACCGCTGATGCCTGGTTCATCACCTGCATTCAAATCTTTATTCAAATTTCACATCTTTATTCAAACATTACTTATGAGACTAAACTCTGTAGAAAATATTCACTCCTAATCAGACACGTAAACATTGCTACTAGCTAAATTCTGTAGAAAATCTGTAACTATGCTCTATTGCTATTAATATTTTTAAGGCACATTATACACATTAAGACAATAATTCTTGCACGTGCTGAACACCGCTCCCAGCCAGGATTTCTTGCAGTGTCCTTGGAATTGGAGCAGAACTCCAAGTATGAGGTAGTTCTTATCTAAAGAAGACTTATGTAAAACCAAGAGAGGGCACCTTAAGAGGCGCAACTATTTACAGGTACAGTTTGTGATGCATTCCAAGTTCATGATCACTGCAGTTCAAATTTTCATAATATGGATCCTAAGGTAAACAATGCCAAAAACTAGGCAAAAACTGAAATCAGAAAAACATAATGAACAATGAGGCACAATGATGCCTATACCCTCCAGGGTAACAGTTAGTTAGTTGTGGGCATGTTCTTTATTGATGGTCCCCTCCTGGGGTAGTGGAAGCTGATTTCTTTTGCTGCTTCAAGGGGAGATTGTCTGCTTTTCCACCTCCTGGTGGGTTAATGAATTGCTGGTATTCCTTCTGTTGGGCTTTGGGGATGGCTGCCGGTGCAGATGGGGTGGCAGCTGGTTTTTGAGCAGTAGCTGCCTGTGAGGGTAGCTCAGCAGCTGTTGATGGTGCGGTAGCTGTTCTGGTCTTTGGTCGCTTGCATGGCAAAACTTGGGTGCTGCCACTTGATGGCTGTGCAAGCACAGGACCATTTCCGTCCATAGGCACCTTGCCTAGCACCAGGATCATGGATTTCACACCCGGTGTCTGTGTGTCTGGTGTGCACTATGTTGGTGGGGGTGCAGCTGGTGTCACAACTGCTATGGACATGGAGGCTGCGGTGGTGATTGTTGGGGCTGCTGATGTTATTGATGCGGCTGCAGTGTCTATTGGGACAGGCGGGGACCCGATGGGGCCTGACAGGGCTTCCCAGGACTTAGGGACGACGGCAGTACCTTTTTCCTCATGGCCGCTCGGGTCCTCCGCAGGTGTCGGCAGCAGGTCAGGTGGAGCATCCTCCACAGCAATGTCGGTCCCTGGACCCGAGGATAACACCTCCTGGCAGGCGGCAACGTCCGGCAGCGGTGCCAGGGTGGAGTAGGCAGCAAACGCTGGCGGCGATGTTACGGGTGCCGCGGGGGTATCAGATGCTGCCGGCGATGAGGCTGGTGCAGCGGTGACGGGTACCTCTTCAGCAGGCCCCTCTTGGGTGCGCTGCCTCCGCTGCTTCAGCAAGTCCTGCCTCAGCTGCAGGCTGTCATTCAGCTGGGCAATCTCTTCCTCCAGCTGCTCCAGGTCCATGGTTTCCAGCGGGCCAGTGCCTGTGACTATTGCGCCGGTGGAGAGGTGTTCTTCTCCACCGCGCTCTCCTGGCCTCCGTTCTCCTTCCATCATGGTGTCCTGGCGTTCTCTCTCCTTCCTGGGCTCCTTTCCCGCCACAGGGCTTCGCTCCTCCTTCTGGGGGCGGTGTCTTCTTCCTACTCCTCCATACCAAGCCAGTATACGAACCCCTCTGGGGGTGGGCCATGTTACTGTAGCATAGAAGTTCAGGCAGGGGAGGCCCAGGACAGTTGGGGCTCTTTTCTTAGGGCCACCCATGTTGTCACGCCCTTCTTCACCGCGCCGGCGGCCATTTTGAGAGTCCATTTTAAAATCTATCAACTTGGTTATTTTACACATCCTCAGCAATTTTAAGTCCAATAAATCTTCAGCACACAGGACCCGATGCTACCGGGCTTCGTCATCCTGTTCGTGATGCCAAAAATGGATCGCCCTCACCAAGGGCGGCGGGGTACTCGGTACCGGGCCGGTGGGTTTCAATGGGAGAAGTCACGGTAGCTGTGACCCGGTCCGTGGCCCTGGGCATCCATTGTAAAAGGGAGGATGTTGAGCGTGTGAATGATGATTAAAGTTTATAAGTGGATGATACGTGACGCCACCTGTGGTGTTCGGCAATGAAGATGTTAAGCCGACGCTGCAGACAGATCCTCTGGGACAGATGGTGTGGTGCAGCAATGATGTTGTGGCCCTCCACAGGTAGGGCTGTAGTCCCAGGGCAGTGTAGATGGAGAGACAGTGAGGAGAGCGTAATGGTGCAGTGTTAAGCACAGAGATGTAGCAGTGCTGAGTCGGTTGGCGCAGGAATAAGCGGAGGGGACCAGGGCATGTAGTTCCAAAGCTTTACTCAGTCTGTTGTGCATACAGGTGCCCACCTCGGTGCTGTGTCCTCCAGGTCAGGGGCTCAGTCAACCTCCAGGTAAGATGAAGTACTCCGTTCCAACACTCCGCCAACATATGTCTTTTCTGAACATCTCCTTTCTAGCGCTTGTAATGAAGTACTTGTGGTTGTGTGTTAAACACAAGTTCCTCCTTTAAGATGTTCCTTTGAACTCTACTTGTACGGCAGACAGCTGTAGCCTGCTTCAGGGACTCCTCGCTACCAAGTCCCGGCTCAATCACGTTGCTGTTGTTCCCCCAAGTCTTGTGTGGGAATAAAGTGGTGACAACTTCTATTCCTCCGGCGTCTGCTGCAGGACCATTAGTATCCATACAACCTCGGGGACCGGACCCCGGCCATGCGTTTAGAACTTGAGGAAGGGCCCTGCTCTGACCCTAGTCCTTAGTTCTCTTCTTCTCCTCACGTTCTGTACAAATCTCTCTTCCTTATGGAGAATCAGGCTTTCTAAATATAACTCTTTCATGTGCCAGCAGACTCATGTCACTGAAGTCTGCTGCAGCACTTCCTTCCATCCATCCCACTCAGGGGATCTCCTCTCACAGACTGACCTAGTCCTAATCATCTCCCGCTCTCTTGTGCAGACTAAGCTCCACCCACCTCCCAGTACTCTTCGTGTTCCAAGCAGGGTGCCACCAAAGGTGCTTTGCTACACTACTATGCTGTGTGGGATGCAGGTGTTGGAGTGCGGTCAGGTTTTTTCACCTTACCTGAATGGTGGGGTACCACACCTCAGGAGGAGGTGCAGTACCTCTGTGGCGACTAAACCCTCAGGGGCGCCACATACCCCCCTGTTAAACACAGCATGTCCGCGGGCTGCAAGTGAAACAAAGATAAAACAAATAAGGAACATATAAAATTTTTGAAATGCTTGATAAACAGTTCTTAAACTAAACTTCCCAATATGAGAGGCATTGACTCTTGAACGTTGCAGAACAATTTAACAGACTATCTATAACTTAATATATTACCTAATTTAAAGTGCTATTGGATAATAATAATTACTAAGAAGTTTACTGCTAATTCAAGTATCATCATCAACACATTTTTCTTCTTCCTTTTGTCTTTCACATTTTCCACATTTTACTCTTTCCTCTAGACCATGAGTGACAACCGCTGATGCCTGGTTCATCACCTGCATTCAAATCTTTATTCAAATTTCACATCTTTATTCAAACATTACTTATGAGACTAAACTCTGTAGAAAATATTCACTCCTAATCAGATACGTAAACATTGCTACTAGCTAAATTCTGTAGAAAATCTGTAACTATGCTCTATTGCTATTAATATTTTTAAGGCACATTATACACATTAAGACAATAATTCTTGCACGTGCTGAACACCGCTCCCAGCCAGGATTTCTTGCAGTGTCCTTGGAATTGGAGCAGAACTCCAAGTATGAGGTAGTTCTTATCTAAAGAAGACTTATGTAAAACCAAGAGAGGGCACCTTAAGAGGCGCAACTACACTGTGTTCCAAATTATTCTGCAAATTGGATTTAAGTGTCATAAATAAGTAATTTTTTGTTTATCAAATAAACTCATAGATGGTATTGTGTATCAGGGCTCTTTGGATCACTGAAATCAATCTCAAATGCCTGTGATAATTAGTTTACCAGGTGAGCTCAATTAAAGGAAAGCTACTTAAGAATGATGTTCCACATTATTAAGCAGGGCACAGGTTTCAAAGAATTTATGAAATAAAAAGGATCTCTATGCTGCTGAAAAGCATCAAATAGTGCAATGCCTTGGTCAAGAAATGAAAACATTAGATATTTCCCAAAAACTTAAACGTGATCATCGTACTGTTAAGAGATTTGTGGTTGATTCTGAGCACAAACATGTTTGTGCTGATAAAGGCAGAATGAGGAAGGTTTCTGCTAGGCAAGTTCATTGGATTAAGAGAGTGGCTGCTAAAAAGCCATTACAAACTAGCAAACAGATATTTAAAGCTGCTGGTGCCTCTGGAGTCCCTCGAACCTCAAGGTGTAGGATTCTTCAAAGGCTTGCTGTGGTGCATAAATCTACTATTCGGCCACCCCTAAACAGTGTTCACAAGCAGAAATGGTTGCAGTGGACCCAGACATACATGAAGACTAATTTTCAAACAGTCTTGTTTACTGATGAGTGTCGAGCAACCCTGGATGGTCCAGATGGATGGAGTAGTGGATGGTTGGTGGATGGCCACTATGTCCCAACAAGGCTGCGACGTCAGCAAGGAGGTGGAGGAGTCATGTTTTGGGCCGGAATCATGGGGAAACAGCTGGTAGGGCCCTTTAAGGTTCCTGAAGGTGTGAAAATGACCTCTGCAAAGTATATAGAGTTTCTGACTTACAGCTGTGTTCCATGGTATAAAAAGCAGAAATGTGCCTTCAGGAGCAAAATCATCTTCATGCATGACAATGCACCATCTCATGCTGCAAAGAATACCTCTGAGTCATTGACTGCTATGGGCATAAAAGGAGATAAACTCATGGTGTGGCCACCATCTTCCCCTGACCTCAACCCTATAGAGAACCTTTGGAGTATCATCAAGCAAAAGATCTATGAGGGTGGGAGGCAGCTCACATCAAAACAGCAACTCTGGGAGGCTATTCTGACTTCATGCAAAGAAATACAAGCAGAAACTCTCCAAAAACTCACAATTTCAATGGATGCAAGAATTGTGAAGGTGATATCAAAGAAGGGTTCCTATGTTAACATGTAACTTGGCCTGTTAAGCTATTTAACTCCAAAATATCCTTTTTGTTCAGTGAATGTGACCTCCTAATGCTGCAAATCCCACAAATGAGCATTTTCAGTTCTTTAAAACATATCAAATGTTTAGAAATTCTACTGTGCCTAATAATTTGGAACAGTGCAATTTGAGTTTTTATTCATTTTGGAGAGTATACTGTTATTATTGGGAGGTTTCTTCAATAAAATTTGATGTATACTCTAACCGGTGATGACTTTTATTAGACTGACTGTCATTTGTACCGACTATTTAGGAAAATCAGAGAAAAATATCATTTGCATAATAATTTGGAACACAGTGTATTTACAGGTACAGTTTGTGATGCATTCCAAGTTCATGATCACTGCAGTTCAAATTTTCATAATACGGATCCTAAGGTAAACAATGCCAAAAACTAGGCAAAAACTGAAATCAGAAAAACATAATGAACAATGAGGCACAACGATGCCTATACCCTCCTGGGTAACAGTTAGTTAGTTGTGGGCATGTTCTTTATTGATGGTCCCCTCCTGGGGTAGTGGAAGCTGATTTCTTTTGCTGCTTCCAGGGGAGATTGTCTGCTTTTCCACCTCCTGGTGGGTTAATGAATTGCTGGTATTCCTTCTGTTGGGCTTTGGGGATGGCTGCCGGTGCAGATGGGGTGGCAGCTGGTTTTTGAGCAGTAGCTGCCTGTGAGGGTAGCTCAGCAGCTGTTGATGATGCGGTAGCTGTTCTGGTCTTTGGTCGCTTGCATGGCAAAACTTGGGTGCTGCCACTTGATGGCTGTGCAAGCACAGGACCATTTCCGTCCATAGGCACCTTGCCTAGCACCAGGATCATGGATTTCACACCCGGTGTCTGTGTGGCTGGTGTGCACTATGTTGGTGTGGGTGCAGCTGGTGTCACAACTGCTATGGACATGGAGGCTGCGGTGGTGATTGTTGGGGCTGCTGATGTTATTGATGCGGCTGCAGTGTCTATTGGGACAGGCGGGGACCCAATGGGGCCTGACAGGGCTTCCCAGGACTTAGGGGCGACGGCAGTACCTTTTTCCTCATGGCCACTCGGGTCCTCCGCAGGCGTCGGCAGCAAGTCAGGTGGAGCATCCTCCACAGCAATGTCGGTCCCTGGACCAGAGGATAACACCTCCTGGCAGGCGGCGACGTCCGGCAGCGGTGCCAGGGTGGAGTAGGCAGCAAACGCTGGCGGCGATGTTACGGGTGCCGCGGGGGTATCAGATGCTGCCGGCGATGAGGCTGGTGCAGCGGTGACGGGTACCTCTTCAGCAGGCCCCTCTTGGGTGCGCTGCCTCCGCTGCTTCAGCAAGTCCTGCCTCAGCTGCAGGCTGTCATTCAGCTGGGCAATCTCTTCCTCCAGCTGCTCCAGGTCCATGGTTTCCAGCGGGCCAGTGCCTGTGACTATTGCGCCGGTGGAGAGGTGTTCTTCTCCACCGCGCTCTCCTGGTCTCCGTTCTCCTTCCATCATGGCGTCCTGGCGTTCTCTCTCCTTCCCGGGCTCCTTTCCCGCCACAGGGCTTTGCTCCTCCTTCTGGGGGCGGTGTCTTCTTCCTACTCCTCCATACCAGACCAGGCCATTTTGAGAGTCCATTTTAAAATCTATCAACTTGGTTATTTTGCACATCCTCAGCAATTTTAAGTCCAATAAATCTTCAGCACACAGGACCCGGTGCTACCGGGCTTCGTCATCCTGTTCGTGATGCCAAAAATGGATCGCCCTCACCAAGGGCGGCGGGGTACTCGGTACCGGGCCCGTGGGTTTCAATGGGAGAAGTCACGGTAGCTGTGACCCGGTCCGTGGCCCTGGGCATCCATTGTAAAAGGGAGGATGTTGAGCGTGTGAATGATGATTAAAGTTTATAAGTGGATGATACGTGACGCCACCTGTGGTGTTCGGCAATGAAGATGTTAAGCTGACGCTGCAGACAGATCCTCTGGGACAGATGGTGTGGTGCAGCAATGATGTTGTGGCCCTCCACAGGTAGGGCTATAGTCCCAGGGCAGTGTAGATGGAGAGACAGTGAAGAGAGCGTAATGGTGCAGTGTTAAGCACAGAGATGTAGCAGTGCTGAGTCGGTTGGCGCAGGAATAAGCGGAGGGGACCAGGGCATGTAGTTCCAAAGCTTTACTCACAGTCTGTTGTGCATACAGGTGCCCACCTCGGTGCTGTGTCCTCCAGGTCAGGGGCTCAGCCAACCTCCAGGCAAGATGAAGTACTCCGTTCCAACACTCCGCCAACATATGCCTTTTCTGAACGTCTCCTTTCTAGCGCTTGTAATGAAGTACTTGTGGTTGTGTGCTAAACACAAGTTCCTCCTTTAAGATGTTCCTTTAAACTCTACTTGTACGGCAGACAGCTGTAGCCTGCTTCAGGGACTCCTCGCTACCAAGTCCCAGCTCAATCACGTTGCTGTTGTTCCCCCAAGTCTTGTGTGGGAATAAAGTGGTGACAACTTCTATTCCTCCGGCGTCTGCTGCAGGACCATTAGTATCCATACAACCTCGGGGACCAGACCCCGGCCATGCGTTTAGAACTTGAGGAAGGGCCCTGCTCTGACCCTAGTCCTTAGTTCTCTTCTTCCCCTCACGTTCCGTACAAATGTCTCTTCCTTATGGAGAATCAGGCTTTCTAAATATAACTCTTTCATGTGCCAGCAGACTCATGTCACTGAAGCCTGCTGCAGCACTTCCTTCCATCCATCCCACTCAGGGGATCTCCTCTCACAGACTGACCTAGTCCTAATCATCTCCCGCTCTCTTTTGCAGACTAAGCTCCACCCACCTCCCAGCACTCTTCGTGTTCCAAGCAGGGAGCCACCAAAGGTGCTTTGCTACACTACTATGCTGTGTGGGATGCAGGTGTTGGAGTGCGGTCAGGTGTTTTCACCTTACCTGAATGGTGGGGTACCACACCTCAGGAGGAGGTGCAGTACCTCTGTGGCGACTAGACCCTCAGGGGCGCCACATACCCCCCTGTTAAACACAGCATGTCCGCGGGCTGCAAGTGAAACAAAGATAAAACAAATAAGGAACATATAAAATTTTTGAAATGCTTGATAAACAGTTCTTAAACTAAACTTCCCAATATGAGAGGCATTAACTCTTGAACATTGCAGAACAATTTAACAGACTATCTATAACTTAATATATTACCTAATTTAAAGTGCTAATGGATAATAATAATTACTAAGAAGTTTACTGCTAATTCAAGTACCATCATCAACACATTTTTCTTCTTCCTTTTGTCTTTCACATTTTCCACATTTTACTCTTTCCTCTAGACCATGAGTGACAACCGCTGATGCCTGGTTAGTCACCTGCATTCAAATCTTTATTCAAATTTCACATCTTTATTCAAACATTAATTATGAGACTAAACTCTGTAGAAAATATTCACTCCTAATCAGATACCTAAGCATTGCTACCACCTAAATTCTGTAGAAAATCTGTAACTATGCTCTATTGCTATCATCTATATCTATCATCTCTATGCTGATGACACACAGATCTACATCTCTGGACCAGATATCACCTCCCTACTAACCAGAATCCCTCAATGTCTGTCCACTATTTCAACCTTCTTCTCCGCTAGATTTCTGAAACTTAACATGGACAAAACAGAATTCATCATCTTTACCCCATCTCATGTGACCCCCCCAACGAACCTATCCATTACAGTAAGTGGTTGCCCACTCTCCCCAGTACCACAAGCTCGCTGCCTCGGGGTAATCCTTGACGCTGATCTCTCCTTCAAACCACATATCCAAGCCCTTTCCACTTCCTGCCGACTTCAACTCAAAAATATTTCACGAATCCGTTCATTCCTCAACCAAAAATCTGCAAAAACCCTAGTCCATGCCCTCATCATCTCTCGCCTTGACTACTGCAACCTCCTGCTCAGTGGCCTCCCCTCGAACACTCTCGCACCCCTCCAATCTATTCTAAACTCTGTTGCCTGACTAATCCACCTGTCCCCCCGCTATTCCCCAGCTTCTCCCCTCTGTCAATCCCTTCACTGGCTCCCCATTTCCCAGAGACTCCAGTACAAAACCCTAACCATGACATACAAAGCCATCCACAAACTGTCTCCTCCATACATGTGTGACCTCGTCTCCCAGTACTTTCCTGCACGCAACCTCCGATCCTCACAAGATCTCCTTCTCTACTCCCCTCTTATCTCCTCTTCCCACAATCGCATACAAGATTTCTCTCGCGCATCACCCCTACTCTGGAACTCTCTACCACAACATATCAGACTCTCACCTACCATCGAAACCTTCAAAAAGAGCCTGAAGACCCACCTCTTCCGACAAGCCTATAACCTGCAGTAACCACCGATCGACCAAACCGCTGCATGACCAGCTCTACCCTCGCCTACTGTATTCTCACCCATCCCATGTAGATTGTGAGCCTTCGCGGGCAGGGTCCTCTTGCCTCCTGTACCAGTTATGACTTGTATTGTTCAACATTATTGTACTTGTTTTTATTATGTATACCCCTCCTTACATGTAAAGCACCATGGAATAAATGGCGCTATAACAATAAATAATAATAATAATAATTGCTATTAATATTTTTAAGGCACATTACACACATTAAGACAATAATTCTTGCACGTGCTGAACACCGCTCCCAGCCGGGATTTCTTGCAGTGTCCTTGGAATTGGAGCAGAACTCCAAGTCTGAGGTAGTTCTTATCTAAAGAAGACTTATGTAAAACCAAGAGAGGGCACCTTAAGAGGCGCAACTATTTACAGGTACAGTTTGTGATGCATTCCAAGTTCATGATCACTGCAGTTCAATTTTCATAATACGGATCCTAAGGTAAACAATGCCAAAAACTAGGCAAAAACTGAAATCAGAAAAACATAATGAACAATGAGGCACAACGATGCCTATACCCTCCTGGGTAACAGTTAGTTAGTTGTGGGCATGTTCTTTATTGATGGTCCCCTCCTGGGGTAGTGGAAGCTGATTTCTTTTGCTGCTTCCAGGGGAGATTGTCTGCTTTTCCACCTCCTAGTGGGTTAATGAATTGCTGGTATTCCTTCTGTTGGGCTTTGGGGATGGCTGCAGGTGCAGATGGGGTGGAAGCTGGTTTTTGAGCAGTAGCTGCCTGTGAGGGTAGCTCAGCAACTGTTGATGGTGCGGTAGCTGTTCTGGTCTTTGGTCGCTTGCATGGCAAAACTTGGGTGCTGCCACTTGATGGCTGTGCAAGCACAGGACCATTTCCGTCCATAGGCACCTTGCCTAGCACCAGGATCATGGATTTCACACCCGGTGTCTGTGTGTCTGGTGTGCACTATGTTGGTGGGGGTGCAGCCGGTGTCACTACTGCTATGGACATGGAGGCTGCGGTGGTGATTGCTGGGGCTGCTGATGTTATTGATGCGGCTGCAGTGTCTATTGGGACAGGCGGGGACCCGATGGGGCCTGACAGGGCTTCCCAGGACTCAGGGGCGACGGCAGTACCTTTTTCCTCATGGCCACTCGGGTCCTCCGCAGGTGTCGGCAGCAGGTCAGGTGGAGCATCCTCCACAGCGATGTCGGTCCCTGGACCCGAGAAAAACACCTCCTGGCAGGTGACGACATCCGGCAGTGGTGCCAGGGTGGAGTAGGCAAAAAACGCTGGCGGCGATGTTACGGGTGCCGCGGAGGTATCAGATGCTGCCGGCGATGAGGCTGGTGCAGCGGTGACAGGTACCTCTTCAGCAGGCCCCTCTTGGGCGCGCTGCCTCCGCTGCTTCAGCAAGTCCTGCCTCAGCTGCAGGCTGTCATTCAGCTGGGCAATCTCTTCCTCCAGCTGCTCCAGGTCCATGGTTTCCAGCGGGCCAGTGCCTGTGACTATTGCGCCGGTGGAGAGGTGTTCTTCTCCACCGCGCTCTCCTGGCCTCCGTTCTCCTTCCATCATGGTGTCCTGGCATTCTCTCTCCTTCCCGGGCTCCTTTCCCGCCACAGGACTTCGCTCTTCCTTCCGGGGGCAGTGTCTTCTTCCTACTCCTCCATACCAGGCCAATATACGAACCCCTCTGGGGGTGGGCCATGTTGCTGTAGCATAGAAGTTCAGGCAGGGGAGGCCCAGGACAGTTCGCGTTCTTTTCTTAGGGCTACCCATGTTGTCACGCCCTTCTTCACCACACTGGCGGCCATTTTGAGAGTCCATTTTAAAATCTATCAACTTGGTTATTTTGCACATCCTCAGCAATTTTAAGTCCAAAAAATCTTCAGCACGTAGGACCCGGTGCTACCGGGCTTCGTCATCCTGTTCGTGACGCCAAAAATGGATCGCTCTCACCCAGGGAGGCGGGGTACTTGGTACCGGGCCCGTGGGTTTCCATGGGAGATGTCACGGTAGCTGTGACCTGGTCCGTGGCCCTGGGCGTCCATTGTAAAAGGGAGGATGTTGAGCGTGTGGATGATGATTAAAGTTTATAAGTGGATGATACGTGACGCCACCTGTGGTGTTCGGCAATGAAGATGTTAAGCCGACGCTGCAGACAGATCCTCTGGGACAGATGGTGTGGTGCAGCAATGATGTTGTGGCCCTCCACAGGTAGGGCTGTAGTCCCAGGGCAGTGTAGATGGAGAGATAGTGAGGAGAGCGTAATGGTACAGTGTTAAGCACAGAGATGTAGCAGTGCTGAGTCGGTTGGCGCAGGAATAAGCGGAGGACACCAGGGCATGTAGTTCCAAAGCTTTACTCACAGTCTGTTGTGCATACAGGTGCCCACCTCGGTGCTGTGTCCTCCAGGTCAGGGGCTCAGCCAACCTCCAGGCAAGATGAAGTACTCGTTCCAACACTCCGCCAACATATGCCTTTCCTGAACGTCTCCTTTCTAGCGCTTGTAATGAAGTACTTATGGTTGTGTGTTAAACCCAGGTTTCTCCTTTAAGCTGTTCCGTTGAAATCTACTTATACGGCAGACAGCTGTAGCCTGCTTCGGGGACTCCTTGCTACCAAGTCCCGGCTCACTCACGTTGCTGTTGTGCCCCCAAGTCTTGTGTGGGAATAAAGTGGTGACAACTTCTATTCCTCCGGTGTCTGCTGCAGGACCATTAGTATCCATACAACCTCGGGGACCGGACCTCGGCCATGCGCTTAGAACTTGAGGAAGGGCCCTGCTCTGACCCTAGTCCTTAGTTCTCTTCTTCTCCTCACGTTCCGTACAAATCTCTCTTCCTTATGGAGAATCAGGCTTTCTGAATATAACTCTTTCATGTGCCAGCAGACTCAGGTCACTGAAGTCTGCTGCAGCACTTACTTCCATCCATCCCACTCAGGGGATCTCCTGTCACAGACTGACCTAGTCCTAATCATCTCCCGCTCTCTTGTGCAGACTAAGCTCCATCCACCTCCCCGCACTCATCGTGTTCCAAGCAGGGAGTCACCAAAGGTGCTTTGCTACACTACTATGTTGTGTGGGATGCAGGTGTTGGAGTGTGGTCAGGTGTCTCCACCTTACCTGAATGGTGGGGTACCACACCTCAGGAGGAGGTGCAGTACCTCTGTGGCGACTGAACCCTCAGGGGCGCCACACTTGTACACACATCAGCGGGACCAGCTCTCAGACGGCAGCAGCTCATGATCTATTGCTAATAACTTTTTCTACCCGTGGGTCCATTTCTCTGAGCCCTATTAATATCTATGAGAGGCACTTTTGGGTCATTATCCACCTGTGAAACAGTCTGGACAACCTGCAATATTTCTATGACAGAAAAGGATTAACCCATTCCTCACAAACCGTCTTAGTACTATTTACATACAGAGGACTCTGCACTCTGCCCATTTGAGTTTTTTATTAAGTGACCCTTTTACTAACTTCGGTGACATCTGACAGCTGGGGTCCTGGATCTTTTCACTCAGCCTGCACAAAATATAAAGGTTTTTCCGCAAAAGAGTATATACCTGTTTACTCCATTGGTCTAGCCATCATTACTGGGCAGACATCTGGAGTGAAAGTCAAGTAACATAGCAGACTACATAAAGCTGTTCCCTCAGAAATCATTGAGGGTATGTTGTGATCTCCACTGGTGAACACTCTGGAGAAACCTACAAACCCTGCATCAATTAAAGGATAAAGGAGATTTCAGTTATTATAATTCAACCTCCACCCAGCTGACTGTCTGTTCTGGTCTACCAGGAGTACTTGTAAAAACTGAGCCTTCATTGTTGTCAAATTTTGAAACCTACAAATCTGAAGGATTCGTTTGTTGGATTCCTGCTTTTCATACCACACCCTTGTTCTCTTTGGAACCAATCAGGAATAGTCCACCCTGAAGATACCTTGCTGGTGCAAAACTATTTCTTAAAGGGACACTCACATGCTGCTCTATTCCTTATTCCTGTTATACAACTAGGTAATAGTACTTTTATTTAGGGACATTCTAAGAGTATATTTCTATTTCTATAGTTAGGAGATCTTAATATCGCGATTTGTTTGATAAGTTTTATTAATTCTTGTATATTTTCTGAAATCTCGT